>NC_086320.1:151555587-152171837 GCF_036172605.1 Pelobates fuscus | reverse complement strand
AGGACACTCCTCCGGAACGACCTGTCACTCAATTGCTGCAGGACCAATCAGGACGCCTCGGAGGCATGGTTACTGCTCTGAACAGGGTATTTAACAGAGCTTCTTTCATTAGCTCATTGCCCTGTCGTGGTTCTAGCTTGTTCTAGTCACTCAGTGCTTGTGTATTCTATTATCCCTTTTGGTTTTGACCCGGCTTGTTTACCTTACTCTGCTTATCTCTGTTACCCTTGATTCGGCTTGTCTCTCGCTTACCTGTCTTCTGTTACCCTCGACCTCGGCTTGTCTTTGACCATTCTATACTGTACTACTTACGTTAGTCCGGCCATTCTAAGGTCCGGTATACGTATCTGGCTACTGTTTGTACTCTGCGTGTTGGATCCCTGTCCCGATCCTGACAGTTCTAAAGTATACAACTAGCTTGGAAGTCTACATTTGCTCTCCTAACATGTATCACAATATGTAATGGCAGCGTCATATTACTATATAAGTAATAAATCACATTTTGTGATGAAAAGTGCTCTATGCTTAAGAAGATTAAATCACTTTATTTTTTAAGTGTTTGCATAATGACAGTCTAGCAATAAACAATCTAAACCAAATCCAAGACGAGATATTCTTCTTTTGATGATCTGTCTCCTTATCATGGTGATTTCCCTTAGTAATTTAATTTAAAAAATGTTGCTAATGAAAAAGAATTGGTATCCGAGAAAGATCTAATTTCATGTTTTCCATTCCTTCTGATAAACAATACTGGTTAAAGCTGGTGAAAGCCATTAACCCCTGTGTTCTATTGTAGATACTTTAGTTAGCTAGACATCGACATCTGAGTTGTCTGTGGTATATAATGTGTATATTTATATTTAAAAAGTTAATTAATAGTTTGTAACCTTGATAACCTACAGTACATGTTTGGAACTTGATCCAATTTTGTTTTCAGTACAACGCTTTAAGAGCAAGATACCCATAATTATAGGATTAATCAACTAAATTCTCAGGAAAGGTTTTCATTAATCTGTCCAGTTATTGGTCCTAGAGGATGGATTTAGGAAGTCATTTGTGGAGAATTTCCGTCCATAGATTTGATCATTAAAATATCAAATACTTTTGTCCTACATGTTAGCAACTTAACCTTTATACCATGCAAAGGTCTAAACAACAGTAAACCTGATAGTTCTGGAACTGCACATAAGCTAAATGGTGATCAGCAATGAATAATTGAGTAACAATGACTTGTAATTGTATCAGAACCATTTCGTTTCATATCAATAAAGTCCAAGACTAACCCTTAAGTGCTTTATGTTGTAAACCCTGGCACAGCGTACAATTATAGAAATCTATTTACTGACAATCAGCCCATTACCAGAGACTAACACTAAAAGCATTTACAGTCAACTTTGGGATTCGGCAGTGCTGACATACAGAGCCCTGAGGGGTTGCAGCAATATCCCTTCACAGCAGTCATAGTCATTTAATGGACATGGATGTGATTATGGTTTACAAAATCTACTTTAACCACGTCTGTGCCAAAATGTTGCTTTAGGAGATTAATCATGAAACAAGGAATGTTTTCGAACTCTTTATTTGCTATTAACTGCCAGTAAGGTTAATTTCTTGGTTGTCTAATATGTTTGAGAATATTGTATGCTAAAAAATACAGCAGCATTAATGTGGCGCTAATGCATTTATAAGAATTTATAAGAATTTTATTATTAACATAGCACTTAACATCATCTATTACTTGTGTTCACGTTATTAAATACTGATGTGACAATTATTTTTGCACATTTCCATGTCACCGTGTACTGTTACAAAAACATGAACATTTAATCACAAGAGTACAGACTCAAGTTCACAGAAAAAGAGTAATGATGGTTCATTAAAAGGTCACTCCATGTACCATGACCACTTTAAGTAACTAAAGTGGTCATGGTGGCTGAAGTCTGTATGATGTCAGATGGACCCTCTGGAGACTTTCATTGCACAGAATGTCAGTCATTGGCTGAGAGTTGTCAACTGATTCTCTCAATGCTGTCAATGAATGGCGATGGCCGTGGCTTTCACCTTCTGTGTCTTTGCAGAAGCTGGAAGTGCATCACCAGACCGCAAGAGTGGCCTGGCTGGGAGCCGGGTAAGGAGACAAACCATTGATAAATAATTTGCCCCATTACTGGGGAACCAGGCAAAGGTACCCCTGGCATCATAACTACTACATTGGGATGTATTGGTTATGATGCTTGGGGTAACCCTTTAAGCTAATTTTCATACTAAAATGTTGGAACACTACTAATGCTGGTACAAGTAAGCTGATTTTATATATGCCCCTCCTTGCTATCACAAATCCAAATACACCATTAGTGCTAACAGGATTGAATGCACTAAAATACAAACCATGAAATGAACATTTCCTCTTTAAGAGATCTGTGTCATTATTGAAATCATTATTACATCAATTCTCACTATATTGTGTTGCATGACCACCTTTCAATATTGGCTAAGAATGTGTCGGACAGACAGACAGACAGACAGACAACAGACAGATAATAGTAATATTAATAATAATAAAAAGATAGATAGATAGGTCAGCCCACGGTCACTGACCCTTAGTCCGGTAATGCAACCACATTGAAATCTCCGGGTGTTGTTGAAGAGCCCTCTACTTGCATAACCTTACATTCAAAGAGACTTATCTTTAATTAACTAGCACAGTAATTGATATAAATATGTCTGAAGGAGGCTTAGATAGTATTTTGATTACTTTTACTTTTATATTTTAATAACATTCCACTGCTACCAAAGAATAGAAAAAAGAATGAGAAAAAAACAAGAGATCTGCCATTCAAATAATGTAGCTATTATTTTCCTTTGTGGTATAGCATGTAGAACTAAATTACGATCCAGCTTCTGCAACCAATCGATAAACTTTTGTTCACTTTTGGCCAGAATCACACAACAATTTTTGAAGTGATCACAGTTTATAATTTCTTTTTACTGAAAATGGAAAATGTTACTGACTTAAAAATATAAACCAAAGTCCCCAGTTGAGCAAAAAAGTCCAAATAGTAGAAAGTTTGGCTACTTTGACCTAAAATTTGAAATTCTCTCTGGATTCACTAGTGTGCGTTTCCTTCACTAGTGTGCGTTTCAGGGCCTGCCCAGTGCCACCACTCACTCACTGGTGTCCCAATAGCTTGCATTTAAAAAACTAAACTTTTCGGAGTGTAATATAATAGCAGTCAGTTTCCTTCACGAGTGTGCGTTTCAGGGCCTGCCAGGGCACACTGTCACACCAGTGCAACTCATATCTGGTGGAACAGTAGTGTACATTTTGAAAAAAATATACAATTTTGACTGTAATAGATTGACTAGCAGTTAGTTGTCTGCCAGTGTGTGTGTCAGGCTCACAGTGTATACTGTGCCCACTTGCCCAGTGCCACCACTCACTCACTGGTGTCCCAATAGCTTGCATTTAAAAAACTAAACTTTTCGGAGTGTAATATAATAGCAGTCAGTTTCCTTCACGAGTGTGCGTTTCAGGGCCTGCCAGGGCACACTGTCACACCAGTGCAACTCATATCTGGTGTAACAGTAGTGTACATTTTAAAAAATATATACAATTTTGACTGTAATAGATTGAATAGCAGTTAGTTGTCTCCCAGCGTGTGTGTCAGGCTCACAGTGTATACTGTGCCCACTTGCCCAGTGCCACCACTCACTCACTGGTGTCCCAATAGCTTGCATTTAACAAAAACAAAACTTTTTTGACTGTAATATAATAACAGTCAGTTTCCTTCACTAGTGTGCGTTTCAGGGCCTGCCCAGTGCCACCACTCACTCACTGGTGTCCCAATAGCTTGCATTTAAAAAAAACAAAAAAAACTTTTTTGACTGTAATATAATAGCAGTCAGTTTCCTTCACTAGTGTGCGTTTCAGGGCCTGCCCAGTGCCATCACTCACTCACTGGTGTCCCAACAGCTTGCATTTAACAAAAACAAAACTTTTTGACTGTAATATAATAGCAGTCAGTTTCCTTCACGAGTGTGCGTTTCAGGGCCTGCCCAGTGCCACCACTCACTCACTGGTGTCCCAATAGCTTGCATTTAACAAAAACAAAACTTTTTTGACTGTAATATAATAGCAGTCAGTTTCCTTCACTAGTGTGCGTTTCAGGGCCTGCCCAGTGCCATCACTCACTCACTGGTGTCCCAATAGCTTGCATTTAACAAAAACAAAACTTTTTTGACTGTAATATAATAGCAGTCAGTTTCCTTCACGAGTGTGCGTTTCAGGGCCTGCCCAGTGCCACCACTCACTCACTGGTGTCACAATAGCTTGCATTTAAAAAAAACCAAAAAAAAAAAGCTTTTTTGACTGTAATATAATAGCAGTCAGTTTCCTTCAAACGTGTGCGTTTCAGGGCCTGCCAGGGCACATTGTCACACCAGTGCAACTCATATCTGGTGTAACAGTAGTGTACATTTAAAAAAAAAAAAAATACAACTTTGACTGTAATAGATTGAATAGCAGTTAGTTGTCTGCCAGCGTGTGTGTCAGGCTCACAGCGTTTACTGTGCCCACTTGCCCAGTGCCACCACTCATATCTGGTGTCACAATAGCTTGCATTTAACAAAAAAATATTTTTTGACTGTAATATAATAGCAGCCAGTTTCCTTCACTAGTGTGCGTTTCAGGGCCTGCCCAGTGCCACCACTCACTCACTGGTGTCCCAATAGCTTGCATTTAAAAAAAACAAAACTTTTTTGACTGTAATATAATAGCAGTCAGTTTCCTTCAAACGTGTGCGTTTCAGGGCCTGCCAGGGCACAGTGTCACACCAGTGCAACTCATATCTGGTGTAACAGTAGTGTACATTTTTTTAAAAAAAATACAATTTTGACTGTAATAGATTGAATAGCAGTTAGTTGTCTGCCAGCGTGTGTGCCAGGCTCACAGCGTTTACTGTGCCCACTTGCCCAGTGCCACCACTCATATCTGGTGTCACAATAGCTTGCATTTAACCACAAAAAAACTTTTTGGACTGTAATATAATAGCAGTCAGTTTCCTTCACGCGTGTGCGTTTCAGGGCCTGCCAGGGCACAGTGTGTCACCAGTGCAACTCATATCTGGTGTAACAGTAGTGTACATTTAAAAAAAAAAAATCAATTTTGACTGTAATAGATTGAATAGCAGTTAGTTGTCTGCAAGCGTGTGTGTCAGGCCTACAGCATCTACTCTGCCAACTTCTGCCAGTGCACAGTGCCACTCATATCTGTTGTCACAGTAGCTTGCAGGCATAGTACCACTAATCGAAAAAAAAATGACAGGCAGAGGCAGGCCACCCAGCAGGGGCTGTCGTGGTCATGGTGCTGTGATTCCCCTTGGCCCTAGAATAATGCTCAGTGTTCAGAGGCCACGTACCCTGAACTGGAAAAGTTCTGAGGACATAGTTGACTGGCTAACACAGGACACCCAATCTTATACAGCTTCCGCTCGGAACCTTGACGCACCATCCTCCTCCAGCTTAGCTTCAGGCACCTCTCAAGTTACCACTCGCCCACCTGCCGGCACCACCAACACTAGCACCACAGCCGCTTCACTTGATCTGTCAGAGGAGTTATTTACACATCAGTTGGAAGAAATGAGTGATGCGCAACCATGAGGATGTAGATAACAGGGATATGTCTCAGTCAGGCAGCATTACACACATAATCGTACGGTGTGATGATGATGATGTTGTACCCGCTGCTGCTTCCTTCGCTGAGTTGTCAGATACAAGTGAAGCGGTTGATGATGACGATGCGTCCGTGGATGTCACGTGGGTGCCCGCTAGAACAGAAGAAGAACAGGGGGAAAGTTCAGATGGGGAGACAGAGAGGCGGAAGGAGACAAGTTGGAAGCAGGGGGAGGTCGTCGCAAGGAGCTAGTGGCTCAGCATGCATTGGCACCCGGGGTCAGCCAGACAGCACGCCAATCAACGCATGCTGTTGCCACCACCAGAATGCCATCATTGCAGAGCTCAGGAGTGTGGCATTTTTTTTGTGTGTCTGCCTCTGACAACAGTGATGCCATTTGCAACCTGTGCCAAAAGAAACTGAGTCGTGGGAAGTCCAACACCCACCTAGGTACAACTGCTTTGCGAAGGAACATGATCGCACATCACAAACGCCTATGGGATCAACACATGAGTACAAGCAGCACACAAACTCAAAGCCGCCATCCTTCTCCTGGTCCAGCATCTTCAGCCACGTCAACCACTGCTGTCCTCCCCACTCCGTCTCTCGCCTTGAGCAGTTCCTGCACATCTGCCCACAGTCAGGTGTCTGTCAAGGACGTATTTGAGCGTAAGAAGCCACTGTCACAAAGTCACCCCCTTGCCTGGAGTCTGACAGCTGGCTTGACTGAACTCTTAGCCCTTCAGCTTTTACCATACAAGCTGGTGGAGTCTGAGGCAAAAAATTTGAAGAGGAAGGTACCCGGCTGAAATTTCTTTGCACAAAAGGCAATCCCCAACCTGTACTTGATTGTGCAAAAGGAAGTAATGGCATGTCTGGCACACAGTGTTGGGGCAAGGGTCCATCTGACCACTGATACCTGGTCTGCAGAGCATGGTCAGGGCAGGTATATCACCTACACTGCGCATTGGGTAAACCTGGTGACGGCTGCCAAGCATGGAATGCGTGGCTCTGCAGAGGAGTTGGTGACACCACCACGACTTGCAGGCAGGCCTGCTGCCACCTCCTCTACTCCTCCTACTCCATCCTCTTCCATAACCTCCTCGGCTGAGTCCTCTTCTGCTGCTGTGTCTTGCTCCACATCAACGGCACCCCCCAGCTTCCCAGGTACTATTCCACATCCCGGATACGGCAGTGTCACGCCGTCTTGGGGTTGACTTGCCTGAAAGCAGAGAGTCACACCTGACCAGCACTCCTGTCCGCCCTGAAAGCACAGGTGGATCAGTGGCTGACTCCGCACCAACTGGAGATCGGCAAAGTGGTTTGTGACAACGGAAGAAATTTGTTGGCGGCATTGAATTTTGGCAAGTTGACACATGTGCCGTGCATGTGTATAATCTGATCGTACAACGCTTTGTGCTTAAGTACCCAGGCTTACAGGACGTCCTGAAGCAGGCCAGGAAGGTGTGTGGCCATTTCAGGCATTCCTACATGGCCATGGCGCACTTTTCTGATATCCAACGGCGAAACAACATGCCAGTGAGGCGCTTGATTTGCGACAGCCCGACATGTTGGAATTCAAAACTCCTAATGTTCGACCGCCTGCTCCAACAAGAAAAAATTTGTATTTGTATGACTGGGGTGCTAGGACAGCCTCTGCGGAGCTGGGAATTTTTTTGCCACGTTACTGGACGCTCATGCGCAATGCCTGTAGGCTCATGCGTCCTTTTGAGGAGGTGACAAACCTAGTCAGTCGCAACGAAGGCACCATCAGCGACATCATACCATTTGTTTTCTTCCTGGAGCGTGCCCTGCGACGAGTGCTGGATCAGGCCGTAGATGAGCGTGAAGAGGAAGAGTTGTGGTCACCATCACCTCCAGAAACAGCCTTATCAGCATCGCTTGCTGGACCTGCAGCAACGCTGGAAGAGGATTGTGAGGAAGAGGAGTCAGAGGAGGAATGTGGCTTTGAGGAGGAGGAGGAAGACCAACCACAACAGGCATCCCAGGGTGCTCGTTGTCACCTATCTGGTACCCGTGGTGTTGTAAGTGGCTGGGGGGAAGAACATACCTTCAGTGAGATCACTGAGGACGAGGAACGGGACATTAGTAGCTCGGCATCCAACCTTGTGCAAATGGGGTCTTTCATGCTGTCGTGCCTGTTGAGGGACCCTCATATAAAAAGGCTGAAGGAGAACGACCTGTACTGGGTGTCCACGCTACTAGACCCCCGGTATAAGCAGAAAGTGCCTGAAATGTTACCGAATTACCGCAAGTCGGAAAGGATGCAGCAGTTCCACAATAAATTAAAAAGTATGCTTTACACAGCGTATAAGGGTGATGACACAGCACAACGGGAATCTAACAGGGGAAGAGGTGAAAGTAATCCTCCTCCGCCCACGACCACGCCGGCAAGGACAGGACGCTTTACAGACGTGTTGTTGATGGAGGACATGCGGAGCTTTTTAAGTCCTACGCATCGCCACAGCCCTTCGGGGTCCACCCTCAGAGAACGACTCGACCGACAGGTAGCAGACTACCTCGCCTTAACTGCAGATATCGACACTCTGAGGAGCGATGAACCCCTTGACTACTGGGTGTGCAGGCTTGACCTGTGGCCTGAGCTATCCCAATTTGCGATAGAACTTATGGCCTGCCCCGCTTCAAGTGTCCTGTCAGAAAGGACCTTCAGTGCAGCAGGAGGTATTGTCACTGAGAAGAGAAGTGGCGGTTCGCCCGGTCTCGAACATTTGCGGAAGTTCGCATTCGCCCTTTCGCGAACCGAAAATTTTATGTTCGCGACATCACTAGTTATAAGCATTGCAGCTTTATACTACTCTCTTGCATAGTTTGTGGATATTCCGTACCTGTTTTAAAATGACATATCAGTGTCACAGCATTTTCTACAGGTGTATTAGCATTTACATCTGCCTAAAGGTATTTCTTAACCATTTAAGTCTAAGTATATTTTGTTTACCATACCACTTCTGTAAACAAGTAGTTCTTGTTTTGAATATATCTTTATTGTTTTCACAATATAAACGCATATAGCGAACTGATTTGTGGTAAAGCAGGTAGTCGCCCACGCAGGGGCATAAACATCAGTAAATAAAGGTGCAAACATTTTGTCGTTTACGTAGAAGCTGATTTGTCATAGCTTGTATAGCATAGCATAGTCAGTGAAGGCAATTATGTGCACCAAGAATAATATGTAGCTTTACAGTTTCATGGTATAGCGTATTATTGAACTACATAACAGGAATTAACCTTAAAGCTTTTGTGGCTGAAGCGGTGTATTTGTCTGGCATTGTGATGCCGTAGTGCATCATAGCTATTAGCATTATGTCAATGTCTTATTATATTGCACTATAAGCATGCTATGGATTAGGTGGACAAATATAAAAAATAATGGCTTTCAGACTTTTAGCACAAGGAGTACATTTGTTGTTAAGCTGCTGTGCGAGAATATATAATGGAGCTATCTGATTAGCAAGTATGCAGTGGTAAGCGGCTGTACTGCAGTTTTAATCTGATAACACTTCAATCAGGTGCGAAATATGGGCAGCATATATATGTGTTAGCGAGACAGCTCATAGGTATTGCAATCATACTTCAGAGGCATGTATCACTAAGAAAATAGGTATTCACTTTAAAACAGACAATGCCTGGTAGGGCAGTATTTAATGTGTCATGGAGGAGGCACGCAATATAACTAAATGTGTAAGCAACAATATAGTATACGTCTAAAACTAGAGTGCATATGGGCTCCCCCAAGAAGGAGAGGCGACATAGTTAGCAAAAACAAAGCAGACGAGGGTCTCCCATGGCCTGGTCGTGGTGCATCTTCCGGGTCGCCGAGTCTCCGTCAGTCTCCCCCGGGACGGCCCCGGCCCAGCACCTGAGTCCTCCGTGTTGCTGTGGGCACTCGGGAACAGAGACAGTCCGCTAGACCCCCACACCTAGAGTCCGCGGGTCTCCTGCCCCCTGCACCTCCCCATCACCATCTCAAACCCAGTGAAGATTGTGTCCCAGTGTCTCTCCAGGTGCCGGCCTCATACTTGGGACCGGTGCACGCGGCCCCCGGCCACCGGAAGGGCCGCGTGAGCCCACCCCACAGGGCTCTCAGCATCGGGGACATGGCTCTCTGGGGACCTCCCAGACCCAGAGGCCCGGACACTCACTTCCCTGCGGGCCAGCAGGCATCGCGGGGGGTCCATCAGGGGCCCTGCAGCTCCGGGGTCCGCCCCGGCCGTCCAGGTCGTTTCCCCACGGTGAGATATCTCCTTTAGTGCCTCTGCATTCCACTTTCAATGGTGATGTCCATTGCAGCTTGCTGGCCTTCTCTCTGCCATTGCCAGGTTAGGTAGTCGGCATAGTGTCCATGCGGGGGCTCCCGCTGTGGTACCTGTCGCCACCATGTGGCCAGTATATCCCCCGCCGGCCATGGGGGGGGAGACGGGGCCAGGCCCCAGGCCAAGGGTCTCCCCATGCCAGGGATGTTTGTCTTGCGGCTGGTTGGCATTGTGTTGCGCCATTTCACGGCGCCATGCCGCTTATAATGGTGGCCGATGCTCATATGCCGCATGTAGGCCAAACCCGGTCCTCCATGCCCGCCTGCCATGCGGTCAGAGCCATGCGGGTATCGGGCGGGCGTCGGAGCTTTCCCCCTTTCAGATGCGGCAGGTTGTGCTCGTTGGAGCGGGTTTGGGTCTTGGTTGGTGCCGTTCCCGGCGGCTTGCTGCTGGAGCTCATGCGGATGGCGTCCAGTCGGCCCGGCGGCCCGGCCCGGCCCCGCCCCCCAACAAGTAGTTCTTGTTTCTTTTATTTTCTTCATTCACTGAATGGAAAATTGTGGCAATTTTTTACAGAATTAACTGTTATCAAATGATTTAACCTCAAAGCCTCCTCTCCGGTGTCCTTTCTCTCTGCCTTCTCATCTGCTTTCTCAGAATCTTTAAAAATGGAAGCCTAGGAGAGTCACTGGGCACAGCTGATCGGCTTTCTTCCCTAAAGGTAAACCAGTGCCAGGGACCTCCTGGCACAATAACAACTTAATTTTGATTATGTTGTTATGGCACCTGGAGTGTACCTTTAAGATCAGCTTATGTTTAGAAATACCTTTGACAGCTTTCCACAAGTCCCAGTTTAACCCCTTAAGGACCAAACTTCTGGAATAAAAAGGAATCATGACATGTCACACATGTCATGTGTCCTTAAGGGGTTAATGAATAAACTAGATAAATCGATAAATAGATGATGATAATAATAATAATAATAATAATAATAGATAGATATTTTTTTGTTTTATGGAGAAAATTTACTCTAAAATAACTAATGATTGGCCCAAAGATTCTAACAAGTATTCTAACAAGGAGGTGATTCACAAGCCTTTATGAAATCCGTAACATATAACATATCACATTCTCTTTGGACTGGCAGGAAGGAATGGATTTCCTGCCTACAGACACCTCTCGACCAGGGGGCACCTGTTTTCAGCACTTGTAATGTTCCTTTTTAAGCTTAATTAGACAGATGGGAAGAGATAAGTATCAGGAGCCTTGGCCAGTGTCCTCTATTGTCCAGTCACCCATCTATGCTTGATATCAGAGATACAGGAACAGTTAAACGGTGTAAAAGTCACTGCTGTCACAGCTTTCCCAGTGTCTCTGTCTGAGGCTAGACAGGAAGAAGAAGGCATAATTTCTCATCTGCCCAACAGTAACTTCTCCCACAGGAAATGCCTTGCTGGAGGTGCAGGGACAGCATTGAGTGATGCACACTGCATAACAGCTATTGCAGGTTGAATATCATCAATCTAACTTGTCTACAGAAGACATCAGAAGGTCAGTACTTTGTATGTAACCCTTCAAACTCAACACTAAATGCCTAAACCTGATAATAAAACCTCTATCCTATGTTTAACTTCTTTTAAAAATTAAACAACTCATGTACCCAATCAGCGGCGTACATACCGCGGTCGCAGGGGTTGCAGCTGCGACCGGGCCCGGCACTCCAGGGGCCCGGCCGCCCTGCGGAACCCTGCGACCGGGTACCAGGCCAGCTGCCCCTTCCATATGCGGCCCCGGCCCGCGCGGCAAAGCGCCAGGGCCGCATATGGAGGAGTCCATCGGGTGGCCCATGCTGTCAGGGCCCCCGATGGACATGGATTGTGATGGGGCCCGGTCAGCGCTGGGCGCTTTAAGAGTGTGACCAGGCCCCCTGTGATTCCCCGGTCACTCCTTCCAGCTATCAGCCCACGCGGGAGGAAGGAGGAGGAGGGAGTCAGAGTGGGAACTCTGACTCCCATCAGACTGGTGGCCAGCGTGTTTCTCTGTATGTATGTATGTGTGTGTGTCTCTGTACGTATGTGTGTCTGTGTCTGTGTATGTGTGTGTGTGTCTCTGTATGTGTGTGTCTGTGTCTCTGTATGTGTGTGTGTCTGTGTCTCTGTATGTGTATGTCTCTGTATGTGTGTGTGTCTGTGTATGTGTGTGTGTCTCTGTATGTGTATGTGTCTCTGTATGTGTGTGTGTCTGTGTCTCTGTATGTGTGTGTGTCTCTGTATGTGTGTATCTGTGTCTCTGTATGTGTGTGTGTATGTGTCTCTGTATGTGTATGTCTCTGTGTGTGTGTGTCTCTGTATGTATGTGTGTGTGTCTGTGTATGTTTGTGTGTGTCTCTGTATGTGTATGTGTGTGTGTCTCTGTATGTGTGTGTGTCTCTGTATGTGTGTGTGTGTCTGTGTCTCTGTATGTGTGTGTGTGTCTGTGTCTCTGTATGTGTATGTCTCTGTGTGTGTGTGTCTGTGTGTGTGTGTGTCTCTGTATGTGTATGTGTGTGTGTCTCTGTATGTATGTGTGTGTATCTGTATGTGTGTGTGTCTGTGTCTCTGTATGTGTCTGTGTCTCTGTATGTGTGTATCTGTGTATCTGTATGTGTGTGTGTCTGTGTCTCTGTATGTATGTGTGTGTGTCTCTGTATGTGTGTTTGTCTGTATGTGTGTCTGTGTCTCTCTGTGTGTGTGTGTCTCTCTGTATGTACGTGTGTGTCTCTGTATGTGTGTGGGTCTATGTATTCAGTGGCGTACACACAATCCATGGGGCCCGGTATGTATGTGTCTGTGTCTATGTATGTGTGTGTGTCTCTCTGTGTCTCTGTATGTGTGTGTGTCTGTGTCTATGTGTGTGTGTGTGTGTGTGTGTGTGTCTGTGTCTCTGTATGTATGTGTCTGTGTGTATATATGTGTGTGTCTGTATGTATGTGTCTGTCGAGGGATGTATGTGTGTGTGTGTGTCTGTCTGTGTGTATGTTTGTGTGTGTGTCTGTATGTATGTATGTATGTGTCAGGGGGATGGGGAGGCACGGATTGAGGGAGAGAGGGGAGCACGGATCGGGGGAGAGAGGGGGGAGGCCACGGATCAGTTTTGCACCGGGGCACCATGGATTTTGTGTAAGCCACTGTACCCAATACTAAATTTAACCCATCTCTAACTCTAAACTCAACAATTGTAAAACACCCCCTATACCCAAATGCTAAATTTAACCCCACTCTAACTCTAAACCTAATAATCCCAAACAGTCATTTTTACTTTAACCCCTCTCAAACCTCTAATCCTATTAACACTAAACACCCTATGTAATCTAACTCTGCTATTATTCACGCTAACCTTGCCATTTATCTTAAAGGACCACTCTAGGCACCCAGACCACTTCAGCTTAATGAAGTGGTCTGGGTGCCAGGTCCAGCTAGGGTTAACTAATTGTTTTATAAACATAGCAGTTTCAGAGAAACTGCTATGTTTATCAATTAGTTAAGCCTTCCCCCTAATCCTCTAGTGGCTGTCTCACTGACAGCCGCTAGAGGCGCTTGCGTGATTCTCACTGTGAAAATCACAGTGAGAGCACGCAAGCGTCCATAGGAAAGCATTATGAATGCTTTCCTATGTGACCGGCTGAATGCGCGCGCAGCTCTTGCCGCGTGTGCGCATTCAGCCGATGGGGAGGAACGGAGGCGGAGAGGAGGAGGAGAGCTCCCCGCCCAGCGCTGGAAAAAGGTACGTTTTTACCCCTTTCCCCTTTCCAGAGCCGGGCAGGAGTGGGTCCCTGAGGGTGGGGGCACCCTCAGGGCACTCTAGTGCCAGGAAAACGAGTATGCTTTCCTGGCACTAGAGTGGTCCTTTAAGCACTTTTAATATTGTCTTTAACCCTGCAATGCATTTACACTGCTGCATACACTCACTATACTCATAGATTCAAACACATTACAATCCGAGCAGAAATATGCACATACCTACATGTATACAAACAGTTATACAATATGTTATGTTGTTTAGATGTTTATCAGCCTGCAATGTCCAGTTAATAAATTAATTATACTTATTTAATTTATAGGGTATTTACTCATTCAAATCCACTCCACTTTTTTTATTTATATATCTTTTTTGGGGTTGGGGAGTACCTTAGAATTTTGTGCCTACCTACAGGTACCTGTCATGTAAACCCATCCCTGCGTAGAGTCAAAAATCAATCAATCCATCAAGTGTAATATAAAAATGATCTAAAATTATGCACTTTTAACTTTGTACATTTTTTGTTAACTTTTTATCCCATTTGCACTTTATCATACAAATACGTTTCGATGTCTCTCAGTAAACCAATGTATCAATTTGCAAAGTTTATTTATTTTTACATTTTTTTTAAACTGAATTTACTCAGTTTGCAAAGACAAATACCAGCCCCGCGTTAATTTGAAAGAGCTCAGACTAAATATATAGTTCAGGGAAGGTGAATGACAGAAGAAGATTTTAGGATCTGCTACAGGAGGCTGGTAAAAGCTTGAAGGAGAAAGAGAATAGCTGCCATATGTGAGTGAGGACTAGCAGCAAGAACACCTAAAAAGTGTCTGGAATCATCGTAGTCATTTTATACGTTGATATAGCAGAGGCTGCATAAAGGGCAATATATTCAAAATGCACAATAGCTAAGTTGCATAATATTTCAGTTTGATACTTATAATTTAAAACTTGAAATTCCATTGCTGAAAACTTTCCACCGTTATTGTTTAGTAAATCAAACGGTGCGTGAAACCCCATAAGTCGGAGAAAAATGAAAGTCAAAGCACTGGTAGAACGTGGCGATTGACATACTATGAGGTTCATTCATTGAAGTGGTTAATATATATATAAAAATAAGCTTACCTAGAATCCAGCACCAGGCTAAGCTCCGTGCGCTGGTTTCCACTCCCCGCGTGACATCACAGCTTCCTCTACGAGAAGTATTTGATTGGACCATTCTCCCTAGCTCAGTGCGTGCACGTGTTCTGTGCCTGGGAGGTAAGGAATCAGGGATAGACAGGGAATAAAACAAAAACAGAGCAATAAGCAATGGAGGGGGAGAGCTGACATGGATCTGAACAGGGATGGTTACATTGAAGACTCCCCTTGCAGGTAGAAGCTGACCTCGCCTATCACCTATCATGTGCTGACTGCAAATAGATTTTTGCACAGGATTGACATTAGCTGAGCTGTGTAAGTCACACATGCTTGGGGTGTACATAACCTCTGGCTAAGTGCAAACAACGCTGTATGTGCAGAGTTTCAAGCAGAAACGCCGCACATACAAATTCCATGACCACATATAAAAGCAGGAATGGTCATAGTCATTAGAGAAACTTTTTATATTGTGACTTGTGACAAGTGATAAACAATTTGTTGTATTTATACCAAAAAAACTTTGCAATTTTTGCAACTCATATCAACTTTAAGAATAAAACTTTACAAAAAATATGCAAACTGAACTAATGATTTTATAAACCATTACATTTATTGAGTGAGACAAGGAAAATTGGGTTAAAAAATATTTAAAAGTGTCAAAACTGCAAGTTTTTCGTCTGACATGTTGAAAAAAAGACAGATGGCTATTCAGTCAGCCTGGGCTCGATTTGCATTCTGTTGATCCAGGCGAAGATGAATAAAAACGACTGAAGTCTTTTCCAATATTACCGCTAAGTGTGAAGTTTCCTTCCTGGCTCTTTCCTGGTTTTCCCTGGATCAACATTCCCCAGTGTTTACATTGTCACAACTGTGTATATTCTATTTTGCTAATATGGTATCCAACCCTAAAGATATTTATTTTATCAGCCAGCACAATTTCCGTTGGTAGCAAATTCCAAATATTACTGTCCTTACTGTAAATAACCTTTTACTTTGAAGAAAGTAAATTGGCCTTTTCTTTAATCTCTGAGGATTGCCTAGTGTCATCAACGTAACCTCTTAAATGAAATATTCCCTACATGTGCAACCATAAATATATGTGGGTAGGGTATTTACTAATTCAAATCCACACCACTTTTTTATAATTTTTCATTTTATTTTTCATTATATTTCTGCCACCTTGTGTTTTAAAATACATTATTGCCTAAACACAGAGTTTTTATCGCCTTATGCCCGGGGCATGCGGTTCTTGGTGCCAGGCAGGATGATTTTTTTTATTATTATGTATATAATTTGCAGTACAATTGGTTCAGAGATCAAGTAACAAACAGTAATCGATAGAGGGCAAAACAGGAGAAGCGGTAGAATTTGGGAGGTGATTAACGGTTTTAGTAACCAAAGTAAATAACGAACTCTCAGTTGGGAGTAAAAACTACCTGCAGACACATTGGCACAGAAGTATTTATCAAATGAATAGAATGGAAGTCTGGAATCGATGCAAAACTCCCATAGTGCCATATATTTGGAAATAAGCTCATGTGAAAGACACCCCACATGTTTCTGAGCCCAGAACTGACTGTTTGCAATGCTCATATATAGCCGGGAGAAACTCTACAACGCAAAGTACTATCTTGTCAGGATAGGAAGAGAGAAAATGGCAGAGTATAATAGTATATATCAAGATCTGAAACGTTTATCACATTGTAGAGAATTTAGAATTTAAGTGTCACATTATTCCTATACACAAAATATGACATTTGACATCCCATAACCTTATCTAATATTACACACTTGAAGGAAAACTGTACAAATGGTTATTTAAGTGATTACATTTAATTTAAAAAATGTTGGCATTTATTATTAATTTTATTAATTATGTATATGAATGCGACATGTGACATGTTTTCTTAACATAGAGTGTGTAACGGACCGTTTTGCTCACCAGAGGTTAAAAACCGTTTAGGCGATAATCCCCTTCCAGATAGACAAGCAACTACTGCAATCACCAATCTCCCGAACTGCAAACTCTACGAATCCTGGAAACAGCCGAACAGGAAAACCATATGAAAGGGTTACACTCCTGGCAGTCAGCAAACAATCCAATTCCCCCAATAACGAGACGACACTTCGTTTTGAGGGTTAAGCAGAATCTGACTGTCCTGGCATATACAGTCTCTTTTATTCCCTATCCACAACCACAGTACAGCCCACAGGGTATTACAGAACAACCAATCAATCCGTACAATACACACAGACACTCCCACACAAAATCATCCCCTGCCTGTGATATGATTACTGAACACAATGGGTAATCTCATTATCACAGGCAGAGGAATACAGTTTTTACACAATATTTATAACTTCTAAAATATACATGTCACAAACATAAAACATACATTTTCATAAGCAGCATACTCCAAATACAAACATATGTCAAAATCATCCAAATTGGTCTAATGGTTCAAAAGATAGATCGAAGTCCTTTGTGACCAAATGACGCATGGCTTTTCTGCCCAAAACCAGTTCCACAGAGTCTTCTATCCTGGAGATAATTGAGAAGTAATCCAATTATCTCCAAGGACAGAGGCAAAACTCCATTAAGCACATGGCAGTACAAAGACTGTAAAATACAATAAAATACACAAGGTTATATTTATTACATAAAATACAGACATTCTACCTATCCCCAGATAGCTTAGATCTGAGCGCACATTATTACCGGATGGCGCTCAGATCACATACATACAGTTCAATCGCCATGGAGCCAAAGTCTTTCATACAGTCTTTCAGTATACGGCTGGGCTCCATGGCATAGCTATCTGGGGTAGCATGGCTTTAACAGTCCGCAGAAAGGCACAAACCAGCCTTTCTGCAGGGAAAAAGAACAGGGGCCATAGTCTAAAGGCAAGAGGCGGGCAAGCAGCCCCCTCCAAGGACACGTGGCGAGGTCGGTTTTGCCACAGAGTGAAATTAAACATTTGTTTCACATTGGGCAGAATTCGGCCATTTTAGAACTGAGCTAAAAAATTATAGAGTACTTAAAACTATTTTTGATGCTGATATTTGTCGCATGGGAGTAACAGTTTACAACAGCTGCAATATTTTGTCGTTATGGTTAATAAAAAGCAAGGGAAAGTTAATGTCCAAGTTCATGTTAAGATAACTAAAATGTTTGAGTAAGAGTAAACAAAAGTCAAGAAATATGTGTTGGTATAGATTTTTACCACAAATCTCAAAGTAATGAAAATATTGTGATACATTAGAAAATCGAGTCTCTCTAGGAATAGATTATGTAGCTCTCACATATAAAATGAAAATAATCAATTGATCTTTTTTATTAGCTCAAACTTGCAAAGTACAGGACATACCTGTATAGTTGTAGTAACATAAACTGCAGTAAATTCACTGCCCAATTATGTATATATACATTTCTTTAAAATGTCATCCTTATTCCTTCTTTGTTCTTGTTTTTTTTTTTTACTTTTCTATATTGATTTAGTACTAGAGTCAATATTTACTAAGAAAATTATCACCATAGAAAGGAATAGAACATAAAGCCTTCTCGGGACATTCAGAAGTCTCCACGATTCTGGAAATATACAGTTGTGCTCAAAAGTTTGCATACCCTGGAAGAAATTGTGACATTTTGGCATTGGTTTTGAAAATATGACTGATCATGCAAAAAAAAATATTTTATTGAAAGATAGTGATCAAATAAAGCCATTTATTATCACATAGTTTTTTTGGCTCCTTTTTAAATCATAATGATAACAGAAATCACCCAAATGGTCCTGATTAAAAATGTACATACCCTTGGATTTTTGGTCTTGTTACAGACACACATGATGACACACACAGGTTAAAATGGAAATTAAAGGTTAATTTCCCACACTTGTGGCTTTTTAAATTGCAATTAGTGTCTGTGTATGAACAGACCTACGTAACAAGGTAATATGACTTTATAAAGATGGAAAATGATGTAAAAAGATATCCAAAGCCTTGAAAATGCCAGTCATTATTGTTCAATTACGAATTAGGAATTGGAAAATTTGGGGATTTCTTGATACCAAGTCAAGGTCATGTAGACCAAGAAAGATTTCAGCCACAACTGCCAGAAGAATTGTCCGGGATGCAAAGAATAACCTACAGTTAACCTCAGGAGAAATACAGGCTGCTGTGGTTGTTTCAAGGAGCACAATACAATGATATTTGAACAAAAATGAGCTGTGTGGTCAAGTTGCCAGAAAGAAGCATTTAATGTGCCAGTGCCACAAAAAAAAATACCTTGACATGCCTCACTGCTTCTGGCACACTGTAATTTGGAGTGATCAGACCAAAATAGAGCTCTATGGTCACAACCATAAGTGCTATGTTTGGGGAGGGGTCAACAAGGCCTATAGTGAAAAGAATACTATCCCCACTGCGAAGCATGGTGGTGGCTCACTGATGTTTGTTTTTTTTTTTTTGGGGGGGGGGGGGGATGAGCTGTAAAGGTATGGGGAATCTTGTGAAAATTGATTGCAAGGTGAATGCAGCATTATATCAGAAATTACTGGTAGACTATTTTCATTCTTCTGCATGAAGGTGTACATGGGACGCTCTTGGACTTTCCAGCATGACAATAACTATTAGCACAAGGCCAAGTTGACACTTCAGTGGTTACAGCAGAAAAAGGTGAAGGTTCTGGAGTGGCCATCACAGGCTCCTTACATTAATACCATTGAGCCACTCTCAAACATTTGGTTCATGCAAGAAAACCAAAGACTTTGCTTGACCTGGAGGCATTTTGCCAAGATGAATGGGCAACTATATCCCCTGCAAGTATTAGGGGCCCCATAGACAACTATTACAAAAGATTGTGCACTGTCATTGATTGCTAAAGGGGGCAATACACGGTAGTAAGAACTAAGGGTATGCAGACTTTTGAACAGGGGTATTTTTTTATGTGTTGTCATGTTTTGTTTTATGATTGTGTCATTCTGTTGAAACCTACAGTTGAATATGAATTCCATAATAAAATAAAAGAAATGTGTTTTGCCTGCTCACTCATGTTTTCTTTAAAAATGGTACATATATTACCAATTCTCCAAGGGTAAACTTTTGAGCACTAATGTACTAGCACTAATGTATACTAATGTTCCTATGGAAACTCTTCAAGAGGTATAAGGGCAACACAATGAAATACCTTATATTTATCTTTAATATATTGTTTAATTGGACTCTAAAATTCAAATGCAGAGACAAAATACAACTTTTGTGCTACATGGGCATAGACAGATCCCTGGGGAGAAGACAGGGCACTTTTATATAGCCTTTGGCTACCATCTACATAAGCACAGTTTTTTGTTCATTGAAGTGAGGTGCATAATCATATACACTTGCTCCAGAACAAGTTGACACCTAGATTAGGAATAACTGAAAAAAAGAGATTGTCTGTTTCCTTGTCATGTAACATGCAACATGCAGCATGCAACCTATGGATCAATGTTCGACAACTGTGATATGCATAGACTCCAGGTCTGTGTTCAAATAGGTGCAAGTCAGGTTCTTGATCTAGGTGTGATATTTTGAGCCTTCTGCCAAAGTGTCTTTAAATTATAATGTTTTATCACTTTTAGGTCCTGGACCTGAGATATTCATTACGCTAACGGGACAATAATTGTTTCCTGGGTTTTGGGAAGGGGGAGTAGCGATGACGTAGGCGCACGTAGCCGGCGTCCTCGTGGAGTGTGGCTGGGGAATGCTCAAGTCGAGGAGATGGGGTAGCTCATGCTGGCGGCTTGCCCAGGGCTGGATGAGGGGAAAAGGAAGATGTGTACTTCGAGTGAGAGGTCCTGTCTGAATACAGCCGTGCCCCTAGGGAGCAAGATGATAGGCAGCCCAGAAAAAAACAAAATAAAAATGCTGAGCACCTCAAAATGCATGGACAAGATACACTGGAGAAATACTGAAGCCAGTCTAAAGCTACGTGTATAGTTGATGTAACAGAAGCTGGAAAATTAACACTTAAGGCAACAGGGACAGGTGTAAATCTCCTAAACAATTGTCTCTGTCCTTCCCTGTTTGTTAAAGCTTTGCTGTTTTTTTTTGCTTTATGCCTCTCCCTCCTCTTGCAACCATCTCAATATATGATATAATATGAGGCTTTAGCTGGTTAATAACGGTTGGGAAGAGGGGGCAAATTTACTTAATAGAGATCTTCTCTGTGTTTTTTCCTGTTGGGTATTACTTAGTTTTTTGGGTTCATTCAATTTTTTTTTAGTTTTTTTTCTCTCCTGTTACTTCCCGTAGTGTTATTCCTCCTAAAATTATTCTAATACTGGTAATATATAGGAAAGGAACTGTGACCTAAAAGAGGCAATGAAGTGGGGGATAGTGAAAAAGGAGAAGTAGAAACGAAAATAAAGGAGGTAAACAATAAAAGAAAAGAAGAAAGGGGGGGGGAGGGAAGAGGTAAGGGAAAGTAAAACAAGACAAGAAAGGAAAGAGTGTATGAACCCCTGACCACAGGAGTGGGAGAGAAGGGGAAAAAAGAAAAGGAAAAAAGAGAAGAGACTGCGTTAAGCGTACCCAAAAGTACTATAAGAAACCTCTGAAAAAGAAAAGAAAAAAGGGAAGAAAAAAAAGGGAAAAGAAAAGAGAAAAGAGAAAAAGGAAGGAAAAGGGGGAAAGAGGGGAGAAGGAAGGAAGAGAAAAGGAGAAGAAAACATGGCCACCGAAAAGATGCAAAATGGCAAGCACCTGAAGAAAAAAAAATGGAAGGTCAGCTAGAAAAACGTTTGTCTTTCTTCTCACCCTAACCGCCTGGGAATAAATGAAATTTAGATGTGTCACAGCAGACACCTAATCCGATAGAAGGAGAAATGAGCAGTACACAAACGGAGGTATATGATAACTCAAGACAGGAAGAAAACCTATATGAACGATTACTCAGTCATCTAGACACACAATTTGAGAAAATTAAGGTGGAAATGCAAGCAAACACACAGGACACCAAGAGAGACCTTTCCTTATTAACCCCAAGGATCCAACGTATTAAAGAAAAAATAGAGATGATCGAAACATGTGAGAAACTCACACCAAGAAGAACATTTCATTCTGGAAAGAAAAATAGCAGATCTGGAAAATAAAATGATAGATCTGGAGGAACAATCTAAGAATTAGAGGTGTGTCAGAACAAATAAAGACCACAGAATTAGAAACATATATAGAAGAATTTTTTAAAAATATATGAAAGTGGAATGGGAAATCAAAAGCCCTATGGTGTCACCGAGTTAACAAACAAAAAAGCGTACCAGACCACTTCCCAAGAGATATATGGGTTTGTTGTTCCTCTTTTAAACTCAAGTTACAGATCCTGAGATCACTGAAAAATATCAATCTTTCAGGAGAGTATGAAGAACTAAAGGTCTACCAGGACGTGTCATGGAATACTAGACAGAAGTACAATAGAACTTAGATCCAAGAATGTAAAAAATAACCTACTAAGTTCCCAGTGAATACTTTTCTAGAAACCTATTTTATCACCCCTACTTATAACCTTTGTGTCACTATACCCCACTCCCTCTAGCATGTAAGCTCATTGAGCAGGGCCCTCAACCCATCTGTTCCTGTGCGTCCATTTGTCTGGTTACAATTACGTGTCTATAAGTCCACCCATTGTACAGAACTACGGAATTTTGCTGGCGCTATATAAATAATAAAATAATAATAATATAAAATAATGGTGGGGGTTTCCCACACAGATCTTTATACTGCATGAAGGCAGGACCTTAAGTTTCAATATGGCAGAAGATCTTAAAAGATGGTTGACTCTAAGTAAAGAGATATAAAGAATCAACAGATTAATAACTACCTACTTTGCTAGGAAATAGGAGGGGAGAATTGAGAAAAAGGGGAGAAATAGGAGAAATAAAGTAAAAAGAAAGGACGGGAAAGTGAAAGGGGGAGAAGAGCGGGGAAAGGGAGGAAAAGGGGAAGGAAAAGCATCTGCGGATTTGTTTATTTATTTTAATTTTATTTTTTGTAGTTGTGATTAATGATGATTTATAGATGTACACAATATAAAGAGGAAGTATATACACTAGCAGAATAAAAATGAAGACATTTAGAAATGGCAGACAGCAAGTAATGTGAAGAAATTAGAGGGGTTTTTTTTGGGGGGGGGGGGGAAGAAGTGAAATAATACAGACCAAATGTTTGAGGTGTTAATTAATACTTATTTAATGACTAAACTGCCGCATATACTTATCAACAAACTAACAAGGAGTTAAGAGCGTTATGAAGATTTATAGTAAGTGAAAAAGAGAAAATGATGCAGGAGAAAAAGAAAAGAGCACTGTAAAGTTACAAATAATAAGTTATATGAAATGGTTTACTTACTAGGTGAAAATTAAATAAATGGCCCAAGATGGTAAGGGAATAAATAGGAGGAAAAAAGAGTACAGGGGGTCAATTAGACCTCTACACGATTACAAATTGGAATTAATAGGTTTTTCTTTTTTTTTTCTTAGAGAGAGATTCTGGGAATAGAAGCACATAATAAATACTTCACATTTAAGTGATGTTCAGAACACTATAATGTAATGTCCTAAGGGTTCTTTGGCTGAGTGACGGGGATGCAATGACATTCGTTTCTTTTATTTTACCCCTTCTCCTCTGTATTGATTTATTTCTATATTTATTTATTTATTTATGGTACAGTGTGATACCCATTAGATGCTTAGGTTTCTAACCCAGCACGGTTACCCACAGGATATGTAAGTTCATTTAGTGAGCAATGGGGGATATTGCTGGAGATACAGTATGGCAGGGAGTGTTCGCCATACACAAACTGTGTCTTAGGCTTATTCCTTTGTTTAGGACCAGCCTGTCTATGTGTGTAATTTTAAAACTTTTTTTACATACCCTATGTTATGATATCCCTGATGTACAAATTGGAGAGAGAGAGCCCTTTGAGCTGGCAGAAATTGTTAAATTAAGCTAGCATCATTGAATGCCCGTGGGACTAACTCACCATTTAAAAGATCCCTAATTCTGGATTTCCTGAAGAAAAACCAAATACAAGTTTGTGCATTACAAGAAACACATTGGATAAAAACGGACAAAATTAATATAAGATCTATTAATTATCCGCTCATTATAAGCGCGGCTCTGAAAGAAAAAATGGGCGGTGGCCTTTATGTTTTTCAAAAATATATCCATAAGCATTAAATACCAAGATAGCTATATTTATGGAGAAATCCCTTTTAACTGTCCTGAAAACTGGTCACTAATGTTACATGCCTCTTTTTTAAAATTTGTCTGGGATGGAAAGAAACCAAAAGTGAAAATTCAAAATTTAGCCAGCATAAGACAAAATGGAGGTTTGAGTTTCCCAGAAATCCTCAATGTTATCAGGCCTGTAGGCTGTTTTATATAATGCTATCACAGAATACAAAAAAATGGTATTCAATAGAGAAAGACAGCACAGGGGTAGAGAATTTATCCTTTCTATTCTGTATTTTAGATCTCAACAACAACTTTATAGCTGAGGCAAGATCCAAATCCCATATAATTAGAGATCTAGCAGGTTGGTGGGATAAATTTGGAAAAAAAAGTCGGACTAAAGAATAGAATAATAGATGAACTACCGATCTCAGTGATTAATGATATGCTAAATAATATTAGATCAACTCTTGGAAGAGCAAGGGAATAAATAAAATTATAGTTATAACAAAGGATTATAAAATCCAGCCCTTTCAACAAATACGTGAGGAATGTCGTGTTACATGATATTGTTTTATTATAATGTACTGTTTCTTTAATGTGCATCTTACGTTTGTCTCTTGGGCCACTCCATAGTTTGCATGATGCTTCAGATTCTCCCCTCCCCCTCTCCTGTTCTAGTGTATTCTATGCTGTACATTCATGTGACTTGTGATATCTCTCCTACCTGTATGGAAGAATCGTTCTTTTACCTGTCGTAACTGCACATTCTACAGATCCTACGACGAATAAACAGTGCCAGATCTTCTTACATGTGAGTTGTGACTGAGTAAACTATCTGGGAAGGTGATTTGGTATGGATAATCTCATCAGGGCAATGAGCGCCATGTGCTCCTGAAAACCACATTCATAGCCTTTGCAGCCGTTCCAGAATAAGGAATTCTGTGTCCCGCCGAATGATATCTTTAACTACCTTAAAATTACAGGGTTTGCCTCATCTTAGATGATTAATAATAGAGAGTGTAAAACAGATGGGATTATTCAACTTTTCGAACAAAAAAACTGTAAAAATATGCTGTCTAAATCTGTTAAAGTCTTATATAAGTTAAGACATGATAAACTTTCCAGAGCAATTGAAAAGTGGGGAAAAGATCTTCATATACAAATAGATGAGGAAGTTTGGAAAAGTTGTTTTAATAAATTATATAAACACGTCCACTGCTTAAATGTGACAGATTTACAGTTTAAACTTTCGAATAGATGGTACTTGACACCGAATCTTCTAAATAAAATATTTCCAAATACATCCAATTGATGTTGGCGGTGCAATATTGATAAGGGCACTCTATTACATATATGGTGGTACTGCCAACCAATATATATTTATTGGAAAGATATAATTACATTAATTGATTATATGACCGGAAATAAATTAACAATGGATCCGGGAACAATTTTATAAAATTTAAATGAGTCAAAAATGAAGACAAAGGATTCAATGTTAATTTTACACATCATTACAGCAGCCAAATTAGTGATAGCACAGAATTGGAAATATGTACAAATCCCATCCACCCGAGAAGTGATAGCACAAGTAATATGGCAAGCAAAAATGGAAAGAGGCATCTTAGTGAGCTTATAAAACCGTTACATGCAAATAGAATATTGGGATACTTAGATAGATAAATTAGATTTAAAAAAAATATCATAGAGGGTCTCTAATCCAGGTAAATGGAATGAAACAAGGAGGGGGCAGAGAGATGAATAGTATGTTATGTAATGAGGTGGCAATGGGTTTTCCATTACAGCCGCCTTCCATGTCCGACAAAAAAAGCAATTAAATAAGGAAGAAATGGATGGGTCAAACGGGCGTACAATAAAATTGATGACGATGGTAGTTCAATCAAAAACACTAAAGGGCTCTCTCTCTCCAAATGAAGATAGGTAAAAGTTAGATAAGAAAGTGAGACTAAAAGGGCTATTATAGTGATAATCAGGATAGGGATGGGGCAGGGGGTGGGAGGGAAGAAACAGGGAAATATATGAGGAAATAAAGATTAAACCCAGGTATTTTTACTATAGTTAAGAAAAGATGAAGCAGTGTATTAATGATAATAAAGAGGCCTCAAAGCTGCTTATTTTGTGTAATAGTTTTAATAACTTTACATTGGTAAGGTATCCATCTGACATACAATTTAAAAAAAAAAATTGTTTCCTAAAGCCTCTTAGATACCAGTGGTGGCCGTTAAAAACTGTGTGGGTACCCTTTGCTCTACTATTGAAGAATAACTTACAGCGCAATGTAAATCAACACCATCCACCTAAGCTCACTCCATAACAGAATAACATCATATTTGAATATTTTAACTACTTTTTGAAAGACCAAGACATTAAAAACAAAAGTAAAAAAATGGTTAACAAACAAAAAGTAGGCCCAAGCAAGGAACGTTGCTGTGTATAGGGTTGTCTACAATCTGTACACTGGAAACAGTAAATAAACTAATATTTTAAAGGACCACTCTTGGCACCCAGACCACTTCAGCTTAATGAAGTGGTCTGGGTGCCAGGTCCAGCAAGTGTTAACCCATTTTTTTTATAAACATAGCAGTTTCAGAGAAACTGCTATGTTTATAAATGGGTTAATCCAGCCCTTAAATCCTCTAGTGGCTGTCTCATTGACAGCCGCTAGAGGCGCTTGCGTGATTCTCACTGTGAAAATCACAGTGAGAGCACGCACGCGTCCATAGGAAAGCATTGATAATGCTTTCCTATGAGAACGGCTGAATGCGCGCGCAGCTCTTGCCGCGCGTGCGCATTCAGCCGAATGGGAGGAGAGGAGGAGGATCGGAGGAGAAGAGCTCCCCGCCCGGCGCTGGAGAAAGGTAAGTTTTAACCCCTTTCCTCTCCCCAGAGCCTGGCGGGAGGGGGTCCCTGAGGGTGGGGGCACCCTCAGGGTACTATAGTGCCAGGAAAACGAGTATGTTTTCCTGGCACTATAGTGGTCCTTTAAGACCATCTACTGTTAGGAAGTCAGCAAATATTATGCAACTTGACAAAAGTAAAATATAAGCCAAGATGTTGTCAAGTTGTTTTATCTACCATACTTAAGCAGAAAATACTACCTCACTAGTTTATAGTACATAATAACTCACGAACAGTTTAATAAATGTATCAACAAAAATAATGGGATAGCAATGCGCTGTTTCTAATAAAAAAAAGAAAAATAATAATAATAATAAAAAAAACTACTTGCTGCAATGTTGTTGACCAGCTAAAGGTTCTTCCATTAAATTTATATACAGTAATAGGAAAAAGAAAGTACACCCTCTTTGAATTTAATGGTTTTACATATCAGTACATAATAAGAATCATCTGTTCCTTAGCCGGTTTTAAAATTAGTTAAATACAACCTCAAATGACAAACAACAAATGACATATTATAATGTGCTATGATTTATTTACTTTTAAATAATTTTTTTTATTGTGAATGCAAGTTAGAATCGATATGTCATGCACGGTAGCATCAATCAAAAGCTGGTAGCTTACAACAACCATGTTGCATATGAAATATTGGACGTTCACTTTTTTCTTAAGAAACAGCGTGTGTAAATAAAGAAAAAGAAAAGAGTAACTCAAATGTCCAGTTACACAAAGTTGCTAGTAATGTTTAGCCGGTGTGGTTTAGTCCGTGTTCCCCAAAACATGGCAATGGGACATCTCATTAGGCACTATAAAAGAGAGTCGAATCCCACCTGAAGCATTATGTATAGAGTAAGGTGTCACAATAATTAAATGGGTTTGGGGAGAGAATAAGTTACTTGTGCGCACTAAGGGAGGGATGAAATTACTACCCCAAGATACCCAGTGGCAAGCTGTGTCATCATCTACTGTTAATGGCTTATAATGTATTTAACAAATATAAAGCCAAAATGGAGAAGCCATGTGTGAAAAACGAAGTACACCCTTACTGCTTCCATAGGAATTAAGCGGCTAACTAGCAGACAGGTGCTGCAAATCAATTGCCCTTCATTAATTGATCATCAGCAAGTGTGACCACCTCTATAAAAGCCGACATTTTTGAAGTTTCTGATCTAGAGCTTTCAGTTGTGTGTTAACATAATTTCAAGAAAGAAAGACATCAGCAATGATCTTACTGAAGCAATTGTGTTATAAGGCTATTTCCAAACAATTTGAAGTCCATCATTTTACAGTAAGAAAGATTCATAAGTGGAAAACATTCAAGACAGTTGCCAATCGTCCCAGTAAATTCACCCCAAGGTCAGACCGTGCAATGCTCTGAGAAATTGCAAAAAAAAAAAAAGAGAGTTACATCTCAGACTCTACAGACCTCAGTTAGCATGTTAAATAAAGTTCATGAAAGTACAATTAGAAAAAAGACTGAACGAGTATGGTTTGTTTAGAATGGTTGCGAGGAAAAAAATATATTTTCTCTCTAAAAAGAACATAGTAGCACAGCTTAGCTTCTCAAATATTGCACCTGAACAAGCCAGAAGACCTCTGGAACAATGTCCTACGAGAAGACGAGACCAAAGTGGAGATGTTTGTCCATACTGCACAGTGCTCTCATTTGGCAAAAAACAAACACAGCATATCAGCACAAACATCTCACACAAACTGTCAAGCATAGTGGTGGAAGAGTGATGACTTGGGCTTGTTTTGCTGCCACGTGATCTGGGAACCTTGCTACATTTAGTTGACTATGAATTTCTCTGTATACCAAAGTATTCTAGAGCCAAATGTGAGGTTATCTGTTCGACAGCTAAAGCATGTTGAGTCATACAACAGGACAATGAACACATGCATACCAGCATATCTACAACAGAATGGTGGAAAAAGAAAAGAAACAAGGCGTTGCAAAAGCCTAGTCAAAGTCCAGACCTCAAAACAATTGAAATGCAATTGGATTGAACCTTAAGAGAGCTGTGCATAAACAATTGCCAGCAAACCTCAATAAACTGAAGCATCGTTGTAAAGAAGAGTGGACCAAAATTCCTCCACAACGATATGAGAGACTGATAAAGTCATAAAGAATACAAGTTACTTCAAGTTACTGGTGCTAAAGGTGGTTTTACAAGCTATTGAATCGTAAGGTGTACTGTGTTTTTCAAACATGGCTTCTCCATTTTGGCTTTATTTTTGTTAAATGAACCATGACACGGTGTAATATGTCGTTCATCAGAGCTTTTATTTTTGTTTTTTTCATCAGAGCTTTTATTTACCTAATATTAAGACCTGCTAAGGAACAGATAATTGTTATCATGTCCTGATATGCAAAACCATAGAATTCAAAGAGGGTGTACTTTCTTTTTCCCATGATGAGATTTATAATTGCCATAAATCTAACGATTCTGTGGATGTTCAGATAATTCGGTTGGTATGTGTTTCTTTTTTTTCTTTTAGTTTTCAATAAGAATTTCTGTGCCAAATGTATTTTTCCTTGTTAATTACATGAATGAAATAATAGCAATATACGAAATACTGGCTATAATTAACCACAAAATAAAAATAGCAGCAAAGCAACTTTAGATGTGCAAAAACTTGTGAACACTGTGTTTTGCTACACTGCAAAATGTGCAAGGCTGTTAAAGTTTAAAGAACATTTTAGAGTTCTACTTAGTAAAATCTGTCTGTTCAAATTTTGTCTATTTTGGCACATTACATCAATCTGTCATAGACGCTTACCACGGCAGACAGCCTAGCTATCAAACAGGAGTACAGCTGTAATAGCGCTGTTTTTCTTCATTTTGTGTCAATCACACTTTTCAAATCTCAAACAAACTCCTGGCTGTGTGGAAGAAAGATTAATTGCCAAAATATGTCATGTGTATGTTCTATATGCTCCAGAGATCCCCTATAAATAGTTTGTTGGCATTCATGTCAGCATATGGTTGGATTATAGTATCCATGAAAATAGTATCTTATTATGCTAAGAATATCTTTATTGTTTGAGTATTGCTTCAATATTGAGAATGACTTAATTTATGTTTTGAAAGATGGCAACTTCAGCTGTTTTCAGACTGCATCAAGTATTTCTCTGTGAATAAGTGAATTCACTTTTTTGTTTGGATAAAAGATTAAATTAATTGCTGTTAAAAAGGCTGGCGTCACTTGATAATAACCTGACGCCCATGGCGATAAGGTTTTATTCACCACTTTATACAGTGTTGCAAAATAATTAGTATTATAAAAGTTCAAAATGTCTTATAGTCTTACAGTAAAGTGTTGTGCGCTACCTAGCGGCATGTTAAAATCCAGCAATATAAATTATTTGTTGCGTTAGAGAGTAGAACTTTAATATAGTTGGATTTCTAAGAGCACTTTACTCTTTGTGTGCTGTTTCCAATTTTAGTGCTGCTGTTCTGACAGTAATTTGGCAATTTATTCACAAAACGGTGACACTTGGTGAATTTGGAAACCTAATCTTCAGAAATAATGGTCAAAATAGCGGAAATGGAAAAAAAATTTAAAACTTGGATATATTCCCACCGTAGCTATTTTTGTCTAAATTCAGTAAATTTGATTTGTTTACTGAACTTCAAACTCCAGTGAGTTAATACGTAGCTTATCAATGCCCTGCACCAACGATCTACAAAGTCAGATGTTTATTTGAAGACAACAGTAATGAACGGAGTAGCTTCTGTACTTGGTTTACTGTAGGGTAAAATGCATGGTGTGAAGGCATTTGCATTCATTTTACCGCATTGCTAAACACGCAGGGCTTTTTTAATAAAATTCCAATTTCTACAACAAATATAAAAATAAAAAAAACTAATAACTAAAAATAAATAAAACTAAACCAATTAATAAAAAACTTGTTATATATTTATTTATTATTTAAGTTTTTTTTTTTTTTTTTAAAAGCTTATAGTCAATTATGATTAAATGTTCTTCTTAGGATATTAAGTTATACTCAGTGGAACTTTTCAGTTCCAGCGTGAGATTAATTAAAGCAATTATGGCATTCATACTATATTTATTATACTTAGTATTCAATTTTCACAAAATAGCAACAAGTAAACAGTGTGTTTGTCTTGTGACCTGCTGATGGCCACATTAAGGATTCTAGTCACCAGGCTCTGCTATCAGACTGACATGTAGGTGTGAGATACTAGGGTAGATATTTAGCTAAATGCCAATACCTCTACAAAAGCATATTTGGGCATTTCTTCTCCTTTTCAGGTTATGATTCTAAGATCATAAATGAAGGACCAGATTTTACCACACCCACCACTTTGTGTACTGTAGGAACCTAAGTGAAGTGCATATATGTATACATAAACAATACACCAGTTATAATAAATGCATTTCTGATTGTTGTTAAATTTCAGATTTTAAGTTGTTTCAAGGAAAGCGATCATGTCACCTGAGATTTCACACATTTCCAATTCTTTCTGACCATTTTGCAGCAAATTTAATCCCCTCCCCCTCTTTTTTTTTTTTTTTTTGCATGACTAGACAGAGCATCAGGGCTGGAGAGAGCTGCACTTATTGGCAGCAAACGATATCTAACAGACGCGACAGGGCTGAAAGACTAATCCAACTGAAAATATAAGCACACATTCTATGCTTGTACTATTTTATATAATACGTTGGCTGTATGTTTAAAGTCATTATAATAAGAGCGTTTCCATAGCAAAATGTATCTATTGGTTTTAAAACGCAGAATATCCCTATGACTATTTTGTAAATTGCATGATACAGCCAGAAAAAGGTAACATTCTGTGGATGTGTCTGAATTACAAGATCTTGCATTATAACCTGAATCACACAACATTACTGATAAAAAGCTATTTTACCATTTCAAAATGGATGACAGTAACTCAAAGTCATTTTACAATTATGTGGGGAAAAAAGGCAAATTATTTCTAAGTCAACTTCAATATTTTATCTTTTCAACATTTTCTTTATAATGTCCTTCTGAAATACCAGTGAGTTTAGCCGTTTTTAGCCACATTTTCTGGATGCATATTCTGTCATGCAAATCAGACTTGCGACAGGAAATGGCCACCATTTTTGATATATACATTCTCTGAAGTTTTGTATCGTGGAGAAATATACTTTAGTTGACACGGTTCTTCTGCAATTAGCCATTATATCATAATGTTCATATACTCTTCAGTGAATTAACCATTTATTCATGTTAGTGGGGCCTACAGTACACTGCAGTTGGTTGCTAACAGGGCCAGCAGTGAAAGGATTAACAGACACAGGTAGCTGAGATTATTTTCACGTTTCTGTAGAAACACTTCAAAGATTCTTATTTTAAGTGTATTAACACTTTAAGATGATGCTATACTGCTGCATAAAGCAGTCCGTTATATTATTTGTAAATAAGTGATTATCATTATGTAAATAGTGTGCATTTCTACCCCAAAAACACTTCACAAAGATGGAGAGACACATTTTAAAATATAGGAAATAAATTATCTTTGTTCGTTCATGAGCCTTGTTCCAATTAGGAAATCTCTTGTCTTGAATGCATATTTTGTACTTTGCAGACACGTATTGGGTACAGCCATACAAGATACAAGAAAATTAACTGTTATAGGCAATTGTGCAATAATAGATAAAAAATGTAAGAATAATTGAAGAACAAATATATGTGTGTATAATATATATATACACACACAGGCGCGCATACATAGTCGATTTATAGACACTCGCACACACAGACACATAATGACACACACTGACATTTTAGAATTTTTACAATTCTTTTTCTATAAGATGCAAACATACTCTTTATATTTCAGATTGATTGTTTGCTATAAGTAAATTTATCCAAAGCTACTTAAATGTTCTGTTATATATTTATTATATTTCTGTTTGTTACAAATATTTCTCATTGTTCTCTTGTCGTTGTCTATAACATTTGTCTATTTCCTAGGATATCTATGTACACAATATGTTCGCCTCTGATACAGAGGGTATAGAGATAATAACGTAAGTTCTAATAATTGAAAGAATTTTGTGACTCAAGAACACAGCAGACAGATTTCACCTGCAACTGCTCGACAATTCACAAAATGCAAACTAGTTCAAAGCCAGGTAGTTCATATTTTGCATACTTACGTATCCAGACAATTTGCTGATTCCATAGGTGGAGAATATCATTCTTATTCATAGAGGATAATCAAATTAAGAAATCGTTAGCTTTTCATCCTTCTGATCTATTATTGCCAAAGCAGGTGGACACATTCATAAGGAAAAACGATAAAACCAGCTAATAAAAGTAGCTTCCTGAGTTCACACCAAAACCCAAAACAGAAAATGTGCACATCGCACCCTGACGAAAACCAGCAGAACAGAGATACACAGCACAGACTATTGTCTGGGCCAGCGTAATCCAATCAGCATTCACCTGAAGAGCAATTTCGTTAAACCAAAATCTGAACCAACTTCATTACCTCTGATGAGAGCACACAAAGCAAAAGCAATTGTTTCGCATTTTCCCATCTGCTCAGAAAACAACAGACAAATAAACAAGTAAGCTAGTTAATATGGCTACAATATGACGCTTTCAATTCAGAACACAAACAAGGTTATGTGCGACTTTTCATAGTTTGAGCACAAAATATGAATACGGAGTACATTTATTTTGTTTTTTGTAGAATATTGATCCCGGTTTGCCAGACTTGGTGTTAATGTGAATAATCAAGCGGGACTGTCAATCTTCAAAAAAAATTAGGCAAATTAGACATGATTTCATGGTATTCTATTGTTGCTTTGTAATCACAGTAATTTTCCTTGGCAAAGCTGCTTCGTGAAGAAGGGGAGTTCTCACCGGATAATTGTGAAAGATATCGAAAGATTCAGGATTTTCAGCATCTGGTTTCAAAAGCACTTCAGATTCAAATTGGCATTTTACGTTATCCTGAAAATTTATTAGAGATTCAGATCATGTCGCTTTAAATGGAAAGGTGAAAGCAGGGTAATTTCAATGTATGAATTATTCAGTCTCATACTGGAGAAATTGCTATCCACGAACTGATTCTCTGACAGTCTTTTTTGCAGACCCTCCATTACGCTTGTCATTTTTATTTCCTTATCTACGATCTCTCTCTCAGTTACTGAGCTTGTCCCTTAGGGCTCAGCTTCAACAAACCAAGTATTTCAAATTGGCAATAACCTAAAATGTGTTGCAGTTTCAAATCGCAGTCTCCACAGGCTACATTTGTTTCCTAAAATCAAACGAAAAACAAACATATCCATGATCATATCTGTTAGATTCTTCGATTTGTTGATTTAGAAACAAAAAGAGAAATGAAGGAAAATGGAGGAGGGCGTCATATCGAAGAAGAGTTATGCTCCTGTAAAAATCCAGCAGATAAAGTAATGCTTTGTGTATTCTCCTTTGTTGTTAGTGTACAAGGCATCCTGGCTGCATAGCATCACGCAAAACCACTGTTAAAGCAGGCTGACTTACAGTAGTGCCCTGGTTTCCAGCAGGAGCAGATAAGGACTGCATTACAGACAGACTAATCCACATGAATGTGCACTTAGATCAAGCACAATTAATGTAGCTGAAATGCAAGAGAGCAGGGGGGAAAAAAATAGACGGTTGCAGCAAATAAACAAAGATCAGAAGAAAAAAAAAGACAAAATAATATGAGCGCATAGTAATGTGTTTCGTTCAGTGTAGCTCCAACCAACAAGAATTGCAATCCTAGAAATTCTCCACTTGATGGCTGTTTGTGTCACGGCTAGACGGCTGCTGCCCTGTATCCAGAGAAGGATTGGGATTGATTTAGGTCAGTAAGTCTGGCTTCTGTCTCTCTCTCTCTCTCTTCCTCTTGCTCTCTTTCTCCCTCTCTCTTTTTTGCCAGCCTTACTCATATGAGGAATAAACTGCATCCTTCTGTTTTTCCCGGTGTTCTATGAAGCCAAGGACGTACGAGAATGCTTCATCTACAGAGTGGCTGCAAAGGCCCCAGATATAGACTCTAGCATGCACAGATCCTTTGTCTTAAGGGGTCCTATTCTTTGCAGGTACAGTAGCGTGGCACAGAGAGCTATTATTATACCAGGTGAGAAAACAGATGTTTCTTCGTTCTTCGGAGGCAGTTTGGATTCACGTCTCTAAGCAGGGCTTGTTTAATTGAAAAAACGCTGCAAGTTCGATGTCAACGTTTATATCCAGGCTACTTTCTCTCTCTTATCCAACAAAGGGCAATCCTTCTTGTATTCCAAATTCGACATAATGGTAACACCCCAGAAAAAATACAACATAGTCCCGTATTCCGTCCTATGCGTCTGTATTGCCGCATTGCGACTACGAAACTGCAGCAGAAAGAGCTCTTGCAGTTGTGAAAATGTAGAAAGCAGCAGCTCTGTGACACAGCAGTCAGCTGACTTGTAGTGTTATCATTCAATGTCCTTTACAAAAAAAAAAAAAGGCCAATTTTGGCAAAAAAAAAGCATTGCGGCGAAGGACCTGGCATCCTAAAATTTAAAAGAACATTGTACGGAGAAGTGAGACTTCTTTATCTATGCACCTGAAAGTCACTGCTGGTGCTACGTGTGCAGTTTTGCTCACAGGAACTCTGGCCACATGAAGCTAGCTGACTGTCTGAAATCTCAGACATGCTGACGTAGGATTAGGCATCTTCCTTTTTTTTTTTTTTTTTTTTAACAAAAAGCTTTTGTTGCTGCTTGCTGATAACTGTTAAGTTTTTCTTATTAAACTAAATGTGTAAGACTGGAATTCTGTTCGTACACACATCCAGCTAACGCACATACAAAAAAAATAAAAAATTATTGGAACTGTTACTGCATATATTTTAGCACAGACACATTTCCGTGCACCTTGCACAAAGAAGATATATCTCACATTTTAATTCCACAAGCTGCTGTTTAAGAAGCGACTATTAACTAGATTGTGAAACATTTAAGTAGGAAACATTCATATGTTTAAGCACATGCATGTCTACATAACAAACTGTCTGTCTGTCTACCGGTCTGTCTGTCTGTCTGGTGTGCATAGACTGTTTTAGATTTTGATAATTCCTGTTAATACATAATTAAAATAGATGTAAATACTACATAACAGACAAGTCATTAAAAGGGGGAGTTTAAAATGAGTCAAATTGAGGATGTGGGGAAATTGAGCAGAAGTGGAGAGCAACACCAGTTATGCTGTGGGGAAAGAGGGATCCTTTATAAATGAATGTGCTTCTTCCAACATTATAGTCAGAACTACCTCTGGCTTGGTAGACAAAAACACAAGCAGAACAATCAAGCGCTCACATACCACAGTCAAGGTCAACAAGTGATCATATTCTGCTCCAGACATCATGACTATTGGAGCTTGGGAAGGTATGGTTCTAAGGAACTAATGTATCATGCCTAGTGGAGTATTTAGGATTTGTGCTGCCCTATGCAGGACGGTGCTCGGGCCCCCTCTCCACCCAATTTAAATTTTTCCCACCCCTTCCTGTCAAGGCCGCACTTTGACTGACAGACACTCATTCACTGACAGACGCACACTCACTAACAGACGCATACACTCATTGACAGACACACACTCTCATATACACTGACAAACAATTACATACACACACACTATTACTTGGACACACACTGACAGACGCACACTCACTGACAGATGCACACTCACTGACAGACGCATACACTCACTGACAGACACACACTCTCATATACACTGACAAGCAATGACATACAAACATTATTACTTGGACACACACTGACAGACGCACACTCTCACTGACAGACGCACACACTCATTGACAGACGCACACACTGACACAAATTTTCCCCACCCTGTCAAGGCCGCACTTTGACTGACAGACACACACACACTTACAGACATACACACTTACAGACAAACACACACACATTCACTTACAGACACACACACACACATTCACTTACAGACACATACACACTTACAGACACATACACTTTCAGACATATGCACACGTACACATTTCTCCCAACACTCACAACGTATTATTATTTTTTTTTGTAAAAATTAAATCCACCAAGCCTCCCTGGGAGAGCTGGAGTCAATTACTTACCTGTCCAGTAGGGCTGCTGGTCGGGCAGGCAGGGGGCGGACAGGCAGAGTAGGCGGCGAGGGAGCTTTAATCTTCCTGCTCAGCTCCCTCGCACGTCGCTTAATGATGCTGAGAGCCGGAGTGACGTCATATTCCAGCTCACGGCTTCATTAAGTGGCGCGGAGGGAGCTGAGCAGGAAGAGCTCAGGTGAGTATGCTCCCTCGCTGCCCGCTGCCCACCGCCAGCCTTGGGGAGGCTCAAAAGTGGCCAGCCGTCCAGCTCTTGAGCCCCCCAGGACACAAGGCAAGCAAGGGATCTGCCTGGGCCAGATGCCTTGTTTGCCTCGCAGAAGACACGTCCCTGATCATGGGAGTGATGGGAGTGAGCTCAACTCAGGAGGGACCTTAATTCTCTTGATCTCCAACAGTTGTCAGCTGACATTGATTCACAACTGCTGTCCATCCCTTCCCTCTCCTGTCCTTCACAGGCCATCTCCATATATAACTCTACTCTTACATCTGCCTTGAACACTGCAGCGCCACTCCAAACAAGCACCTCGAGGAGGACCCGCCCCCAACCATGGCATACTAAATCAACGCGCTACCTGCAAAGATGCTCCCGTTGTGCTGAACGCTCCTGGAGGAAGTCTCGTACACAATCAGACTTTCTCCATTATAGATTCATATTGTGTTCATACAGTGCAGCCCTTGCCCTTGCCAAACAGTCCTATTTTTCCACTCTCATTAGTTCATGTTCCCGCAACCCCAGGCGTCTCTTTCACACCTTTAATTCTCTTCTTCGCCCTGCTGTGGCCACCCCCAAAACTAACCTTACTGCTGATAACTTCGCATGTTACTTCACTGACAAGATTGAACAGCTAAGGAAAGAATTCTCCCCTCCTTGCCTTTCTGTTTCTCAATCACACATAGATCATGCCTTTCCTACCCTTCAGACATTCTCCCCAGCTACTGACCAAGAGGTGGCTGCTCTTCTTTGCTCCTCTCGCCCCACCACTTGCCCGCTCGATCCTGTCCCATCTCACCTTATTAGATCTCTCTCCACTTGTCTCGTGCCTTCTCTAACACACATCTTCAACTGCTCGCTCTCCTCTGGCATCGTCCCTGCTGACCTTAAACATGCCACTGTAGTACCTATACTAAAAAAACCATCCCTCGACCCATCCACCCCCTCTAACTACCGTCCCATATCCCTGCTCCCTTTTTCCTCAAAGCTTCTGGAAAGACTTGTCTTCACCCGTGTGTCTCATTTCCTCAATTCCAACTCTCTCCTTGACCCTCTTCAATCTGGCTTCCGCCCTCTCCACTCTACAGAGACTGCCCTTATCAAAGTTACTAACGACCTAATCGCAGCTAAATCCAAAGGCCACTACTCCATACTAATTCTTCTTGACCTCTCAGCGGCCTTTGACACCGTTGATCATGCTCTCCTTCTTCAAACTCTTCAATCGCTTGGTCTCTGTGACTCTGTCCTCTCATGGTTTTCCTCTTATCTCTCCCAACGCTCATTCAGTGTCTCCTTTTCTAATGATACCTCCTCCCCTTGCCCTGTCTCAGTTGGAGTTCCCCAAGGCTCCGTCCTTGGTCCCCTTCTATTTTCTCTTTATACTGCCTCTCTTGGCAAACTTATTACCTCTTTTGGATTTCACTACCACCTGTACGCTGATGACACCCAGCTATATCTCTCCTCCCCGGACCTCTCCCCTGCCGTCCTGCAACGTGTCACTGCTTGCCTTTCTTCCATCTCTGACTGGATGTCCTCCCGCTTTCTGAAACTCAATCTCTCAAAAACTGAGCTCCTTGTCTTTCCTCCTCCTAATACTGATCCTCCTCTTTCGCTCTCCCTCCAAGTTTGTGGTACCAACATCAGTCCATCCTTGCAAGCGCGCTGTCTTGGCGTCATACTTGACTCTGGTCTCACCTTTGAGCCTCACATCCAGCATGTTGCCAAATCCTGTAGATTCCATCTTAAAAACATAGCCCGCATCCGCCCCTTTCTTGCACCAGATACTACCAAGGAGCTTGTCCATGCTCTAGTAATTTCCCGCATGGATTATTGTAACCCTCTCCTGATTGGTCTCCCCAATAGCCGTACTGCACCCTTACAGTCCGTAATGAATGCTGCTGCTAGATTGATTTTCCTCTCTAGTCGTTTCTCTCACACCTCACCCCTCTGCCAGTCCTTACATTGGCTTCCTGTATGCTATAGGAGTCAATTCAAGGTACTAACTCACACCTATAAAGCACTGAACAACTCTAGCCCCTCTTATATCTCCTCACAGATCCATAGGTATGTCCCTTCTCGGTCTCTCCGTTCTGCCCGTGACCACCTCCTGTCCGTTGTCCGCACTCGTACGGCCAACTCGCGCTTGCAGGACTTCTCGCGGGCGGCTCCCTTCCTATGGAATAGCCTGCCTACCGCCATCAGACTCTCCCCTAGTCTTGCATCTTTTAAGAAGTGCCTTAAAACCCATCTCTTTAGGAAAGCTTATGGCCTCCAAGACTAACCCTTACCTCACATACCTGTCTCTTGCCCTCTCCAAAAGGGCAGCCCACCTTATTTGATTGTAAATTCCTGTCCTAATGTGTTTTACACCCCACCTCCTATAGAATGTAAGCTCGTTTGAGCAGGGTCCTCTTCAACCTATTGTTCCTGTAAGTTTATTTGTAACTGTCCTATTTATAGTTAAATCCCCCTCTCATAATATTGTAAAGCGCTACGGAATCTGTTGGCGCTATATAAATGGCAATAATAAATAAATAAATAAATAAATAATTTGTATCCATTTTTTGTATTACTCAGCCTTGTTACAATGCAGTCGCCCATCCCATGTGTTCCCTATTAAGGGTTAATAATGTATAGGGGTGTATATAAAAAATACCTCTTTCTGTCTCATTAGAGATTTTTGCCAGAGGCTCAAGGAAGCAAGGTGAATGGTTAGAGTTAGGACCCACCTACGGGGGTCTGCCTTGACATAGGCAGGTGGGCTCATCCTCTCATGGCTATTGGAGGTTACTAAAAAACCTCCATTTGTTTAAAAATACATAGGGATTAAGGAGAGAGCGCAGGTAACTTGTTTTTCTTACGTCCCTGATCATGCCCTGCTATTATCTCCAACACATACCCCCACACCCCCACAAAAAGTAGCATTTTGCATTATTATTATTATAGCTTTTTAATCTCATCTGAACCCCTATCTTCAAGTAATGGTCCTAAAACATTGTTGACATTACCCAGTCACAGAAGATTATTACTATTATTATAATTGGCATTTATATAGTGCCAACAGATTCCGTAGCTCTTTACAATATTATAAGAGGGGGGATTTAACTAAAAATAGGACAATTACAAAACAACTTACATGCACAAGAGGTTGAAGAGGACCCTGCTCAAATGAACTTACAGTCTATGGGACTAAGATAACTAGTTGCTGGTTCTCCAGTGACTTAGAATATACCTCAATTTGAATGGATTAGGATACCAGCTCAAGGTCAACAGGTAGATGTAGAATGTTGAGCAAAACCTGTGCATTCTAAGCAATGAAAACAATCAATGGAAAAAATATCTGTTTTGACAGCCCCAGACCTCAATATTCCTATGACCATGCCAACCTAGTGACCAAGTGCCTGTGAGTGTCACAGTGTCTATGAATCTTGGATTTTCCTGTGGATGTGACATGATTGTCTGATCTCAATCAGAAACCTGTCAAAAAGAAAAAACATTATTGGAATGTGTTTCATTAGATTCATTAGATGCGCTGCCATTTGTGTTCCCTAATGTAGGGTTGCAGATGTCCAAATATATGTAAAACCATTTAAAACATTTTTATTTTTCATATATGGTTCAATTGATGTGTCATGATTCCCTTTTATTCCAGAAGTTTGGTCCTTATGGGGTAAAGAGATGTAGTTTAAACAGAAGGAGTTCTAATCTACTCTTGGCATTCATTGACTCCTGTGTGGAGATTCTATATTATATCTCCTTAGTACTCAGACTGTCTTGGACTACAATCCCGATAGGGCTGAGCTGCTGGATGATATTAATAGACATTAATTTAATCACCGCAACTACAAATTAAACACATGTGCAGCACACGGTCAGTGATCACCTGTTTCCCTCAGTAAAACAGATGTTGTCTCCTCAAACACCTCGTGGATTATCTACTGCAATTCCCTCAGTTTGGTCAGTTTGGACAGGGAGTCAATGCGGTCGGTCACCTGCCCGTCCATAGTCCGCACCTGGATCCATATCTTGGAGGACAACAAAAACAAACTCCCTTTAAAACAAACTTCGACTCAAAGTAAAATTTTTTTAGTACAGCACTAGATACACTCCCTCGCCGCCTCCTAATCAACTTCAGCCGCACGCCTCCCAGCAGCCTCACTGGACCACCAATGAGAGACCCACGCCAGCACTCCAGGTAGGGAGGCTGGGTGGGACATTTAAATGTAATTTATTATTAATTACTGTGTGTGTGCATGTGAGTGTGAGTGTGTATGTTAGTGTGTATGTGTGTGAGTGAGTGTGTGTGTGTCAGTGTGTTTGTAAGTGTGTCTATGAGTTTGTGTGTGAGTGAGTGTGTCTGTCGGTGTGTGTGAGTGTGTATGTGTCAGGGTACCTGAGGCCTCTACCTCTAAGGGAGGTAGAGACTTGGTGGTGTATCCGTCCAGGCGAGCTGTCTCCTCCGTTCCTCGCGGTTCATCCAGTCACTTAAACACCGGCCGCGAGGAATCCACGTCCTTTTCTAGCAGGACGCTCAATACGTGACGTCATGACGCTAGCACGAGCAATCTGTCACTCAAGTGTCCGATATCCAATCGGTACTTTTCAGAGGCGTGATTTCCATCCAGAACCAGGGTATTTAAGCTTACTCCTTACTTCAGCTCATTGCCCTGTCGTGGTTCTAGCTTGTCTAGTCACTCAGTGCTCTGGTATTCTAGTTTGCTCTTTTGGTTTTGACTCGGCTCGTTGTACTTCCCTGTTTCTCCGTTATCCCTTGACCCGGCTTGTCTCTCGCTTATCTGTCTTCTCGTTCCCTCGACCTCGGCTTGCCTCTGACTATTCTTTACTCTCGGTACGTTAGTCCGGCCATTCTAAGGCCCGGTATACGTACCTTTCCACTCTTTGTACTCTGCGTGTTGGATCCCTGTCCCGATCCTGACATTACGACAGGGCCTATGGATCCTGCAGGTACAAACAGTCAGCTTGGTTCTTCGGATCCCAGGTTTGACGCCATGGAACATAGGATGGATCAGATGGCTTTGGCACTACAGGCACTTTTGTCTCGTGCTAGTAATCCACCTGAGGAGACACGTACTCCTTCCAGTTCTCCTGCAGTCTCAGGTCTAGAGGTAGCCACTGTAGGTGCTTCTTCCCGTATTACCCCACCAGTACGTTATGGCGGGTCACCGGAGAAGTGTCGTGGCTTTCTAAACCAGATTAGCATCCATTTCGAACTACAACCCCGCTCTTATCCTACAGATAGAGCAAAGGTTGGATTTATTATTACTCTACTCATTGAAAAAGCTTTGAGATGGGCCAATCCTTTATGGGAGAATGATAATCCACTCGTCTATAATTATAATGCCTTTGTAGCTGCGTTTAGAAGAACTTTTGACCCCCCTGGCAGAAAGGTCAATGCAGCTAGATTAATGTTGCGCCTTAAACAGGAGAATCGAACACTTGTGGATTATGCACTAGAGTTCAGATCCTTGGCGGCAGAAGTTAAGTGGAACGAACAGGCTTATATAGATGTGTTTCTGAATGGGTTATCAGATGTAATTCTTGACGAGGTCGCTACTAGAGAACTCCCTGAAAATTTGGAGGATTTAATTTCTTTTATATCTCGTATTGATGAACGCTTAAGAGAGAGGCAGAACACTCGAGATAGGACCCGTAGACCCTCCTTTAAACTAGCGCCTACCTTTCAAATCTCTGAGTTCGAAGACTTACGTATTCCTGAACCTATGCAGATAGGCAGTACTCATCTCACTGAAAGAGAGAGACAGTACAGGAGAAGGGAGGGTTTATGTATGTATTGTGGAGTCAGGGGTCATTTACGCCTAAATTGTCCCAATCGTTCGGGAAACGCTCGCACCTAAGTTCCTCTAGAGGACAGGCCTTGGGTGTTTCTACTTTGTCCTCTATGCACAACTACAAGGAGCTCAGGCTTGTGTTACCCGTTTCTTTGAAGTGGGAGAAGGGAGTAGTTAAGACTATGGCACTAATTGATTCTGGAGCTGCTGAGAGCTTTATAGATCAGGGTTTTGCTGCCAAGCATGCTATTCCATCCCAGTTAAAAGAGACACCTCTGGCTGTTGAGGCCATCGATGGTAGACCGTTACTTGAGCCTGTTATTTTTCATGAGACCATACCGATTAACTTGACTGTTGGCATCCTGCATAAAGAGGATATATCCTTGATGCTCATTTCTTCTCCGTCTATTCCCATAGTTCTGGGGTACTCCTGGCTGAGGAGACACAACCCTATTATTAATTGGGAATCAGGGGAGATAGTTTCATGGGGAGAGAATTGTCAAGAGAAATGCTTGCGGAAGGTCTTACCTCTTGGATTAACTAATACATCGAATACCTCTGACAATCCTACAGAGACACAAATTCCGTCTCAGTATCTAGATTTAAAGGCAGTATTTGACAAAAAGAAAGCCGATACCTTACCCCCACACAGGTCCTTCGATTGCAAAATTAACCTACTCCCTGGTACCATGCCTCCCAGAGGTCATGTATACCCATTATCTATAAAGGAGAACTCAGTCCTAGAGGAATATATTCACGAGAATTTAGACAAGGGATTCATCAGGAGGTCCTCCTCCCCTGCCGGGGCTGGATTTTTTTTTGTTAAAAAGAAAGATGGTTCTTTGAGACCTTGTATTGATTATCGAGGCCTGAATAAGATAACCATTAAAAATGCCTACCCGATTCCCTTGATCACCGAACTCTTCGATCGTTTGAAGGGCTCTACAATTTTCACCAAGTTAGACCTCAGAGGGGCATATAACTTGGTGAGAATCCAGCAGGGACATGAGTGGATGACGGCATTCAATACTCGATATGGCCACTATGAATATACCGTCATGCCTTTTGGGTTATGCAATGCACCAGCAGTATTCCAAGATCTGATCAATGAGGTTCTTAGGGAATTTCAGCAAGAGTGCGTCATTGTATACCTAGATGATATACTCATTCATTCTAGTGACATTGAGATTCATCACAAACAAGTCAGGAGGGTTTTGCACAAGCTTCTCCAGCATGGCTTGTACTGCAAGTTGGAGAAATGTAGCTTTGATCAAACCCAGGTAACCTTTCTCGGCTATGTGATCTCTGGGGAGGGATTTAAGATGGATCCGGATAAGCTCCAATCCATTCTAGAGTGGCCTTTACCCACAGGTCTTAAGGCCATACAGAGATTTATTGGTTTTTCCAATTATTATAGGCGCTTTATTAAGGGCTATTCTTCCATTATTGCACCTATCACTAACATGACCAAACAGGGGGTTGACACTAAGAATTGGACTACTGAAGCTCTCCTTGCGTTCAAGACTCTCAAGGAGCTTTTCGCTTCCGCTCCAATTTTAGTTCACCCTGACACTTCTCTGCCATTTTTGCTCGAGGTAGACGCATCAGAGACTGGTTTAGGCGCTGTTCTATCTCAAAGGTTGGGTGTTGATAAACCATTACATCCATGTGGATTTTTCTCTAAAAAATTGACCGGTACTGAAAGCAGGTATGACATTGGTGACAGAGAATTACTAGCGGTTATCAAGGCTTTGAAAGAATGGAGACATTTATTGGAGGGTACATTACATCCTGTTACCATCCTGACAGACCACAAAAACTTGTCTTATATCGGAGAGGCCAAGCGTCTGTCCTCCAGGCAGGCTCGTTGGTCGTTGTTTCTTACCCATTTCAATTACGTTCTGACTTACAGACCTGGGTCAAAGAACTCTAAAGCCGATGCTCTATCTCGCCAATACGAACCCTCTGCTTCAGTTGAACCACTTTTGTCTTCCATTGTACCCAAATGCAATATTATTGCTAATACCAGTCTCAAAATTCATTCCCCGCTACTTGACCAGATCTTGAAGTCACAACATCTAGCTCCCGGAAACACTCCTGAGGGAAGAAACTTTGTTCCTCCTGAACTTCAACTGGAGCTCTTACAATGTTTTCATGAGAGTAAAATAGCTGGTCATCCTGGTATTCGCAAGACGTACTCTCTGATATCCAAAGATTTCTGGTGGTCTTCACTTCGTAAGGATATTGAGGAGTTCGTCGCAGCTTGTGAGACTTGTGCCAAGACTAAACTATCTCATGCATCCCCATGTGGCCTGTTACACCCCTTGGACATTCCTGAGAAACCTTGGTCCTGTTTGTCCATTGACTTTATCGTTGATTTGCCTGCTTCCAAAAGACAGACTGTTATTCTCACGGTGGTGGATAGATTTACCAAGATGGCCCATTTCGTGCCATTACCTAAACTTCCGACTTCCCCCGAATTGGCGGAGATTTTTGCGAGAGAAGTTTTTCGCCTACATGGGATCCCTTCAGAGATTGTTTCTGATAGAGGTTCTCAATTTGTCTCACGTTTCTGGAGATCCTTTTGTTCTCAAATGGGCATCAAATTGAACTTTTCCTCTGCCTATCACCCTCAGTCTAACGGAGCTGCTGAACGTACTAATCAAAAGATCGAACAGTATCTGCGTTGCTTTGTTTCCGAACACCAGGACGATTGGGTCGGTCTGATTCCTTGGGCGGAGTTCGCACACAATAACCTTGTTTGCGATTCAACTCGCTCTAGCCCTTTCTTCATGAACTATGGCTTTCATCCTTCGATTTTTCCTTCGGTTTCCTCTTCTCAGGGGATACCGTCGGTTGATGATCATGTCGCCAACCTGAAGAAATTATGGGATCAGACTCGACAAATTCTATTACATAGTTCCTCGCTGTTCAAGAAACACGCTGACAAACATAGAAGAGCGGCTCCTGTTTTTGTACCTGGGGATAGGGTATGGTTGAGTACTAAGAATATTCGCCTAAAAGTTCCGTCCATGAAATTTGCTCCTCGTTACATAGGCCCTTACAGGGTTCTCACTCGTATCAATCCGGTTGCGTATCGCCTTGCTCTGCCACCTGCCTTACGCATTCCTAACTCTTTTCATGTCTCCTTGTTGAAACCCCTCATTTGCAACAAATTCTCCTCTAAGGTCTCCTCGCCTCGTCCTGTTCAGGTGGAGGGTCGGGAGGAGTACGAGGTCAGCTCCATCATTGACTCCAGAATTTCAAGAGGAAAATTGCAATATCTGGTCAACTGGAGGGGATATGGTCCTGAGGAGAGGAGTTGGGTACCTCAGGAGGACGTTCATGCTTCTCGCCTTCGCAGAGCATTTCACCTTCGCTTCCCATCTCGCCCCGGTTCATTCCGCCCGGTGGGCGTATCTGAGAGGGGGGGTACTGTCAGGGTACCTGAGGCCTCTACCTCTAAGGGAGGTAGAGACTTGGTGGTGTATCCGTCCAGGCGAGCTGTCTCCTCCGTTCCTCGCGGTTCATCCAGTCACTTAAACACCGGCCGCGAGGAATCCACGTCCTTTTCTAGCAGGACGCTCAATACGTGACGTCATGACGCTAGCACGAGCAATCTGTCACTCAAGTGTCCGATATCCAATCGGTACTTTTCAGAGGCGTGATTTCCATCCAGAACCAGGGTATTTAAGCTTACTCCTTACTTCAGCTCATTGCCCTGTCGTGGTTCTAGCTTGTCTAGTCACTCAGTGCTCTGGTATTCTAGTTTGCTCTTTTGGTTTTGACTCGGCTCGTTGTACTTCCCTGTTTCTCCGTTATCCCTTGACCCGGCTTGTCTCTCGCTTATCTGTCTTCTCGTTCCCTCGACCTCGGCTTGCCTCTGACTATTCTTTACTCTCGGTACGTTAGTCCGGCCATTCTAAGGCCCGGTATACGTACCTTTCCACTCTTTGTACTCTGCGTGTTGGATCCCTGTCCCGATCCTGACAGTATGTCAGGGTGTATGTTTGTCTGTGAGTTTGTGTGTGTCTTTCAGTGTGTGTGTCTGTCAGTGTGTGTGTGTGTGTGTGTCTGTCAGTATGTGTGTCTGTCAGTGTGTGTGTAAGTGTGTCTATGACTTTGTGTGTGAGTGAGTGTGTCTGTCGGTGTGAGTGAGTATGTCAGTGTGTGTGTGCGCATGTGAGTATGTGTGTCTGTCAGTGTGTGTGTGTTCGAGTATGTGTCTGTGAGTTTGTGTGTGTGTGTGAGTATGTATTTTTCTGTATGCCTGTATGTATGTATGTATCTGTATGACGGTATGCCTCTGTATGTATGTATGTGTCCGTATGCCGGTATGTCTTGTACGTATGTTTCTGTATGTCTCTGTATGCATGTATGTAACTGGATGTATGTTTGTCTCTGAATGTCTGTATATATGTCTCTGTATGCATGTATGTAACTGTATGCCTTTATGTCTCTGTATGTACGTATGTGTGTGTCTGTGTGTCTCTGTATGCCTGTATGTCTTTGTATGCATGTTTCTGTATGTATGTATGTGTCTGTATGACGGTATGCCTCTGTATGTATGTATGTGTCTGTATGACGGTATGCCTCTGTATGTATGTATGTGTCTGTATGCCTGTCTATATGTATGTGTCTGTATGACGTTATGTCTCTGTATGCATGCATGTATCTGTATGTGTGTATGTCTTTGTATGCCTGTATGTATGTATGTATGTGTCTGCATGCCTGTATGTCTCTGTATGTATGTTTCTTTATGCCTGTATGTCTGTATGTATGTGCCTGAATGTCTTTGTATGTATGTTTCTGTATGCCTGTCTGTATGTATGTGTCTGTATGACGGTATGCCTCTGTATGCATGTATGTCTTTATATGCCTGCATGTCTCTGTATGCATGTATGTCTCTGCTTGTATGTCTCTGACTGTATGTGTCTGTATGTCTCTGTATGATTATTGCTGTCTTTGTATGACAGTGTACCTGTATGACTTTGACTGTGTGACTGAAAAATTATGCCTGTGTGCCTGTGGCTTGGGAGGAAAAACACACAGGTGAAGATGCATTTTTTTTTTTTTAATGAGGGTTGGGGGCGCCAAAATGCATCTTCGCCTGTGTAACTAAAAATCCTAGCACCGGCCCTGCATCAGATGATGAACGACAATTTTGTTGGATGGCCAGACTATATGCTATTGGCTCCTGGTGTCTAAAGCAAAACACCTTCTCTGTACAAAGTGATTTAGGCAAGGAGTGGTGTCCCAGCTGAAGGTATTGTCATGTTATTTACAGTGGCTTGCTTAATTCGATAACAGTCATGTAGCAATAACTTGAGGATCGCTTTCAATGTTGAACAAAGTATGATTTGCTGAAGTAGCATAGCACTTGTAGGGATTGCACACATGCTGCAACAGGTGCCGATGCCTCTGACACGAATTTCAAATCTTTAGAAAACCGAATGAACAGGGAAAAAACAATGCCCAAAATGAATGCGTAAAACATAATACCCAATACCTTTATTTCTTCATTTAAAATTCATGGCTAGGGCTCTACAGCATGGGAACTTCATTAGACATCTGCAATATTACAATATCACAGTTTAATACAATTTACACACTGTCGCTAAAGTCAATCACAAGGGGAAGTACATATGACCAGGGTGAGCTTTTTTTTACCTGCAACATGTGGTTGTTATGGTGACAACCTGCACAACATTTATTTCTGTGCTTTACCTGCAGGTAGCTAATCTGCATGTGGTCATTATCTTTGTGAGCAGACCTTATTGGTAGTCAGCCAGTAAAAAATTGCAACAAGTTTTGAAGCCAAGCAAGAAAATATATGACACACAGAAATTCCTCTGAATAATACATGGACAGTAATTTATTCCTGATGGGAATGATACAACCCACACTTGTAAAGGAGAGCACTTCCATTGCTCCAGATAATGTAAGTTGTAATCTTGTTAATTCACGACAATTGATACAGTGAGCACTATATGTACTTTCTATTGTGGTTTGTACGTCACTGATGTTTCCAAAGTGACCTAATGATTGCATATCCTTAAGCTGCATGCTGCTACACATATGTCAGTGGCCATTTTTCTTATTATACACTATGCCTAATATTGTGTAGGTCCACCTCGTGCTATCAAAATAGCTATGATGGGTTGAGGCATGAACTCCACAAGACCTCTAAACATGTCCTTTGGTATCCAATTTGGCACCAAATTGTCCTGCAAATTACGAGGTGGGGCCTCCATGGATTGGCTTTGTTGTTCCAGCACATCCCACAGATGCTCAATTGGATTGAGATATGAGTAATTTGATGGCCAATGCAACATCTTGAACTCTTTGTCATGTTCCCTAAAGCATTGCTAAACAATTTTTTGCAGTGTGGAAAATTGCATTATCCTGCTTAAAGAGACCACTGCCATCAGGGATACCATTGCCATGAAGGGGTGCACGTGGTCTGCAACAATCACTAGGTAGGTGGTACATGTCAAAGTAACATCCACATGAATACCAGGACCCAAGGTTTCCCAGCAGATTATTGCCTGTAGCAGTGGATCCCAAACTTTTTAGGTACAAGGCGCCCTTAATATTTCAGTATTTTTCCAAGGCACCCCAAGTCAAAATTTCTGGTTTGTATATCTGTACAGCGCAGTGGCATTTAATGGTGCTATAGTGCAATGTACAGTGTTGGTGTTCAAAGGGGTGCTTGTATATGGTTATTGTGTTTAAATACAGGAGTGTGTTTGTATGTAATGTTTACGTTTGATTGTAGGGGTGTGTGTTAGAAAATTAGATTTTTAAAAATATCTCCAGCCACCCTCCTGTTAGCTTACCTTATATGCCAGGAGGGTGGCGTGGAGTCCTGCTGCTGGTGAAAGTGAGAGGTCTGGAGCTCTTCATGCTCCTCTCCCCTCATGCTGCGGCTACCTCCTCCCGCTCTGTCTCCCTCCAGGATGCTGGGAGAAAGTGAAGGCTTTCACTGCCTCCAAGCCGGCCGACATTACAGGGGCCCGGTCACGGTCTTAAAAGACCGCGGCACCCAACCAGGCCCCTGTTCAGCAGTAATGTTTCCCAGGTGCTATAATCATGGCACCGAAGAAACATTCCGCGGCTCCCCTTTTTTCCCATTCGCAGCACCCCAGGGCACTGGGGCACACAGTTTGGGAACCGCTGGCCTATAGCATAACACTGGCTCCATTGGCCTGCCTTCTTCCCATCGTGCAACCTGCTACCATCTCTTCGCCAGGTAAGTGATGCACAAGCACTTGGCCATCCACCTCATATAAAATAAAATGTGATTCATCAGACCAGGCAACCTTCTTCCATTGCTCCATGCTCCAGTTCTGGTGCTCACGTCTCCATTGAAGGCACTTTAGACAGTGGACTGGGGTCATCATGGGCACTCTGACTGGTCTCAAGCTACACAGCTCCATACACAGCAAACTGATATGCACTGTGTGTTTTGACACCTATCTATTATGGCCAGCATTAGGTTTTTCATCAATTTGAGCTACAGTAGGTCTTCTGTATGATTCTGTATGATTGAACCAGACCGATTAGCCTTCACTCCCCACGTGCATCAATGAGAACCAGGCGCCCATGCTGGTTCACTGGTTGTCCTTCCTTGCACCACTTTTGGTAGTTACTAACCACTGCATATCAGTGGTATCCTTGTTTTGTGTGCATTGAGGGAACCCTTCTTTTCACTTCACTTCAGACATTTAGCTTAATACAATACTTTCTATTTTTCTAACAATGCCCTCGATTTAATAAGCTTTCCAAATGATTCAATTCTGTTAGAAAAACCTTCCAAATTATTTGACTACAGAAGGCACCAATATGCACGATAGGAATTTTTGTAGATAAATAATTTTTATTATTTTTATTTCATTTCATTTTTATATTTTTCTAGTGGTATTGCAATATTTGGAGAATGTGTCAAATCCTCTCTCTGATATCCACCTCAAGCTAATAAAACTACTCTTGACCATGATGAAGAACTGGAGCTAAAAATTCAGCCTATAACTTGTATTCCTCCACGTAGACTATCACGACACGCAAACAGTCTATACCAGCATAACCTGCCCTCAACAAGGCATACTCATAGACTAGATAGTAATCTGCATTTTATTTAACAGCGATAGGATACCACGACCAGCATGTTTAAACAAACATAACTCATTTAGCGAAACTCGACTTAATTACTGTGATTTCTATGTACATGACTCATCTAATAATGACTTAATCCTGTTTATATATAAAAAAAAAGTGCAATGTTTTTTGCTGCCATACTACTGTTATCGTTTGCCTACATATTTGTTTGCACCAGCTGTTGTGGCAGTGTAAATATGCTTGTTCACGCTATGCACGAATAAAAATAAAGAATTAAAAAAAAAAAAATACATTGAATACATAATATATTATGGAGAAAAAAAAAAAATTCAGCCTATAAAAGTTCTACTTCGATGGAGTGAAGCTAACATGGGAAGAATAGAAAATAGAAAAGGAAACTTCATTTGTACATATTAGCAATGGTGGAATTTGGGATGACTACCTACACATTAGATAACGTGGAATGCATGTGTCTTTTTTAGCCACAATTTCTTTTGACAAATTTTGTATCAAAGTATCAGTGAAAATGAGGTTTTGGCTTCAGTCTATTAACCATTTAATGTTCATTAATATATAATGCCTTTGCCCTGTGCCACTTGATTAAATTACAGATAATTACTGAATTACCAGTGTCAAATGTATTCTGTTTCTCAGAATGATTCTCTTTATTTCGTAATAAGCATTATCACGTTTGTATTGTTATATTTATTTCACACTAATGTAATGGTGTATTTTACTTTAAAAAATTGCAAATATTTCATCATTTATCCATCAAATCTTAAAGCTGAATCTTGGTTTTCTTTTTTGATTTTTGACTATTGCAAGATCATACAGAGGGAATGACTTGAAACAGTGCTTACTTAATACATTATATTCAAATAGCTTTTTTTTTTTTATTCTTCACTCTTCAAGAAATCTCATTCAGACTTCTAAAAAACAGTTTCTAGCTTTCAAATGTTTTCATTCCTTTGTACATGATTATATTTCCGATTCCATATCTCTGTCAATCACAACTGTCTCAATGAGAGAAATACATAAACAGAAACAATATTACTAAACAAAAATATGATATCAGAATTGTTTCGGGGTTTATTTTGTTCGAAAAAGTTACCATAGAGGATTGTGGAGAAAATAGAAGCACTGTGAAATTAGTGTTCTTCGTCTCTGCAATAAAAAATTCTTATAAAAGAAAAAGCAAATCCACCATTTTTAAAGTTTCAATTTCTGTACTGCTGTCTTACTGTTAGCCTTATACAATCATTTACTGTTTGTCAGGGTACCTGAGGCCTCTACCTCTAAGGGAGGTAGAGACTTGGTGGTTTATCCATCCAGGCGAGCTGTTTCCTCCGTTCCTCGCGGTTCATCCGGCCACTTAAACACCGGCCGCGAGGAATCCACATCCTTTTCTAGCAGGACGCTCAATACGTGACGTCATGACGCTATCACGAGCGACCTGTCACTCAAGTGTCCGATATCCAATCGGCACTTGTCAGAGGCGTGCTTACCATCCGGAGCCAGGGTATTTAAGCTTGCTTCTCTCTTCAGCTCATTGCCCTGTCGTGGTTCTAGCTTGTCTAGTCACTCAGTGCTCTGGTATTCTAGTTTACTCTATTTGGTTTTGACTCGGCTTGTTGTACTACCCTGCTTCTCTGTTATCCCTTGACCCGGCTTGTCTCTCGCTTATCTGTCTTCTCGTTCCCTCGACCTCGGCTTGTCTCTGACTATTCTCTATTACTCTCGGTACGTTAGTCCGGCCATTCTAAGGCCCGGTATATGTACCTTTCCACTCTTTGTACCCTGCGTGTTGGATCCCTGTCCCGATCCTGACATTACGACAGGGCCAATGGATCCTGCAGGTACAAACAGTCAGCTTGGTTCTTCTGATCCCAGGTTTGACGCCATGGAGCATAGGATGGATCAGATGGCTCTAGCACTACAGGCACTTTTGTCTCGTGCTAGTAACCCACCTGAGGAGACACGTACTCCTTCTATTTCTCCTGCAGTCTCAGGTCTAGAGGTAGCCACTGTAGGTGCTTCTTCCCGTATTACCCCACCAGTACGTTATGGCGGGTCACCGGAGAAGTGCCGTGGTTTTCTGAACCAGATTAGCATCCATTTCGAATTACAACCCCGCTCTTATCCTACAGATAGAGCGAAGGTTGGATTTGTTATTACTTTACTCATTGAGAAAGCTCTGAGATGGGCCAATCCTTTATGGGAGAATGATAATCCACTAGTCTATAATTATAATGCCTTTGTAGCTGCGTTTAGAAGAACTTTTGACCCTCCTGGTAGAAAGGTCAATGCAGCTAGATTACTGTTGCGCCTTAGACAGGACAATCGAACACTTGTGGACTATGCACTAGAGTTCAGGTCCTTGGCGGCAGAAGTTAAGTGGAACGAACAGGCTTATATAGATGTGTTTCTGAATGGGTTATCAGATGTAATTCTTGACGAAGTCGCTACTAGAGAACTCCCTGAGAATTTGGAGGATTTAATTTCTTTTATATCTCGTATTGATGAACGCATAAGAGAGAGGCAGAACACTCGAGATAGGACCCGTAGACCCTCCTTTAAACTAGCGCCTACCTTTCAAAATTCTGAGTTCGAGGACTTACGTATTTCTGAACCTATGCAGATAGGCAGTACTCATCTCACAGAGAGAGAGAGACAGTACAGAAGAAGGGAGGGTTTATGTATGTATTGTGGAGTCAGAGGACATTTACGCCTAAATTGTCCTAATCGTTCGGGAAACGCTCGCACCTAAGTTTCTCTAGAGGACAGGCCTTGGGTGTTTCTACTTTGTCCTCTATTCACAATTACAAAGAGTTCAGGCTTCTGTTACCCATTTCTTTGAGGTGGGAGAAGGGAGTAGTAAAGACTATGGCACTAATCGATTCTGGAGCTGCTGAGAGCTTTATAGATCAGGGTTTTGTTGCCAAGCATGCTATCCCATCCCAGTTAAAAGAGACACCACTGGCTGTTGAGGCCATCGATGGTAGACCGTACTTGAGCCTGTTATTTTCCATGAGACCATACCGATTAACTTAACTGTTGGCATCCTACATAAAGAGGATATATCCTTAATGCTCATTTCTTCTCCGTCTATTCCCATAGTCCTGGGGTACTCCTGGTTGAGGAGACACAACCCTATTATTAATTGGGAGTCAGGGGAGATAGTTTCGTGGGGAGAGAATTGTCAAGAAAAATGCTTGCGGAAGGTCTTACCTCTCGGATTAACTAATACATCGACTACCTCTGACAATCCTACTGAGACACAAATTCCGCCTCAGTATCTAGATTTAAAGGCAGTATTTGACAAAAAGAAAGCCGATACCTTACCCCCACACAGGTCCTTTGATTGCAAAATTAACCTACTCCCTGGTACCATGCCTCCCAGAGGTCATGTATACCCATTATCTACTAAAGAGAACTCAGTTCTAGAGGAGTATATTCACGAGAATTTAGACAAGGGATTCATCAGGAGGTCCTCCTCCCCTGCCGGGGCTGGATTTTTTTTTGTTAAAAAGAAAGATGGTTCTTTGAGACCTTGTATTGATTATCGAGGCTTGAATAAGATAACCATTAAAAATGCCTACCCGATTCCCTTGATCACCGAACTCTTCGATCGTTTGAAGGGCTCTACAATTTTCACCAAGTTAGACCTCAGAGGGGCATATAACTTGGTGAGAATCCAGCAGGGACATGAGTGGATGACGGCATTCAATACTCGATATGGTCACTATGAATATACTGTTATGCCTTTTGGGTTATGCAATGCGCCAGCTGTATTCCAGGATCTGATAAATGAGGTTCTTAGGGAATTTCAGCAAGATTGCGTCATTGTATACCTAGATGATATACTCATTCATTCTAGTGAGATTGAGACTCATCACAAGCAAGTCAGGAGGGTTTTGCACAAGCTCCTCCAGCATGGCTTGTACTGCAAGTTGGAGAAATGTAGCTTTGATCAAACCCAGGTAACCTTTCTCGGCTATGTGATCTCTGGGGAGGGATTTAAGATGGATCCGGATAAGCTCCAATCCATTCTAGAGTGGCCTTTACCCAAAGGTCTTAAAGCCATACAGAGATTTATTGGTTTTTCTAATTATTACAGGCGCTTTATTAAGGGCTATTCTTCCATTATCGCACCTATCACTAATATGACCAAACAGGGGGCTGATACTAAGAATTGGACTACTGAAGCTCTCCTTGCGTTCAAAACTCTCAAGGAGCTTTTCGCTTCCGCTCCAATTTTAGTTCACCCCGACACTTCTCTGCCTTTTCTACTTGAGGTAGACGCATCAGAGACTGGTTTAGGTGCTGTCCTATCTCAAAGGCTGGGGGTTGATAAACCATTACATCCATGTGGATTTTTCTCTAAAAAGTTGACCGGTACTGAAAGCAGATATGACATTGGTGACAGAGAATTACTAGCGGTTATCAAGGCTTTGAAAGAGTGGAGACATTTATTGGAAGGTACATTACATCCTGTTACCATTCTTACTGACCACAAAAATTTGTCTTATATCGGAGAGGCTAAGCGGTTGTCCTCCAGGCAGGCTCGTTGGTCATTGTTTCTTACCCATTTCAATTACGTTCTGACTTACAGACCTGGGTCAAAGAATTCTAAAGCCGATGCGCTATCTCGCCAATATGAGCCCTCTGCTTCAGTTGAACCACTTATGTCCTCCATTGTACCCAAATGCAATATTATTGCTAATACCAGTCTCAAAATTCATTCTCCGCTACTTGACCAGATCTTGAAGTCACAACATCTAGCTCCCGGAAACACTCCTGAGGGAAGAAACTTTGTTCCTCCTGAACTTCAACTGGAGCTCTTACAGTGTTTTCACGAAAGTAAAATAGCTGGTCATCCTGGTATTCGCAAGACATACTCTTTGATATCCAAGGATTTCTGGTGGCCTTCACTTCGAAAAGATATTGAGGAGTTCGTCGCAGCTTGTGAAACGTGTGCCAAGACTAAACTACCTCATGCATCTCCATGTGGCCTGTTACACCCCTTGGACATTCCTGAGAAACCTTGGTCCTGTTTGTCCATAGACTTTATCGTTGATTTGCCTGCTTCCAAGAGACAGACTGTTATTCTCACGGTAGTGGATAGATTTACTAAGATGGCCCATTTCGTGCCATTACCTAAACTTCCGACTTCTCCTGAATTGGCGGAGATTTTTGCTAGAGAGGTTTTTCGCCTACATGGGATTCCTTCGGAGATTGTTTCTGATAGAGGCTCTCAATTTGTCTCACGTTTCTGGAGATCCTTTTGTTCTCAAATGGGCATCAAATTGAACTTCTCCTCGGCCTATCACCCTCAGTCTAACGGAGCTGCTGAACGTACCAATCAAAAGATCGAACAGTATCTGCGTTGCTTTGTTTCCGAACACCAGGACGATTGGGTCGGTCTGATTCCTTGGGCGGAGTTCGCACACAATAACCTTGTTTGCGATTCAACTCGCTCTAGCCCTTTCTTCATGAACTATGGCTTTCATCCTTCGATTTTTCCTTCGGTTTCCTCTTCTCAGGGGATACCGTCGGTTGATGATCATGTCGCCAACCTGAAGAATTTATGGGATCAGACTCGGCAAATCCTGTTACATAGTTCCTCGTTGTTCAAGAAACACGCTGACAAGCATAGAAAAGCGGCTCCTGTTTTTGTTCCTGGGGATAGGGTATGGTTAAGTACTAAGAATATTCGACTAAAAGTTCCATCTATGAAATTTGCTCCTCGCTACATAGGCCCTTACAGGGTTCTCACTCGTATCAATCCGGTTGCGTATCGCCTTGCTCTGCCACCTGCCTTACGCATTCCTAACTCTTTTCATGTCTCCTTGTTGAAACCCCTTATTTGCAACAAATTCTCCTCTAAGGTCTCCTCGCCTCGTCCTGTTCAGGTGGAGGGTCGGGAGGAGTACGAGGTAAGCTCCATCGTTGATTCCAGAATTTCAAGGGGAAAATTGCAATATCTGGTCAACTGGAGGGGATATGGTCCTGAGGAGAGGAGTTGGGTACCTCAGGAGGACGTTCATGCTTCTCGCCTTCGCAGAGCATTTCACCTCCGCTTCCCATCTCGCCCCGGTTCCTTCCGCCCGGTGGGCGTATCTGAGAGGGGGGGTACTGTCAGGGTACCTGAGGCCTCTACCTCTAAGGGAGGTAGAGACTTGGTGGTTTATCCATCCAGGCGAGCTGTTTCCTCCGTTCCTCGCGGTTCATCCGGCCACTTAAACACCGGCCGCGAGGAATCCACATCCTTTTCTAGCAGGACGCTCAATACGTGACGTCATGACGCTATCACGAGCGACCTGTCACTCAAGTGTCCGATATCCAATCGGCACTTGTCAGAGGCGTGCTTACCATCCGGAGCCAGGGTATTTAAGCTTGCTTCTCTCTTCAGCTCATTGCCCTGTCGTGGTTCTAGCTTGTCTAGTCACTCAGTGCTCTGGTATTCTAGTTTACTCTATTTGGTTTTGACTCGGCTTGTTGTACTACCCTGCTTCTCTGTTATCCCTTGACCCGGCTTGTCTCTCGCTTATCTGTCTTCTCGTTCCCTCGACCTCGGCTTGTCTCTGACTATTCTCTATTACTCTCGGTACGTTAGTCCGGCCATTCTAAGGCCCGGTATACGTACCTTTCCACTCTTTGTACCCTGCGTGTTGGATCCCTGTCCCGATCCTGACACTGTTGTACATATTGTTTCACATTGTATCTCTTCATGTTCAATAAAAGGAGCACCAGTGGCTTAGATAGTAGTGACTTCTGTAAATGAGTTGTTCAGTTGGTTAAACCCAGCAACATGCACCAAATGCATCAAGGCCACAAGTTCATGGGAAAATCTACTCAGATTTGTATCCGTTCATATTATTATTATTAACATTTATGTATCACCAACTTATTACGTAGCACTTTACAATATTACGAAGGGGGGGATTTAACGATAAATGAGACAATTAAAAATTGTTACCTCAACAATACATTGATGAGTCCTTGTAAATTAGGTAATACAAACATTAACTTATGTAAATTAATTAAGTCACTTAACTTCTAGAACCTGATTCTCTTAGGAAGAAGTTTCTATATAAAAATTGATATTATGATCTTTGATAACATTTTTTTTTTATCACAGTTGATTTCAAGCTCCACTTTATCATTTACCTGCTGACATTTGACTGTAATAGTACACATTAAATTAGGGCTCGAGATTTCACATCTTACTCTGCTATCTTGGCAAGTTGTCCACTGCAGGCCTGCGCACACCAACCAGAAGTGAATTTGGACTACTCTTTTAATTGAAAATTTGCCGGGGCAAAAGTGAGTTTTCACTAAGCTTGTGGAGAGTCAAAATCACGAGCCCTGCTTTAGTGTCTCTTCATTTAATTAAGTCTTGTACCCTTTAAATGCATTAAACTGTCTGGTTTTATTTCTTATAAACACCTAGACATGAACAATATATACAATATTTTATTATTGTGCTGTAAAAGCCAGACCATGTTAAAAGAACAAGATTATGATTTGCTGCCTAATCTGCATGAACATGTTAAGCAGATTAATGGCTTTTAGGATTTTAACACATGCTGTATTAGATGCAACTGTTACATCACAAGGCATTAACTCCTGTCTGATGTATACAACTACATTACATGGTTACAAAGCTGAAAAGAGACATGCAATTGACTTTGCAATAATCATGTTGTCTAATCAGCATCTTGATATGCCACACCTGTGAGGTGGAAGGAAAAGCGCTCACTAACACAGATTTAGACAGATTTGTGAACAATATTTGAGAAAAATAGGCCTTTTGTGTACATAGAAAAAGTCTTAGATCTTTGAGTTCAGCATATGAAAAATGGGGACAAAAACAAAAGTTTTGCTATATATATATATATATATATATATATATATATAATGCAAAACTTTTGCATTGCATTATTATATATATAATGCAAAACAGGTATATACTGTAACTAAACACCCATTATTTTTGCCTAGGTCAGATGCTTTAAAAAACCCTATAACATTCTATCGATCTATATATTTTTATATAGTGTGCAGAAACACAATCTATGGTATAAACATATTAGAGATTGGGAATATGATATCTTGGGCCAGGAAACTTGAAGAGAATTTTCTTGTTTAGTAATTTATTTAGTTAAGCAGATCATTCAGGTGAAAAACCTGTTCCTGGATTTGTAATCCCCTGTTTTAAATAGTTTACCAATTTTTTTTCCACTTCTCTTTTTTACAGTATTGATTTCAGAAGTCTGGTTTTCTGATGCAAAAATTGTGTTGGGTGGTATCAGTTAGTTCATGTGACATGATTAGTATCCTTGTTTTGTAGTACCTGCGGTCTTGAGTTCCCACAAATCCCACTGTCAATGTAATATACACAGTAATATACATCAGACTTTTGACTAAATACATTTAAGGGGATGATAAATCCTCAGTTTCCTGAGTGAATAGTCAGGGAGGTTAATCTGTGTTGAATGAAGATGATTTAATCTCTAAACAGTGATAGAATTAAAAATAAATTACGAATGCTCATTAAATAAAACTAAATGAGTTACAAATAAGCAAATAATTAACAAAATGCATATTCACAAACATTCAAATGACTACACTCCAGGCATCACTACAACTTTATCTAAATTAAGTTGTTATGGTGCCAGGAGGTCCATGGAGGCAATCTTACTGTTACCAAACTTGCCTCCAGTGCCGATGACCACTCCCACCAAGGTGGATTCCGGCTTCAGACATTTCAGATTCAGGACTGCTCCATCCAGGCAGGTGGCCATTATTGGATGAGGGCAGTCAGCCGTTGCTCTCAGCTAATAAATGACTCCCCATTTACAAAACTGGCTTGAGAAAGATAGGTTTCTTTCCAAGCGAATTTAGTGAATGAGGAGTCACTGATTGTCAGCTGACCGTTCTCTACCAATCAGCAGTGCCCCTGCCCAGCGGTTTTCCACGCTTAAACTTGAGAACAGTTTAATCCTTTATGGTAAGAGTGCTTCTGTGGGCCTTATTGCACCATAAAAACTTAATTTAGGTAAAGTTGTTTTGGTGCCTGGAGTGTCTTTTAAGTTATTAGGTATGGAAATGTATTGAAAATCTAGTAGGACCTTAAACATAATCTCCAGCTGTATGTTTTTAAGAGTAGTAATACCTTTTATGGATGAACCAGGATCATTTTCTTTCTTCTTGCAATAATTTCTCTTGGACTGACTGTTTTAAATGCAGTTATCAAAATTTATTTGAGGAAACGCCTGCTTCTGCTATTGCAGGATCTCCACCAGATGAAAATGATTATTATTATATATATATATTTTTTTTTTTACGGATTTTTTTTTTAGGTGATTCTTGCATAAAATGTGCATATTTCCATTTGAAGCCTCCTAGAGCAGGATTTCTACCATATCTCCTGTTAACTGACACATTCCATCCATCCCCGGTCTTAGCCTTGCAGACCAACAGACAGTTTCCATGTCCTTGTAAATGGTTTTCCTATATACAGTTTACGACATAAATAACTTTATGAGTTCCCTGTAATTTATGCAAACTGTCCCTGTGCTTGCCACAATAAACTGAATAGCACCACGTCATGGAAGGAATATATATAAGCCTGCAGAGCTCTTATATATTAAGAACACTCTTTTTATCTCTGGGACTCTTCTGTTCTCCTCTCGTCACTTGTTGGTGGCTGTCATTCCTTTTCACAAAGACGATTTGGAAATGTTTGCCTTTACCTGACAAATCATTATAAAAGCTTAGCCCAAGTTAGAGGCCTTTTGCATTTGGATGCTTAGTAACAGATCAGACAAACCGAATGCCTTTGCATTCTTCCAAATCGCCCATATTTCTTTCTCATGTGACATGCTGTGGCTGTGAGCAAGCACAATCACTCTGCAGAATCTGACGAGGCACTGAAAAAGTATGCATTATGTAGAGCTAATGATACTGTTATCTGATGTTGATGTCAATGCCTTACGTTATAATATAGAGTATTCATCTAATAACACAGACTATTTTACAATGATCTGATTCTACCTCCTGCTTTTGGAAAGAAAATACCCTGTTGTTAGTGAACCAAGAAAGGGATCTAGGGTTTCTTCTAACTGTGAGATATGACAATGAAGCCTAACAGCGAGGAAATAGCTGTTTTTCCCTTATCCCCTTTTACTTGACATTCTTCAGTTTGAAAACAAAAACCAAACACAAAAAAAGGACTTATGAGACATATTGTTGAGCTGAGAGGTGATAACGCTAACCTCAGAGAGGTAATACTCGCATACCTGTATGTGCCAATAATCTCCTGAAGTATAACCCTTGTTAATATATATTTAACTAATTTGCTTTGTTATGCACATCTTTCAGGCTTTACAATACTTCGCACAAGAAGGATAGAGTATCATGCATATACTCTACTTTTGCACACTTTTGGATCCTGATAAAAGTAATTGAGGTCTTTTGCTCAAGAAGTAATAGAATATATGTTTCATAAATCATAGCATTCCTCAGTTATATTGCAAGGTGTATTTTTAGGCAAAAAACAAATTCTCTATGTTTTCATGGAATCTGAGAATTCTGTGTTCCTAATAGGTGTAAGGGGTTTGGAGGGTACATTTCAAGTCCGCTGGTCGTAGGGAATGGTGATGCGGTGGACCGATATAGTTACAGCCTCTGTAGTTTCGTGCAGCGTTAATTATGCTAGCCACTGCACGCACACCCCTTTTTATGAGTTGGTGCATGCGCACCAGCGTCATGACATCTCTCGTAATGGAATAAGGAAAATCACCAACCCACAATGTTTTGGGGGCATGTTTATGTTAATCAAGCCTCACAGCCTATAAAACAGTTAAAGTTCAAGTGGACAGTGCCCTGTAGTGGTTTCACCTTGACCCAATAACGCATTTATATTACTTTTAATTACTGTTATTGACTTGGCTTTCCACTTGACTATTTTGGTTTCTGGTTCTCAAGGCATACCAGCAATCCTTGATCTGGCTCTGGGTTATTGTCTATCTGATTTATGGTTTCCCTTGACTCCTGACAATTCTATATATCTGTCTGTATCGTGCCATTTGGCCTGGTAACACATTTGATTACTGACATCATACTTTGAGTATTGGGGTGTTGTACTTGTCCCTGACAATGGGGATGTTAGTTTTGCGAATGCAGATAATCATCTGTGGTTTAACTAATTTAAAGTGATGGATCCTTGCTATGTTTACAATATGGTCAAGCATATATAAAAGTTATTGCCTATTTAACAGTGAAGGGGACTAAACAAGTACAGACGCAGTGCAGATAAAACAAGGATGGAGCTAGGGACTATAAACCATAAGGTATTAACATTTTGATTGAAAGAATGATGTATAAAAGAAAATATGCTAATTTATGAGAAGCCATTGCCTTCTCCATCTAGATTTGAGAGGGCACAAGTAAGACCACAGAGGGATGTGAAACTCTACACAGCACATGGAAAGTTGCTTTCTGAAACATATTTATCCTCTTCATTGAATATCTACATGTTATCCCTGAACTCCGGAACATCCAGAAAAGGACTACACTGACTTAGGTAAAGGACCACTATAGTGCCAGGAAAACAAACTCGTTTTCCTGGCTCTATAGGGTCTTTGTGTGTCCCCCACCCTCAGGGTCCCAAGAGAGGTTAAGGGGTTAGGGACTCTCCTCCCTCTTCCGACGTCAATCGCCGAATGCGCATGTGCGGCAAGAGCCGAATGCGCATGTGCGGCAAGAGCCGCATGCGCATTCAATCAGTCCATAGGAAAGCATTTCTCAATGTTTTCCTATGGACGTCCAGCATCGTCTCACTGTGATTTTCACAGTGAGAGACGCGGAAGCGCCTCTAGCGGCTATCAATGAGATAGCCACTAAAGGCTGGATTAACCCTATTGTAAACATAGCAGTAGATGGGCCTGGCACCCAGACCACTTAATTGAGCTGAAGTGATCTAGGTGCCTATAGTGGTCCTTTAAATAACTTAATTTTGCTAATCTCTGTAGTAATAGATGGACTGACAAAACCAAAGTGAAAACCAGGATGTGTCCTTATAGAGCTCAATGGATTGGGGTGTGATCTAGGCCAGGGGTTTCTGACTCAGTTCTCAAGGCATACCAGCAATCCATGATTAACCCATCTCCTAATTCTATTCCTACAGAGATATTAAAAAGCCTTGACCATTGCTGTGCCTTGAACACTGTGTTTTGAACCACTAATATAGGCAATAGATTATTCTCAGCTAATAGATAGAACTATAATCACAAACAAGGATTAAGGTGGAACAAATGGTGCTAGCTAGAAGGTGGAATATTTATACTAGATTAGAACCATACCATGATTACTACATTACCAGTGGTACACAAATAGCCACAGTCTGTAGGTGAGACATTTTTAAGATTAGAGTTGGTTATAAAAATGAATAGTTCATATTTCCCCTCCATCACTATTAGAGATATTTAGAGGTGGTATATTTTCAATCGATCTAAGTAACAGCAGAATTAATTTGGTCAATGCTACAAGCATTCATTTTTTACTTACATTCTCTGAGTACTAAAAAGCTTTCTCATATTACTGCATTGACTCAAAATAAATTGACTGTATTATCATTTAGCTCTCATGGGGATTAAAAATGTCGTCATGTCGCCAGTGTTGTTATAAAGTAAGCACTTCTGCCAGAAGGTAACATATACGTATGTATATAAAACAATTCTCAGCAAAATACTGTCAGCACAAATACAGAATGCCAGTCCTGCAATTTTCAGAGGTTTTACGCATTTTGGCTGACAATATACCAAACGTGCTCTCGGATAACTAAAGTAGTGAAAACCACAACAGGGCACTGAACACTAGCAGGTCTGGGTTTAAATAACCCCAAAACACTGCTCATAGGTCAAAATGGGACCTATGACCTCAAAACGTGTCTGTTTACGTCCGATATGAAATTTGGGGGGGGCAGCGCTATTTAGAAGCACGGGGCTGCAGCGTCCTCAACAACGCTGGACCCGATCACTACACCAGACGCTGCTCAGAGGCGCCACGGATTAGGTGAGTAACCTCTCTCTCCTGCAGCGTGCCGATCGGGCACTGTGTGAGCGCACCGATCAGGTGCAGCCGCACCGTGACAACTACCAGTCAACTTGATAATATTGTGAAAAGTGAGTAAGTCATCTTAAAGAGACACTCCAGGCACCCAGACGACTTCTGCCCCTTGGAGTGGTCTGGGTGCCAACTCCCACTACCCTTAACCCTGCAAGTGTAATTATTGCAGTTTTTTTATAAACTGCAATAATTACCTTGCAGGGTTAACTCCACCTCTAGTGGCTGTCTAGACAGCCACTAGAGGGCACTTCCTGGTTTCTAGCACAGGAAACCTGTGCTAGAGCATGGCTGGACGTCCTCACGCTATGTGGGGACCTCCAGCGTCGCTCAATTCCCCATAGGAAAGCATTGAAATGCATTTTCAATGCTTTCCTAAGGGGAGCACTAATGCGCATGTGCGGCATTGCCGCGCATGCGCATTAGGTCTCCCCGGGCGGTGGGCGGGATCAGTCTCGCCCACTGGCCGACGCAGTCAGAAGGAGGAGCGGAGGAAGAAGCAGCAACGTGGGACATCGTCGCTGCCTCAGGTAAGTTACTGAAGGGGTTTTCACCCCTTCAGCAACCGGGGAGTGGGAGGTGGGAGGGAGAGGGGACCTGCAGTGCCAGGAAAACGTTTTGTTTTCCTGGCACTGGAGTTTCCCTTTAAGACATTTTTGTAGGACACATTCCAAATACTGTAATAGATCTGAATAGACTGTTTACTGGAACATGGAGGTATAACTCAGTGTTGTTAAGATTATACAGTTTTGCACACTCATTGCCAGGTTCTGTACGGCCAGTTATGTTATAGCATTTTAATGGAAAATTCCAGCCTGGAAGTGGCACTATTAATAAAAGCATTTTTATTGATAATGCATTAAAATATGTAAAAAAAAATAAATTAAAATGATGAATGCTATGTCCAGCACAAGTTTATGGGATATGTAGTTCAGCTCTTGATAGCTATTCTATTCACTAGATTACCAGACCTGTTGAATAAATTGATTACAGCCAGAAAATATAAGTAGTGCTTTAGACATACCTTGAGGAAGACGTACAGTGAAATGTTGGGGATGTTCTGTGGTCTCCAGCCTGGTCAGTATACTTGAAATTACATTTTTAGATTAATGCATGAGCACTTTATCAGTGGGTTGTACTGGTTTTGTTTATTGTACTGTTTGGTACTTTAACTCTGTTGTATTCATGTCTTGCTAATAAAATTTGTGTGCAATTATTGGGTGTGCTATGGGTTTATTATATATAGTTCATATAGATCTGATGGGGTAACAGTTTTAATTTTTTTAGCACCCCATACCTACCATTGCATGTTTCACTAATTAACCCAGTAGGTGTGCGCTTGCTATATTTGTTTTTGTATACACATATATAAATCTTGATAAATATTGCAACATATATTAAAACATTTTACCAGTGAAAATAACAAATTATATGTTTGTTAGGCACTTACTTGTAGTGGTGTCTTTGCCAGATCCACAGCTGCATTATGTTTCTCAATGGTCTCCTATTGATAGGCTGAGAGCATCAGTGGCTGCCAGGTAACCCATTCTTGTACTGCAATGTAGAGGAATGGAAGCCAGGAAACAGACGTGCTGGTCGGTGAAGCCCGAGCTTCAGGGTTTAACTGTTGCCAAATTATTTAACTTTTGAAGGTAAAAAGGCACCTGGATAAATGAGCGTAAGTTGTTATGGGGATGACAATGTACCTTTAATGAGAAAGCATTAACATAGGGTGAAAAAAACACACAGCAAAGTGACAAAGAATACTTGAGTCACAAATGGAATTTTGGAACGAAAAGGCTCAGTCGTGAAGGGGTGAAACCAGAACATTTGCTTACCTGTGATATTTTAGGCCTTTACTCCTACACTAAACATCAATGTGTGATGACTGGAGAACTATCTTACACCATTCATATTTAAACAGTTAACTATATCCAGTTGTAGATTTTTCCAACTCTTAGTTATTTTGGTTTAAACGTTGCATGACCATTCTAAAAGTGATACAATTACTTAAATTTAAAAATGGCTACCTCTGCTATAATAGTCTATAATCTCCATGATGGTTCTCAAACACATATAGTTACGTAGGTTCAAACAGGCCATTTCAAGTATCTTTTACAGCAGGTGATGCAAAAAAAGGCTGAAAGTCCAGCCAATTTTTTCTTGGTAACAGATAAAGAAATCCTTTTTGAATTGCTAGTCTCTTGACATGTGTACAATCCTGCTAAAGAACAGGTCACTAAAGAGCTGAATATACTGTCCCTGTGTGTATTTAGAATTTTATCGTCAGACTTGTGCATGGCGAGAAAATTTGGTTTAGCCATGTGTCAGTCTGGCTTAATAATATTTTATACCTGAAAACTTGATTCAGAGAGTAATCAAACCAAAAAGGCATGAAAATGGGCTAATCTGTGTAGTTCAAAATATATACATAATAGAAGTATTGATCCACTGATCAAGTCAGAAAAAGTAACCATTAAAAGGGAAAAAAGGCAAAGCAGTGAAAAAAAACTACATTTATTTTTTATGAATGAATTCAGAATACAGTTGGAGAATTGGTAATATAGGTACCATTTTTAAAGAAAAAATGAGTGAGCAGGCAAAACACATTTCCTTTAATTCTTATGGAATTCATATTCAACTGTAGGTTATAAAAAAATGGCACAATCATAAAACAAAACATGGCAACAAAGAAAAAAATGAAATGACCCCTGTTCAAAAGTCTGCATAACCTTAGTTCTTAATACTGTGTATTGCCCTCTTTAGCATCAATGACAGTGTGCAGTCTTCTGTAATAGTGGTCTATAAGGCCCCTAATTCTTGCAGGTGGTATAGCTGCCCATTCTTCTTGGCAAAATGCCTTCAGGCCATGCAAAGTCTTTGGCATGAATCACACGTTTGAGATCTCCCTAGAGTGGTTCTGACCACTCCAGAACCTTCTCCTATTTCTGCTGTAACCACTGGAGGGTCAAGTTGGATTTGTGCTTACGGTCATTGTCATGCTGGAGAGTCGAAGAGCGTCCCATGCGTAGCCTTCGTGCAGAAGAATGCAAATTGTCTGCCAGTATTTTCTGATAACATGCAGCATTCATCTTGCCATCAATTTTTACAAGATTTCCTGTGCCTTTAGAACTCACACACACACCCAAAACATCAGTGAGCCACTACCATGCTTCACGGTGGGGTTGGTATTCTTTTCACTATAGGCCTTGTTGACCCCTCTCCAAACATAGAGCTTATGGCTGTGACCAGGTTGTCTTGGGCCCAGACTAATCTGGTAGTCCAGGGCCCCACATTACCTAATTGCACATATTTATAGCGATTATCGTTCACGGTACACACTCTGTAGTCACTATACACACTGCATCTAGTGCTCCTGCAGTCCGCTGGGCCCCCTCTGCAAATACAGGGAGAATGCAATCGGACCACCAGGGATAATAGAATCTTCCCCCCTCCCTGAACCAGGTAAGAAGCAGGGAGGGGGGAATAACTTTCATTACATTACATACATACACTAGTAAACACACTAACACACACACTGCATCCACTACACTAACACACACTCTGCATTCATTACACTGACACACACACTGCAGTCATTACACTGACACACACACTGCATCCATTACACTAACACACACACTGCATTCACTACGCTGACACACACACTGCATTAATTACACTAACACACACACTGCATTCACTACACTAACACACACACTGCATCCACTACACTAACACACACACTGCATTCACTACACTAACACACACACTGCATCCATTACACTAACACACACTCTGCATTCATTACACTGACACACACACTGCATCCATTACACTAACACACACACTGCATTCACTACACTGGCACACACACTGCATTCATTACACTAACACACACACACACACACACACACACTGTATTCACTGCACTAACACACACTGCATTCATTACACTAACACACACACTGCATTCACTACACTGACACATTCTGCATTTACTACACTAACACACATACTGCATTCACTACACTGACACACACACAGCATTCATTACACTAACACACACACTTCATTCACTACACTAACACACACTGCATTCACTACACTAACATACACTGCATCCACTACACTAACACACACTGCATTCACTACACTAACACACACTGCATCCTCTACACTAACACACACTCTGCATTCATTACACTGACACACACACTGAATTCATTACACTAACACACACACTGCATTCACTACACTGACACATTTTGCATTCACTACACTAACACACACACTGCATTCATTACACTAACACACACACTGCATTCACTACACTAACACACACACTGCATGCACTACACTAGCACACACACTGTATTCACTACACTGACACACACTCTGCATCCACTACACTAACACACACTGCATCCACTACACTAACACACACACTGTATTCACTACACTAACACACACTGTATTCACTACACTGACACACACTCTGCATCCACTACACTAACACACACACTGCATCCACTACACTAACACACACACTGTATTCACTACACTAATACACACACTGCATCCACTACACTAACACACACACTGCATTCACTACACTAACACACACTGCATTCATTACACTAAAACACACTCTGCATCCACTACACTAACACACACTGCATCCACTACACTAACACACACATACTGTATTCACTACACTGACACACACACTGCATTCACTACACTGACACACACTCTGCATCCCCTACACTAACACACACACTGCATCCACTACACTAACACACACACTGCATTCACTACACTGACACACACACTCTGCATTCACTACATTGACACACACACTCTGCATTTATTACACTAACACACACTCTGCATTCACTACACTGACGCATACTCTGCATTAACTATACACACAGCATCCACTACACAAACATCCTGTATTCACAGTACACACACTACATCCACCACACATTTAAACATTCTGCATTCACTATACAGAGACACTGTGTCTAATACACACACTACATCCACTACATCCACTAAACACATTGCATCTAGTACACACACTACAGCCCGTATGCACACACTCGCTACATTCCCTATAACACTATGCTCCCTATACACACACACACTACAGCCCGTATGCACACACTCGCTACATTCCCTATAACACTATGCTCCCTATACACACACTCTCTATAGCCCCTAGCCACACATATTACACCACAAACACAAATTAAATTGACCTATTTACACAATACCACACCACACACACGCAATCCCACAAGCAGGCTCCATACACATGCACCATACACTTTCCTGGCCCTTTTGTCCTCTGGTATCCCACTTGTTGAGACACCAGAGACAATTTAAAAGCAAACACAGCGCAAGCATGTTATTAAATTTGCTTGCGCTGCGCAAAACAAATTCAGGGCCTTTTTCTAATGACAGAGCTCTTCAGCGGGACTCTGCGCATTGAACTAACATGCTCACTTTGAGAGGGGGCGTGCTTGTCATTAGTGATGACAAAACAAACCCTCTCTGGCCCCGCCCCCTTCTTAGGGGGCCGCTCTGATTGAATAATGCCCGGGCCTAATTTTTTTCCCAGTCCGGCCCTGACGTACGGTGTGATGATGATGATGTTGTACCCGCTGCTGCTTCCTTTGCTGAGTTGTCAGATACAAGTGAAGTGGTTGATGATGACGATGCATCCGTGGATGTCACGTGGGTGCCCGCTAGAAGAGAAGAAGAACAGGGGGAAAGTTCAGATGGGGAGACAGAGAGGAGGAGGAGACGAGTTGGAAGCAGGGGGAGGTTGTCGCAAGGAGCTAGTGGCACAGTAATACAGCATGCATTGGCACCCGGGGTCAGCCAGACAGCACGCCAATCAACGCATGCTGTTGGCACCACCAGAATGCCGTCAGTGTGGCATTTTTTTTGTGTGTCTGCCTCTCACAACAGCGATGCCATTTGCAACCTGTGCCAAAAGAAACTGAGTCGTGGGAAGTCCAACACCCACCTAGGTACAACTGCTTTGCGAAGGCACATGATCACACATCACAAACACCTATTAGATCAACACATGAGTACAAGCAGCACACAAACTCAAAGCCGCCATCCTCCTCCTGGTCCAGCATCTTCAGCCACGTCAACCACTGCTGTCCTCCTTGTCCCCTCTCAACCATCCGCCACTCAGTCTCTCGCCTTGAGCAGTTCCTGCTCATCTGCCCACAGTCAGGTGTCTGTCAAGGACATGCTTGAGCGTAAGAAGCCAAGGTCACAAAGTCACCCCCTTGCCCGGCATCTGACAGCTGGCTTGTCTGAACTCTTATCCCGCCAGCTTTTACCATACAAGCTGGAGGAGTTTGAGGCATTCCAAAAATTTTTAGCTATTGGGACACCGCAGTGGAAGGTACCCGGCCAAAATTTATTTGCACAAAAGGCAATCCCCAACCTGTACTCGATTGTGCAAAAGGAAGTAATGGCATGTCTGACACAGTGTTGGGGCAAGGGTCCATCTGACCACTGATACCTGGTCTGCAAAGCATGGTCAGGGCAGGTATATCACCTACACTGCGCATTGGGTAAACCTGCTGACGGTTGCCAAGCATGGAATGCGTGGCTCTGCAGAGGAGTTGGTGACACCGCCATGACTTGCAGGCAGGCCTGCTGCCACCTCCTCTACTCCTCCTACTCCATCCTCTTCCATAACCTCCTCGGCTGAGTCCTCTTCTGCTGCTGCGTCTTGCTCCACATCAACGGCACCCCCCCAGCTCCCAGGTACTATTCCACATCCCGGATACGGCAGTGTCACGTCGTCTTGAGGTTGACTTGCCTGAAAGCAGAGAGTCACACCGGACCAGCACTCCTGTCCGCCCTGAACGCACAGGTGGATCATTGGCTGACTCCGCACCAACTGGAGATCGGCAAAGTGGTTTGTGACAACGGAACAAATTTGTTGGCGGCATTGAATTTGGGCAAGTTGACACATGTACCGTGCATAGCACATGTGTGTAATCTGATCGTACAACGCTTTGTGCATAAGTACACAGGCTTACAGGACGTCCTGAAGCAGGCCAGGAAGGTGTGTGGTCATTTCAGGCGTTCCTACACGGCCATGGCGCACTTTTCAGATATCCAGCGGCGAAACAACATGCCAGTGAGGCCCTTGATTTGCGACAGCCAGACATGTTGGAATTCAACACTCCTAATGTTCGACCGCCTGCTCCAACAAGAAAAAGCCGTTTAGGACTATTTGTATGACCGGGGTACTAGGACAGCCTCTGCGGAGCTGGGAATTTTTTTGCCACGTTACTGGACGCTCATGCGCAATGCCATGCATCCTTTTGAGGAGGTGACAAACCTAGTCAGTCGCACCGAAGGCAACATCAGCGACATCATACCATTTGTTTTCTTCCTGGAGCGTGCCCTGCGATGAGTGCTGGATCAGGCCGTAGATGAGCGTGAAGAGGAAGAGTTGTGGTCACCATCACCACCAGAAACAGCCTTATCAGCATCGCTTGCTGGACCTGCGGCAACGCTGGAAGAGGATTGTGAGGAAGAGGAGTCAGAGGAGGAATGTGGTTTTGAGGAGGAGGAGGAAGACCAACCACAACAGGCATACCAGGGTGCTCGTTGTCACCTATCTGGTACCCGTGGTGTTGTACGTGGCTGTGGGGAAAAACATACCTTCAGTGAGATCACTGAGGACGAGGAACGTGACATTAGTAGCTCGGCACAGCACAACGGGAATCTAACAGGGGAAGAGGTGAAAGTAATCCTCCTCCTCCCACCACCACGCCGGCAAGGACAGGACGCTTTACAGACGTGTTGTTGATGGAGGACATGCGGAGCTTTTTATGTCCTACGCATCGCCACAGCCCTTCGGGGTCCTCCCTCAGAGAACGACTCGACCGACAGGTAGCAGACTACCTCGAATTAACTGCAGATATCGACACTCTGAGGAGCGATGAACCCCTTGACTACTGGGTGTGCAGGCTTGACCTGTGGCCTGAGCTATCCCAATTTGCGATAGAACTTCTGGCCTGCCCCGCTTCAAGTGTCCTGTCAGAAAGGATCTTCAGTGACGCAGGAGGTATTGTTACAGAGAAGAGAAGTCGCCTAGGTCAAAAAAGTCTAGATTACCTCACCTTTATTAAGATGAATGAGGGATGGATCCCGAAGGGACTGACAGTGGGCGATACATTAGACAAAAAAAGGCCTTATGAGGGGGACGTAACAGGGATTAAACTGATAAGAATAGTACTAATTAACACACCACTCCTATCTGGTGGCACATTAGATTGCATGCGCAGTGCCACAAATTTGAAGTAGGAGGACCGACCAAGCGTCTTTTTTCATCTCCCGGTTCCTAAAATCGATGTCATATACACGTCCCCTCGTAACAGGGATTAAACTGATAAGAATAGTATTACTCAACACACCACTCCTATCTGGTGGCACATTAGATTACACGCGCAGTGCCCCAAATTTGAAGTAGGAGGACCAACCAAGCATCTTGTTCCATCTCCCGGTTCCTAAAATCGATACCATATACACGTGCCCTGATAGGGGACGTAACAGGGATTAAACTGATAAGAATAGTACTACTTAACACACCACTCCTATCTGGTGGCACATTAGAATGCACCCGTAGTGCCCCAAATTTGAAGTAGGAGGACCGACCAAGCATCTTTTTCCATCTCCCGGTTCCTAAAATCGATGCCATATACACGTGCCCTGATAGGGGACGTAACAGGGATTAAACTGATAGGAATAGTACTACTTAACACACAATGACATCAGTGAGGACAAGGAACGGGACATGGCTAGCTTGGAATCCAACCTTGTGCAAATGGGGAGTTTGCGGTTGTGCAAATGGACTGTTTGCGGTTGTTTGCGGTGCGTTAAACGGGGAGTTTGTTCTGTAACTGTGAAGCGGGCGTAACCCTTACACTACCTGATCGATACAACATCATACCTGATGTTTTAAAGCACGTTATTCCAAACAATTTAGGAATGTTAGGTGATTTATGCCCTTTATGGATTAAAACCAGACTCTGCATCAACTATGTAATTTTCCATGGGAGTTTTGCCATGGATCCCCCTCCGGCAGCCACAGTCCAGGTGTTAGTCCCCTTGAAACAACTTTTCCATCACTATTGTGGCCAGAAAGAGTCCCTGTGGGTTTTAAAATTGGCCTGCCTATGGAAGTCTATGGCGGTTCGCCCGGTTTGCCCATTCGCGAACATTTGCGGAAATTTGCGTTCGTCGTTCGCGAACGGAAAATTTTATGTTCGCGACATCTCTACATTTAATATTCTGTCAATTATAATTTTCTATCACCTAGACTTTCATGTATAACCATATACATTTTCTTTTTTAAACACTAGTTTAATTACCTGGTGGTGCGCTTGGAGGGCACACAGAAACTACTGACTGAAAACAACCTGTGCATTGGTTATGGAAAAAATATGGTCTTGCCCCTCTTCGCAATTCCTCCTCAAGTTAAAGTAATACTCTACCACCTGCACTAATTACATTTCACTACCAGTTTAAATTGTAGAACATGATGAATACAGTTTTGAAGAACTGAATGTCTTGTTTCTACTGCTGTGTTTATGTCATGCTTATCAACTATCATAAATATGAACAGACAGCCCTGATTCTGGAACATGTCCAAGGTGTCCCACTAGTGACCAGAAATATCCACAAGAAATGTGGCTCAAATGATTGCAGCAATGTTAGACAATTCCAAAGAACTCCTGGCCATACAAGGGTACTTCAGCAGCAGCCTGTGAATGGTCAGCCCTTGTCAGACTTTCAGAGCTATCTGTCATTTATATAGCTTTTACGGCTGCAAGCATACCGATCATCTGTCTCATCTACCATCTGTCCTTTCTGTCCTTGCTTAAGTTAGTTCAGAGCCAGAATGACACAACCATGAAAGTGATGCTGCATCAAAACTGCATATGCGGATGAACTGACAAGGTGTGTCAATATGGGAGCGATGACCGTCTGCCTGTGGCTGAATGAATTGACGCAGCTGCATAATTTTTGGTGAGTGTACTTTTTTTGACAAAATCGTGGTAGAGGCTAAAGAAAAATTTTTTATCATAAGAAATGTCATTTTACTTATTGATTAGTGGTAGTCCAGACAATGTTTTATATTGTTAAAGGATACATATTATATTATGTCCAAATCTTTTAACTTTATTTTTTTACATTTTTTTATTTTTATTTTGCATTTATGAATACAAAAGGTGTACAGAAAGGAAAACAGGACATGTTAGACAAATATACATATACAGGATTGTATACCTAGTGGGGGATATTTATCAAAATGTTGCTGATACATGTAACTTTTGGTGACTATTTGTCACAATTTATTAAATCTGTCAGATTTTTTTCATCTGTTACTTTGTTTACGCCCTAATCCTCATTTTTTTTTTCAATATACACCACTTTGCTGGATTTAGAGTTTTCTTCCACTTTTTTTCAAACAGAAATGTGATTTGTCACACTTCTCTGTTTCACGTCACTCTAAACTTGGAGCTCCTTAAAAATCGAAATTTCTAAAGACTGGAAGAATTTACTATAAGGAAAAATCACATTTTTACAGCACTTTAATAAAAACAATCATGATGAAATTTAAGCGTTATTTTTCAGAAAACTTTAATAAATAACCCTCAATGAATCACACTGTATTTTTTTTTTTTTTTTTAACAGTTTGGATTGTTTATTGTGTTTGAGCAATTGCGTGGTCATTTTATCTAACAAAAGTGGTAATAGGGCAGTTATTGCTCTGCAGACTGCTGGTGTTAATAAAGCTAAGCAACACATTGGAACATTCAATTTATGAGCAGTACTGGCCAGGTAATGTATGTTTAACATTAGGTTTTATGGCCAATATCCATGGCCAAGTAAATTTTACATGAAACAATATCACCAACTGTGTGGAACCATTTCAGTAGCAGTATGCAGTGTTCAATAAGACACAATGTCCCGTGGCCTGTGTCATAAAAATATTACTATATATTATAATCTAGTATGTTACCAAAAGGATTATAAAACACAGTGCATAACTAAACAGTAATGGATCAGCACACTCACAAAGTAGTAAAAAAATCATTTACAGGTTTCCTCTCCACCAACTGAGTTGTGCTTAATGGACAATGGCAAAACAGAAAATAAAAAAACTCCAGCTTAGGTGTGCAGGAGATATTTTCCAATTTGCTTATTTGCATTTAAAAATTCTAAATAGGTAACCAAAGCCCTGTTATTCACTAAAGTGAGAAATCAAAGAGAATTTACTGCGGATTTCAAATTTTAGGCTAATGTAGTCAAACTGGAAGGATAGTTAGCTTAGAGAATTTCTCCAGTTTGGCAATTTTGATCTTAAATTTGAAATTCACTGTGAATTCACTTTGAATTATCACTCTAGTGAATAACCCAATTAGTGTTTGAAGGAGTTCTGTTTCACTAAGGAAGGAAAGCACAAAAAGTAAAACATTTATCATGAGAAGTATCACAGCACCTGATGAGAATGATGTTTCTGTTCCAATATTTGGAGTTCAAATTAAATAGTATATTGACTTAAATCTGGGTCCCATTCCAGGGGTAAAAGGGACACTCCAGGCAGCCCTTTTTTACTCACCTCGTTCCAGCACTGGGAGCCTCGTGAAGCCGCGCCCCCTATTTAGTAAAAATGACGAAATAGGTGGGCGCGAGCAGGGAGCGATCAGACGCTTCCATTCGGAAGAGTCATTGCTCCCTTGAGCACATGCGCGGCTTCGCCACACAGGCGCACATACTTCATAGGGCGGCATTCATGCCGCCCTATGAAGTCCTGAGCGCATTACCGCGCATGTGCGCGGTGTGCGCGGCCGCGAGCTGAGCTGACTGACAGCTCAGCTCGCGGTCTTTACCCGCCCCCTCTCCTCTGCTGACAGGCAGGAGAGAGAAGGCGCGCACACAGTGCCTTCTCTCTCCTGCACACATCAAACGTATTTTAATACGTCTGACGTGTACATGGCCTTTTTAGGGCCATACATGATAGGAAGTCCCTCTGGTGGCCGTCTGAGTGACGGCCACTGGAGATATCCCTATCAATCTATGTAAACACTGTATTTTCTCTGAAAATACAGTGTTTACATTAGATTGCCTGCAGGGAGCTATAGGAACAAAGGCGGTGTTTGAGATAGATAGATAGATAGACAGACAGACAGACAGATAGATAGATAGATAGATAGACAGACAGACAGACAGACAGACAGACAGACAGACAGACAGACAGACAGACAGACAGACAGACAGACAGACAGACAGACAGACAGACAGACAGACAGACAGACAGACAGACAGACAGACAGACAGACAGACAGACAGACAGACAGACAGACAGACAGACAGACAGACAGACAGACAGACAGACAGATAGATAGATAGATAGATATATCAGTTACATTAATCAATTTTTTGTTTCCAATAGCTTGGGACAGAAAAGTAATTTTAATATTGATCGTTTGCACAATGGCATTATGTGACAACTATTATATCTCTCAATAATGCATCTTGATTTCATACCATTCTAAATGTATTATAATAGGATAATGTATGTGAGTAGATGGTATTTTCTACACCATAACTTGCTTGATTTACCATACCATACCATGACATACCATACCATACCATGGCATACTATTTACCTGTTAGTTTATTAATGTTTCTATACATATAAACACTATTTATGATATAAATGTATTGTATTTTGAAACCTTTATGGATTTGCAATTTATACTTAACCTGTTGTCTGACACGGCGGGCAATACACTGATCCTTCGCACGGTACTCTGATGGTTAATATGGGCCGAATTTCAGATGCATTGTTTTTCTAGGCCAAACAAACTTCACACTGTCAAGCAAATGTAAAGTAGGCATATAGCTTACAGCCAAATTTAATTTAAAGAGTCATTAGGTAGAGAAAAGTTGACGTGTATCGAGAAGCTCCCTCCCTTCCCCATATCACTGTGTGCCTCACCTCATTCCTTTGGTTAATGTTGGCATGTTTTTTCAACTGTTGTTTCAAGCTGAAAGCAAAGGATTTTTGCATGCTTTTAGCCAATTATGCTGACAATTCAATCCCATTTACATCTCAGGACTGTCATTAAAGTTTTGACTAAACTGGAGTGCATTTAGTGAAAGAGACTGCTGTCTGAACTGATAACATTAAAAGCTCTGAAGTAATAGAATTAATGTGCAATGCACAGTATGTATAAGTGCCTGGATTTACAAAGAGATGTTGTTCCTTGTTATTTAATCAGAGTGGCACTGCATTTCTAGTGACCCGTGATGTCTGCACCTACTTGCATCACCCATTCCGCTCACTTATCTCTTTGAAATAGAATGATGTGCATTTCAGAATGAGGTTTTCATCTTTGCTAACTTCACATTGTTGAGATAAAATTAAATAGTACAGGGTCAGTTTTTAAGGCCATGAAATAAGTTACTATAATAATAGTAATTATTTTTTCTGCAGTTCTGCTGTCAAACAGCAGAATATGACTGGAGGGGAAAGAAAACTATTTAGAAAACATATTACATATTGAAATCAGAATAACCACAGCCTAGGAATCAACTAATTTGCAGTGTATTGGTTAAATTGCAGCCTTAGGCAAATATTGAAGCTACACAATAGACATGCACAAAAGTTAACAATGTATGGGGAAATGTAACAAATAAAGGCACACTTCACGCACCATAACCACTACAGAACACTATAGTGGTTATTGTGCCTGGAGTGCCCTGGTGCTTCCACTTTATAAGCAGTCAACCCCTTTTAGAATAGTTTGGCTTCTTACCTTCAGTCAACAAGGCGCCACTCCCCTCCTTCACTACAGCCTTTAGAGAGCTGGTAGTGCAGGGTCTAGCTAATTAGCTAAGAGCAATTAGCTGATGCGCTAGCTTTGCACTTAAGGTAAGGTCTTAAGTCAGGAGAGCTAATGAGAGTTCCAAAGTTCCAAAGCTTCCAACTCTCTGTCAGTTATAGTTGAGGGGGGAATTGGTGTGCTCCAGGGCAATCCTGACACTATAACCACTACAGAGTGCTGTAGTAGTTATGATGTTTGGAGTGTTCCTCTTCATAATCACATTGTTTTCAGGTGTGAGCCAAGGATCAGTGAAGCTTGGTAGTAGAATGTTTTTTTTTTCTGTTTCCTTTCCCAACTTTAGTCGATGAATCATTAGAAGTGCAGTCCATAGGGGGCGGGGCCGGACCGCCGAGCTGGCTGGTCGCACGCAAGACCAGCTCCTGCAACTTACAATGGAAACGCACACAAACCTAAAGATTTTCGACCCCAAACTGACCGGCAACGGCGGCCCCCACCGGGCGGAGTATCCTGGAACCGGGGTGAGGCTGGCCTGATAGGCTTCAGTCCCCTGGTAGAGAAAGCCGACATGACTCCATTGCGGCCTACCCCGGTGGCGAGCGGGGCGGACGGCCGCCGCCCTGCAGCACACCATCCAGCACTCGGAGTCAGACCCACAGGGACACCGGCCCCGTACCCCCCCCCCTATGGACCGGGGGGTGATCCCGGTCTACACACCCTCGAGGCCCGACTACTGCAGCAGATCGTCAGGAAGCCCAACCTGAGACCGCATGGGGAGCAACAAAATGGCCGCCGCACCTAATATGAACCGGAGGAACAGGGGCCATGACAGGCAGAACCGGCTAAACCTGCACTCCAGCCACAGACACCCAGATGGCGGAGGCCCAGCGGTAAGGAGTCCTGCTCAGCGCCCTCTTAAGCTGTTCACCCACAACGGCAGCTCATAATAAGCACAGGCCCAGGCCGTAATCGCACACCTGCAGACACCCCTGCATCCTTGCATGCCGCCTACCCCTCGAAGAGACAGCACCCTCAGAGGACGACTGCAAGACCCCGAACACTCTGCAGAGCACATCAATCCCCACTCTGCACCACATCTCCTTCTGGACACTCCGAGACCCAGGCCCAGAGAATCGGATGGCGCACAGCCCCCAGGCAGAACCAGCTAACCAACCCACAGCAGCCACAACATGAGCAGCCCACCAGACAACCATGGAACAAGCTAACTCCATGGAAAGCGGGACATTCCAGACACAAAGGGACTTTTAGAGCACGACCTAACTAATCTTTACTCTCATTAGCGTAAATATGGAGAAATAATACCTGTCTTAATGTGTCAAATGCATCCATGTATAGCTATAAGAAGCAAGGGGTTAATGTAATATCTCTCAGGCCTTACCTACTGCATCCATGTGTAGCTAAGGGGCGTAAGGGGTGATGTTGTAACATTCATAACTAAGCGTGTACCTAACAAATCTAAGCAAATAATCTGCATGTAACCATATACTCAATACCTGATAATATGCAACGCCTAGCAATAACTAAGTGTTATGAGTCTCATCTACTAAAACAAAAAATGTGCCAGCTAATCGTATGCCACTAATTTGTTCACGACTTTACGAATACTGAGCTTGTCAGAGCTGCTGTGGCCATGCAAGCAATGTTGTAACCTTCAATGCACAACAAAAATAAAAAATTCAAAAAAGAAGTGCAGTCCATAAACCCCAAGAAACTGTGTCTATTATGGTGACAACCTTGCAAAATATTAAAATAACTATGACATTTTCATGAACCACATGTTTCATTATGCTAAGCAAGGAAAATGCATTAACCTTGGGCAAATCAGTGTAGTCCACAAATATGAATTTCACAAACACATGCAATTTTTAGTGGAATCCATTTCCCACAATGCTTTATCTTGTTTTACATATTTCACAATCATCTAACCCACATACAATCGAATATAAATTAAAGTGCGCTGTGCCTTTTAAGAAAATCACACTTGTAATTGTGGTCACTACAATATAAGTAAACACTCAGAGTATAATGGATAGATATTCATACTAGTACTGTACATGTATATAGAATGAAGGAGAAAAAGGGGAAAAACATATAGTGTAAAACCAGAAACAAAAAAAAAGTACTGCACAAACCATAGAAGCTCCACTTAATTCTTATTCATAAACGAGATCCACCCCTTTAAAATGTGCCTACAAGGCATGTCGCAAGAATCACGTAGACCAATCAAAGAATACCTAGAGGTTTATAAGCTTTGCTCTGTCCTGACCTTTGCCCTGTCATGGTAGCCCTTGTGGTGAATCTGAGTGTGTTTATTATTCCTGTATCTAGTTCCTCGTTATTGACTCTGGCTTATACCTGACTATTCTACTTTCTATAATCCTTGACCTTGGCTAATAACTCGTTATTGCAGTCTTCTATTGCCCCAGACCGTGGCTTGTTCTTTACCATTCTAAATTTCCTAGAATTAATACAGTAATACATCTCTATATGTATCTTAACCTTACGTATTTCTGCATGACCTAAGTCACACATGTTGGCCCTGGTATTATGGAGATAATGTATCCCTACAAATACTAATCTACTCAGATCTGAAAATGTTTGCTGCTCTATGCTATTTTTTTTTAGAATATTATTAATATGTTAATTTATTATTTTATATAAGGGATGTATAGTGCGGCCTACATGGACAAATTTAAAGGTAACTCACATTCCTTGTGAAACACGTGATAAAATCTTTAATTTAAAAATGTCTAACACTATATTTTGTTCTAAATTTATCCATTCCTTTCAATGTTTTATTTTTACTATATTTACATTTATTATATTAAAAAAACATTTTTTTAATGATTAAAATAATTAATTGGTATCCTGTTTAATATTTTATTTTGAGTTAAAATTGTTTTAAAATGGGGTGTGGTCTTACTACCGACCTGAATGGATGCATAGTCTCAAGAGCCAGAGTTCCAGCAATGTCTAACTGAAAAAGCACTAGCCATAAGCACACGGCAAACAAAAGCCTCTACATAACTTCCTTAGAAGGATGCTGACATGAGAACATTCTGCAAGCCACAAAAGAAAAGCACTGATAACACAAACAGAGTGGTGGAGATATTTTCTGCTTTGCTCGCTTCCCAGGTTTCCCAACATGGCAGTCGATCAAGTCCGTGTGGCTCGGCTTCGCCTGCATTACTAGTAAACTGGAATCGCCAGAGGCTCCTGAATGGAGATGAACAGTCTGGCTCTTTCCCCTTCTATAGAAAACTACTTCATTTCACTCATAACTCACACTCGCACGCGAGCAGAAACTACTATTTGATGCTTTTAACTCTCTTCTTTGCCCTGTTGTGCCTCTTCCTCCTACCAACTTAACCTCCAAAAACATTGCAACTCACTTCACTGAGAAGATCTCTACAATCACGAAAGAGATCTCTCATCTCTCTCCATCCCCTACTAACTTTTCCCCCAACCACACTCCCTCAGCTTTCCTATGCTCATTTGCACCCGTCTCCATTCCTCCCGCCCCACCACCTGTTCCCTCGATCCTATTCCCTCATATCTCATCCGCAGTTTGTCTCCTTCTCTTGCTCTGCCTCTCACTAAAATGTTCAATCTTACCCTCTCCCCTGGGACATTTCCTCTACTCTTCAAACATGCAACCGTTATCCTGATTCTAAAAAATCGCAACTTAATTCCCCATGACCCTAATTCCCATCCAACTACCGCCCTATCTCACTACTGCTGTTTGCCTTCAAGATCCTTGAGAGAGTTGTTTATGTGAGATTGACAGATTCCTCTAATCTAACTCTCTGCTTGACCCAGTTTAGTCTGGATTTTGTGTTCCTCACTCTGTTAAAACACCTGTGACCAAAGTATCCAATGATCTTATCACTGCAAAATCACATGGCCACTACTCTATTCTAATTCTCCTCAACCTTTCTGCTGCTTTTGACACTATTGATCATGAACATCTTCTTCTCATCCTCCGTAATCTCGGTCTACGAGATACCGTTTTCTCCTGGTGCTCTTCCTACCTCTCCCAACGTTGTTTCAGTGTTTATTTCTCTGGCTCTGCCTCTTCTCCCTAATCCCTTTCTGTTGGTGTTTCCCAAGGGTCTATCCTTGGTCCCCTATTGTTCTCAATCTACACTGCTTCCCTTGGTAAACTCATCAGATCCTTCCAGTATAATTTCTATGCGGATGACATGTAAATGTATCTGTCCTCTGTCCCTGATTTCTCAGCATCCCTCTTGACTCGCGTCTCTGATTGTCTCTCTGCTATTTCCAACTGGATGGCTGCTCATTTCCTTAAACTTAACCTGTCCAAAACAGAACTTCTGATCTTCCCTCCCTCAAGTGTTGCTACTCCCTTGTCCGTTTCCCTGCAAGTCAATGGCGCTACTATCTGCTCTACTTCGTAGGCTCACTGCCTATGTGTCCTCTTTGACTCTGACCTCTCCTTCTCCTCTCATGTTCAATCAATCGCAAAAACCTGCCGCTTCCATCTTTTATGTATTTAACGCCTGATACGCCTATGGTGCTTGTCCATGTCGCTGTCCTCTCTCGCCTTGATTACTGTAATCCGCTTCTGTCACGACTAGTAATGTGGTCCAGCACGCAGAAACTATGTAAACATATACATAAGTAAGAAAAGGAAAATAATAGGATAGAGCGTAAACCGGACCTTAGAATGGCCGGACTAATACGCTAGAGACAGAGAATGGTCAAAGGGAAAGCCGAGGTCAAGGAAGCCAGAAAATACTCAATACCGATAAAACAAGCCAAGTCAGGGAAACCAGAGATCAGAATAACCAGGGAAACGCCAAGGATCAGGATACCAGGAAATCAGAAACATAGAATCAGCACTTTCAGGAAACCAGGAAACTGAAACCACGACATGGCCAAGTAATGGGGAAAGCTAGGGGTTTAAATACCCCTCTCTAGGCTATGATTGGTCAGAGGGCGACCTCTGACCCCAAAACGTGCGTGTGCGTTGACGTCGTGATGTCACGCACACGTTGGTATAATTCTCGGGGGCGGGGCTAGCAATAGACGCGACCACGCGGTCGGCGCCATCTTGGATCTGGGCGCGATGCCCGGAAGAACTACGTGCGCGGTTCCCGGCTCGCCGACGAGCAGGTAAGCTCGTGTAGTCGGAGCGGTCGTGCCGGTCGGGCACGACCGTGAGGCTCGGCGGGCCGGTGACCGCAACAGTACCCCCCACTCGAAGACCGCGCACCGGGCGGGAAGGACCCGGCTTAAGAGGAAAGCGGTTGTGAAATGACCGGATAAGACGGGGCGCATGGACCCGGTCAGCAGGAACCCAACAACGTTCCTCGGGACCATAACCCTTCCAGTCAACGAGATAGGACAAGACACCTCTGGATAATTTGGAGTCCATGATAGAATGGACTTCGTATTCTTCTTGATCACCCACTACCAAGGGCGGAGGAGGAGTGGATACCCTGGTGTAGCGATTGCAAGTAAGGGGCTTGAGCAGAGACACATGGAAAGTATTCGCTATTCTCATATGAGCCGGTAGTGCCAAAGAATAGGTCACTGGATTAATACGTTGGGTAACTCGAAAGGGACCAATGTACCGAGGGGCAAATTTCATGGATGGGACCTTAAGCTTGATATGTCTTGTGGAGAGCCACACCCTGTCACCTGGAAGATAGACAGGATTAGCGCCCCGTTTCTTGTCAGCTTGGACCTTTGCTCGGAATGAGGCTTTTTGCAGAGCTGAATGGACGGAATCCCAGGTATCATGAATCGATTCTAAACGGATGTTCAAAGCGGGGATATCTGTGTCTGAGAATGCAGAAGGTAAAACAGTGGGGTGATAACCCTGATTAACAAAGAATGGACTGTGATTAGAAGATTCATGAGTGGCATTGTTTCTGGCGAACTCAGCCATGGGTAAGAGCTCATACCAGTTAGATTGATTGGCATTTATAAAGCAACGTAAATAGGCTTCTAAAGACTGATTCGCCCTCTCTGCTGCTCCATTTGTTTGAGGGTGATATGCTGACGAAAAGGAGAGTTCGACGCCCAATTGTTTGCAAAAGGAACGCCAAAACCTAGAAACAAACTGGGTACCTCTGTCAGATACTATGTTTTTGGGTACACCGTGCAACCGAAAGATCTCTCTCAAGAATATTTGAACAAGATCTTGAGCAGATGGTAATTTTTTAAGTGGGACGAAATGTGCCATCTTCGTGAATCTATCAATAACCATAAGGACTGTATTAAACCCGTTTGAACTGGGTAGATCCACAATGAAATCCATGGCCAAGTGGGTCCATGGAGCACTAGGTATGGGCAGTGGTTGTAACAGTCCAGGAGGTGACCTAGGAGGAACTTTAGAAACTGCACATATTTGACATGCCCCAACATAATCTTTGATATCGTTTCTAAGAGCAGGCCACCAAAATCTCCTGGAGACGGCTGAGAGAGTTTTATGGACTCCAGGATGGCCCGCTGTGAGGTTGTCATGGAACAAACCTAGTACCTTCTTTCGAAACTGAGGTGACACATACAGTTTGTCCGGAGGTTTTCCCACAGGTGCCTGAGTTTGATCTGCTATTATGGCACAGAAGAGTGGAGAAGACACTTCGGAAACAGTAGTGGCAATGAGGCATTCAGGAGGTACAATAGGATATATCTCCTGTTCTGGTACTTCATCTGTCTCAAACTGCCGAGAAAGTGCATCTGCCTTGGTGTTTTTAGTACCAGGCCTGTACGTAATTACGAAATTGAATCGGGAGAGGAACAATGACCACCTAGCCTGACGAGAGGACAGTCTCTTAGCGTCCCCAATATAAGCCAAATTCTTATGATCAGTAAAGATCAAAAGTGGCTCTTTGGAACCTTCCAAGAGATGCCTCCATTCCTTAAGGGCAAGTACAATGGCCAAAAGTTCCCTATTCCCTATGTCGTAATTCCTCTCTGCAGGTGTGAGTTTGCGAGAGTAAAATCCACAGGGATGTAAAGGCGTATCAGGACTTTCTCTTTGAGACAGAATGGCTCCAACTCCTGTCTCTGATGCATCCACCTCTAGGATAAATGGTTTGGATGGATCAGGATGGGTCAGGACAGGTGCTGAGGAAAATAAAAATTTTAATTGTTCAAATGCCTCTCTTGCTTCTTTGGGCCAAGATATACAATTTGTTCCTTTTTTTGTTAAATTGGTTATAGGGGAAATCACGGAGGAAAATCCCCTTATGAATTTGCGGTAGTAATTTGCAAAACCTATAAAGCGTTGAGTAGCTTTAAGGCCCTTGGGTAATGGCCACTGTAAGACTGCCTCCAGTTTGCGAGGATCCATCTGGAAATCAGACGGAGATATAACGTATCCAAGGAATTGTATCTCCGTTTGGTCAAACTGGCATTTCTCCAGTTTACAGTAAAGGCCGTTTTGTAACAGGGTTTTCAGTACAATTCTCACATGTTCGTGATGTGTCTCTAGGTCTGGGGAATAGATGAGAATGTCGTCCAAATACACTAGAACGAACATGTGAAGGTACTCTCTTAGGACATCGTTAATAAAATCCTGGAATACCGCTGGAGCGTTACATACTCCAAACGGCATAACCAGGTATTCGTAATGTCCCATTCTGGTGTTAAATGCGGTCTTCCATTCGTGACCGTCCTTAATCCTGACTAGATTGTATGCACTTCGGAGATCGAGCTTGGTAAAGACTCGAGCTCCCTTCAATCTGTCAAATAGCTCTGATATAAGGGGAATAGGGTAGGCGTTTTTAATGGTAATCCTATTCAAACCCCTATAATCAATACAAGGGCGTAGGTCTCCTTCTTTTTTAGAGACAAAGAAGAATCCAGCCCCGGCTGGTGAGGAGGACCTACGGATATGACCCTTTCTGAGAGCCTCCTTAATGTATTCCTCTAAACAAAGATTTTCCTGGGGGGACAAGGCATAGATTCCTCCCTTGGGAGGCATAGTCCCTGGTAATAAGTTTATAGTACAGTCATAAGGTCTATGAGGAGGTAACCCTTCTGACTGGACCTTGTTAAATACCTCTTTCAAATCCATATACTGCTGTGGAATTTGTGTGGTCAAGGGAGGTGTAACAGGAACATTAATGGTGCCAATAGGTTGTGGGATTTGCTTAAAGCAGACACCTTTGCATCTCTCACCCCAACTCACAATCTCTCCTTCAATCCAATCCAAACGTGGATTGTGTTTAAGGAGCCAAGGGAAACAGAGTATTATCGGAACTGTAGGTGAAGATATAATTTGAAAGGTCATTTCTTCAGAATGGAGAATACCCACTGAAACAGTGATTGGCAGAGTTTCGTGTGTGATGAAAGGCTGGGTAAGAGGCCTTCCATCAATGGCCTCGACTGCTATAGGTTTCTCTTTATGTCTTAAGGGCAGGAGATGTTTTGCAGAGAATTCTTTGTCTAGGAAATTCTCCGCTGCCCCAGAGTCAATCATAGCCTCACATTGAACAGTAGTGTTCTCGAAAGATAAGGTTACTTTGATAAGGAAACGGTTCTTAGTCAATTTAGGGGACATATACATCACACCTAAGGTCGGTCCCCGTACGTGCCTTAGGTGTGCAAGTTTTCCGGCCGAACCGGGCATGATGACCTTAGATGCCCCTTCTTGCCACAATACATACATAACCCCTCGTTACGTCTGTGTTGTCTCTCTGCCTCAGTGAGTTTAGCACTACCCAATTGCATGGGTTCAGGTTCTGGAAGAGGCGTTTGGCTACTCACCACTGGGTTAGAGAAACGAGGAGCTATGGACAAATTAGAGCGTCTGTTACGTTGTTTGTTTTTCTCTCTCTCTCTGAGCCGGTTGTCAATGTCTATCATGTAGGCAATAAACTCGTTAAGATTAACCGGAAGGTCTCTAGCTGCAGTCTCATCTTGTATATTCTCAGCTAAACCTTCAGAGAAAGCAGCCACCAGACCGCTATTGGTCCAATCAACCTCAGACGCTAATGTCCTGAACTCTATAGCATAATCGGCTACAGAACGACTGCCTTGCTTGATTCGCATAAGGGCTTTGGCAGCGTTCTTCTCCCTGCCTTTAGGTTCAAATGTAGCTTTAAAGGCCGTAAGAAAAGTATTGTAATCACGGGCTACTGCGTCACCACTTTCCCATAAGGGGTTAGCCCAGGTCAAAGCTTTTCCAGTTAATTGGTTCATCAGATAGCCTATTTTTGATCTATCTGTTGGGAATGAACCTGGGGAGGCCTCAAAGTGGTATTCAATTTGGTTTAAAAAACCTCTGAATTCCTTAGAATCACCTCCATAGCGAGGGGGCGGTGACAAGGTTATGGACGGTGGTTTATGTGGTACGGGAACCACTACAGGTGGCGGAACCACAGGTGGTACCGGAGGGACCTCTAAATAGGCAGTCCTCTGGAGCAAGGTCTGAAATGCCTGGGCAAATTGGTCTAACCTGTGGTCCATATCCTCCACCCTACTCTCACATGCGATCATATGCTTGCATAGTTCTGCAGGATCCATGGCCATGTCGTAATGTCACGACTAGTAATGTGGTCCAGCACGCAGAAACTATGTAAACATATACATAAGTAAGAAAAGGAAAATAATAGGATAGAGCGTAAACCGGACCTTAGAATGGCCGGACTAATACGCTAGAGACAGAGAATGGTCAAAGGGAAAGCCGAGGTCAAGGAAGCCAGAAAATACTCAATACCGATAAAACAAGCCAAGTCAGGGAAACCAGAGATCAGAATAACCAGGGAAACGCCAAGGATCAGGATACCAGGAAATCAGAAACATAGAATCAGCACTTTCAGGAAACCAGGAAACTGAAACCACGACATGGCCAAGTAATGGGGAAAGCTAGGGGTTTAAATACCCCTCTCTAGGCTATGATTGGTCAGAGGGCGACCTCTGACCCCAAAACGTGCGTGTGCGTTGACGTCGTGACGTCACGCACACGTTGGTATAATTCTCGGGGGCGGGGCTAGCAATAGACGCGACCACGCGGTCGGCGCCATCTTGGATCTGGGCGCGATGCCCGGAAGAACTACGTGCGCGGTTCCCGGCTCGCCGACGAGCAGGTAAGCTCGTGTAGTCGGAGCGGTCGTGCCGGTCGGGCACGACCGTGAGGCTCGGCGGGCCGGTGACCGCAACAGCTTCTCAGTGGTCATACGTGTTCCCAACTTGCCCCGTTACAGTCTAAAATGAATGCGGCGGCGAGACTCTGTCAGTCCCTACATTGGCTTCCTGTAATATACAGGACTCATTTTAAGATCCTGATACTTGCTTACACATCTCTACACAATGCTGCTCGACCTGTTTTTCCTCATTAATACACAAATATGTCCCATCTAGGCCCCTACGCTCTGCCAGTGACCTATATCTAACCTCTGTTCATACTCCTACCTCTGATGTTCGCCTTACAGACTTCTCTACGGCGGCACCATTCCTATGGAACGCACTTCCCCTCTATGTTAGACTTTCACCCAGTCTCCACTCCTTCAAAAAAATCTTTGAAAACTTACTTCTTTAGGAATTAAAATGTGAACAGCTTTCTCTTGCCGCACCCTGATTCCTCTTCTGCAACTGTCATCAAAGCAACACCTAGTCCTCAGTGAATACTATCCTAATAACATACTTTTCTACCATACCATTACCTTTTTTGTCACTATACCCCACTCCCTCTAGCATATAAGCTCATTGAGCAGGGACCTCAATCCCTCTGTTCCTGTGTGTCCAACTTGTCTGGTCAAAAATACGTGTATGTTAGTCTATCAATTGTACAGTGCTGCGGAACTTGTTGGCGCTTTATAAATATTAATAATAATAACCAGATTCTCAGCAAATTAACTTAAGTGAAGAAATCATACAATATTCAATGAAGGCTGAGATTCAGGCCTAATCTACCTAGCCGTCTGATTAGAGGTAATGGAAAGGATGGTCAAAGATCTCTCTAATAGAACTTGACACAACAACAAGCGCATAAGAGGACTACTGAAAGCTCCAAACAATGGCCCAATAAGGGAGAAAGTAAGGGATATATTCCAGCCTCTCTTACCAAACATCCTTGAATACCAAATGGCTAAAATATCGTGCCTACAAGACCCTGCAGGTTCGAAAAACCATAGGTGCTGCACCTAGAGATGCCATAGTTTGTTTTACAACAACAAGGATGCCATAATGAAACCTAGCCAGGAGGCTACCATCCAACACCAAGGCAAAGAAATTATTGTTTTCCAAGACCACTCGCCTCTAACCTTACAGCGCTGCAAAAACTGGAAGCTGATTGTGGATTAACTCAGGATCCATGGAATTCGCTTTACATTGGGCCACCCCTTCAAAATATTGGCTTTTAAGGATTGGAAAACTCACGCTCTCCTGTTTGGATCCAACCCACACAACTTACTGGAGTGTCCTGGCATCAAGACCACAGAGGATTTTGGCCTAACACACCACCGCTGTAAACCCACCCTCTAGAATGGCACATGGTTGGAGAAAGGCCTGCAAACCTGACATGAAGAGACATTTGCCACCACCACTGTTGCCCTACGGATGATACTTTTATCCTGAAGGGCTTGTGTGGGCCTTGGGACTGATTTAATTCTTCACTCCATTACAATGTGGAGATCTGAGGTCCATGCTCGAGTGTATGTCTGCGTAGTCCTGATGCAGCATCATGCTAAATATGGACAAATGTTTCCGTGAGATTTTTTGATTCGTACAGTATGTTTCGAAAGTGTGTTCGTGGCTAGGTCAGATTTGGATTTCAAGAAGTGGGTAAGTTAGTAGTATCTTAATGATTGTAAGGTCGAAGGTGTGTCTGCGGATATCAGTTCTCTGAGATGCCTGAGGTCCGTAATATAGTTCCTAGTGTGAGGTATGGTGATGTGAAAAACTGCCCGTTCATCAATGGTGTCATACAAGGCGTGAAGTGGGGGTTTTGAGTCAGTGGATATAATGAGGATGGCTGTGGAGCTAGAGATTTTAAGTGTCTGATCTCTTGCCAGCATTTTAGCGTTGGTATAATAGTTGGGTGTGTACTATGTTGTGGTAGTATGAATATCTTCCCAGATTTGTACCACAGGATCGTGTAGAGAGGCACCTGAAACATAATTGCCTTGATATGTACCCATTGTTTCATCATGTTTGGGTTGGACCATTCATAAATTCTCGTTAGGAAAACTGCTCTTTGGTAGACTTCAATGTTCAGCAAGCCTAAGCCTCCCAGAGCCTAGGGTGTTTGGAGGCCCAGATGAATGAGGTGAACTGTCTTCTCAACTCTTTGATTTGGGAATAAGAATTGGCAGCGCTTGCAGTAGGTATAGCAGACGTGGGAGGGCACTCATTTTTAAAATGTTGATCCGACATAACCAACCAGTGGGGCATATTCCATTAGGAGATGTCATTAGAGATTTCTTGTAGTAGTCTGGGGAGATTTAGTTCCTATATTTGATTTAATGAATGGGTAAGATGTACTCCTAAGTATTTGATAGTGGAGTTGGCCCAGGTAAAGGGAAAATTAAGTTTAAGTTCAGTTTGAGCCACCAGGGACATGTTTAGTTTCAGTATTTTGCTTTTAGCAAAATAAACTTTGAAGTTGGATAGTTCACTGCATGATTTTATTTCTGCCACAACATGTGGCATAGTGCTGATGGGGTTAGAAATGAAAAACAGGAGGTCATCAGCAAAAGTTGCTAGTTTGTGCTTGTTTTGTGCCACTGCTATCCCATGTATGTTGGGGTTATCTCGTGCTGATGGGGTTAGAAATGAAAAACAGGAGGTCAACAGCAAAAGCTGCTAGTTTTTGTTTGTTTTGCACCACTGCTATCCCATGTATGTTGATGTTATCTCGTATACCCTGGAGAAAAAACTCCATGATCAATACAAACAGGAGTGGGGAGAGTGGACACCCCTGTCTCGTGCCGAATATATTGCCCCCAACCACCGAGGCCAATTCTGTCCAAATCCCATGGCCCGTAGTGTAGTGAAGAGCATTGACCAGTCCACCCTGTCAAAAGTCTTCTCGGCATTGATTGAGAGCAGTAAGCTCTACTGTGTAGATGATTTCGGTAAATAGATATGATTTAATAGTTTGGTGGTGTTATTTTTTGCTTCCCTGCCTGGCACGAAAGCGGCCTGATTAGGGTGAACCAGTGTCTGAATGAATAGGCGTAGGCGATTGACTAAAATTTTAGTGAATAGGTTAAGGTCTACTTTTATCAGGGAAATAGGGCAGTAGCTTCCGCAGATTGTGGGGTCTTTGCCTGGTTTGGGTAATAACGTGATGTATGCTTCCAGTGCAGAAGCAGGGAGTCTGGGAGTAGTTAGCAGGGAATTAAAGGCCCTTGAAAAGGGTTATTGCAGTACCGAAGTAAATGTTTTAAAGTATTTGTTTGTGTATCCATCTGGGACTGGCTTTTGCCAGAAGGAAGATGTCTGATCGCTGTCTTGTATTCTTCTGGGGAGATGGGGTCTTCGAGAGAATGGAGAGCGTTGGGGGGGATAGTGCATTTGATTCTCTTATCCAGGAATTAGGTCATATGGGCCTGTAATGGTGGTGTTTCCCTAATATCGTAGAGAGACGTGTAAAATTCCTGGAAGGTTTGCATAATCTCTGGGAGTAGATGGGTTGTGTCCCCTGAGGGTTTTTTGATGCTAGCTGTGAACGTGGTTTGTTGTCTTTGCTTGAGGGCTTTAGCCAGTACCCTCCTGCATTTACCGCCCTGAGAGTAGTATGTGTGCTTGGTGAACAGCATCTTGCGTTTTATTTGGGCAATTAAGAGGATTTGGAGTTCTGATCTTTTATGTGTCAAGGCATTGTAGTCGTCTGGATTTAGGTTGTGTTTATGTTTTTTTTCTCTAGTTCTCTAATATCATTCAGTAGGGATTGCTTAGTGGCCTCTTTTTATTCCTTTTTTCTGCTAGCTATAGCAATAATCACGCCCCTCAGGACGCATTTGTGTTGGTGCAAGGATTTTGGCTACCCAGACAGACATCTTGAAAGTTAGATGAAGCTAGATGTATAAACCACATAACCACTCGTACAGACACAGAAACTATACAAAGCATCAACATATAATACCTAATTGTGCTCGAGCTGACCTTTCTATGCAGCCTTACTACTCAGACTAGTCCTTAGGCATCCAACATGTGGCCCGCGATTCAAATGCGACCCGCCAGACTTGAGGTGTGGCCCACCATGGGGCCATGATGAGAGGGCCCATCAGGTGGCCCATGCATTTAGGGCCACCTGATGGCACTGTGTCTTCATTGGCCCTTTCAGCTCCATGACCCTTTAAAAGCATGACCAGACCCCTGTGATGATGGATGGTCCAGGCCACAGTGATGATGTCAGCACTGAGTGAAGGTGACAGACGGTCACTTACTCCCTGATAGCACCAAGCGCTGTGCTGGAGGAGAAGGCTGCGGGCGCAGACTGGGAGACACCAGAACCACTACATTAAGCTGCAGTTGTTCTGGTGACTATAGTGTAATTTTAACTGTCATGCTGGTATCCCACCTTTGCCTACCTTGTTCATATATCATTTCCTGTGCATGTGAGTCTGTGTACATCGCTGTGAGAGCTGACTTAGTATGTATTTGCATGCAAGTGACATTGGATAAGTGACATGGAAGGTGGGTGATGTATATGGCTGGAAGGGTAAATTAAGTGGAAGTAATTTACTGGTTAAGTTACTGAGTTGATAGAGGTAAGATACTGGTTGGGTAGAGGTAGTTAACTGGGAGGTTGGTTGAGTGTAGTTGTTTCTCATTAAGGTTATTAAGGAATCAGAACGCTGGTTAGGTAGCGAGTCTTTCTTCAACCTGTTGCAAGAGCTATGAGATACCACCATAACCACAGCAGCATGCAGTCAGAATTGGTGCAAGGAATTTTGGTTACAGTCAAAGACGCATTTTGCCATCTCCCTCAGCACCCCTATTCACCCATGTGTATCTCTTGTGTGTTTCTTATGCCCTGTTTTGACCCTCTAATTTCTCTTTCCCTCCTTTTATGTTTCCTACATCCTTGTTGTGTCTCTTCTGCCATATTTGTGTCCCTTACACCGAGTGTATAGTTTACCTCATTCCGTGAATCTTACTCTCCCCTTTCTGTGTTACTTCCTTCTTCTGTGTCTTTTATGTCTCTTTTACTGTCCCCCTTTTGTGGCTCTTACCCCAGTTGTAGCGCACAATTAAGACAGATGGTCATCTTTACCTTCTATGTAATTTGACAGGGAACTGCCTCATATCCCTACATTCTCAAGTCACTGTGAGCAGCTCCCTGTTGAACCTGGTAGAGGATAAAGACGATACTTTACCTCAGTCTGCAAGACTACGTTTTACCTGAGTGACTGTCAGGAATGGAGTGCTGTGTGCACCCCCTCCCTCCTGTTACCCAGACATTGTACACTGTGCAGCCTTATGGCAGCGCCAGCCTTGCTTGCAGTGTAAACAGCTGCATGTGTTGCAGCCAATCACAGATAGAGGGCTGGAAGGACACTATTGCAGAATCCAGCAATTCAGTTTAACTACTGCAGCCACTCAGGTAGCTTATAATAGCAGCATCTAAAATAAAGAAAGAAAGAAATAAGAAAGGAATATACTGTTCATTTAAATAATTTTAACTTCTATATAATATAATTTACAGCATTCTATACACAAAATCCCCATTTCCCCAAAATATACCTAATAAGGTAATGATATGTTTAACCCCTTAAGGACCAAACTTCTGGAATAAAAGGGAATCATGACGTGTCACGCACGTCGTGTGTCCTTAAGGGGTTAAGGTAAACTGGTATGCCAAATTAGAAAACAAAACAAAACAAATCTTATTTTGTTATTAATAGTGATGTCCCGAACAGTTCGCCAGGAACCGTTCGCCATGATGTTCGGTCTGCCCCCTATTCGTCATCATTGAGTAAACTTTGACCCTGTACCTCACAGTCAGCAGACACATTCCAGCCAATCAGCAGCAGTCCCTCCCTCCCAGACCCTCCCACCTCCATGACGAATAGGGGGCGGACCGAACATAGCGCGTGTTCGCTATGTTTGACAGCGAACGGTTTCCGGCGAACTGTTCGGGACATCACTAGTTATTAATAGTCACTTATAGTGGAAATAGTTCGTATTTATTGCTTATTTGAATTGAGGATTCACGTGCATCATTCCCAATAAAAACAAAGTGTACTCTAAAATAGGATTGTTGAAACATTTTGAAACTGAATTCACATTTGGTTCTTGGGTTTGTGAACGTAGTTAAATATTTTACCACATTTTAAATAAGCTGTGATTTATGCTTTAAAGTTACAAAGAATTCCCTCATCCATTTTCCGGGTAAAAAATAATTACAATATGTTTAACGGATGCAGCTTTAAAATTGCCCCTTTCAGGATCAAACACTTGGTAACTGGAATTTTATTAACTTGATTGACTTGCATTTTTTCCCCCCTTTCTTTCGAACTTGTTAACTGTAACAAATGCATTCACTGTAAGAGAGCAAACTTGAGAGGAATTTTCATTAACTGCTTGTTTGCATGAGTAGTTAGGTTAATTATATTTTATCAAATCTATGCCTTTGGGAATTTTGTAAGAAACAGGGGGGGAAAAAAGAAGTCTGGATTGCATAAGAGTACAGTAACTGAATGGAAGCCATTATGACTCATTAACTATTATTAATAGGTATTTTATCTTGGTGATATAATGAGTTATAAGAATCTAGAACTGTATCCCAAAAACACTTATACTTTATATAACAAGCGTTCTCTTAAAAGCATTCAAATGTGCCTTTTCATACGAATTGATGTCGTGATGACAGTTAACTCAAAACCATTCATTAGGCCTGTGTTAGCTGCACGTTTATCAAGGAATTCAGCGTGAATGTACATTCACACTCCAATGCCTACTCTGAACACGATAAGAAAAAATAAGACACAACATGCACAAAGAATTGTGATTAATGTGACACATGTGGGTTGGAACCTTTCAGTTCTTACACTGTATCAAAAGAAGTGCTTTTCTGGAAATGAAAGTTTTGAAGGTAACAAGGATTTGTGTCTAGCAGTTGTTCAGCTGTAATAGTATAATTTATTAGATTAGTTGTTCACTTGGATATATACATATATATATACATATATATATATATATATATATATATATATATATATATATATATATATATATATACGGTGATCCTCTGCTGATTTTGAACGTTTGTCCACGGACAAAGAAATGATCAGTCTATAATTTTAATGGTAGGTGTATTTTAACACTGAGAGACAGAATACCAAAAACAAATCCAGTATTTGATCCCCTATCAATCATCAAGATTTCTGGCTCCCAGGTGTCTTTTATACAGGTAATGAGCTGAGATTAGGAGCACTCTCTTAGAGGGAGTGCTCCTAATCTCAGCTCGTTACCTGTATCAAAGAAACCTGTCCACAGAAGCAATCAATCAGATTCCAAACTCTGTACAAGGATGTCAGGTACCTTCTCTACCTTCTATACCTAACATTCCGCCAGAAAAGAAGAGACTCTGGTTCGAGGGAAGTTCTAGCAGCCATATTACAAGCACTGATACATTCCATCCCCCACTTACTTACATATATATATATATATATATATATATATATATATATATATATATATATATATATATATATATATAGCTGGCACTATATAAATACCAATAATAATAAAATATTAATAATAATAATAATAATAATAACAACATACCATTACAGTTACAGTGCATAAATATGAAAATGCATTAATTTTAAACTAATTGCTTAATATTTTAATATTATATATTCATTTATTATTTGGTGCCCACATAGTCACCACCACTGTTTAATAGGTGGACTAGCAAACATGACAGGGTAGACATACAGGAACAGTTATTGAACATTATAGAATAGAATATAGATATTGAAATTTATATTTAAAAAAATACATAAGGGTATATAAGGAAAAAGATGTTACACTATTTAATAGCAGGAAAAGGAAGGGAGAACCAATTAGAACCAGGTAGCAATTAGATCTAATTAAGGTTTCATTTATTAGGTAATAAAATGACAATAGGAACCCAGTACTTCATGGGATACTTATATCCCCAAAAAATCTTGTAACCTACTTTTGAAAATACATTTTTTCCAAGGCTCCCCTTTATTATACTAGTGACACCATAAATACTGTCATAAAGGTGCCAATTTAATGATTTTATAAGAATGTATTAATGAACGGATTGCGCAATGAGTTCATTAATCCATTCTTTCAATTGTGTCGTCTGGAGATTCGGGAATTTGGATGTATGGCTACACATTGATGTGTGTATGGATGTATGTCCAAATTCATCCAAATTATGATTCTTCCGGAAACGAATTCCCAAGTCTTGTGTCAGATTTGGTATAAAAAAGGCCAAGTATAAATGATTGGTTCCCTGCCCTTTATGAAGCAACATTATCCCCAAAGGTAAACTACTCCAGAGTTTTTTTTAGTAATTGTGTACTTACCTAAATCACTGAAATATTCATTGATGGTCATGGCATTCCATTGATCTGTATGGACATTTCAAGCTGACAATAATGGATGAATTTCATCTGAAACAAATAGACAAATAGAATTATTTATTTTTCTAAATTCGTTCAGACAAATCAACATATTTCGTCATGTATGTATACTTCTCACCAAAATGTGCATGAGGTTACTCCATTTGTTTTCTAAATTTTTTATTTTTTTTGTATTTTCTTATTTTTCTTTCTATCATTCTTCCTTTTCTAAAAGACTGAAGTTTGGTAATGTATATCAGCACCCCCATTCACTTAGTTTAGTTACATAGGCTGAAGAGAGACATGTATCCATCAAGTTCAGCCTTTTAAACATCTGTTTTTGCTGTTGGTCCAAAAGTGAACATAGTTAGTGAACATTTTGCCGGGATCCAGGAGGGTGTCATGGTTTGTCCCCATCTCTGCAGGTAGATGCGGATGAGTTCCAGGCATGGTTGCCTCTTTGGGAGATCTGGCTGGACTTGAAATCTGGTCCTCATTGTTCAGGTCAGTTTCGCTAGTCTGTCCTGTGCATCCGGATCTGCCCTCCTGCAGAGCCCCCATATAGACATTCACTCTCCAAGTGATTCATGTAATGAGTCACCGTGGGCTTTGATATTTTTCAAGGGTGAGAAATCTCTCTGCACTGCAACCTTAGGTAAGTCCTTAAACTAGAACTATGCTAATTTACATTTCTCTTTATTTTTTAATTTGCATTTTTTTATTCAAGGTCATTTTTCAATTGTATGTGATGATATGTATTTTCCTTACAAAAAAACAAAACAAAAAAAACTGTTTATACCTTGTCACCCTATACTGTCTCACCCTTGCAACAAGGCTATACCCCTGCTTCTGTAGTGTCTTGACAGTCTTTAAGTTCCTCAAAGCCTTTCCCATAAAAATATGCATCTTGCCTCTGAACTAAACTAAACATTTCAACAGCAGGGTTTTAAGGCTGTGCAGTTTTTATGGTAAGAGTTTCCAATATAGAGAATTATACTCACTTCTCATCAAAGTCCGTAAGAAATTACTGAATAAGATCTCGTATCCATTCTAATGTGAACTAGGCCTGTTGGACCTGCTAAAATTCATGTAATGTTGATTTTCAAGGAGATGAATGACTTTTCAACATACCTGAAAAAAATCTATGTTTGATAATGCAATGAACTAATGCAATAACAAACCTTTATCCACTTCTTTAGTAGATGGATGGTTTTCCACTCTAGAGATATGTTAATTGGGCTCCTTACTGCCTTCCACAAGAGATGCCAATTTGTTTCTTAACTGCCCTTTAACTGAAGACATATGCTAATATGTCTTTAAATTACTTTACTAGAATCATGATTACTTAATTATCGCTTGCCACCAAGATAAAGGTTCTCTGGGTCAGTGGTTCTTAAACCAGTCCTTAAGAAGCAAGAATGATTGAGTATTTAAATATTTCGCTATTTTTTTCAAAGGGGAATATTAGTAAAACCAGTCCCGCTGGACCATACACTAAGGATTAGCATGTTATATAGTATTATTATTGTCACTAATATAGAGCCAACTTATTCCGCAGCACTTTATAATATTAACCTACTTTTTACAATGTATTTTACATCCCTCACTCAAACACCAACTCTACATACAAACAGATTCAAACATAAACACTACACATAGGTAAACCACTGCTTTTAAATAGCAACAGTATTTTTTTTTTTTAAAACTGCTTTCAAATGCCAACACTACACACAAATACATACATACATTCACACACACATATTCTACACAAAAAACATGCTTTCATTCAAACTTTGCTTACAAATACAACCTCTCCAAGGATGGGCACACAGTTGATCCCCAGCTGGCAAAGCATTGTAGGAACTGTACAACAAATGCGGATCTACCTTTTGGCCACCTTATTGCTAGAGATGGCCCAAAATAAATTCTTGCACCAGTGCCCTCTCTACATTACTTTGACCACTGGCTCTGGACCATATATTAAAGGGACAATATAGACAGCCAGACCTATCTAACTCAGTAAAACAGTGTAGATGCCCTGACCCTCTTGTTTATCCCTGCAAGTGAAATCATTGATGTCCTGTGGGATTGGCAATATTTACACACTAGTGCACACTATTCTCTCAATGCTCACCAATAGAAAAACATTGGATTGGTAGAGATCATCAATCTCATTGATCTCAGCCATGGTTGTGAGCATCCCCATGGAGACCAGCATGGCGAGGCCTGGACAGTAAGTAAAACTCACCCTTCAAGCACTCACATGGAGGGGCAACATTAATATAGTTAACTAGAAACTATAGGGTTATACTGGTTTCCTAACAATATAATGTTCCTTTAAATGTATGAAAGGAGTGTGGCATCAAATTTAGGTTAGCTTTAAACCTGTTTTTAAAAATGATTTGTTAAATGGAAAAGTATCTTCGTGCAAGAATGCATTCTGCTTAGTAATATACAGTTGCAAGAAAAAGTATGTGAACCCTTTGGAATGATATGGATTTCTGCACAAATTGGTCATAAAATGTGATCTGATCATCATCTAAGTCACAACAATAGACAATCACAGTCTGCTTAAACTAATAACACACAAAGAATGAAATGTTGCCATGTTTTTATTGAACACACCATGTAAACATTCACAGTGCAGGTGGAAAAAGTATGTGAACCCTTGGATTTAATAACTGGTTGAACCTCCTTTGGCAGCAATAACTTCAACCAAACGTTTCCTGTAGTTGCAGATCAGACATGCCCAACGGTCAGGAGTAATTCTTGACCATTCCTCTTCACAGAACTGTTTCAGTTCAGCAATATTCTTGGGATGTCTGGTGTGAATCGCTTTCTTGAGGTCATGCCACAGCATCTCAAACGGGTTGAGGTCAGGACTCTGACTGGGCCACTTCAGAAGGTGTATTTTCTTCTATTTAAGCCATTCTGTTGTTGATTTACTTCTATGCTTTGGGTCATTGTCCTGTTGCAACACCCATCTTCTGTTGAGCTTCAGCTGGTAGACAGATGGCCTTAAGTTCTCTTGCAAAATGTCTTGATAAACTTGGGAATTCATATTTCCTTTGATGATAACAATCCGTCCAGGCCCTGACACAGCAAAGCAGCCCCAAACCATGATGCCCCCACCACCATACTTCACAGTTGGGATGAGGTTTTGATGTTGGTGTGTTGTGCCTCTTTTTCGCCACACATAGTGTTGTGTGTTTCTTCCAAACAACTCAACTTTGGTTTCATCTGTGCACAGAATATTTTGCCAGTACTGCTATGGAACATCCAGGTGTTCTTGTGCAAACTGTAAACGTGCAGCAATGTTTTGTTTGGACAGCAGTGGCTTCCTCTGTGGTATCCTCCCATGAAATCCATTCTTGTTTAGTGTTTTACGTATTGTAGATTCGCTAACAGGGATGTTAGCATTTGCCAGTGACTTTTGTAAGTCTTTAGCTGACACTCTAGGATTCTTCTTCACCTCATTGAGCAGTCTGCGCTGTGCTCTTGCAGTCATCTTTACAGGACGGCCATTCCTAGGGAGAGTAGCAGCAGTGCTGAACTTTCTCCATTTATAGACAATTTGTCTTACCGTGGACTGATGAACAGCAAGGCTTTTGGAGATACTTTTATAACCCTTTCCAGCTTTATGCAAGTCAACAATTCTTAATCGTAGGAGAGCTCTTTTGTGCGAGGCATCATTCACATCAGGCAATGCTTCTTGTGAAAAACAAACCCAGAACTGGTGTGTGTTTTTTATAGGGCAGAGCAGCTGTAACCAACACCTCCGATTTCATCTCATTGATTGGACTGCAGTTGGCTGACATCTCACTCCAATTAGCTCTTGGAGATGTCATTAGTCATTAGTCTAGGGGTTCACATACTTTTTCCACCTGCACTGTGAATGTTTACATGGTGTGTTCAATAAAAACATGACAACATTTTATTCTTTGTGTGTTATTAGTTTAAGCAGACTGTGATTGTCTATTGCTGTGACTTAGATGACGATCAGATCACATTTTATGACCAATTTGTGCAGAAATCCATATGATTCCAAAGGGTTCACATACTTTTTCTTGCAACTGTATGTTACATTATTGAACCAAGGAATTGTATTACCGTATATACTCGAGTATAAGCCGACCCGATATAAGCCAAGGCCCCTAATTTTACCCCCCCAAAACTGGGAAAACTTATTGACTCGAGTATAAGACTAGGGTGGGAAATGCAGCAGCTACTGGTAAATTTCTAAATAAAATTAGATCCTAAAAAAATTATATTAATTGAATATTTATTTACAGTGTGTTTGTATGAGTGCAGTGTGTGTATGAGTGCAGTGTGTGTGTATGAGATCAGTGTGTGTGTATGAGTGCAGTGTGTGTGTATGAGTGCAGTGTGTGTATGAGTGCAGTGTGTGTGTATGAGTGCAGTGTGTGTGTATGAGTGCAGTGTGTGTATGAGTGCAGTGTGTGTGTATAGAAACATAGAAACATAGAATGTGACGGCAGATAAGAACCATTCGGCCCATCTAGTCTGCCCAGTTTTCTAAATACTTTCATTAGTCCCTGGCCTTATCTTATAGTTAGGATAGACTTATGCCTATCCCACGCATGCTTAAACTCCTTTACTGTGTTAACCTCTACCACTTCAGCTGGAAGGCTATTCCATGCATCCACTACCCTCTCAGTAAAGTAATACTTCCTGATATTATTTTAAAACCTTTGTCCCTCTAATTTAAGACTATGTCCTCTTGTTGTGGTAGTTTTTCTTCGTTTAAATATAGTCTCCTCCTTTACTGTGTTGATTCCCTTTATGTATTTAAATGTTTCTATCATATCCCCCCTGTCTCGTCTTTCTTCCAAGCTATACATGTTCAGATCCTTTAACCTTTCCTGGTAAGTTTTATCCTGCAATCCATGAACCAGTTTAGTAGCCCTTCTTTGAACTCTCTCTATGGTATCAATATCCTTCTGAAGATAGGGTCTCCAGTACTGTGTACAGTACTCCAAGTGAGGTCTCACCAGTGTTCTCTACAATGGCATGAGCACTTCCCTCTTTCTACTGCTAATACCTCTCCCTATACAACCCAGCATTCTGCTAGCATTTCCTGCTGCTCTATTACATTGTCTGCCTACCTGTATGAGTGCCGTGTGTGTGTATATGAGTGCAGTGTGTGTGTGTATATGAGTGCAGTGTGTATGTGTGCAGTGTGTGTGTATATGAGTGCAGTGTGTGTATGAGTGCAGTGTGTGTGTGTGAGTGCAGTGTGTGTGTGTGAGTGCAGTGTGTGTATAAGTGCAGTGTGTGTGTATGAATGCAGTGTGTGTATAAGTGCATTGTGTGTGTATGAATGCAGTGTGTGTATGAGTGCAGTGTGTGTGTATGAGTGCAGTGTGTGTGTGTGTGTGTGTGTGTGTGTGTGTGTGTTGCAGAGCCTTGGTGGGGGTGGGCATTTTTTGTATTATTATTATTATTATTTTAATTTTATTTTGTTAAATTATTATTTTTTTTTATTATTATAAATATTGTATTATTTATTTATTTTTTCGTCCCCCCTCCCTGCTTGATACATGGCAGGGAGGGGGGCTCTCCTTCCCTGGTGGTCCAGTGGCATTGGTAGTTCAGTGGGGGGGGAGGGGGGCTGGCAGAGAGTTTACTTACCTCTCCTGCAGCTCCTGTCAGCTCCCTTCTCCTCCGCGCCGGTCTGTGCAGCTCCCTCTGTCAGCTCACACTAAGTCTTGCGAGAGCCGCACTAGGACCCCGCGGCTCTCGCGAGACTTACACTGGGAGCTGACCGAGGTGCTGAACGGACCGGCGCGGAGGAGAAGGGAGCTGACAGGAGCTGCAGGAGAGGTAAGTAAACTCTCTGCAGCCCCCACAGCCCCCTGTCTGTATTATGGCAATGTAAATTGCCATAATACAGACAGTGACTCGAGTATAAGCCGAGTTGGGGTTTTTCAGCACAAAAAATGTGCTGAAAAACTCGGCTTATACTCGAGTATATACGGTAAATCTGAGTAAGGAGTATTATTATTATTTTTTGATTGAATCTCTCTAGGAGGCCACAAGTGTATGTTTTGCAATAAACCACTGAGACAGTCCTATGTTTTCTCACTGTGTCGAGAGAAAAAGAAAAAGTGTGTGAAGGCTATCTTTGGGATTAACTTTTGAATGCATCTGAGACAATCCTGAAAAAAAATATAGTTGCAGGGAACGGTACAGAGTACACGACTGATGCAAATGCTGTGATAAGGAAATCAACTACCAAACTACTCAACTACATAGCATTTTAAGGTGGAAAACTTTGTGATCTAAAATGTGGTGCCAAGTACTAATTTTGGGGTAATCACCATGAAAACCAGAAGAACCAACAGGCACAATCATTTTTTTATAACAACATCCTGCTTCTCATGACACTTTAATAAACCATTTTGTGTATCAATGTGTCAACGGTATATTAATTAAACAAAGCAAACTCTTAAAGGATTACTCCAAGGATTATAACCACTACAGTCCACTGTACTGGTTATGATGCCAAGTGTACACTGGCCCTGTTTCCCTCTAATGAGGCTAACTCTCCCCTGTCCCAAGGTTCTTTATGACCAGTGATATGCATCCAGGTTCTGTAGAGCCGCAAAAGCCCTCATGCTAGCCAATCATTAAACACTATGAACTGAATCAGGATAGTAAAATCACCTGGAACCAGAAGTTTAGTAATTGGAGTAAACCAAGAATTGAGCACTATACCAAAAGAATCACAGAACATATAGAAGCCCCTAGGCATTGAAGTCTAACCCTACTTTGTGTACATTAGAAGCAGAATTTGCAGTCGACAATCATTTCCAACATACTTGAGGACAATTGCTTGTTCTGTTAAGATGTCTGCATGATAGTATTCTGTTAATACACTGACTGTGTGATTATTACACAAAAGGTACAGGCAGATAAATGAAAAGGTAAAAATACATGGTTAGCAAATACCTTGCTATTATTTTAAGCATTTTCTTAGCTAATCAACTACAAAAAAATGCCTATTTTGAGTCTTTTATGTTCCTACAAATTATACCTTTCAGTGCTATTATGTTCTTTACAAAGGCCTTAAAGAAAATGAGGATGTAAAAAAAAAAAAAAAACACAGAATAAATTAATTTGAGGACATAGAGAGTTTGTTTATTCATGCATAAATATACTTTTTTTTTTTTTTTTTTTAAACTGTAGATAACCGGAAAATTTTGACCATGTCATAATCCTTCTTGATATTACATAAGATTATCCTATAGTTAAGTGTGAAAAAAATCTTGGCAATTTAAGAAACTTAATTTTAAACAGATGGCAGCAGAATTAAAGAAAATCAAGCGCAATAAGATGCAGATGTTCGCTGGAAAGTTTTCAAGGACAAATTTAGCTCTAGGTTCACAATGGGGCGTGGAATCTATGTGAGCAGAAAAGAAAAAAAAAATCAGAGATAATGATTCCAGCTCCGAGTATTGATGTAAATCGGAATTTACAAGTAAATTTGGGCAGCATAAACTGCAATTAGAGCCAGCATAAATAAGTTAGAACCATTTGTAGCTCATAATCCTATCTGGATTCAAACAAAAAAAAAACAAACAAAAAAAACAGAGGATTAATTGATACATTGTTATAACATGGTCAAATTTGTTTTAGTTATTGAATATTGAAATAATAATGTAAGTAGAACTCTGGTAAGCTTGTTTGCTCAGTGAAAACGGAACCTATATATTTACACTTCAATATTTCTTCGTATTAGATATGTTTCATTACTTTATGGGTATTATAGTATTACACCAAGGAAGATTGCATTCATTATCATTTTGACAACAAACTCTTGTTTACAAGATGTAATGCATTACTAGTTTAACATGAGCTGGACTTACTCATCCTAGGTTCAATATGCTCTCTCTTCAGATGCCTCCTGTGTCTGCAACCGCTTCACATTGACAGAAAAAGTTGCAATGTTACATGCTATGTTTAATACAAGTCCTGTAATGTCTAAGGCTTGTGGGCCCTCTATGACTGCTCCTAAGTAGATTATTTGTAGCCATTCAAGCAAACAGTACTGCAAAGTTCTTGGTTAGCATTAAGTAAAGATGCATATTTTGTGCAGTATTTTGGTGCCATTACTAGGACATGATGCCAGATACACTAGCATTAGCAACACTAGGAACACTGGGTACAAGCTACAGTAGGGTGGAAACTAAAAATGACTTACCTAAATGATTAATCAGCCAATTCTATTTTTTGATTGTTTGAATAATTAATTATAGTATTTTATTTGGCTAACTCAGTCATTCAGCTCTGATCTGATTTTGCCAGGTTCCAACTTCATCTTCAGTTTAAAAACCTAACTCCCAATAGTCCTAGATCCCAGGCAGGTCTGTCTTGATTTTGGACATGTGTCCCAACTCTGTGTACACTAAAGAAAAGCTTGGTGAGCTAAAGTCCGTGCTCGGGTATTTGAGCCCAACAAGATCTACTGTGTTGCAATCTTCTCATGCACATGTCTAGCTGGCTGGCCACATTCTATGTCTGCAAAAGTGCAATGTGTGAGCCACACCGCCACATCTGTTTATGATTATGCCTGCTGAATGTAAGTGGCACTATTATGATACCATGACCATAACTTCTCCTGTCCTGCTTTCATACTTTGCAACATACTTTGCTGAGCAGAACTTACCACAATGGTTTCGAGATAATTGGTAAAAACTGAATATTCTAAACTTAATATAAATAATTACATTTCTTAGGGCTTTTTCAAAGTGCAATAACGTTGTAATAAAATATTTTAGCGCAACAGAAGTAATATAATGAGTAAATATGCCCCGTTCAGTGTGTAGATGTCAGGATCGGGACAGGGATCCAACACGCAGAGTACAAACAGGTACAGGATACGTATACCGGACCTTAGAATGGCCGGACTAACGTACGGAGAAAATAGAGAATGGTCAGAGACAAGCCGAGGTCGAGGGAACGAGAGGACAGGTAAGCGAGGAACAAGCCGGGTCAAGGATAACAGAGGTAAACAGAGTAAGTCAAACAAGCCAGGTCGGAACCAAAGGGATAACTGAAAATACCAGAGCACTGTGTGACTAGGCAGGCTAGAACCACGACAGGGCAATGAGCAAACGAGAGAAGCACTGTTAAATACCCTGGCTCAGAAGGGTAGACACGCCTCCGACGAGTCCTGATTAGTCTCCAAACAATTGAGTGACAGGTCGTTCCGGGTTGGCGTCATGACGTCGACTTCCGGACGTCATGCTACAAAAGGAAGTGACTCCCTCGCGGCCGGCGTTTATGTGACCGGGTGGACCGCGAGGAACATGGGAAACAGACCGTCCGGATGGATAGACGTCTAAGTCTCTACCTCTCCCAGAGGTAGAGACCTCAGGTACCCTGACAGTACCCCCCCTCTCAGATACGCCCACCGGGCGGAATGAACCGGGACGAGATGGGAAGCGGAAGTGAAACGCCCTGCGGAGACGAGGAGCATGAACATCCTCTTGAGGCACCCAACTCCTCTCCTCAGGACCATATCCCTTCCAATCGACCAGATATTGTACTCTCCCCCGGGAGATTCGAGAATCGATGATAGCGTTAACCTCATACTCCTCCTGACCCTCCACCTGAACAGGGCGAGGGGAGGAGACCGTGGAGGAAAATCTGTTACAGACTAGTGGTTTCAGCAATGAAACATGAAATGAGTTAGGGATGCGTAAGGCAGATGGAAGAGCTAGACGATACGCAACTGGGTTAATTCGAGTCAGCACCCTGTAAGGTCCAATATAACGAGGAGCGAACTTCATGGAAGGCACTTTTAAACGAATGTTTCTTGTACTCAACCATACTCTATCACCTGGAACAAACACCGGAGCCGCCCTTCTACGTTTATCAGCGTGTTTCTTAACCAGCATAGAATTGTGCAGAAGAATTTGTCGAGTCTGATCCCACAACTTCCTCAAATTGGCAACATGAACATCAACCGACGGTAACCCTTGGGAAGGAGAAGCCGAGGGAAGAATAGATGGATGAAAGCCATAATTCATGAAGAAGGGGCTAGAATGAGTAGAATCACAAACGAGATTGTTGTGTGCAAACTCCGCCCAAGGAATCAAACCAACCCAATCGTCCTGGTGTTCAGAAACAAAACAACGTAAATATTGTTCAATCTTTTGGTTGGTGCGTTCAGCAGCTCCGTTAGACTGAGGATGATAGGCAGAAGAGAAATTCAATTTGATACCCAGTTGAGAGCAGAAGGACCTCCAAAAACGGGAAACAAATTGGGAACCTCTGTCAGACACAATTTGGGAGGGTATCCCATGTAAACGAAAAATCTCCCTTGCGAATATATCTGCCAATTCGGGGGAAGACGGGAGTTTAGGCAGAGGAACGAAGTGAGCCATCTTGGTGAATCTGTCAACCACGGTGAGGATAACAGTTTGTTTTTTAGAGATAGGTAAATCGACAATGAAGCTATAGCTAAACAGGACCATGGCTTCTCTGGAACCTCTAAGGGATGCAAAAATCCACATGGGAGCGTATGAGGTTGCTTAGTCTTAGTACAGACCTCACACGTACCGATGAAATCCTTAACATCCTTACGTAAAGCAGGCCACCAGAAATCTTTGGAGATTAAAGCATACGTCTTGCGAATGCCAGGATGCCCAGCTACCTTGCTGTTGTGGAAACACCGTAACACTTCCAGTTGGAGAGCAGGAGGAACGAAGTGTCTATCCCCAGGAGTCTGTTTAGGAGCTAGATGTTGTAACTTCATGATCTCAGCAAGCAACGGAGAATGAATCCTGAGATTCGTGTTAGCGATGATATTACATTTAGGAACTATCGAGGAAAGAACTGGCTCAGCTATAGTGGACGGTTCATATTGGCGAGATAAAGCATCGGCTTTAGAGTTCTTAGAACCAGGTCTATAAGTAAGCAGATAATTGAAGTGAGTCAGGAATAAGGACCAGCGAGCTTGCCTGGCGGATAGGCGCTTAGCCTCCCCAATATAGGACAAGTTCTTGTGGTCCGTTAGAATCGTAACAGGATGTAAGGTCCCTTCTAATAAATGTCTCCACTCCTTTAGAGCCATAATGACCGCTAACAGTTCCCTGTCACCGATGTCATATCTGCTTTCAGGGCCAGATAGTTTCTTAGAGAAAAAACCACAAGGGTGTAATGGTTTGTCCACCCCTAACCTTTGTGACAGAACAGCACCTACTCCCGTCTCAGAGGCATCGACCTCGAGTAGGAACGGCAGAGTCATATCAGGATGGACTAAAATTGGGGCAGAAGCAAAAAGTTCTTTGAGAGTCTTGAAAGCAACAAGGGCCTCAGTAGACCAGGTCTTAGTATCAGCCCCTTGTTTGGTCATATTGGTAATAGGCGCAATAATAGAAGAGTATCCCTTAATAAAGCGCCTATAATAATTAGAGAAACCAATAAACCTCTGAATCGCCTTGAGTCCCTTAGGCAATGGCCAATCTAAAATAGATTGGAGTTTGTCAGGATCCATCTTAAAGCCTTCCCCAGAAATCACGTAACCAAGAAAGTCTATCTGAGACTGGTCAAAACTGCATTTCTCCAATTTACAGTATAAGCCATGTTGCAGAAGTTTGTGCAATACCTTTCTGACTTGTCTGTGGTGGGTCTCAATGTCCCTAGAGTGTATAAGTATGTCATCCAGGTATACAATAACACATTCATGTTGAAACTCCCTAAGAACTTCATTAATCAAATCCTGAAATACTGCCGGAGCATTACAAAGACCAAATGGCATAACCGTGTATTCATAGTGACCATAACGGGTATTGAACGCTGTCATCCACTCGTGTCCATGCTGGATTCTCACCAAGTTATACGCCCCTCTGAGATCTAACTTGGTGAAAATTTTAGAGCCCTTTAAACGATCAAACAGCTCGGTAATCAAAGGAATCGGAATCAAAGGAATAGGCATTTCTGATGGTTATCTTATTCAAACCTCGGTAATCAATACAAGATCTGAGAGTACCATCCTTCTTTTTAACGAAAAAAAAACCAGCCCCGGCGGGAGAAGAGGATCTCCTAATGAATCCTTTTTCTAGATTCTCGCGAATATATTCCTCTAGAACTGAGTTCTCTTGAGTGGATAGAGGATATACATTGCCCCTCGGAGGCATAGTACCAGGTAGAAGCTTAATTTTACAATCAAATGACCTGTGTGGAGGTAAGGTATCAGCATTCTTCTTGTCGAATACTGCTTTTAAGTCCTGGTAGAGAGACGGTATCTGTCTCTCTGTAGACTGAGTGGAAGTACCTGGTGTGTTTATTACAGCCAATGGAGAAACCCTGCGTAAACACCTCTCCTGGCAGCCCTGACCCCATGAGAGTATCTCCCCTAACTCCCAATCGATAATAGGGTTATGTCTTTTTAACCAAGGGTACCCCAGGACTATGGGGACAGAAGGGGACGAAATGAGCATAAGTGATAACTTTTCCTCGTGTAAGATACCAACAGTTAAGTTAACGGGTATGGTCTCACGGGAGATAACAGGCTCAAGTAAAGGTCTACCATCTATGGCCTCAACGGCCAAGGGTGTATCCCTTAACTGGGATGGGATAGTGTGTTTAGTAGCAAAGGCTTGGTCGATAAAATTCTCAGCAGCTCCGGAATCTATCAAAGCCATAGTCTTTAGTACTCCCTTCTCCCAAGTTAAAGAAACTGGTAGCAGAAGCCTGTGATCTTTATAATTATGAGTAGAGGACAAAATAGAAACACCCAAGGCCTGTCCTCTAGAGAAACTTAGGTGCGAGCGTTTCCCGAGCGATTAGGACAATTCAGGCGTAAGTGACCTCTGACTCCACAATACATGCATAATCCCTCTCTTCTCCTGTACTGTCTCTCTTCTTCTGAGAGGCGAGTATTGCCTATCTGCATAGGTTCAGGAAACAGTGAGGTAGTGGAATCAGGACTTTGAAATGCGGGAGCTAATTTAAAGGAAGGTCTAAGGTTCCTCTCTCGAGTGTTTTGTCTCTCTCTTAAACGCTCATCAATACGAGAAATGAACGAAATTAAATCCTCCAAATTTTCAGGGAGTTCTCTAGTAGCAACCTCATCAAGGATTACGTCTGATAGCCCGTTCAAAAATACATCTATATAAGCCTGCTCATTCCACTTAACTTCTGACGCCAGAGACCTGAACTCTAGTGCATAATCCACAAGTGTTCGGTTCTCCTGTCTCAGGCGCAACAGTAATCTGGCTGCATTGACCTTTCTACCAGGGGGGTCAAAAGTTCTTCTAAAGGCAGCTACAAAGGCATTATAATTATATACTAACGGGTTATCGTTCTCCCATAGTGGGTTGGCCCATCTCAGAGCTTTCTCAATGAGTAAGGTGATAATAAATCCAACCTTTGCCCTATCTGTAGGATAGGAACGAGGTTGCAATTCAAAGTGGATACTAATCTGGTTTAAAAAACCACGACACTTCTCAGGTGAACCACCATAACGTACTGGTGGCGTAATGCGGGAGGAGGCACCTACAGTGGCTACCTCTAGGCCAGAACTTACAGGGGAGATAGAAGTAGTACGTGTCTCCTCTGGTGGATTATTGGCACGAGATAATAACGCCTGTAGCGCTAGGGCCATTTGATCCATTCTGTGTTCCATGGCTTGATCAGAGGGACCAAGCTGACTGTTTGTACTTGCAGGATCCATTGGCCCTGTCGTAATGTCAGGATGCCAACCCGGAACGACCTGTCACTCAATTGTTTGGAGACTAATCAGTTTATGTGACCGGGTGGACCGCGAGGAACATGGGAAACAGACCGTCCGGATGGATAGACGTCTAAGTCTCTACCTCTCCCAGAGGTAGAGACCTCAGGTACCCTGACAGTAGACCAACTAATCAATAATGAGATTCGTTGTCAACTATTTTCATAATTGGTTATTTTTGATTTCATCAATTAATTGTCACAACTCTACATCAGAATACCATCAAGATGTGACTAAATAAATTATCAGGGTTATTAAATGCATAGCATAAAAGGGCTCAGGTTACCGTAACAGGTACTTGAGATTTTCCTATTCCAGCTCCTCTTTCTGTCCCGTGGGTTCATCCTTTTAACGTCATGTTTTACTAGAAATATTGGGAAAAAACTGGCAACTCTGGTTCTAGAGCTAGCTATGGTCACTGCTGGTTGGAAAGCCCTTCTAGTTTGCAATCATAATTTTAAGTGGAAATAAGGGTTTAATGAGTCTTATCACACATATCTGAATTAACTTTTTATTTGTATTCATTGATTGCTTCTGGGTCATTTTTACACTGAAACGTAATCATTTATTTTATTATTACTTTAAATGTAATCAATGCCATATAGGGTAGAGTATTATATACCTAATAAGTGATGGAATTTCTACAGTTATTATATGTGTTATTATTCATTTGAGAACATAAATGTATATTGTGTGATTTACCAAGTGGGAAGAACAATCAGTGAAAATCCATCCTGATTATATGTTAGCAATGCCTTTGTACATAGCAACAAATCAGAGGGATAGGGAATCTTTGAAACTGAAGGTATGTTTAACATGAAAATCAAGATGCTGCAGAGGGAGGAAGCAACTTAAATAACCTCTGTTTGAAACAATGTTATATCATAGACTAAAAGTGTGAATAGTTTAAGTGTTTGTTTTATACTTCACTAACGTAAAATCATTATGACATCAATATTTTTTGTTTAAAGAACTCATTGACCATAGCTACAACTACAACGTTAATGGGTTCAGTTGTCTATATTTAGCTTTAACCAAATTAACAGCAATAATGTTTTCCGACATACACTGTAAGGCCAAAAGTATCTGGACACCTGATCACAACAGCATTGCTTAACACCCAGCACTCACAAGCAACCAAGCCCTGCAGAATCTTCTAAGCAGAGACTGGGCCCCTAAAAACAGCATTCATTTAAACACCCAGCACTCACAAGCAACCAAGTCCTACAGAATTTTCTAAGCAGAGGTAATATCTCTGGAAAATCTATTCAAGAATTCCTGTACTACTTATTGTTTCCTTTTAATTCTTAATTTAAAATTGTGTTCTATTCCACCTCCCTCCCATCCTGATCTTCTGTTTTTTTAAAGTTGGTATGGTCATGTTATTTTATGTTAATTCTCTATGATTTTTTTTGTTAATTGTTTGTTTAGCTACTGTTATTTCTTTCACTGATAATCTTTTAAATTTATGTTTACGGTTTATGACTTTCACCTACCTGATCCTTCATATCTTTTTACCCAAATGTTCTCTCCTCTGGCTTTTCATCTCTAATTACCTCAACATCTCTATCTCTCCCCACCCATAATGGTGTGTTTATTTATTTATTTTCTAACCCCAGACCTTATATTTCAGACTAGGCCCCTAACAACAGCAACCAAGCCCTGCAGTATCTTCTAAGCAGAGAGGTATCATCTCTGGAAGGCTGCCCACCCTCCCCACCCCATGGTCATACTTATAGATAGTGCAGATCAGCTGCATTTCAGAACACACCAATCAAGTCACTAAATCTCTCCTCACCATGAAATCCCTCTGTTAATAAACTGCATCCTTAACCATGATCTAAACACTCATAGGTATATGTGCATATATATGCGAATATGTATAATCTTCATATCTATACAACAAAACACATTTTCTCTAAATAATGTTTTCCCTTCTATTTTTCACTTTCACACTAACTTCTCTCATTACTAAAATATCCCTATCCTTCTGCTCACCTGTCCCTGGCAACACCATCTTCATTGCCCCCACTTTACTCCCCTCTCCGCTCTATTCATCCCATGCACACTACATATACCTTTCCAGCCTATGTGCTCCAACTCCTCCCAAATCCTCTATATACATACCCTCCTACAAAACTTTCAAATCCTACTCCACCTTCACTTCCTTTCTATCCTTCTGCTCCTAGCAGCTGGTGATGTCTCTCCAAACCCCGGTCCCATCTCGGCAAACTCACCATGTACTAACTCAAGGAAACACACCAATCTCATACCCATCTCATGTTACTCTTCCTCTAAATCCTCCTTCAATACTGTCCTCTGGAATTAATGCACGCTCTGTTTTCAATATTATAAAATCCACTGCTGTCCACGACCTCTTCATCTCTCATTTAGTAGATTTACTAGCCTTAACAGAAACATGGCTCTCCCCCTCTGACACTGCTACCCCTGCATCTTTATCCTTTGGTGGTCTTCAACTTACACGTATAGTGAATATAGTGTATGTGTAGTGCAGAGTGTGTTTAGTGAATGTAGTGCAAAATGTGTATAGTGAATGTAGTGTGTGTATGTGTAGAGCAAAATGTGTATAGTGAATGTAGTGTGTGTGTGTGTGTGTGTGTAGTGCAGAGTGTGTTTAGTAAATGTAGTGTTTGTAGTGAGTGCAGAGAGTGTTTAGTGAATGTAGTGTATGTGTAGTGCAGTGTGTTTAGTGAATGTAGTGCAGAGTGTGTAGTGCAGAGTGTGTTTAGTGAATGTAGTGTGTGTGTGTGTGTGTGTAGTGCAGAGTGTGTTTAGTGAATGTAGTGTGTGTGTGTAGTGCAGAGTGTGCTTGTAAGGATTCAGTGTGTGTGTAAAATAGGGGGGAGGGGAGTATTATTTTTTTATTTATTTGTGTATATTTCGATTTTATTCACCCCTCCCTGGTTCTTACCGTGCCAGGGAGGGGGGAGATCGCATTTCCTGTTGATCCAGTGGCATGGTGGAGGTCCATACACACACACACACACACACACAGACTGCTGAGTCCATACACTCACACACATACATACTGCTGAGTCCAGACGTCCAGACACACACACACACACAGCTGAGTCCAGACACACACACACACACACAGACTGCTGAGTCCATACACACACACACACACACAGACTGCTGAGTCCATACACACACAGACTCCTGAGTCCAGACACACACACACACACACACACACAGACTGCTGAGTCCATACACACACACACACACACACACACACAGACTGCTGAGTCCAGACACACACACACACACACACACACAGACTGCTGAGTCCATACACACACACAGACTGCTGAGTCCATACACACACACACACAGACTGCTGAGTCCAGACACACACAGACTGCTGAGTCCAGACACACACACACACACACACACAGACTGATGAGTCCAGACACACACACACACACACACACACACAGACTGCTGAGTCCAGACAAACACACACACACAGACTGCTGAGTCCATACACACACACACACACACACATCAAGCCTACCTGTTGCTGAGGGTCAGCCATCTTCTGGCCTTTGCTGCAGCAGCATCGGCTGCTGCTTAACGGCGGGGGGTGGGGCTTATGTGTGGGGGGCGTGGCTTCGTTTTGGGGCGGGGCCTGGGCCGGGGAGCCTGTCAGTGCTCTCTCCGGCCACAGACAGCCCCCAGCCTCCAGCTGAGCTGCTCTACCCTGCATTGCCTCGGGCTGTCACAGACTGTTACAGCCCGAGGGAATATACTCTAAACACATGGCCAGCAAGTTGCTGGCATTTGGGGGGGCCCAAGGGGGAGCACAACATGATGTAGGGGGGGCCATGGCCCCCTCTGGCCCCCCCCCCTAGTGACGCCACTGCTCTCCTGTCGTGCTGCAACATGTCACTGCTTGCCTTTCTTCCATCTCTGACTGGATGTCCCCCCGCTTTCTGAAACTCAATCTCTCTAAAACTGAGCTCCATGTGTTTCCTCCTCCTAATACTGATCCTCCTCTTTCGTTCTCCCTTCAAGTTAGTGGTATCCACATAAGTCCATCCTTGCAAGCACGCTATCTTGGCGTCATACTTGATTCTGGCCTCACCTTTGAGCCTCACATCTGGTATGTTGCCAATCTTGTAGATTCCATCTTAAAAACATCGCAAGCATCCGCCCCTTTTTTACGCAAGATGCTACCCAGGAGTTTATCCATGTAGAGCGCTACGGAATCTGTTGGCGCTATATAAATGGCGATAATAATAATAATAATAACCTATACGAGCTAGATAATTAAAAAAATTATGTGCATTTATATCGAGTTACACCTTCCCCCCCCCCCTTCGAGCTATAACAGCTGACACTTTTATGGGATGTGTTTCCAGAAGATTTTGGATTGTGTCTGTGGGAATTTGTGCCCATCCAGTCAAAATAGTATTTATCAAGTCAGGCATCGATGTTTGAGGTGAGGTGAGGGCTCTGTGCAGGCAACTTGAGTTCCTCCACACCAAATTCGTCAAACCACACACAGGGGCACAGTCATGATGGAAAAGAAAAGGGCCTTACCCAAACTATTGCCACAAAATTGAAAGTACCTAGCAAACGTCCTGAAAACAAGCCTCAAGAAAGTCCTGTAGCAAACACCTGAAAACAAGCCTCAAGAATGCTATGCATTCTGGTAGGTAGCATTCCGCCATCCATAGTACACTGCATCTGTCAGAGCGAAGTATAAATAAACAGTGAGAAGCACTCCTGCCCGAGTCCCATTTAAATATTCCCAATCCCAAGGATTTCTCTCTCAGACACAGGTCACATATTGGGGTTAGATGGGGCACCATCCAAGAGGAAACTCAATATCAACGTCATAAAGGTTTTTGATTGATGCCTGCTTTACAAGTACAATAATAATCCTTCCCAATAGAAATATGAACAAGCAAGTTTACATTTGTCTTAGGTTCAATGTGTAATTGGAACTTTTAGTTATACATTTGCACTAAAGCTAAATTGAAATTAAATCTTCACTTTCTACCATTACACATAAGTGTTCTCTCATTTCACATTTCCATACTGGTTATTAATATAACATATTCCTATATCAAAAACTATTTAGTCAGTGCTGATGCTTTTAAAGTTAATTATAAGCTCCATATGACTAATAGATTAGTCAGCTAGTAAAGGCCCTACTTACAAACCTACAGTCTAGGAGGTGTTAAATACAGGTGAAGACAGAAATCTGTCTCATCGGGAGACAACTGATGATATTATATCCAACCCTGTAACTTCCCTCCATCATGCAAAAAACTCAAAACAAATAGACCTTCCTGCCTGTCTCTCACTTGCTTAAAATGTGATATCCTTAAAGCAGCACTGTTACTGTCTTTGTAGAATTTGCAAAGATCCCCAATAGTGGGTCTGGTGGCTGGGGGTGGGGGGCAGGCATAGGTGAGTACTTACCTGAACCTGTCCTTCCTGGGCAGGGCCATCTTCTTCCAGCAGGATCCTTGCAGCTCATGTGCAAGACTACAACATTGAGGTCTATGGAGGAACCTGTGAGATTGTGGGATCCTCCTTGGATGAAGCCAATTCCCTGCAGCTGTCACTGGTGACAGTTAGAAGATTGACACTTCTAGACAGCGGTAGCTCCACCCAGTGAAATTCTATCACAGTCAATATGAGCATTTCGTAAAGATTTAATCTCTATGAGATATTAATTTCTAAACATTCTAACTATATTGAATAATCACAAGTAACAGTGTTGCTTTAATATCGTCTTTAGCAACAATAGTTTTAACTGGATAAAAAAAAAAAGAATGTACATGTGTATCTGTATATAGAAACATCTATGCTTCTATATATCTGTGAAAATATAACAAATGTGACTGATTTGGAACAAAGATCAGGCGTTAATAGATAAAATTGGATTAAAAAAAGATTCAGTAGGCTATTTTTCCATTTGCTATTATTACACGTTCATGGATTCACACAGCTAACCTAATGTCATTAATGTATAAAGTATCAGTGATCATGAATACTAATTTGGATCTTTGCTTTAAACAGCAATGCATATTTTATTTCCAAGTTCGAATGCTATTTCTTTCTAAAATTATTAAACAAAATATTGAATATGCTATTCTGCTCTTTAGTTCTGGAAATATCAGTACAACCATTTTACTTACAAAATATTCCATAAAACCTAAATAGTTGTAGTAAATCTAGTAAACCATGCATGTCATTAAAAATTATAGGATAAAGTTACTCAGACTGTTTCATCTCAATGAAGAGGTCTGGGTGCAATGGCACCCAGCTATGCAAAACATTTATGTTTTTAAAAATTGCAGGGTTAAATACACCTCTAGTTGCTGTCATGCTGACAGCCACCAGAAACTCTTACACTGCAGTGGGTTAAACTCGGAAGCTCAAAGGAAAGCATTAAATAATATTCTTTGCTATGCTGAAGCTTGGAGGTGTGTGCTCCGCTCATGCACATGATTTCCTCCACCAATGGAGGAGGCATTCAACACAGAAGGAGCTTAGGTTCTAGGAAAATGTATATGTAAAAAAAAACAGGGGATGGGGGGGGGGGGGGGGGGGTGGGGGGGGGACTGTATAAAGCTAGGGACAGATTAGGAATACATGGTTTAAAAAAAAATTCTATCTCCTGCTTATAAATTGAACTTCAATCAGGGTCTAGCTGGCTACTAACAAAACAGAAGATAAGAAATTCTAAATTAAACAGAATGTGTAATAAAGGAAATGTAAACATTAGATTTATCTTTACAGGAAAATGCAGCCCTAGCCACATCTCCCTATATGTACAAGTCACATGCAGGGAGGTGTGGCTAGGGCTGCATAAATAAAGTGACAACTCCTATAACGTAGAATTTTTAGCAATGAGACCGCAGGGGCATGCTTCATAAGGTAAAGTTATATTGGTACCTATAATGCCCCTTTAAGTGAGCTGATGGGGAAAGAGTACCAGGAGCCTTGGACAATGGCATTTTATGCTTGACAATAGAGCTACAGAAACAGTTATAGAAGGTGTAAAGCCCAATGCTGTCTCAGCACCACCAGTGTCTGTGTGTGAGACTGGACAGGAAGAGGATGGGATCACTTCGATCTGCCCACTAACAGCCTCTCACACAGGAAGTGCCTCGCAGGAGGAGCAGGGGCAGCAGTGATGGATGCACACTGTGTAATAGCTCCTACAGCTCTACTATCACTCACTGGAGGTTGGTTAGAATATACAAGATATAGGAGGGCTAGTACTTTACAAATAAAATGGCAAACACTACAAGCTCTAAACACTGTTTTAACCTGACAATTAAACCCACCCAAAAACCCAAACAACCTTAATCAAATGTAAGCACTCAAAGCCTTAACCTGAAAAAAAACACTTGCCTTAAATTGTACTTCTCTTAAAAACTAAGAACTGCATATACCCCAATCTAAAATTTAAGCCAACTAACTCTAAACTCAATAATCCCAACCACACCCTGTACCCAAGTACTATACTTAATTGCACTGCAACCATAAAAGCAATAATTCTAAACACATAATAATTCCTAACCACTCCTAACATTATATTTAACTCTTCATGCATTTACAATACTGCACACACTCACTAAACTCACAGATTCAAAGACAATACAAGTAGAAATATACACACACACACACACACACATATATATATATATATATATATATATATATATATATATATATATATATATATACATATACACTGCTCAGAAAAATAAAGGGAACACTTAAACAACACAATGTAACTCCAAGTCAATCACACTTCTGTGAAATCAAACTGTCCACTTAGGAAGCAACACTCAGTGACAATCAATTTTACATGCTGTTGTGCAAATGGGATAGACAACAGGTGGAAATTATAGGCAATTAGCAAGACACCCCCAATAAAGGACCACTTCTCAGTTCCTATGCTTCCTGGCTGATGTTTTGGTCACTTTTGAATGCTGGTGGTGCTTTCACTCTAGTGGTAGCATGAGACGGAGTCTAAAACCAACACAAGTGGCTCAGGTAGTGCAGCTCATCCAGGATTGCACATCAATGCGAGCTGTGGCAAGAAGGTTTGCTGTGTCTGTCAGCATAGTGTCCAGAGCATGGAGGCGCTACCAGGAGACAGGCCAGTACATCAGGAGACGTGGAGGAGGCAGTAGGAGGGCAACAACCCAGCAGCGGGACCGCTACCTTCGCCTTTGTGCAAGGAGGAACAGGGGGAGCACTGCCAGAGCCCTGCAAAATGACCTCCAGCAGGCCACAAATGTGCATGTGTCTGCTCAAACGGTCAGAAACAGACTCCATGAGGGTGGTATGAGGGCCCGACATCCACAGGTGGGGGTTTTGCTTACAGCCCAACACCGTGCAGGACGTTTGGCATTTGCCAGAGAACACCAAGATTGGCAAATTCGCCACTGGCGCCGTGGAGAACGTTCTGCTGCCTGCAACATCCTCCAGCATGACCGGTTTGGCAGTGGGTCAGTAATGGTGTGGGGTAGCATTTCTTTGGGGGGCCGCACAGCCCGCCATGTGCTTGCCACAGGTAGCCTGACTGCCATTAGGTACCGAGATGAGATGAATCCAATTGAGCACATCTGGGACATCATGTCTTGCTCCATCCACCAATGTCACGTTGCACCACAGACTGTCCAGGAGTTGGTAGATGCTTTAGTCCAGGTCTGGGAGGAAATCCCTCAGGAGGCCATCCGCCACCTCATCAGGAGCATGCACAGGCGTTGTAGGGAGGTCATACAAGCATGTGGAGGCCACACACACTACTGAGCCCAGGGCCGGATTAACATAGGGGCTGATGGAGCTGCAGCTCCAGGCCCAGGCCCATGGAATAGGCCAGGGGTGGGGAACCTTCGGCTCTCCAGATGTTTTGGACTACACCTCCCATGATGCTTTGCCAGCATTAAGTGTGTAAGAGCATTATGGGGGTTGTAGTCCACAACATCTGGAGAGCCGAAGGTTGCCTATCCCTGGAATAAGCCCATTGATTTAAAAAAAATATATATTTGTTTTTTACACACTACTCTTAGGGTTGCCAGGTATTTCTCATGTATTTCTTATGGTTGCCAGGTAATTCTCAGAAGTATTTCCCAGGTATTTGAGGCTGCCTAGCCGGTGCCGGTATGGCAGTAATACCGTCAATACAAATGTCTGTCTCAGTATAAACAGAGATTATTCTGCAGTACCAGCGCCGGCCAGTAGGAGTCACTGTTTGTGTGGAGAGAGGCAGGGATAAGAAGTTACAGCATCTCCCTCCCTGCCTCTCTCTACTCACTGATCCGCAGGAGAGCATCTCTGCACAGAGAGTTCAGACAGCAGTTTCGAGCCTGAGAGACATGGGGACAGTGAGAGACTTGGGGACACTGAGACATAGGGGCACTGGGGAACCTGGGGACACTAGGGACACAATGACCCCATGTCTCCCAGTGGCCCCTAGTCTCTCAGTGTCCCCATGTCTCCTAGCCAGTGTCCCTAGTGTCTCAGTGTCCCTGGTGTCTCCCAGTGTCCCCATGTCTCCCAGTGTGCCTGGTGTCTCTCAGTGTCCCTAGTGCTTGTGTCCCTAGTCTCCCAGAGTGCCCTAGTCTCTAAGTGTCCCCATGTATCTCAGTGTCCCAATGTCTCTAAGTGTCCCCTAGTGTCCTAGTGACATTGGGACACTGGGAGATATGGGGATACAAACACTAGGGGACACTGGGCGACTGGGTGTCTCAGTGCCCCAGGTCTCCCAGTGTCCATAATGTCTCAGTGCCTCCTAGTCTCTTAGAATCCCCTAGTATCCCAGTGTCCCCATGTCTCACAGTGCCCCCAAGTGTCTCAGTGTCCCCTAGTATAAAAGAAAAAAATTCTCAGGCACTCACTGTGATAGATTTAAGCAGGTTTATTGGACACTGCAATGTTTTGACCTGTACCCAGGTCTTTATCGAGTCTCCAGTGTCCCCTATATATCACAGTGTCCCCTATGTATCACAGTGTCTCAGTGCCCCACGTCTCTCAGTGTCCCCTCATGTCTCAAAGTCACCCAGTGTCCTCATGTCTCCGTGTCCCCAAGAGTCTGTGTCCCTAGGTCTCCCAGTGTTCCCTAGTATCTCAGTGTCCCCATGTCTCCCAGTGTCCCCTAGTGTCCTAGTGACATTGGGACACTGGGAGACATAGGGACACAGACACTAAGGGACTGGGAGACATGGGGACACAGACATATCCCCTTTTTGTGTATGTTCGCCCCTTTTGACAGTTCTGGTTATGTGATTTGTGTCAGTGGCCCACCCTTTTACCCCATCCATAGACTTCCTGCTTTACAGGACACTGCTGTTAGAGGGTATGTTATGGGACGGGTTTACTTGAAAGATGAAAGCGTGAGATTAGCATAGGGTATGTGTTTTCTCATAACTGCATCCTATGAGTTTCCCTCCAGCACCATCTCCATCAGATACATGACGCTTAGGAGGTAGGACTGTTTTAGTGTTGTTGGTCAATAAGATTTTGTAATTAGACCCATCATAATTGTCAGCACCAGGTCCACTGGGCTCTTAATCTGGCCCTGACTGAGCCTCATTTTGACTTGTTTTAAGGACATTACATCAAAGTTGGATCAGTCTGTAGTGTGTTTTTCCACTTTAATTTTGAGTGTGACTCCAAATCCAGACCTCCATGGGTTGAAAAAATTGATTTCCATTTTATTATTTTTGTGTGATTTTGTTGTCAGCACATTCAACTATGTAAAGAACAAAGTATTTCAGAAGAATATTTAATTCATTCAGATCTAGGAAGTGTTATTTTTGTGTTCCCTTTATTTTTTTGAGCAGTGTATATATACATATATACACAGTTGTCAAATATCCGTATAGAGTATGTTGTAAAATGTTTTATGCATGCAATGTCCAATACACTCATTAAATTCACTTTAGCTGTTATTTATCTTCTTTTGGGGTGAGGGAGGGTGTGCAGGGGACACCTTCGAATTCTGTGTCAAAATTCTGTCCCTATATTCCAACTCTTACCAGATTGATGGAAGGAGACGTGGGCATATTTTTCAGCAATCCCCAAAGTATAAGAATGGGGTGACCCTGGATAGTCCTCTTTCTTACTTTAGTGTTGGCATTCAGCAGATGGTATGTATTCAAATAATGTACCACTTAACCACACCATTCCTTCTGCATGTGGAGTGGGTATCAAAAGGAGAAGCTATATTACCAGCTCTTATATACGTTTGGGGTCTCCTGTGGAGCCAGCATCACAGTACATTAAATCTACTTAAAGGAAATGAAAATTTTAAAATGGCCGTAGCTAAACTATTTGGACACAAATGGAAAACAACAAATCTTTTATTTTTCCTGTTTTTTATTGAGACATCAGACAGATTAGTACAGAGACACTATCATGTACTTCATCGCCTTTTGAAATGTAGTTATATATGAGAAGATCATTGATAATTTGTCATTTGTATAATAGAAATGAACACCTGTTCAATATTTATACAGGAAAAATATGCTCAACGCTCTGTAGCTCACATGAGGGAGTGATAGCATTTTGTTGTGGAAAAATCAAAGCCCACCTGCACAAGGCATTTAGGATTTAGATGAAATGGATGGAATTGTATAATCTTAAAAATCTAATCCATGTCCATCCAATGCCAGAAATTTGTAAGGAAATTAATAAAAACAAATATGTCTAGCAGTGTAGGTGAGCATTTACAAGCATTTATTGGATTACTGATATTGGTTTCCTGATTAAACTTCCTATTGAAATCAACAAATTAGAAGATGTGTATCTATTATGAGTGAATTCTCTGTAAAAGCAGTAAAGTGATTTCCAATAATATAGTTAAAATACACAGTCACTGAATACTCACGGAAGTCACATTACTTGAGAGGCAGAAAGCTTGATATCTCAATCAATAAGGTTAATAAAGGCTAACATCTCTCCGTTTGTGTTTTCCTACTTCTTATACAATTATACTCCCATCTTCTAGCAGCACCAGGGAAAACATGCAATGATCATACAATGAAATACAGAGTTTTCTAGTTATAAAACCAGCATCGCAAAGTCTAGACGTTGCGAACATTCATTGACTAATATTCATGTGATTTGTAAGGAGTTATCTACTTTTCGAAATGACTCTGTTTGGAAAGATCCATGAATAAGTCACCAATTTAGGAACATGTTTTTCACAGATATGTTTTTTAACATTGTTGCATGAAATTAGATATTGTGAGCTGTCTAAAGCTCTCCTGGCTTTTGCAACAGACAACTACAAACATGTGTAAAGGTTAGATCTTACTTTAACCTTTACTAACAAATTAAGACACGTGTTGGCTTTACCTGGACAAAAGTTTAATTAATTCCATATTTTAAAATTACAGGCCTTGTTCAATTAAATACCTGCTTCACTGAGTAGTATTCGGTGCTCCTGCAAATATGCAAAAATAGATCACGATACATGTGAGAAAAAAGGGTTTATTCACTAATGTTGGAAACGTGTAAAAAATGGCTTGGGAAATGCTAATTTTAGTGAAGTTGAAAATATATCAAAATTTGACTTATTTTTTTTCAATTTTTTGGGGGGGTCTAAAATTGAAGATTATATTAGCTTTAGTGTACTAATAATCTTAATTTTAGTAATGACAGGAGGCGAATATTTGCATATCTTTCTTTACTGAAAACTCCAGCAGCATAGAAACAGTAACAACCAATCAGAGAAAAGATATGCTGCCCATAAAAGGGCCTGTCTATGACATCACTTCCTCTTTCTTTGAGGCGAAAAATAAATAACAGTCAAAACATTACCAAATCAAATTAACAATTCAACAACATATTAGGAAAATAAACTTTGGTAGGTCCATGGTGTGACGATGTGGAAGACGAGTCTTCGTCCCGCAGAAGAGATGTTCACGCTGAAAGAAAAAGTAAAAGGTGAAAGGTTTCTGGCGTGGCAATATGTCCGCATATCATAAACATTAAGGACCTGAACACTAATGGATATTAAGATGCGTAATCTACAGCTAAACATAAGACTTAAAAATTATAACGTGTGAGAACATAAAAAAAAACACAACCTAGTTTAAGGAAATCTGATAAGTTATACAATCTATACATGATAACAAACAACGTACCTAATAAGAAAAAACATATACAAACAAGAGCCTACATGCTTACCTGAGCACTAAGACATAATCCTGTATAACCCGAGATAACCTGGGGGGGGGATTCTATAGGGCGGGAAATATTCGCCTCCTGTCATTACTAAAATTTAGATTATTAGTACACTAAAGCTAATATAATCTTCAATTTTACCACATGACAGGAGGCTTCATATTTGCATTTTTAAAGCTTAGGCCTAACTAGTGTGAAGGAAGCATGCGAAGATTGGCGGAAATAAAAGGTCCGAAACGTACTTTCCCGAAACCAGTCTGCACAACGCATAATGTCGGCTAGGGAGGCACCTGCCAAGAACGCTTGGGATGCTGCCGCCCCTCTGACCGAATGCGCTCCAAAGCTAGACTCGATTCCTGCCAACTGCAGTAACCAGCGAATCCATCTGGCCAGGGTCGTCGCCGACACTGGGCCGTGAGGTCTTACGTAAGAAATCAGCAGCTGGCCCGTCCTGGAGTGCCGAAGGGTGGCTGTGATTTCCGTATATCTCATAAGTGTCCTGATGACGCATAGTTTGAGTCTGATTCAAAATATGGATAAGACACAGAGAACGAATCTGATTCAGTCCGTCTTGCAATGGAAAAAGTGACTCCCTCTGGAGTGAGAGAGAAACCGTCCACGTCAAAAGCCCTAATGTCTGACACCCGTCGGAACGAGACGAGGCATAACAAAAGGGCCAAAAGTTGTTTCAGCGACAGGACAGCATTGTCCGGCCAGCCCCGAAGGAAGTCCAGCACCCACTCGCCAGAGATTGGAGTATTTGGGTGCTGGGGGTCTCGTAAGCTTAGCACCCCGCAATAGACGACATACCAGAGGGTCTTGACCCACTGGTCTGTCTTGTATTGGGATGTGTGCCGCCAAAATAGCGGATCTGACTACGTTAAGGGATCGATACGATCGCTCCGCCGAGAACAGATGAGAGAGGTAATTGAGAATCAGAGGGACAGAGGCAGTAAAGGGATCGGAATCCCTTTCCATACACCAATCACTCCAGGCTGACCAAGCAGATATGTAACATCTCCCGGTGCCTGGAGCCCATCAGTCCCACAGGAGGTCTTTATCAGATTGTGATAGGCCGTGGACTGACCAGGAGCCCCTGAAATCGTCCAGGCGACCAGTTCCAGTTGTCCTTCCAGGACGAGGGGGTGGGGTTCCCCTTGAGGTCCCGACAGGAGAAGTGGGAAGGTCGGGAGTCGGATGGGATGGTCGTGGGACATCTCCAGGAGGTCCGGAAACCACGGTTGGCTCTGCCACAGGGGAGTTATGAGCAAGAGCGAAATTCTGTGGGTGCGGATGTATCGTAATGTCCGTGGGATCATTGAAAATGGTGGGAAAGCGTCCGCCGCTTCGCCCGTCGGATCCGGGAGCCAACTGTAGTATCTTGGTAGTTGGTGGTTGGTTCTTGAGGCGAACAGATCTATTGTTAGCGGACCCAACCTCAGTCGAAGCGTCTGGAATATCTCCCTGTTGAGTTTCCAGTCGCTGGTGTCTCTCCAGGGGCGGGAGAACCAGTCCGCCGTCAGGTTGGAGATTCCTGGGAGGTATTCCGCCTGTAGCGTGATGTTCCTCCGTAGGCAGAAACTGTAGATGTTCTTTGTGGCTTCCGTCAAGTCTTTCGATCTCGCTCCACCCAGGCGGTTGATGTATTGTACTGCCGAGATGTTGCCCATGCGGAGCAGAATACAGCAATTCGACTTGTCCTTGGCCAGGCTGCGGATGGCGAAGGATCCCGCGATCAATTCCAGGCAGTTGATGTGGAGGTTGGTCTCCTCCTCTTGCCATGGGCCTCCCGTGGAGGCGTCCGAGCAATGAGCGCCCCATCCCCACAGGCTGGCGTCCGATTCCACGATGAAATCTGGGGAAGGTCCGAAGATCGCCTTGCCGTTCTAGGCCTGTATATGTAGTAACCACCATCGCAGTTCCGCCCGCACCTCCGCAGAGAGCGGGATCCAGTGGTCGTAAGAGTGTCCGGCGCGCAGGTATCCTGCCTTCAGTCGTTGCATGGCCCTGTAGTGTAAGGGGCCTGGGAATATCGCCTGAATGGATGAGGAAAGGAGTCCCATGATTCGAGCGAGCATCCTGAGTGGTATGGTGTCCATCCTCAGGACCCGTCTGATTTCTTTCCTTATCGAGGCTATCTTTTTCGAGGGGAGGCGTAGTACGCATTCCTTCGAATCGATGTTGAAACCCAGGAATTGAACCGACTGGGAGGGAGAAAGAGACGATTTCTGTCTGTTCACCACGAACCCCAGGGATTCTAGTAAGTGAACGACATATTTTGTCTGTGATCGCAGCCTGGATGCGGATTCGCAAAAGATCAGCAAATCGTCCAAGTATACGAGACATCGTATGCCCCTCGTTCGGTTGTGAGCTATTACTGGTCTCAGTAGCTTTGTGAAGCACCACGGAGCCGAGCTGAGGCCGAAAGGCAAACATGTAAATTGGCATATACGTCCTCTCCATCGGAAGCGGAGGAATCGTCGGCAGTGTACGTCCACTGGGGCGGTCAGATATGCATCTTTGAGGTCCAGACGCGTAAACCAATCGTTCTTGACGAGAAGGTCTTGTAGAAGATGGATTCCTTCCATCTTGAAGTGTCTGTAGATTACGAACAAGTTTAACTGCCGGAGATTGATAACCGGCCTGTACTCGCCCGTCTTGACCAAGAAGATGTTGCTTAGAAAACCTCCCCCGTCCGGTGCATATTGTATCGCGCCTTTCTCGAAGAAAGGCTTTGTCCTGCCGCCATGTGGATCGGAGGAGGGGGAGCGTTTTGAATGGGTCGTGGGGAGAAGTCTATGACGAATCCGCGAACCGTCTGGAGGACCCAGGCGTATGTGGTAATCTGTTCCCAGTTCTGTAAGAAAAAGGATAGGTTGCCTGCAATAACTTTTGGTGCAATTGTGTATGTAGGTGGACTCACCATTGGGGAAGCGGCCGCGACCACGGCCTCTGAAACCTCTGGTTCTCCCCGTTCCTCGAAACGATGAGGGTCTTTGCGTTGTAGACGGGAAGAAATTCGGGGCTTGTGGAAACGATCTGGAACCTGAGGCCCAAAATCGGCTGGTGGCACGGTTCCGCTGTCGACCAGCCCTTCCAAAAACACCTCTTGTGGATGGGGTGTGGAATACCTGCTTGAGAGAGGTTTGAGCCTTGTTCAAGGTAGTGAATAGATTCACATGTCTTTTAAGTTCCGCGATGAAGGCATCGCCAAATAACAGGCCTTGGGCTTTCGGTTCGAATTCTTTAGCCCCGAAGTCCAGGAGCTTGCTGTCAATACGTATTAGAGCCGATCTGCGTCTTTTGACGCAGAGTGCGGCGTTAGCGTTGCCCAGTAGACACAGAGCGCGTTGAGCCCATTCGCGTATGACATGAGGGTCCAGTGGAGAGTCTTGGCTGAGGGCTAAGTCTGCGAAGTATAACATCTTGGCTATGGGGCCGAGCAAGTCCAGCACTTTGTCCTATGCCACTTTCATGCCCTTCTCCACCCCTTTTGCGTGGGTCTCTGCCTGTGCGTGACATGAAGACCACCATAGTGTCGTCAAAATCAGGTTTCAGCGCCACTTTGTCAGGGATCAGCGGTCTGGGGCATTCAGCCCTGAGGCGTGCCCGCACCTCCCTTTCCAGCGGTTTGTGCAGCTAGTAGTGTATGAATTTCGCCAGGTGATCTGGCAGCGTCCACTCTGGGGACCTTGGGTGCCGGATGGTGCGTGGGTCGAACAAGGGCGTCCCCTGGTCATCCAGGAGGACCCCGTCTTCGGACTGACCGGTGTGGCGGTCATCGTCGAGTTCCTTGTCCCGGTTGCAGAGGAAGGTCTCTTTGACATATTTCAATGAGGTTGGGAGGTCTTGCCACTCCTCGTCGTCTGAGGGTGAGCCTCCCCGTGCCACTCGTCCACAACATCTAATGGAACGTAGGCATCGTCCTCGTCCGAGGACTGAGGCGGGAAAGGCGCGGGCTGTCGGTCCGCGTTCTTAACTCGCTTGACGGGCAACTTGCCCCTAGTCTTGGTGGAGGGGGGACTCGAGGCCTTTCTTTGCCTCTTGGCCTTAGACATCTCTGAGCCCGAAGCGTCCATGCGCTCTGGGGGGTTTGTGTCTTCCTGGTTTTGGGGTAGAGCCCGCAAGAGGGCCTTCTCCACCGAAGCCGCCACGGCGGCATTGATCATGGCTTGGAAGTCCTGGGTGCTTTGGGTATCTTCCATGATCTGGGGTGTATTCTGACCTGTTGGTGAAAACAAGGTTCAGTGGAAAAATCGTGGAGGAGAGTCACATACAGTTATAGATTGACTCTTGAGTATATATATATATATATAGAAGGCTGTATATGCACGTAATTAGTGAAATCAGGGCTGTATGTGTATCTCGTCAGCTGAAAATACAGGCCCTTGTGCATATCATCGGGGTTCACCCCGGGTGGTGTGCCGTGGCAATCAGAGGACACCCACATCAATTGAAATGGGCCGTCAGCGCCCTTGCATGCATATCTGGGGGGTCACGTCACCCCGGGTGGTGTGCCATGAAAAAATACCCAGAGGACACCCACATAAATGTTGCACCCTTGGGTACAGTAATGTAATATAACCCTGTGCAGGGTAGTCAGTATAATATTCTCTTTGAAGGGTATAGCAGTATCTGATCCCCTGTGGGGTAAATAACGTTGCATTTGTCCCTGCAGGGACCAGAGAGGCAGTATGTCAGTTGAGATATGTATATCATATATAGTACAGCCTTCATAACCAAAAACTCAATTGTGCATGCTTTGATTATCTTGTCCAGTAAAAATAACCTTGTTGGTTAGGGGAACAGGTGATATTCCGATGTCCTGAGACTGAGCAGGGGGGTCCCTGAGGGTAATCCCCCAACTCCGTTGCGGCGATCGGGTGATTCCCGAACCGCCGAGTGCAAGGAGAGGCGGCTGTCGCGGGTCTCGCGAGCCGCGAGATCAAAAATGGCCGCCGGCTGCGTGAGTGAGTGAGAGCTACCCGCTCGCGGCTGCGAGCGGGAAGGGAAAAAGGGCGGCAAACAGAACAAATTCTAACCCCGGCTACCCTCCACCTGTCCCCACCCAGCCCCCTGTGTCTAGTAAGGGCAGGTCCGCGCGGCAAATGCGGCACGGATAGCTGTGACGCCTGCGGACCGCCAGACCGCAAAAAGCAAAGTAGCAGAAGCACAAAAACAAACAGGGGCAACTGAGTAAGTGAAGACAGGGGGGGACAGGTATAGGTAGACAGGGAGTGAATAAGACAAACAGTAATAATACAATAATAAGAATAAGAAAACAGTAATAATACAATAATAAGATAATATAGGTGCATAAACCAGAGAGGTAAAATTACTCTGACCTGTTGATGGCTGGAGCAGCAAAGAAAGAGTAAGTGATGTCATAGACAGGCCCTTTTATGGGCAGCATATCTTTTCTCTGATTGGTTGTTACTGTTTCTATGCTGCTGGAGTTTTCAGTAAAGAAAGATATGCAAATATGAAGCCTCCTGTCATGTGGTAACATTTAGTTTTCCTTGTCAGATTTCAACAATTTCAAATGCAGTAAATAATATCTTCTAAGTGTTATTTGACTGTTGGCTGACCATAGTCAGAAGTCAAGTAACTAATGAATATTATGACAGTGCGAGAAAGAAGTAAGGCCCCTGATTGTGAGCTTCTAGATTTACGAAATTATTATATTAAAATGTTTTATATTATAAAACAGAAATATATCAATGTAAAACCAGTTTTGATTGTGCTAAAACCAAAGACGTATCTGCCATAATGTGATTATTTGCAGTTTGAGCTTTATTTTATTCTTGGCAATGCATTGAACAACCATAACTACTTAGAGACGTGGCGGGGAAAAAAATCCATTATTCTGTTTAAATAGTAAGTATTTTATATTAAATTAGACTATTCATAAATATAATTAACTTTTGCTTATTACCAGTTTTGGTGCCACTGTTATATCAAGTATTAGCCCCTAACCGCATTACCCATCACTGGATGATATTGTTTTACAAAGCATGATGCTCTCAAGACAGTTAACATAAAATATCAGCGGCCAGTGACTAGACACTGACTGAATCATCATAATAATTATTGATCAAACTGCCACCAGCAGATTGTGCAATTGATACAAGGCAGCATGGATCAAAGGATTCCTGTTATTTATGCCCAATTCATCCCACCCATCTGCAATCTGCTACAGAAATCAGACCAGGTGATAGTGCCAACCTTTTCTGTATGAAATTTACCAGAACTGACCCATACATGATCATCTGTAGCTACAGCCCATCTGATTTATGGTTGGACATGTGTGCTGTAAAAAGTGATTATTTATGTATTTGTTGCCTTTCAGTCAACTTGAACATGTCTAGCCATTCTCCTATGACCTCTCTCATTAACAAAATAGCTGTTATATTCACATACCTCTTGCTCACTTGGTTTTTTATTTTTTTTTAGATCCACAGTGTTTTCTCTAGGGAATGCTCTGATGAAGGAAAAACCTGCGAGTTCATATTTTTCTTTCAGAGATGCTTGAATCATCAATTATCCTAGAATGATCAAAATTACCTTGATCACCCATATTCCCCATTGTAATGTTTGGTCAGATAAGTCAAGCTTTTGATCATGTCTGCTGCTTGTTTCATATATTGGGTTTTAGCCCTATGACTTGGTCTTTGGTTATATGCATTATTGAGCAGACATCCGGCCACTGAATTTATGTCAATGCTGCTTTGTTAGACCTGTGCTTTTTAAATTGTATCTATTATTTATTTATTTTTAACATTTACATAGCATTTATAGTACATTTTAGTACTTTTTACATATTGAAAAGAGAAAAAAAATCCAATTCCTGAATGTGACTAATAAATACATAGTTAGATGCTCCAAATCAGCTGAGTGCTTAGAGGCTTTTTCAACATTGTACTAATGTTCCCAAACAGATGCTCATAACGATCAGTATAACAGTAATTAGTCGTCGGCTTGAAAAATGACCTCCAACTCTGGGAGCTAATAGCACAGTCTATGTCAGTGGTAACAAGACCTACAAGGTGGAACGTACAAGCCCTATTGCCCATCTATAAACATTTGCATGTGACCTAGCTCTTCCCTCAGTTCTGTCCCTTAAAAGAGAAAATGCATCCGGCAGCGATAAAAGAAATTAGACTTACTATCCTTAGTTATTAGTTTGGGTTACTAATATAAAGTATACATTATCTGTATTTTTTGCCAACTATAATGCATGAGACCGAAAAAATCTGCATGTTGTCCCGAGGTCTGTAGTTAGTAATTCTCTTTAAAGATCAGTCAAGGTTTAGAACAGTCTATTCATTAACGTCCTAAAGCCATTATTGATCACTAATGGTCATTCAATCAATATCTGCCCTGTCATTTCCATGAACTGACACCATATACCCAAGTGTTACTTTAGTGCATTAGATTTCTTTACCCTCTCGCTCCCTGGTAACTATTGTGCAGTATTTAAAATAGAAGGCGCACGTTTTCCAGGTCTTAAATACTTCTCATGCAAATTAAGTTTATGCTGTTGTAAACCATGCATGATTAAGCCTTGTTCTAATCTAAGATATAAAATTCTCTTGGCCAAAACAGAGCATGTTTAGAATAATGAGAGCAATAAAACTGATTTAAGCGTTTTCCTGTAAAAAAAAAAAATTGCCTGGTAGTGAATAAATCACCATTATTGTGCTTGTATACTCCTCTGGCGCTATTATTACTAAAAGATGCAACTTGCACTGATAATGATTTAAATCTTAATAGCAAAACAACCTAGGCTGCGACTCGCAAGCCGTTCCAAATAAATAAAAACATGACTTTCATTGCATTCAGGCAACCTAGTCTCAACAATAAAAGTCACTGTGCTCTAAATTATGCTGTCATTAAAACACCAATGTTGTAAATGCTTGAAATGCTGTAATCAAGTTTTCAATTTACTAAAAAAAACATGCTACAAAAATACAACCTATATTAAGAACGTATATATGTAAGTGTATATATATACAGTTGCAAGAAACAGTATGTGAACCCTTTGGAATGATATGGATTGCTGCACAAATTGGTCATAAAATGTGATCTGATCATCATCTAAGTCACAACAATAGACAATCACAGTCTGCTTAAACTAATAACACACAAAGAATGAAATGTTGCCATGTTTTTATTGAACACACCATGTAAACATTCACAGTGCAGGTGGAAAAAGTATGTGAACCCCTAGACTAATGACATCTCCAAGAGCTAATTGGAGTGAGATGTCAGCCAACTGGAGTCCAATCAATGAGATGAGATTGGAGGTGTTGGTTACAGCTGCCCTGCCCTATAAAAAACACACACCAGTTCTGGGTTTGCTTTTCACAAGAAGCATTGCCTGATGTGAATGATGCCTCGCACAAAAGAGCTCTCAGAAGACCTACGATTAAGAATTGTTGACTTGCATAAAGCTGGAAAGGGTTATAAAAGTATCTTCAAAAGCCTTGCTGTTCATCAGTCCACGGTAAGACATATTATCTATAAATGGAGAAAGTTCAGCACTGGTGCTACAAGGAATGGCCGTCCTGTAAAGATGACTGCAACAGCACAGCGCAGACTGCTCAATGAGGTGAAGAAGAATCCTAGAGTGTCAACTAAAGACTTACAAAAGTCACTGGCAAATGCTAACATCCCTGTTAGCGAATCTACAATACGTAAAACACTAAACAAGAATGGATTTCATGGGAGGATACCACAGAGGAAGCCACTGCTGTCCAGAGCCGAGTTCTTCTCGTGAGATCCGGAGCGCTGCCATGGCAACGACCCCGATCTTGCGAGAGTGATCTCTAGCCTCGCAGGCTAGAGTTCACTCACCACTAGCACCACCAGGGATTGCAGCAAGACCCCCCTCCCAGGCTAAAGGTAAGAAGGGAATGGGGTGGGGGGGGGGGAATAGAATGCATGTGGGTTTTTTTTTTGTTATTTAATTTAAAATATATAAATTCTTATATAGTAGCATTAATCTGCCTCCCCCAACACACAATCCCTCCTAACATATACATACACACACATCACCCTCACACACAGCACTCTCACACACATTACCCTCACACAGACACAGCACTCTCACACACAGCACCCTCACACACAACACTCTCTGACACATTACCCTCACACACACATCAACCTCACACACAAAACTCTCTCGCACACACACAGTTCCCCCTCACACTCACAGCACCCTCACACACACACACAGCACCCTCACATATACAGCACCGTCACACACACACTTTACCCCTCACACTCACAATATCCATCACACACACTGCACCCCTCGCACACACACACTGTACCACACACACACACACATACAAACATACTGCACCCCTCACATACACACTGCACCCTTCACACACACACACACACACACTACAGCACTCACACACATACAATACTTCCAAATATATATATATATATATATATACACACACACACTACAGCTACCATCACACACACTGCACAACTCACACACATACTGCACCTCTAAACGCATTACATTCCAGGCACACAATAGATCCCTTACCCAACTCTGGATCATCTAAACACTCTGAATCTGCTATATACACACACTCACTAGATCTCCTATAAACATTCTGGGTCCTTCAAACACACACTAGACCCCTATATATTTATACACACACACACACACACTGCACCGCCTACACACACACTACATTTCTGACATACAAACTCTGGATCCCCTATATACACACACTAGATTACTTGTAAGCAAACACATACTACATTCCCTAAACACACACTATCCATAACCCCTACAAACAATACATCACCTACACACACACACATTATAGCCTGTATGCACATACTTGCTACATCCCCTATACATACACTCTCTACAGCCCCTATCCACACATGCATTACATTACACCACAAACACAACACTACTAAAACCGACCTTATTACACAATACCACACCACAATCAATCCCACAAGCGGCTCCAAACACATGCAGAAAACTCTTTCCTGGCCCTTTTGTCTCCTGGTATCCCAGTTATGGAGACACCAGAGACAAGTTGCAAGGAAACACAGTGCAAGCATGTTATTAAATTAGCTTGAGCTATGCAGAATAAATACAGGGCCTTTTTCTCATGCTAGAGCTCTTCAGCAGAGCTCTTCGCAGGGTCTGCCGTGGAAGAGCATTGAACCAACATGCTAACTTTGAGAGGGGGTATGCTTGTCATTGGTGATGACAAAACACACCCTCTCTGCCCCGCCCCCTTCTTAGTGGGCTGCTGTGATTAAAAAATGCTGCACAATGTAATAGCAGGTCAGCCTGGCATGAATGCAAACAAGCAGGCCAGCCTACAGAGGGCAGGACATGTAGTGAGCACTGTTTCAGAGCCACCTGCAGGGTCTTAGTGCCCTAATCATAGCGTGAATGTGTCATTCATGTGCAATACACTGGTAGGCACATTTTCTTGGCTCACAGATCAAGTGAGAAAAACTAATAAAGGGAAAAAGAGGAGGATCAGTTCAGAATGAAATGAATCACCATGTATAATGACAATAAGTTACTTATTTTTAATGTACCCTACCTTTTGTGTCACTATACCCCACACCCTCTAGCATGTAAGCTCATTGAGCAGGGCCCTGTTCCTGTGTGTCTAACTCGCCTGGTTACAAATACGTGTCTGTTAGTCAACCCATTGTACAGCACTACAGAATTTGTTGGCGCTTTATAAATAATAGTAATAATAATAATATAAACATGCACAATGACACACACACATATACCCACACTGGCACACACACATATAACCACACTGACCCAGGTTCAAATACAGACACACATACACACTGACAACACACATATACCCGCACACAGATAAACGTTCACACTGACACACAAAAACAAGTCTCAATTTATATATTTTTAGCCACCCCCTGCTTCCCATACCTTTTGGATGCAGGAGGGTGGCTTCATAGGCTTGCTGAAGCTGATGGGAACCTGAGCTTTAGGGATGTGCATGGACAAAAAATTTGGGTTGGTTCAGAAATTCAGGTAAGAAAAAAATGTTGTCTGCTTCAGCAATTCGGACCAATGGCATTCGGTTCGGCACTTCCGAAATTCTGGACTTCGGCAATTCGGCACTTAGGCATTTCAGCACTCTGGCAATTCAGCAATTCAGAACTTCGGTAATTTGGACCCTACCCCCTAACCCACTTCAGAACTTCAGCATTTCGGAACTTCGGCAATTTGGGACTTTGGCAATTCGGTTCGGCACTTTTGAAATTCGGCACTTCGGCAGTTCAGGTATTCACAATTCAGTAATTCGAACTTCAGACATTCGTGAGCATCCGAATGTACGAATTTCACGAAAATTCATACGAATTTACATTCGGAACTAAACAAATTGCACATGTCTACTGACCTTGTGCGGGCGCTCTGTCTGCAGCATGTTCCTTCCACCCTCAGTGTTTCCCTTGTGTCCTCACTGCCTCATCAGGTCTATAAGCTGGAAAGAAGTGACAGGTAGTCACTTCCTCCCTGCACTGACTGCAACAATAAAAGGGGCCCAGCACGCCCCCAACCAGATCCCTTATCACATCTGCCTGGCTTCTGGGTTTGCCTTAAGTGGATGCGCAATCCAAAAGTTTCCCAACGCCTGCGGGTTTGCTGCAGCCACATCGGCTGCACCAGTTGTAGTGCCATTTGGGACCTTGGCCCCATTCGGACCCATGCACAGGCTGGCTCTGATTCTTTGTATACTAAATAGGCCTCTAACATCAAACACTAGCAAACTTTTGGAGTGTGAGCTTGTTTGAGCAGGGCCCCCTTTTGATCCTGTACTACCAACTTGTATAGTTGTAACTACTTTTTTTTCTGTATCAACATTTATAATTTACATAAATTGTGAACTTTACATAAAGTTCTTTTTTCCTTAAAGTAAAACATCCATTTTTTAAAATCATATTGTATGTTTAGCAGCGATATTTTAATTAGACTGGGGCTTTTAAGTTTACATCTATATTATGACTAAATCAATAACGTATTATTATTGTAACCCCTGGCACAACATCCATGTCTTAAAACAATTGAACATTTCCTCCCTTGTAAATTACATTTCTCCACAGTCATTGTACTTCTCTCATTGGGGGGCACATAAAGGACAAATAGGAAATTATTTCAGACAAATGTTTGAGTGTGGCAAAGTCTGTTACTTTGTGAAAGGTAATCTCTTTTCTCTCACGCAAAAAATTAATAAAACAGGATCTTAAAAACAATAAAAGTAACACAAATGTCATGTAAAATGTATACACTTAAAATACTTTTATAGTTACATTAATGCATTAAAAGAATATATGTGTGTCTGTCCATCTATCAATCAACAAATATCATCTGTCACTCCTGTACAAAAATATTTAAAGAGTCGCCGTATGGGTACCTCTCATGTGAAATGAATATCCTCCAAATTTTTACAGCACTCCCAGGTCTTTATCAAAGTGTGCATTCAACAAGACAAAATCACAACATCAACATTTCTACCTCTCAAGCTCTTATCAAGATGTGAAATAAGCTGACAAAAAACATGTATAAATAAGATATGAAGTAAATTAACTCACCAGTACCATGGAAATGAAATTCATTGAGTCTGTGCATCTCCAAAGCGGAAGTGACGTGTGCAAGTTTAGTTAAAGGGACTCTATAGTCACCAGAACAACTACAGCTTATTGAATTTGTTCTGCTGAGTAGAATCATTACCTACAAGCGTTTTGCTGTAAACACGGTCTTTTCAGAGAAAATGCAGTGTTTACATTACAGCCTAGTGATAACTTCACTGGACACTCCTCAGATGCTGTTAGAGATCCTTCCTGTGTCATGGCTGCCTAAAATGCATCCAAATATTCAACTATGCAGCCAAAGGCAATCATAGCATCTGACAACAAAGAATTTGAATTGCAAATCAAAAGCATATGAACATTATAATAAATACAAAATGCGACTAGCATATTAATTCTAAGGTAAAGATCATATTATATAAAATAAGGACATGGTCAGAACAGAACAAAGGAATAATAAAATGTGTATACAAAGAAGTGTTTGAAAATAAGTGAAGAATTTAAGATATAAGGAAGACAATAATGCATACAAAAGGGCGATTAGATGGGCTAAACTTGAAAATGAAAAAAGTGATAGCCAAAGAGAGTAAAACAAACCACCCAAAATTATTTTAAGCACATCAAATTTAAAAAGAAAATGAAAATATAAGTACCAGGAAATCAGAGACATGTGAAGAACCTATTAACTTGCAGATAAATTGTGATTGGATGATGTAAGACAAGGTGCAATAGCAACTAAAGAAATTTAATGTAAACAAAGCCCCACGACCTGATGGTATTCATCCATGAGTACTTAAGGAGCTAAGTGTGTTTTTACCTTTCAGGGTTCTTTTCATTCAGAAATTAACTGGAGGATTGCAGAAAGGCAGATGTGGTTTCATGTTTCATGTTCTTTATTCCCTACATGCTTAAACAAATGTAATGAAAAACGGTAAACCCCTTTTAAGCATATGGACAATATGAACAATAAAGTTGTCCAGTGAATGGAACGCATATGCGTTCCATCTACGATCGAAACAGGAAGTCGCGAACCGGAAGTTCGTCATCAACACACTGCCGCGAACGAGAATGTCGTAGAAAGGCGCCAAATACGGAACAGGTGAACTTCATGAGGAGCATTCAAAAGAGGTATAAGAGGACATTAATGAAAGGCAATTTCAGCAACTGAGGAAGCCTAATTTACAGGCGAAACGCGTCTTGCAACTGATATACCCCACAGTGGACCTTTCAGACTTTACCACTGATAGTGGTTTTAACAAGTAATCTTGTTTTTATTTTTTTCAGTTATTTTGTATTTTATGCACTTGTATCTCCATATTAAAAGGAAGTAGTGTCTCTATCCATTTGTATGGACATTTCTTCTTTTTTGGGATCAACAAAGCCTCACCAGTCCATTTAAAGGGAGTGGGATCCCTTCTAATTTTCCCACAGGCATCTAGATTGAGCCATATTTCTCTGTCTCTCTCTTTGTGAGTATTCAATCACGAAATCTGCACTTTATTATTTGTGGCGAAACCAGCTTCGCCACTGTGAACTGGAGAGGCCTGGTTGCTAGCCTCCTGCCCTGCGACTACGGCCCCTGGACATATTGCTCTATAAAAACTCTATTTGGGCATGTAATAATTTATATTGCTGCTACCGGCCCTTTAACATCAGCTATGAACAGATTGGGACTTTTGGGACTACTGTCCCTTTAAGACTGTGAAGCATATTCTAGTGTACTGCCTGTAATATTGTATATGTATTCATGTGTTAAGTTTAACCTGGGTGATATGTATGCAGCATTCATCTGATTGTTCGGTAGAATCACTCCATTCATTATATTGAGTGAAACTATCGAACAACCAGACCACCCAGGAATAAGTGTGCCTCCAATTACCGGTTGCAACAATGTTGCAAACAGGTAATTGGCAATCCATGTAATGTATTCTTTGTCCTCTGGGTGGCCGCCATTCGGGAAACAAACACGTGGCGGCGGCCATCTTAAACTACCGAACAGCTGTGTTTTGCCGTCGAGTGTCTGGAACTGAAATCGGACACTTGACTAGGCAAACACCGCTGAGACCTCCATACTCCCAGAAATTCGTATAGAAACTACCGAATGACCCGCCGTTCGGTAGAAAGAAACATACGAACTAGGGGATTCATGCGAATTCCCCTTAGTCTCTATAACCCAAGTAATTCGTCTGTTTCATTCACTTGTTTGTGACCGACCGCAGGGCCAAAATGCATGGAACTGTTTTCGGATACTTTACCCATGCGGTCGGTCAAATCTTTGGAACCTCATATCTCCCGAACCATTCATCCGAATGACCTGATTCTTGAATATGTTGTCCCCCTGAATAAGGGCTATCAGGGGATACCTGTTTTGGAGGTGTAGCATATGTATTTGGGGTACATCCAGGAATTGGGGAAAAAGGTGTACGGTATAATTATGTTAAGTGCTAATCTAAGGGGAGGAAATGTGTGGGAGGTACATCCATGTGATTGGTTAAATTCATCCTCCCCCTGGGAGTGTCCTGTATGTACTTGGTTGTAATAAAAGCCAGACTGGGTGTCCCAGTCTAGAGTTCTTGCTTAACCCTCAAAGCGATGTGTCGTCTCGGTCTTTGGGGGAATGGGATTGTATGCTGACTGCCAAGAGTGTAAGCCGATGTCTGCTTTTCTTGTTCAGCTGTTCCAGTGTTCGTGTGGTTCCAGTCCGGGAGAATGGTGTTTGCAGTAGCTGCCTGTGCATCTGGAAAAAGGGATTATCGCCTAAACTGGGTTTTATCCTCTTGTAAGTGAAACGGTCCGTTACATTATTCATGTACTGTATGATCTTGCACTAGGTGCTTGTATATTATTTTTGTCTTTACAGTTATCTCATTATTTGCCATTATCTTACATCTCCAACCAAGATACTCCACCCATTGTGTATGTATATGTTTTGCTTTGTTTCAGTGTGGGTAGAGAGGTTACCACACGGGTGTTTTTGAGCTTCTTGGTATTGTGTTGACTTATACGTTCAGACTCTGTATTTGTATTTTAAAAGATGTGGTTTCTATATTAAAAAAGGGTTTAACATTTTTGACTGGACATTAAAGACTTGTGAGCTTAATTTCGGTGGCTCGGAAAGTATTTTAAGGATTATTAAGGGATAATATTCTGGAATTGATTGGGAAGAACATTGTTTTTAGCAATAACCAGCATGGTTTTATGAAACATAGGTGAGTGTGTTACTGTGTGTGTGTTACTGAGTGTGTTAGTTTGTGTGTGTCTGTTAGTGAGTCTGTTTGGTGTCTGTTAGTGAGTGTGTGTTTTGTAAGTGAGTGTGTATGTGTCTGTCTGTCAGTGAGTGTGTATGTATGTCTGTCACTGAGTGTGTGTCTGTCAGTAAATGTGTGTGTCTGTTAGCTAGTGTGTATGCGTCTGTTCGTGAGAGTGTGTGTGTGTCTGTTAGCTAGTGTGTATGCGTCTGTTCGTGAGAGTGTGTGTGTCTTCAGCACTTACCTTTCTCCAGCGCCGGACTCCCTTGGCACTGGGGATCCCTCCGCCCCGATCCGCCTCTCAGCTCCAAATGCACATGCGCGGCAAGAGCCGCGCGCGCATACAAACTGCCCATAGGAAAGCATTACTCAATGCTTTCCTATAGACATTCAGCGTCTTCTCACTGTGATTTTCATTGAGACAGCCACTAGAGGCTGGATTAACCCTCAGTGAAACATATCAGTTTCTCTGAAACTGCTATGTTTTCAGTTACAGGGTTAAAACTAGAGGGACCCAGACCACTTCATTGAGCTGATGTGATCTGGGTGTCTGTAGTGGTCCTTTAAGTGTATGTGTATCTGCATGCCCTGGCGTACATACCCCTGCGACCAGGTGCCCGCCGCCATGTGTTGCGACCCCGGCCCGTTGGACACCTGGACATCGCTACATACCTTCTCTTATTTCCATGGAGATGCGTAAGCTCTGTTGAGGTAAGCCCTGCATTGCACTGATAGCTCAGTAGCTGAGAGCATCAGCACCTGATCACTCTCAGCCAATAAGCTAAGTCCTGCACCACCAGAGAGCTACTTACTCTCCATAGGAAGTAGTGGAGGCATGGAGCACAGACCTCAGGTAAGAAATCACTTGTTCCAAAACAGTTTGTCTTTTTACAATGGGATGAGCAACAGGGCACTCCAGATACCATAACTACTACATCACACTGCAGTGGTTATGGTGCCTGGAGTGTTCCATTGATGCAGAACAATCAGCATGCAACCAATGGTACGTCTCAGCAATTGCTGTATTTTTAGAACTTTTGCACAAGACTTAGTTACACACATATTCCAGTTTTATTGCTGTAAAACTATGTGTTACTCTTATAAATGGTAATTTCCAAATTTCAACAGCTCTTTGTAAGGAAAAATGACTTGGCAGTAAAAGAGTGATCTATCTCCTCTTCATTTGCTGCTAAAATGGCATATGTCTATCTTTGGATTTCATTCAAAATATCAACATGCGCTTGTAAGAATATCTTTAATGAAAGTCACATGTGGCAGCTATGTTTATAATTTTAATTATAATACTAAACTGGAGATAATACAATAATACATTAAATACTTGCAAGGTCAGATTTCCATTAGTCAAACATTCTGAGGGAAATTATTATTCCTTTAGTTTGCTCTATTCATCCATTATTAATGCTCTGAAGCACAACATTACTATACTATTATGCTAAACACCTATGTATGAGTTTAAATCATCAAATGGTTCTAAGATTATTACAAAATAAACAGAAACATTACTCTGTTTTTCTCCCTAACAACCCGTGTACTCAGAGAATGTTATTGATATCTGTTACTCAGTCTTTATAACTAGGTACATATTTCAGTTACTGAGACCCATAGGAATGTTTTCATTAACAGTTTCCCTCCCATAAATGTGTGCACTCCTGCTAACTTACATTTTGCTTTGCAGAAGTAATAAAAAATTTAAAAAAAGCCTAATTAAAGACTCATTTATTTTTAATTTTGTCTTATTTCATGTTTTCAGCCTTTTTAGAAACAAAATGCTCTGGTCGCCATTTTGAAACACTGTCTCACCGCAATGGGACTGTAAATGGTTATAGGTCAAACTTTATGACTACTATGTGAATAAGTTCTCATAGCTTGCTGAGCACACTAGAGGGATCGTTTGCAAACCCTATATTGTACAGATACATTGAGTAACTATACTTACTGTATGTGACCATTATGCTCACACAGAGACAGATGTTTTACATTCAATACCCATAAGCTGGGTAGTTGACAATTTTGTTTACCTTTTTGGTCATAGTGACTATATAACAAAAACTGAATTTCTGCTTCTATGTAAATATTTCATGGGGCATCTGGCATCAAGGGATTTGGCGAATCAGAGAGTGATTCTTCTGTGTTTGCATAAAGCCACCTGGTTGAATATCCTGATGAAAAGGGCCTGACTTTTGTTTGGTATTAATAATGTGCCAACATATGGTTTTACCTCCATTTGACATATCAGTATAATGGTTCCCAGGTGCACCATTGGATATATGTACACACTGATGTCCTGCACTTGAAAAGTGTTTTCCTGTAGTATGTTTAATTAAACTTCTGCAGTAGGTGAATTAAGTTATTAAACATTGTGGAATTCTGCATCATGTGAACACCACATACTAAAGAGCAGCACAGTCAAAGTGATTTTTTATCCAGGGAAACATGGTGGGTCTGGAAAACCTAATCACTGCTTACTGAGGCTTAGCTAGACAATGGCATAGTTACTCCATGTTGTATTTTGTCTATGTGACTTTTTCAGAATGCGAAGTGTGAATATTTTTGTAATTCAATGCATTTTAGCAGTAGTAATTGAATCTGTTTGAAAAAGAAATGTAATAGGAAATTATATACTAATTCATACTTAAAACCACCTTAATACTGCATATCAGCAATGAACAGGGTTACGTAGTATCAGTTTGAAAATTAGGCATGTGTTTTGTTGGACTGATAAATGTTAAACAGAATACAAAAATCAAATATATATAAACGGACTGGTAACTTATTAACAAAGGACAACTGCTAACAGCTGCCTAAAACAAATGGCAGATAAGATTAGACCAACTGCACCTGTCCATTTATAAACATTATAGAGTACCGTTTATGTGATTTAGTAACCAAGGCATAAAACCAGGGCTGGACAAGGCCTCATAAAGTAACTAGAGTTTATTGTCATCTGTTTCACTTTAAATGATTCTAACTCTAAATCTTTGAAACGTTCACCTACAGTGTAGTAACAGACAGCTCCATATGGCCAACAAAACAAAAGAATTGGTATAATGATGGCGTCCTAGCATATAAAATTTATAGTAAGAATTGTGTATTTTACATGTATTTTACTGCAGAGGTAAGAAAGTAGTGTTGAATGTGTATTATACATAATATAAATATATACACACTGAATAGCCACAAAATTAAAACCACTGATAGGTGAAGTGAATAACTTTGATTATATACTTAAATTCCCAGGATCTCAATCCCATTGAAAATCTGTGTGATGTGCTTGAACAACAAATCCGATCCATGGAGTCCCCGCCTCGCAAATTGCAGGATTTAAAGGACTGCTTCTTATGTCTTGATGACAAATACCATAGGACACGTTTGTAGATCTTGTGGAGTCCATACTGTGGCAGTATACCTTCCTGAAGATGGGTTACTGCCTGTGGTCGCGCCTTCCAGTTGTGATCAGCTCCACATTGATTATAGCTTCTGAGTAGTGATGTCCCGAACTGTTCGCTGGCGAATAGTTCCTGGCGAACATCGCTTGTTCGCGTTCGCCACGGATGGCGAACACATGCGCTGTTCGGAACGCCCCCTATTCGTCATCCTTGAGTAAACTTTGACCCTGGCCTGTACCTCACAGTCAGCAGACACATTCCAGCCATTCAGCAGCAGACCCTCCCTCCCAGACCCTCCCACCTCCTGGACAGCATCCATTTTACATTCATTGTTAAGCTGCATTCTTAGTGAGAGTAGGGACAGTGTAGCTGCTGCTGATTTGATAGGGAAATTGATAGCTAGGCTAATGTATTCAGTGTCCACTACAGTCCTGAAGGACTCATCTGATCTCTGCTGTAAGGACAGCACCCCAAAAAGCCCTTTTTAGGGCTAGAACATCAGTCTGCTTTTTTTTTTGTCTAATGTAATTGCAGTTGCCTGCCTGCCAGACAGCCTGTGTGTCAGGCTCACAGCATATACTGTGCCCACTTGCCCAGTGCAACCACTCACTCACTAGTGTCACAATAGCTTGCATTTAAACAAAAAAATAAATTTTTTGATGTAGTATAATAGCAGTCAGTTTCCTTCACTAGTGTGCGTTTCAGGGTCTGCCAGGGCACAGTGTCACACCAGTGCAACTCATATCTGGTGTAACAGTAGTGTACATTTAAAAAAAAAAAAAAAAAATTTGACTGTAATAGATTAATTAGCAGTTAGTTGTCTGCCAGCGTGTGTGTCAGGCTCACAGCGTATACTGTGCCCACTTGCCCAGTGCCACCACTCACTCACTGGTGTCCCAATAGCTTGCATTTAACAAAAACAAAACTTTTTTGACTGTAATATAATAGCAGTCAGTTTCCTTCACTAGTGTGCGTTTCTGGGCCTGCCAGGGCACAGTGTCACACCAGTGCAACTCATATTTGGTGTAACAGTAGTGTACATTTAAAAAAAAAAAAAAAACTGTAATAGATTGAATAGCAGTTAGTTGTCTGCCAGCGTGTGTGCCAGGCTCACAGCGTATACTGTGCCCACTTGCCCAGTGCCACCACTCATATCTGGTGTCCTAATAGCTTGCATTTAACAAAAACAAAACTTTTTTGACTGTAATATAATAGCAGTCAGTTTCCTTCACTAGTGTGTGTTTCAGGGCCTGCCCAGTGCCACCACTCAGTCACTGGTGTCCCAATAGCTTGCATTTAATAAAAAATAAACTTTTTGGACTGTAATATAATAGCAGTCAGTTTCCTTCACGAGTGTGCGTTTCAGGGCCTGCCAGGGCACAGTGTCACACCAGTGCCACTCATATCTGTTGTCACAGTAGCTCGCACGCATAGTACCACTAATCCAAAAAAAAATGACAGGCAGAGGCAGGCCACTCCTCAGGGGCCGTCGTGGTCGTGGTTCTGTGATTCCAAGGAGCTAGTGGCACAGTAAGACAGCATGCATCTGTGATTCGTGGATTGCAAGGAGCTAGTGGCACAGTAAGACAGCATGCATCGGCACCTGGGGTCAGCCAGACAGCACGCCAATCAACGCATGCTGTTGCCACCACCAGAATGCCGTCATTGCAGAGCTCAGCAGTGTGGCATTTTTTTTGTGTGTCTGCCTCTGACAACAGTGATGCCATTTGCAACCTGTGCCAAAAGAAACTGAGTCGTGGGAAGTCCAACACCCACCTAGGTACAACTGCTTTGCGAAGGCACATGATCGCACATCACAAATGCCTATGGGATCAACACATGAGTACAAGCAGCACACAAACTCAAAGCTGCCATCCTCCTCCTGGTCCAGCATCTTCAGCCACGTTAACCACTGCTGTCCTCCTTGCCCCATCTCAACCATCCGCCCCTCCGTCTCTCGCCTTGAGCAGTTTCTGCTCATCTGCCCACAGTCAGGTGTCTGTCAAGGACATGTTTGAGCGTAAGAAGCCAATGTCACAAAGTCACCCCCTTGCCTGGCGTCTGACAGCTGGCTTGACTGAACTCTTAGCCCGCCAGCTTTTACCATACAAGCTGGTGGAATCTGAGGCATTCAAAAAATTTGTAGCTATTGGGACACCGCAGTGGAAGGTACCCAGCCGAAATTTCTTTGCACAAAAGGCAATCCCCAACCTGTACTCGATTGTGCAAATGGAAGTAATGGCATGTCTGGCACACAGTGTTGGGACAAGGGTCCATCTGACCTCTGATACCTGGTCTGCAAAGCATGGTCAGGGCAGGTATATCACCTACACTGCGCATTGGGTAAACCTGCTGACGGCTCCCAAGCATGGAATGCGTGGCTCTGCAGAGGAGTTGGTGACACCGCCACGACTTGCAGGCAGGCCTGCTGCCACCTCCTCTACTCCTCCTACTCCATTCTCTTCAATAGTGTACTCGGCTGAGTCCTCTTCTGCTGCTGCGTCTTGCTCCACATCAACGGCACTCCCCCAGCTCCCCAGGTACTGTTCCACATCCCGGATACGGCAGTGTCACGCCGTCTTGGGGTTGACTTGCCTGAAATCAGAGAGTCACACCGGACCAGCACTCCTGTCCGCCCTGAACGCACAGGTGGATCGGTGGCTGACTCCGCACCAACTGGAGATCGGCAAAGTGGTTTGTGACAACGGAAGAAATTTGTTGGCTGTGGCGAAACCGACCTCGCCACGTGTCCTTGGAGGGGGCTGATTGCCCGCCTCTTGCCTTTGGACTATGGACCAGACTTTATGGGAATGTGATACCCCAGATAGCCATACCATGGAGCCTATTCATATAATGAAAGACTATGGGAAAGACTTTAGCTCCATGGCAATTGTACTGTGTGAGTAGGATCTGCGCGCTATTCGGTAGTTTTGTGCGTGCAGATCCCAGCTATCTGGGGATAGGTGAAATGTCTGTGTGTTATGTGTAAATGTGACTTTATGTATTTTAAAGTGTTTTATGTTGTTTTGCAACCATGTGGTTAATGGAGTCTGCCTTTAGTCCTGGGTAATTGGATTACTTCTCCAATTAACTCCAGGGCAGAAGGGAGGAAACCAGGGTGCATTGTGGGGATGTTTTTCTGCCAGCCAGAAAGGAACAAAAGATACTTTTAGTAACTTTTGAACCCCTGGTCGGATTCATGCCATTTTTTAATATGTTGTTCCCCTGAATGGATTGATTGTGGATATGTATTTTTATGTGAATGTGATGTATGGTTTTAAAGTTATGAAAGTTGTGTAAAAGTATATTTTACACTGTATGCATAATGGGATTATGTGTCACACTAAGGGGAGGGGATGTGTGGGAGGTAACATCTATGTCATTGGTTCTTTTATGCCTCCCCCTGGGTGTGGCCTGTATGTGTGAGTTGGAAATAAAAGCCAGGCTGGATGAGCCAGTCCAGAGTTCCTGTTTTAACCTCAAAGTGATGTGTCGTCTCATTATTGGGGGAAGGATTTATTGTATGCTGTTCCAGTTGACTGCTAGGGGTACAAGCCTATTCGTATGGTTCCTATTCAATGGTCTACAGCATTCATACGCTTGGGAGAATTTAAAGGTTTCTTGGATTCGGTGATTATGGTGTCTGCCAGAGTGCTTGGAGTCCTCAGGAAGCACTAGGAGCATCCATTAACGGAGGTACCAAGTCGGGGTGCCAGGTGATCCGTTACATTGGTGGCAAGCGGTGGCATGGCGTCCTAGTGCGAGGAGAAGCAGCTCAGAGACACTGGTAACGTTTGGAATTACAAATTGAGGGCAACGCTAGTATCCGTATAGCGCCCCTGGCTACAGCAGGATGGAATCAGCTAGTTTTTGGACAGCGTTCCATGATGAGGAGGAGGAGGCGGCCGCGGACTACAGGGATGCAGACAGAAAGGAAGTCTGGTATGATGCCCTGGAAGACGCCCAGTGGCGGCGAGGTGAGAGTCTCCCCAGTGATGAGCAGCGGCTACAGAAGCGTGTGGCGATGCGCATGTATCTATTGGGAGAGCAGCCCCTGGATGAGTGGGTGACAAGACTAGAGACCCTGGTATGGCGAGAGATCTGGCTAGACAACGCATACCAGGCCCTCTGGTGGCATACCATTCGACTTACCCCCTGGACGGCCGAGCACGACTTACCGGAGGGGGATGATTATGATGGCCCGGGTTTATTATGGGATGCCTTGGAGGACGACATTGATCTTGGCAGCACGGAGGGGTCTAGGTTTTGGGACATCTACGACTACCGGATGGGCATGTATGTCTGGGCTGACGAATGCGAGGTGAGCAAAGACATGACCCACCTGGTAACAAGGGAGTGGGAGCTGGAGCAGGACTACCAACACCTGCTCAGCTTCGTGCAGCTCCAACCTACCCGACAAGCAGAACCAGACCTCATAGACTGGTCCTGGAGAGACCCACAGATGGCAGGTGGAGATGGGATCGAGGTCTCTCTACTGGCCCTACAGGGATGCTGGGCAGTCGGCCCAGATCCCCAGCGGCAGGTTACAGTTCAGAGAGAGGAGCTTGTTACACCCTCTCTCCAGCGGCAGCCTAACCCACCAAGGGGAGTCCGTAAGCCCCACACCAGCGCAGATGGGACCGTGGTCTCTGCGCCCAAGTTACAGGGAGCTGAAGGAGCCGTCCTCCCTCCCCAGCGGCAGTGTGATTTGTTGGGAATTGGGAGCCCGGTCTCCATTCCCCAGCGGCAGAGTATCCAGCAGGGAATAGAGAGCCCATCCCCCTTTCCCCCACAGCAGGACTCTGTGCTGGGAGGAGAGACAGTCGGTCTCCCTCCGCAGAGACGGGAAGTATGCATGGGAGAGGAGATTGTTACCACCTCTCCCCAGCAGCGGATCATTAATGTACAGGGAATAGAGAGCCCAGTCTCCATTCCCCAGCGGCAGAGTGTTCTAATGGGAGAGGAGCTGGTTACCACCTCTCCCCAGTGGCAGCTTAATGTACCAGGGGGAGACTGTAAGCCCCACACCTGTGCAGATGGGACCGTGGTCTCTGCACTTCCAGCACAGGGGGTAGGGACGGTCGGTCCTGCCCCCCCACAACAGGGCTGTTTAGCCAAAGGGGAGACAGTCTGTCTCCAGCAGCAGAGCTGTGTAACTAAAGGGGAGACAGTCGGTCTCCAGCAGCAGAGTTGTGTAACTCAAGGGGAGACAGTCGGTCTCCAGCAGCAGAGCGGTGTAACTCAAGGGGAGACAGTCGGTCTCCAGCAGCAGAGCGGTGTATTTAAAGGGGAGACAGTCTGTCTCCAGCAGCAGAGCTGTGTAACTAAAGGGGAGACAGTCGGTCTCCAGCAGCAGAGCTGTGTAACTCAAGGGGAGACAGTCGGTCTCCAGCAGCAGAGCGGTGTAACTCAAGGGGAGACAGTCGGTCTCCAGCAGCAGAGCGGTGTATTTAAAGGGGAGACAGTCGGTCTCCAGCAACCAGGCTCCAACCAGACTACTCCCGTGGTAGTGCTGGCAACAGGACAGAGTACCGCTGGTCTCTGCCCCCTCAGCAACCTACCAAGGCAGCCTACCAGTCCCCCACACAGCCGTGGTGAGGCACCTGAACCTGGACAAGATTCTCCCTCACCCAGGTGTAGTAACTGTTTATTGTGGGTGGGCTGCTCTGCTGTTTCTGTCTTGTGGGTGGGCTGCTGGACTAACAAGGGCACTGACCGGCAGGAGGTCAAGTACCCTGTTAGTCTGGGGGGTAAAGGGGAGAAGTGTGGCGAAACCGACCTCGCCACGTGTCCTTGGAGGGGGCTGATTGCCCGCCTCTTGCCTTTGGACTATGGACCAGACTTTATGGGAATGTGATACCCCAGATAGCCATACCATGGAGCCTATTCATATAATGAAAGACTATGGGAAAGACTTTAGCTCCATGGCAATTGTACTGTGTGAGTAGGATCTGCGCGCTATTCGGTAGTTTTGTGCGTGCAGATCCCAGCTATCTGGGGATAGGTGAAATGTCTGTGTGTTATGTGTAAATGTGACTTTATGTATTTTAAAGTGTTTTATGTTGTTTTGCAACCATGTGGTTAATGGAGTCTGCCTTTAGTCCTGGGTAATTGGATTACTTCTCCAATTAACTCCAGGGCAGAAGGGAGGAAACCAGGGTGCATTGTGGGGATGTTTTTCTGCCAGCCAGAAAGGAACAAAAGATACTTTTAGTAACTTTTGAACCCCTGGTCGGATTCATGCCATTTTTTAATATGTTGTTCCCCTGAATGGATTGATTGTGGATATGTATTTTTATGTGAATGTGATGTATGGTTTTAAAGTTATGAAAGTTGTGTAAAAGTATATTTTACACTGTATGCATAATGGGATTATGTGTCACACTAAGGGGAGGGGATGTGTGGGAGGTAACATCTATGTCATTGGTTCTTTTATGCCTCCCCCTGGGTGTGGCCTGTATGTGTGAGTTGGAAATAAAAGCCAGGCTGGATGAGCCAGTCCAGAGTTCCTGTTTTAACCTCAAAGTGATGTGTCGTCTCATTATTGGGGGAAGGATTTATTGTATGCTGTTCCAGTTGACTGCTAGGGGTACAAGCCTATTCGTATGGTTCCTATTCAATGGTCTACAGCATTCATACGCTTGGGAGAATTTAAAGGTTTCTTGGATTCGGTGATTATGGTGTCTGCCAGAGTGCTTGGAGTCCTCAGGAAGCACTAGGAGCATCCATTAACGGAGGTACCAAGTCGGGGTGCCAGGTGATCCGTTACAGGCGGCATTGCATTTGGGCATGTTGACACATGTGCCGTGCATGGCACATGTGTGTAATCTGATCGTACAACGCTTTGTGCATAAGTACCCAGGCTTACAGGATGTCCTGAAGCAGGCCAGGAAGGTGTGTGGCCATTTCAGGCGTTCCTACATGGCCATGGTGCACTTTTCCGATATCCAGCGGCGAAACAACATGACAGTGAGGCGCTTGATTTGCGACAGCCCGACACGTTGGAATTCAACACTCCTAATGTTCGACCGCCTGCTCCAAGAAGAAAAAGCCGTTAACGAGTATTTGTATGACCGGGGTGCTAGGACAGCCTCTGCGGAGCTGGGAATTTTTTTGCCACGTTACTGGACGCTCATGCGCAATGCCTGTAGGCTCATGCGTCCTTTTGAGGAGGTGTCAAACCTAGTCAGTCGTACCGAAGGCACCATCAGCGACATCATACCATTTGTTTTCTTCCTGGAGCGTGCCCTGCGAAGAGTGCTGGATCAGGCCGTAGATGAGCGTGAAGAGGAAGAGTTGTGGTCACCATCACCACCAGAAACAGCCTTATCAGCTTCGCTTGCTGGACCTGCGGCAACGCTAGAAGAGGATTGTGAGGAAGAGGAGTCAGAGGAGGAATGTGGCTTTGAGGAGGAGGAGGAAGACCAACCACAGGGTGCTCGTTGTCACCTATCTGGTACCCGTGGTGTTGTACGTGGCAGGGGGGAAGAACATACCTTCAGAGAGATCACTGAGGACGAGGAACAGGACATAAGTAGCTCGGCATCCAACTTTGTGCAAATGGGGTCTTTCATGCTGTCGTGCCTGTTGAGGGACCCTCTTATAAAAAGGCTGAAGGAGAACGAGCTGTACTGGGTGTCCACGCTACTAGACCCCCGGTATAAGCAGAAAGTGCCTGAAATGTTACCGAATTACGGCAAGTCGGAAAGGATGCAGCAGTTCCAAAATCAATTAAAAAGTATGCTTTACACAGCGTATAAGGGTAATGTCACAGCACAACAGGAATCTAACAGGGGAAGAGGTGAAAGTAATCCTCCTCCTCCCACGACCACGCCGGCAAGGACAGGACGCTTTACAGATGTGTTGTTGATGGAGGACATACAGAGCTTTTTAAGTCCTACGCATCGCCACAGCCCTTCGGGGTCCACCCTCAGAGAATGACTCGACCGACAGGTAGCAGACTACCTCGCCTTAACTGCAGATATCGACACTCTGAGGAGCGATGAACCCCTTGACTACTGGGTGTGCAGGCTTGACCTGTGGCCTGAGCTATCCCAATTTGCGATAGAACTTCTGGCCTGTCCCGCTTCAAGTGTCCTGTCAGAAAGGACCTTCAGTGCAGCAGGAGGTATTGTCACTGAGAAGAGAAGTCGCCTAGGTCAAAAAAGTCTAGATTACCTCACCTTTATTAAGATGAATGAGGGATGGATCCCGAAGGGACTGACAGTGGGCGATACATTCGACTAAAAAAGGCCTGATGAGGGGGACTACTTAACACACCACTCCTATCTGGTGGCACATTAGATTGCACGCGCAGTGCCCCAAATTTGAAGTAGGAGGACCGTCCAAGCATGTTTTTCCATCTCCCGCTTCCTAAAATCGATGCCTTATATACACGTCCCCTGATAGGGGACGTAACAGGGATTAAACTGATAGGAATAGTACTACTTAACACACCACTCCTATCTGGTGGCACAGTAGATTGCACGCGCAGTGCCCCAAATTTGAAGTAGGAGGACCGACCAAGCATCTTTTTCCATCTCCCGCTTCCTAAAATCGATGCCTTATATACACGTCCCCTTATAGGGGACGTAACAGGGATTAAACTGATAGGAATAGTACTACTTAACACACCACTATTATCTGGTGGCACATTAGATTGCATGCTCAGTGCCCCAAATTTGAAGTAGGAGGACCGACCAAGCATATGGACTGTTTGCGGTGCGTTAAACGGGGAGTTTGGTCTGTCACTGTGAAGCGGGCGTAACCCTTACACTACCTGATCGATACAACATCATACCTGATGTTTTAAAGCAGGTTATTACAAACAATTTAGGAATGTTAGGTGATTTATGCCCTTTATGGATTAAAACCAGACTCTGCATCAACTATGTAATTTTCCATGGGAGTTTTGCCATGGATCTCCCTCCGGCATGCCACAGTCCAGGTGTTAGTCCCCTTGAAACAACTTGAAACAACCATCACTATTGTGGCCAGAAAGAGTCCCTGTGGGTTTTAAAATTCGCCTGCCCATTGAAGTCTATGGTGGTTCGCCCGGTTCGCCCATTCGCGAACATTTGCGGAAGTTCGCGTCGCCGTTCGCAAACCGAAAATTTTATGTTCGCGACATCACTACTTCTGAGTAGTGCTTGTAGTTACTGCCGAAGGGTAACAGCGTTATCACCCAAACACTAGTTGTGACTGAGTGAAGGGTCAAGTAGATCTGTTTATTCCAAGCCAATTGGCTCACATTTATGCAGAATCTGGTAAAGTAGACACTCCCCAAAATACACCCATAAACACACCCACACATGCATTCTCATAATGACTAAGCAAAAACAGTAACAAATATGAAAAAACATAAATGGACATATTTCCCACATAGGAACCCCCACAGTCTATATCTCCGGATAGCCTGGATCTGAGCGCCCAATGTATCCGAAAAGCACTCAGATCACACAAACAGAGCCGAAATGCCACCGTGTGTAAGTTCTGACCGGCCGCACGGAATTTTGTGCTTTTGGCTGGTCAACTTCGGGAGCTCCATGTGAAAGAAATACCAAACGCACACTCAGGCTTATTGGTAGCATTTTTTCGTATTAACCTTACGAACAAACCAACTGAATGACACTCTCCTGACGTGTGGGGAAGGAGCAGGGGTTCGTCCTAGTTCAGCGGTGTTCGGGAGTTTCAGTGTCCGATTTTAGTTCCACGTGATCAACACCCAAACAGAGCTGGCTGCATTCTCGCGCACAAGATGGCCGCCACACAGTTCCCATGCGTTCGTGCATGCAAACGGCGGCCACCCAGCCGTACAGTTAGAACCCACACTGATAGAACTGTCAGGAGAGGTTATCAAAGGTCAATAAGCTCAGAGGTGGTCATGGGTTGGATCAGTGTTTTAATAGACTTTTAGCATGGCCCATAGTCCTGAGGCAGGAGGATAGCAAGCAGGTTCCTCCAGGAGCTCGTCGAGAGGGCAAGTTCGCTACACATGCTTCGATGCATTAGTGCTGTTTTGGCAGAATGAGGGGGACCTACCCAATATTAGGCAGGCGGTTTTAATGCTGTGGCTGATCAGTGTATATATATATATATATATATATATATATATATATATATACGTGTGGGCGTCTTGTTATTTCAGTCATGACTTAGTTTAATCAATTGATCCTTGTCTATCACTCCACCACAAAGATGGCTGTAGTCAGTGTATCGCTATTTCTGCTTTATGTTACACTTTGTCGCAACAAAATATATTGACATCTTTGATTACATTTCTCCAGTAAAATGTGAATACAAATAGTGTGATCCCATGAAAGAAGATTCTGATAAATTGAGATTACCAGAGCAGAGTAGCACATGACTTGTGCTGTCTGTGATAGCCTGGCTAAAAGTAGGGAGTTTATATCGGAAGGAGAGAGGAAAGAGTTGGCATGATTGGGAGGTCAGCATAAGAGTAAGAGTTGGCATGATTTGATAGGTCAACACAAGCATTAGAGGAAAGTTAAAGGGTTACCTTAACCCTTTTCATGATAATTTTTTTATTTTTTTATTTTTTATTTAAATGCACTACTGGGCACTATTAACTAGGCCTCCCTTATTAAATCAAAAACACCTTTTTTAGAGGTGCAAGCTTACCTAGAATCCAGCACGAGAAGGTTCTTCTCTGTTGTTTTAATGCCATGACTGAGTTCACTTCATGTCACTCCAAGGTCCAATGAAATGCTTTACGTGGAGACGCATTTAATTGTACCTTTCTCTAGGCTCAGAGAGCATTCACTCTGAGTCAAAGAGAGGGAATGTACAGAGGAAGGCAGGGAGGGAGGGGATATTTAAATTGTGCATTGTTGACAGGTGTATTTTTTGCAGAGGATTAACATTAAGGAACTCGGAACAAAGTTCTGGACTTTTTAAGTAATACGTGCCGCAGGTGTAACCCAGCACACAAGGGCAAATTACACAGTATGTGCAGGATTTCAAACAGAAATGCTGCACATACAGATTCCTACAACCATGACCACTGCTAAAAGCAGAAGTGGTCATGGTGGTTGGAGTAACCCTTTGACAAAGGTCTAAGCAAAGCTCCTTTATCATGTAGTTTGTTGAGACAGATTTGTTCTGGCATACAGAGGGATGTAATTAAATCATGTAGTACAAGTGGATTGTGAGACGGTAGAGAGTTGTTGGCGTGATTGCTTTTCATGGTAAGCTGGAGACATTTAGTCGTTTTAGGGATAAAATGAGGTGTGAAAAAAGAAGAAGGTGACCTGATACGGATTTATTGGGACAGAGGTTTTTATACTGTACCGGAATAAAACTAGCATTGCCTTTTCCATGGTAGGTAGAACAAGTAGATATATAATAATAATAATAATAATAAATGTTATAATAAGGAATAATAAATGTCATATGTGTTTGGAGATCCATATAAATCAATTCCTAGACATGTATCATTGAAAGAACATCATGCAAATTGATTTTTCTATATGTCATTAATATGGATTTGTTTCACAATTAGGTACCTGATCAGCCCAAATTCCCAGGAATCCTTTGAAGTGCTGTCACTCCATCTGGCACAAACAGTAGTTCAGGGCTAAGCACACAGAAACAGACCTTAGTGAATCCCAATGTTTGCACATTATGAAAAATAGACACTCCTTCATAATCATTAATATACATACAAAGGCAGGCATGCACCTGTCAGTGAGATAGGGGAACCTTTCTGTGCGTGTGATTGAGCTCTCAGTGCTTTATGAACTGTAATAAATCCATGTGCTTTGCATAATCTTACTTGCCGCCAGGTGAGTGTTATGGTGTGTATACAGAGCACATTATCTAACTAGAGGTGTAATCCTGCTCAAACCTGATATCCTGATATCACACAGTTTCAGGCATGATCACAAACTAGTCCTCGTAGCTACGGCTTCTCATATGTAAAGAAGCTAAATATTTCAAGTAAAAAGCAATTTTATGAAAAGTGAGAATTATCATTGACCATCACCACAGCTTATTTTCCTTGAATGAGATTATTCAAATAGCAACGGCAAATTAGGCAAGGCGATCTGAAGTATTTCACTACCTTGTGAACGGATTCAATTTTATTAACATGACTCGAATTACTCCTGAATGACATGACCAAGCTAATTCAGAAAGTAATTAACGAACTATTTTTTTTAGAACTAGTGCCTAACCCCCGAAAAACATCATGCAACCGTCACTTTCCCATACCTTATACAATGCAGGATGAGTGTTGGAGGTCAGGTAGGGATCCACTCTGCCTGAGAAAAGTCCCAAATCTATTGTCTAAATGAGTATGGTACAGTGTGGGACTCACTATTAACCAGAAAGGATTGGCAGGAATGTTTCCAAGTTACCACACTTTATATTTACTGGTGTGTTAATACTGTGGTGTGTGTGGGATTGAAGTTTTCTACTTTCTCCTCTCTCTAAAGCATGTAACCAATCAATCAGATTGGGAAGCAAGACACCCAAGCACCCAAACACCAATGGTATGCATAATATCTTGTTGTGGACTACATCCCCCATAATGCTCTTACACCCATAACACTGGCAAAGCATTATGGGAGGTTTAGTCCAAAACATCTGGAGTGCCGAAGGTTGCCTATGCCTGATCCAGGGAATGCCCAGCCAGACACTCTGCTTAGCAGGGCCATTGGAGGGTTGGGTGTGCCCCTGTTAGCCCACTCACTCTTTTTTATTGTAAAGCGCTGCGGAATAAGCTGGCGCTATATAAAACCAATAATAATAATAATAATGTTAGTAAATGTATGCTACATCACTGCACATTGTATTTGTCCTCACTGGTTAAAGGGGTGTTATAGGTACCTCATTCTCAATTATTAATTATCATGCCACGAATGAGTTGAGGGCAGGAGGGGACATTCTGTTAGGCATTATATATGTTATATGTATAGTATATTGTTATTTGGGATTAAGCAGTCAATGAAAAGAAAACGTAATTGGCAAGCTTTGACCTGTTTGGTGATGCGTTCCAAGCAGGGCAAATCAAAGAAAACTGCAAGAAGAGAGCAGGTGGAGCAGAGGACGGCCAGTAGGTTGGTGTTACATGAAGAATGGAAAGGTTATTTTACATTGAATACACCGTGTATCTTTGTGATGTATGGTATATTCAAAGTATATGGGTAAGTTACATTTTCATATCCATTTCCATAACAGGTTCACTTTAAATGTGAGGATTATGCGTTATGTCTCGGTGTACAGTTCTGTAAAGAGCAAAGCTTTAGCCTTTTGAAATTATGTTGTTCCATCATGGAATTATGTGACAATGTGAAGTGCAATATTGTGAACTTACATTAAGTACAAGTCTTGGTACTGCTAACCGTATCCATAATCAATGCAACAGAAATTTGTTCATGACACTAAGTGAACCTGTTGTCAATAATCACAATGTTTTAGAACTCTGGATGTGATCTCCATTTACTTTTAAAGACTATACAGTCTGGACATCTATCTACCTTTGGATATACTATTCTACAGCAAAGTCAAAATACATTCGTACTGTTTTTTCAATAAACCTTTATAGTAAAACAACTCTGGAACCAAACAGTCAAAGAAATCCATGGTAAACCTAAATGATAATTTTAACACTCACTGAGAGAATGAGAAACAGTTATTATTAGTCTCTAGACCCAGTGAGCAAAGCACCTATTTCTGAATTATCAATATAGCATAACCTGATCTCTAAGAATATGCAAATAATATAAAATATATAACAAGACACAGAAAAAAGATTGCATTTTTTCAGAAAAGATCACCCAGAAATGTTGGAGCCTTTTAAGCAGCAAAAGCATGATGCCAACATTAAATTCTACAGTGAGTTGTGGTCTGTAGGAGGGGGGCGTCATGACGTGCGGACGTGCGGAGGCGTGCTGACGGCGGGATGACGGAGGAGGAGGGGCGGTCTGCCATGTAATGGTGCGCCCGGCGAGAGACGACCGCGAGCACCATTAAGTTTTTACTTGCTTCCATACCGTATACCAGCAACTGGCTTTTCAAATCGCATGCCAGGAATTTGGTAATACTCAAAGGGGGGACTTAGAACTGCGCACGGCAGTAATCCGAAACTCTATAGGCGGCAGTCCGACCATCTGCAGCCCTGAATGAGGATAGAGACGACAGCCTTATACACACGCCGGATGCCCGGACCCAAGTGGTTCAGCCCCTAAAACAACAGCCACGCTGAAAATTGAAATAATCGGAGTCCCAACGACGCTTCAGTGCGGTAATATATATCAGCCGCTGTGCTGTTTCAACTTGTTGTGTGGTATGTGAAGACTCAAATTTTCAGCGTATTCTGCCTCTGCATGGTAAAATAGCCTGAAGCCTGAAGTCTGAAGCCTTTAATAATGCCTTCAATGCCTTTAATAATGCCTATTCCGACCATATTCTGTAACTGAACTATTAGAGGGACAGAGAAAGAGAAAGAAAAGAGGAAAGGGCTACAACCTAATGCTAAAAGTTGTCCCAAGGGTATAATTTATCATGAGTGCACAATATGAGCATAATATGTTTAAACCGTGAAATATACAGTACAGAGCATTAAAATTGCACCTTGGGACCAATATAGTGGATGTGGATTTTTATTTTTTTTTTCTCTCGATCCGAAGGACTTGTAAAAATATCAAGTGGCAATATATCTGCTAAATATATTACTGCTAAATATAATCCACCTAATATTCATCAAATATTGGAAGCAATTGTATAGTATTATATACTGTATATGACCTTAAGTGCCTCCTGAATATGGCTGCTAAAAAGACACATGAGACAAAATCCTCCTTGAGGAAGGACAAAAAAGATACAACGCAAGATAAATCTCTATCAACTTACTTCTCTCCCCAACATAAAAACTCCAAACAGATGATGAATGACACAGACGTTAGCGTGGAATGCTTGGATTCGGAGACCAATAAAGAGCCGTTAACAATCACTTTTTTTTGTTCTACCTTAAAGGACAACTTGCAACAGATCAAAATGGAGTTGGCTACAACAGCCACAGAAATAAAATCAGAAATTAAACAAGAAATAAATGTACTTGCGGCAAAGATAGACAAGTTTGAGGACCAAATTAAAGAGCTGGAATTTAATGTACAAAATCTAGCTGAAGACTGCCAAACGGCCAATCATAAGATTTTGGACCTGGAGTCTAAATTGAACGCTATCGAAGACCGGTCTAGACGTAAAAATCTGCGTTTTAGAAATATAGCAGAAAAGGGAAGACCAGAAGATGTGAGACAAACCCTGATGGAATATTTTTCTGCGCTGGGGGTGGAGTGTAATTCACATAATCACTTAATAGAACGGTGCCACAGACTTTTCAAACCTCAATCCATCCAGAACGATGCGCCGCGAGATATCATTGCATGTTTTAATACAGACGACTATAAAGAAAAAGTGTGGAAAGCCGTAAGAGAGAATCACCCAACCTCGGGCAGTTTTCAAATCGTAAAAGTATTCCAGGACTTATCCTTCGAGACGAGAGCAAAAAGGAAAATGTTTAATCCAGCAATCCAAGTTCTCAGACGTCATGAGATAAAATATAGGTGGCTTTATCCGCCCAAAATAAGCCTGTCGTTTGAAGGGAAAAGAGAGGTATTTGAGTCAAATACCAAACTGCTGGACTGGCTGAAAGCGAACAAATTGACTTTGTAAATAGCGGAGTCAGGGGCCAGGGCTAGTATCTGATATTATAAGGAAAGAAGGGGAAAGGGAATTCTTCTTTTCTTTTTTTTTTTTTTTTTTTTTTCTTCTCTCGGGTGCAATAGGACATGGTGTCAAGGATATGCAGCTGGTCTTTGGTTGAGATAAGGGGAATATATCAGAAATAACCCCTATAATTGTTAGGTGAGCATTAATTCTGACCTAACAAGTGTTAAGTAGTCAAGATTTTTTCACGTTGTGAGGAGTTATGGAAAGGGCTCCTAATGAAAGGGCTATTGCAAACAATAGCCGGTAATATGGGTTTAACACTAAGGCGATGGTAAATAATTTGACAAGAATTTGACCAAAATGTATGTATAGTAATAATTGCTGTATCATAATTCAATTTAATCTAGAACGACACTATTTCACAGCAAGGTTCGACTCAAATACGGGAGTAACACAAATATAATGATATACATGGGTTTAAAGATACACGGAAAAAGGATACAAATCAAGATAACACAGAGATACAGTAATGAGAAATAAGAAAAGACCTCAGTGAGGTACATTGATAAAATAAAAATCCACACGGGGATATAATTTTCGGTAAATGGGATAGGATTGGAAATTGTTGCTAGGGTAGTTTTATATCACATAAGTTGTTATCACATATACTTGCACTAGGAGGTCAATTTTCTGTAGACCAATAAGAAGGGGTATACTTAGATACACACTCAAAAAACAATATAATGCAAAGAAAAAAAACACAGTGTATATATACTTCAAATAGAAGATATGATGTAGTCTCATTAATATATTAATGTGAGAAGTCGATTTGGTTTAAATGATATAAATGATTTATGCCCTTAAAGGGAATTTTTTTCTTTTTTTTTTTTTTTTTCCCTCTTTTCTTGGGTGTAATAGGATATGGTGTTAAGGATATGTAGGTGGTTTTTGGTTGAGATAATGGGAATATATCAGAAATAACCCCTATAATTGTTAGGTGAGCATTAATTCTGACCTAACAAGTGTTAAGTAGTAAAGATTTTTTCACGTTCTGAGGAGTATATGGAAAGGGCTCCTAATGAAAGGGCTATTATAAACAATAGCCGGTAATATGGGTTTTAACACTAAGGCGATGGTAAACAATTTGACAAGAATTTGACCAAAATGTTTGTATAGTAATAATTGCTGTATCATAATTTAGAACGGCACTCAAATACGGGAGTAACACAAATATAATGACACACATGGGTTTAAAGATACATGGAAAAAGGATATAACTTAAAACAACAAAGAGACACAGTAGTGAGAAATAAGAAACGACCTCAGTGAGGTACATTGATAAAACATAAATCCACATGGGGATATAATTTTCGGTAAATGGGATAGGATTGGAAATTGTTGCTAGGGTAGTATTATATCACATAAATTGTTACCACATATACTTGCACTAGGAGGGCAATTTTCTGTAGACCAATAAGAAGGGGTATACTTAGATACACACTGAAACAATGATATAATGCAAAGAAAAAAACACAGTGTATATATATTTTTAATAGCTGATATGATGTTGCCTCATTAATATATTAATGTGAGAAGTTGATTTGGTTTAAACGATATAAATGATTTATGTCCTGAAAGGGGAATTTTTTTTTTTTTCTTTCTCTCTTTCTCCCCTTCGATGCGATAAAGTGGTTTTCTCTAAGGCGTTTTTTTCTGGGCCCGGTGGTAGGCTCGCCCCTCTTGGTGTAGTAACACTACATTGTTGACGTTGATTTCTATTACTATCGGAAATCTACGGTTAAAATAGAGCAGAAAGAATCACCTTCTTTCTAAATCTAGCTGTATGTTGGATGATCATGTTGGATCTTTTTCGATCCAATTTTAATGTGATGGAGTTTTTTGTTGTCTGTTTTTTGGTTGTTTTTTTTTTTCTATTATGTTTGTTTATGTTATCCCACGCTCAGAGCTTTTGAATTCATGGACAAAGGAATGGCAAAAAATGACAAGAGTACTCCTATGTGGGGTGACGGGGGGTTTGAATATAATTACACCTGTTTAATTTTCTGATAGACACAGATGTTAAAATTTTTATCTTTAAATGTTCAAGGTTTAAACACGAACAAAAAAAGGAGTAGATTATATGATACCCTTAGTGAACATAACATTCAAGTGGCATTCTTACAGGAAACTCACTGGTTGCAAGATCTTAAACAAAGATGGGGCGGGGTTAAATTTACCAATATTGTACACGCTTCTTTAAGAGACAAGAAAAAAAGAGGAGTTGCAGTCGTCTTCAATAGTAATATTGAATTGGTAATTGAATATATTGAACTAGACCAAGAAGCCAGATATATAATTATTGTATGCGTAATGGATAAAAAGATCTATACCTTAGTAAATGTTTATTTACCGAATGTTGACCCTATGTCAAAATTTGCATCAATAATGGATAGAGTGGACAAAGTAGCTAAGGGGTATTTAATAATAGCAGGAGATTTTAATTGTGTGGGAGATCCCATAATGGATAAAACTTATATCTCTGCTACTACAAATGATAAAAGAACTGCCAAACAATCTAAGAAATTAAAAAATATTTGTAAACAATATAACCTTCATGACATATGGAGATTATTACATCCAACGGATAAAGACTATTCCCATCAATCGTGCGTGCATGGTTCATACGCTCGTATTGATTTTTGTTTATTAGAGGCCAATGTGATACCCTTATGCAAATCAAGCGAAATTAAAGAGAGTCTATGGTCGGATCATAGCCTTATTTTACTAGACTTTGGTAACAAATCCACAAGGGGGTATAATACTTGGAGATTGAATGACGCCCTCATAAATGACCCGAAGAACAAGGAAGAAATAACCCAATTATTAAAATTCTTTTGGTTAGAAAACAACTCATCCGATACTTCGCCTGCAAACAATTGGTGCACTCACAAATCAGTTATGCGTGGCTACCTAATTAAATTAGCACATATAATGAGGTCCAAAAACGGGAAGACCCTAACTGATTTATATATTGAGTTTTATAATTTATCTAAACTAAACAAACAAAATCCCGCCGCAGAAACAAAAACTAGGTTAAATGGGCTACAAAAACAAATTAATCTTAAAGTGGAACAAAAAATTCAATTAAATATCCATAAACTAAGACTAAAAAAATACTATACTGGTAATAGAGCCAATAAGAACTTATCTAAAAGACTACGAAATCAGTATGCAAAAAACAGGGTGGAACAACTGACGGATGGCCAAAAGATCTATTCGACACCGGCTGAAATAGGGGACAGATTTAATCAATTCTATGAAGATCTGTATAATCTTAAATTGTCGCCCAATCAAAAAGATATACAAAATTATCTTGCCGAAACCCAGATCCCAAAAGTTACACCGCAGGATCTACTAATGTTAAATAGGATCATCTCGGCTGATGAAGTCAAATTTCAAATAAATAGACTTCCTACTAACAAAACTCCGGGCCCCGATGGCTTCACGAATAAATATTATAAACAAATGCAGTCCCTATTAATTAATCCTCTAACAGAAATGTTTAACCAAATAGCTCTAAATAAATCTTTTCCAACTGAATTACTACAGGCCAATATTGTTCCGATACTGAAACCTGATAAACCCAGTCACAATCCTAGTAACTATAGACCTATAGCCTTGATTAATGTGGACATGAAGATCTACGCGGCCATTATCGCGGATAGAATTAAGTCTATTGTTGCGACGCTGATCCATCCAGATCAGATAGGGTTTGTGCCGGGTAGGCAAGTATCCAACAATATTAGGAGAATAATCGATACTTTGGACTGGGCTAATAGAAATGGGAGGCCCTTCCTGGCCCTGTCGTTGGATGCTGAGAAAGCTTTCGACAGGGTCGGGTGGGGCTACCTCAGTGAACTCCTTATCGCTTTTGGGTTCACGGGCTGGATACATAACGCCATTATGGCCCTATACTCCTCCCCCACTGCTAGAACAGTGGGTCCAAATATTACGGCAGGGTGGTTTGCACTCAAAAATGGTACACGACAGGGTTGTCCTCTCTCCCCCCTGCTGTATATATTGTCTATCGAGCCTTTGGCAATTAATATTAGGAATAATCCCCTAATCCAAGGTGTCCAAACGAACTTGATGGATATTAAGATATCATTATACGCGGATGATGCGTTACTCACTCTTACATCTCCAGAGTTCTCTTTAAAAACGCTAATGAAGGAAATTAAAAGGTACTCCAATTTGTCGAACTTTAAATTAAATGTAACTAAAACCACAGCAATGTTTTTGAATTTCGATAGTGATATGGTAAACATCTTAACCCATTCTTATAAATTTATATGGACTGATGTGGAATTAAACTATCTGGGACTCCTCATAACCGCCAATGTGACAGACATAATGGAGAGGAATACAATGTTTTTCATGAGAAAGATGAATTTCAAACTTAAAAGATGGAAAAATTTAGAAACTTCCTGGCAAGGTAAAATCAATATTATTAATTCATACATTTTGCCTAAATGGCTATTTATGTTCTCTATGATGCCACTCAAAATACCGGGGCCTTGGTTGGCTATGATCCAAGCCAGTTTTAACAATTTTATTTGGAATAATAAAAAACCCAGAATTGCTCAAAAAATCTTAACTAAAAAATTGTCTAATGGTGGACTAAATTACCCTAGTATTACCTATAGTTATTACGCAAATATTATTAGACATATTTATCTTCTTCAGGATCCTGTGCAGGTCCTCGAACCATGGTATATTTTAGAGTCTGAAATGGTGCAAACTGACACATTGCAATTCGCGATGTGGACAGTTACAAATAATTCTTTAACTAATATGTTCAAGAAATCTACGATATTATTTCAAATTTTGGAAGAGTGGATAAAAATTAAGAAAAAATTAGGCCTAATGAATAAGATACCCAAGACATGTACACTAGATATACTGCAAAGCCTTATAATAGATTTTTCTTTAAAGAATTGGGCTAATGCAGATAAAATTAAGATATTACAAATTATGCAAGGCGATAACATTTTGTCATTTCAGTCCTTAAACGATACTTTTCACATTCCATCTAGAGAAATTTTCACATATTTGCGGATAAAAAACTTTATACACAAAAACGTGCTCAAATCGACGTCCATTTTTGCTAAAAATTTGGAATTTATGTTTAAGTTGCAACCTATTAAAAAGAGCATGTCTGCTGCCTCAGCAATGTTGGAATCCCTTAAGGAGTCTCCCTATAGAGTGATCAAGACGTGGGAACTAGACTTGAAAGTGCAAATTTCGATAGATGACTGGAACTCCTCTTTAACGCGGGTAAATAAATATATCCACTGTTTAAATCTGTCAGAATGCCACTTCAAAGTCCTCTACAGATGGTATTATACACCTGTTAGAGTAGCCAAAATGTTTCATTCTGTCGAGCCAACTTGTTGGAGATGTGGAAGCCATTTAGGCACCTACATACATATCTGGTGGTCATGTCCAGTTGTTAAAGTTCTTTGGTCCTGGGCCTTCAATATTTTTACATCTATGTCCGTAGATAGAATTCCGGAGAATGCCGCTTCGGCTCTTATACATTTGAATTTGCCTTTTGATTCTCAAAAAGAGATATGTCTGGCTATCCATTGTTTAGTCGCTGTTAAAATTATTATTGCGAGAAATTGGAAAATATCCAAGCCGTTTAATAAACGATCACTGATAGAACAAGTAAGGCATCAAATATCAATGGAATACGAAATGATCAAAAACGCGAATGCTACTTCTAGAAAAAACAATTGGTATAGGGAATGGTTAGATAATTACAGTTCACTATTTGGATAAATACCCCATAGATGGTTATCTTTCAATGCGATTTATACGAGATATATAGATATCTGTTGAAATAGAGAAAGACCGCTTGAATTGAAAATAGAAGTCAATAACCCCACTATAGGTGGAAAAGAACATATTTTGATTATGTGCTCTGAGCTGGTGGATGTTTTTTTTTTGTTTGTTTTTGTTTTTGTTTCTGTTGTGCCTTATTGTTGTTACTGTTGTTTTTGTTGGTATGTTAGTACTGATATGCCGGATTATGAGTGAATACTAATACGCGATTACTATTTGTGTGTTATGCATGTTAAACATAAAAGATCCATGTATTTATTGGACAGATGTGCATATATGCTAAGTATTAATTCCTGCATATTTGATGTATGTCAAAAAAATGAAAAAATGTTTGTCTAATAAAGATTTATTAAAAAGAAAGAAAGAAAAAAAAAAAATTCTACAGTGAGTTTTCAGGCTAAAATCATGCCTTCTAAATTAATATTAAAATCTCTGCCAAGAAATCTCCTTGCGCAATTCTTATACAGACACTTTTGGGCACAATGATTAAACTTTTGTAAACCGATATATAGACTGTTAATATTGCTCCTGTAAGGCCACGCTAACACTACTGTTTTAGAGTACACATATTATTGTATTAAAGCGTCACTGTCACCGTTAGGGGACTTTGCCGAGTTTGAAAAGTCCCCCAATGGTGACATCGCCGCAGGTGGTCCGGTAGCAGGGGGTAGTTAAGGTGGCTTTACTTACCTGAACCTGTCCCTTGCGGGCGCTGCCATCTTGATCTGGAATGGTCCTCCTCAGCACTAATGAATTTGTTTTAGCATTAAATTTTGTAGAGCACATTGCCCAACATAGCCAGAAGGGAAGCATTAACCAAGTAACGCAATATTAAAGGAACTCTGTTGTGTCAGGAACACAAACATTCCTGACACTATAGTTCTAGTCTGACTGTTTAGGTGACCCCCTCCCGCCTCGGTCTCAGTAAAAAGATGATTTAACTTACCTTTTCTCCCACACTGTGCTGGTCTCACCACGCCTGTCTCTCCGCAGCTAGCCCCACCTGCTCACGCCTCCACGGCTTTAAGTTTAGCTAAGTAATGCCCTAGCGTATTTGCAAACTTTGGAGGACTATATCAAGGGCTACCTACCCCCTGAACCTCTAAAACTGTATATAAAACTTTTAAGTGTGGGGTATATTGTGTGCTGTTATTGCACATAGGGGTAAGAGAAGTTTTACAGGTACACAAGGTGTGATCTATTCTATGATCCAGTGTTAGCAGTCACTGGAAATACAGTCAGTTAATCCCTACATAAGGTAGGCTGCATAAAAAAAAAGTCAGATGAGGCGGTAACTATAAGGTCAACCAAAATGACCTCAAACCAAAGCCAATACTTTATAGAAAGGTCAGTCCTCAGTTAGATGTTTCTATCAGTGGGGACCATATGGAAGACTTGTGAGCGGCCATTAATGTATGCAGTGTCCCATTAAAGGAATTCCCTTTTTCTGATAGCCATCTTTATGCATTATTGGTCAGATTGTCTGATAAGAGATCATCTGCTCACTAATATGCTGCCTTACAAATTCATGTGCTGTTTTGCCTACAGCACTTTCGTTCAGGTGACCTAACCTGTGCTGCCATGTCAGCTTAGTACAGAGTAATTTTAAACCTGTGGCCTCCAACTGATGAACTACCATGGATAGGTAATCAGTTGTTGGACTACCATGGATAGGTAATCATTTGTTGGACTACCATGGATAGGTAATCAGTTGTTGGGCTGCCATGGATAGGTAATCAGTTGTTGGATAGCCAGGGAATACTGTTTTGCAATGGTTTGCCCATTATCTCATTATCTGAGTCTCTATGTCTGGATTTAAAAATCAGGTGCGTCAGCAAATAATAATAATAACAATAATAATAATAATAAAAGCTGTAAATATGTGCCCCCCTACAGGACAGGTACCACTCTGTCTAATTGGAAATACGGCCCTGTGGGTCTCCCTAGACAACAAGCTTCCTCTAATGCCAGATGACACGTCTGTCTTCTGCAGAGTTGCATAAACTGAATGCCGATTCCATTGGCCATTCTCTTGCTGAGAGCATCAGCTGAGCGCTCTCAGTCAATTAATGACCTTTTGTGCAAAGAATATGCACAGAATTTATATTAGCCAGCTCTCATTGCTGTAACTCTCCTTATATGTATTGTTCAGGTCACATTGACTTCCCAAAGTCTATCCTGGACAACAAGCATGTCGTATGCATGAAAATAATGAATAACATTATGTTATGTGTCACACAAGATCGTTTTGACACAAACAGCATATTATTTGTATCATAACATTTTAACATAAATAGACCTTTTATTTAATGGGGAACTGCCACTTTCCAGGATTTGTATTAACATGTTTACCCACCCCTATATTTATCAAATATGCATTCATGGGGTGTGAAAATTGAAATTAAAGAAAAAGATTTGCACCTGTTTATCCTTCCATCTTCCATCTTAGTTCCCTGTCAATCATTGTTATAACCTTTGTCCTTTTCACCCGGTACTCAGCATTAAGAAAGCATACAGAAAAGAGGAGAAATAAAACGTTTATTTTGATTTCTCATCTTCATTTGCAAGGTGTGCCCTGGCTTTGCCCTGTCTGAACTGGATTATGATGCCATTTGCTAAATCTTAATATAAATTTAAAAGAAAACTGAGCGTCTCATGTAAAAAAGATTAACACAGGTTATAGGTGATTTTCAATGTTTTATTCAGTGGTTTAAAGTCCATAGATATGACAGTTTCCATTTAACTTGTATATTAGCTCCTTGATCACAACGGAAATAATGTATATATGCTTCAATCAATTGCAATGTGCTTATGGAAAACATTTGGAATTTTTGTATTAACACAGCACAAAATAAAGGTAAATTTAAGAAACAGAAAACAGAAACAGAAAAGCTCCCAATACAAATTAGGAAAGATTTCTGTCCTTGAAACATGTGCCATTCAAGTAGGCTCTTCAAATAAAAAGAGTTATCACATTCGAACCCAATTGACCGATTGCCCCAAGTGTTTTCTTTTCCTTTAATTTATGATATTGTAGTGGTAATAGAGAACAGTAACTCTGTTACAAGATGTCAGAGGAGCAAGACATTATTTTCTTATATGGTACTTGGGTTACCTTCTATTTTATTTTTATTTATTTTTTGTGCAAAATGAAAACGTAGATAGGAGACAATTCTTTTTAGGTTAAATGAAGGAATCAAATAAATCTAACTTGGGTCTCAGTTTAATTAATTTGAATCAACAATATTTAGGGACTTGTTTTTGAGTTTCTGTGGCCATTTCTCTTGTTTTAGAAGCTTCGGAATTGCACTTGTTTTTGCCTTGATACATTTTCATAAGAGCGGTAGGGATGAATCATGGGTCTGAGTAAAGATACTACATCTCCTCCAAACATTTTTGGATTTATTCCCCAAACTCCAGATGTATTCAATTGAAATCCATATGAAAAATGTAGGCTAAAATTGTCCAATGGTAACTAATCAGCACCTTTTGCTTAGAGTTTTGTGAATAAACCGATTGCATCAGACTACTTTCCCCTCTCTTATGCTAGCTGTAAATAAAAGTATTGGTATTCTTTCACATAGATTGCAAATGCTTACTGCTGACACATATTTTCAACTGTATGTTTTCCCTCTCCTACACCAAGTATAGATCCATGACCTCATCCTTATTGTAAGTGAGCATAGGTCAATATGCTTCTCCTGCTACATCACACTCATAATGGACAATGCATCTTGTAAGGATTTTACTATTGCTCTCCTTCCCATTTATCTCATCTCCTAGTCTTTATGCTTTCTGTCCCTCCACCTCTGTGACCCTTTAAAGGGACACTCCAAGAACCAATATAAGTTTAATGAATTCGATAGGCTTTGGCCTCATAAATATACTGTATTTTTTGAATACTCAAATCTTTATATTTTTTGCACAAAAAAAAAATAATATGTTGCAGAATAATGCACCATAAGCCTACCTCTTTAGCCACGTCTCCTCACTCCAGAAAAAAAGACTTCCTTATCGAAAGTATGCTCACAGCTAAGTAACTGACAGCACTGAATGATATAAACTACAAAACAACCAGCATTAGAAGGAAAGAACACACAGGAAAACATATAGTAAGGATATCACTACCTGTTTATAGTTTCTTTGACTGTCTGCATCCAGGTTGCAAATGAAAAGAAGCTCACTCAGTGCTGTTGGTGCTGAGTTATGTGCACCTTGCCATTGATAAGGAAGTCTCTCTGGCATGATTACGCAAAAGGTGCAGCATTCAGCAAAAGATTTATTTTTGTGCAAAAACGATAAAAATTTGAGCATGCAATAAAATCAGCATGTTAATGTGGCCAAAAACTATCAAATGCATTAGATATGTATTGTGTAAGCAGTGTCCCTTTAAGACATTTGTCTGGTTTATTTTAGTGTCTTTTACTCTGTAAGCCGCGTACTTTATGCCAAGTATCCGTATTGAATCTTTTTCTAAATTTATTCCACAGACCCACATAGCTCAATAGCCTAGATACGCACACAATTTTGAACTGGACTCCTTTTACATTTCTCTTAGCCATTATATTTTTTTAGATATTTTAAAATGTTGTTTTGTAATGTGTTTAGAGTAACATCTTTAAACTTTAAGAATCCTATTTAATGACACTCCAAAAATGTTCCTGTTTGATTATATTCTAACAGTCTGGCTCATTTAATGAAAATAAATATTTCATACAATTCACTGTAATAAAACTTCGTTTTCAGCATTCATATTCAAAGATTTTCAGAACAGATAGAGAAGGCAATAGAATGCATATTTTGCTTAATCATATTTAGACTTAAAATCCAAGATGAGGTTTAATATAATTTCCAAGATAAGACAAATGCTTGCATTACACATTCTGTGAGGATAATGAGATACTGAGGAAAACAAGAATTCAAACAATAACTACTCTTCGGGTACATAAAAAATCATTATAGTTAACAAGTATCAAGTAAGGAAATAGAAAAAAAATAAATAAATCCTCATACTGAGAGCTAAAGTTGAGCATGCCAAAATAAAAAAGGAAAGAGAGCCATGTAGCCCAGAAGCAGACTTTCAGACTCTCCAGTAGACCACCAAAGACCCCTGACATCCTCATACCTGAAGGAAAGGAGGAGAGTAGTATGGTCAATACATATCAACATATGAATAACATATAATCATTAACCTTTATATACTTTATATATACTTTATATAGTATACTTTATATACTTTATATAGTATATACTATTCACCAGTTTATATGTATTAACCAAAATGTATGTACCTAAACTCAGAACTGATTGTAGATGTCCTTAATCCTCTCACTGGCACCAGACAATTTTTAAACATCTCTTGAAATTCCTGTATTCTGGTAATGCAGCTATTATGTTTATCATTATAATGCATTGGAACCAGAAATAGCCAGACTACCTTATTCAAACTTGGCTACTTTGGACTAAATTAACTTGATGACCCATTATTAAATTGTAAAAAAAATTCTCAGTGACACACTGTTTATTTGTATTTACAGTCTGCAAAAAAAAAAAACTACATTTATTATATTTTCCCCAGTATCATGGGGCCTTGGATTCACTGAAAAGGTCAACACTTCTACAGTAAACCATTCACTGTGGACACTTGTTTGAGATTAGATGTATAATAGCTGCCCATTTTAACCAGTGGAAATTTACTAAATGCATATGTGTACTTACTTTTGAGTCCTGGACCACAAGTCAAAGGGATAGTCAAAGTTTTAATCTTAAAAAGGTTGTCACTTTCCGGCGTCTCTGCCTTATTTTGTAAAAATCCCTGATGGTGACATCTCCACTTGGGGTACAGTAGTATGGTGGCACAGCACGGGTGAGTTATACTTACCTGATTCTGTCCCCCATGAGTGCTTCCACCTTCAATCTTAAGTTTCTGATGCTTCATCTGCCAGGAGCCCACATCCGTGCTGATCTCACATGTATGTGCAAAGGCACAACAGTGATGTGTATAGAGGATCTGTATGAATATTGTCCCACGACGATTGATGAGCAAGACAATGCCTTATTTCCACAACTGCTGCTGCTAGTGACAGCTGGGGGAAGTGACAAAACTTCATGGTGGTAGCTCCAATCTTTAGTCAACTTGAGGATTTTCCATAAGACCAAGCAGTCCTTGCTTTGACTTATGATATCTGTCGTCGTAGTTTCCCCTGCAGCCTTACAAATTAAAAGAGTTCAAATAAATAAGTAGCAGTTTAATAACCCAATCAGATCTTCAGTGGTAAATTAAATAGGAGAAAAATAGAATGTTTATCATCCTATTAAAATTAATATGTAGCCTAATTAGGAAGATTTCACTTTTGAAGTTCCTCCAAACTCTAATATACCATCCCAGACTAACAAATAGAAAGAAAGAGACAATGTAAAATATCAAGTAAAATAATACATTTTCTGAAATGTTTAAAGTTTTCAAATCGATGTGTCTGATCGTCTATGTGGGACTAAAACAATTGCCATTCCATTTCCCCTCTCTTGATTATTGGTTTGACATTAAGATTGTTTGAATTTTTATTCATTTTTCTGCAAAGCAACAACTGTTTGAAGCTCTGTCATCTACACCACCAGACACAGTATGTCAATGAATTTCATTTTTATGTTAAATACAAGTCACACATATTGATTTATGTGGCTGTGACCTTAAACATATGCCATTGATTCCTGACTCCTAATTGGACAAAGTCATTACAAATTTCTACAAAGTGAATTCTGTCCATTACTGTAGCATCAATAATGCTGTTACATTTTTAGTACAGCAAAATAAATAAAAGGGCAATATATTCAAAGAACATGTCCATCCACAATGTCACTTTTCCCCTTCATTTTGAATAGATGTTCTGTTTACTGATAATGTGACACTTGTCACAGCAGGCAGTTGTTTATGAACTTGTGCTCATTCTTTTAAAGAAAACTATTTTTTTTTAATATTTGGCCTTCGATAAATAATATATTGAGTGTTAATATGACCCATATAAATATCCTGGGTTATCTATTGTCAAAAAAAATATGATAATGATAACATACATTGGTAAGCTAATAAGCTGCTTCAACTGGAACAATCAACTCTATTTGCTAGTCTGACTGGCCCCATAACGAACAGGGCAAATCCCTCTGGATGTACACAGTGCCATCCAAACGGCAAAATCCAAAAATTGTTCACACTATTTAACAGTGTCCAGATTTTGCAATACTGGCTCTGAATGAGCCAGAATTATATCCGGCTTTGAGCCAGACTGAATGCTGCTGGACAGCTGGAATTTGAATTCCCAGAAGCTAATCAACAAGAGGGCTCTGAAAGGAAAATCTTGCCAGGTGAAGATAGATTATTTTTCATTGCCTCAGATTATAGAAGAGGGTTAGTCATTCAGAAGGTTAGTATGACATTGTTTCTATCAAGTATCACATGTATTAGGCTCCCTCTCATTTATCAGTGTGAAGGGGGTAGGCTATTTTGTTTGGGGGGGACAAAGGCTTGGAACCCTTAGATCCCCATGCGGTGGTACAATGGCCCTAACTTTGAAGGGGTGGACAACTGGTGGAAACAATTAATACCCGCTACCATATTAATGGTTTCCACCACCACCACCAACGGTTGGTAGCTGGTGGGAGGAAAAAGCATGTCCATCTGTGTATATAATAGCAGCCCCAACCTGCTGCCCATAACAGGGGGCCAGGGGGGTCTGAGAGATGTCCCCAAGTTCCTATATTAAGAGCCCCCACCTGGTGCATATGTTTTATTAGTGAACCCCACCCTATATTATTGAATTAAGTCCCTGCCCGATAGTCATGAGATGGAGCCATTTAAGCTACTGGGCCCACTGGGTCACTAGTTTTTGTAATAGTGAGTGACCACTGGTTGCTCACTGTTAAGTATTCTATAATTCTTTATTTTTCCAGTGCATGGCATAAACGTTACAGCAGTCCATAGAGATTGGGCAGTATGTGGTTGTTATGTAAGTGGGTTCACATTGGGTTTCCGCACCATTTTACTTTTAAACAGGTTTGCGTGGGTCCTGGCAGCTTGTGTCGCCCTGAGGATCTGGGTGTTCGAGTGTGGTGTGGCTATGCCGACCAGTGGGTGAGTTGGGCAATAAACAAATTTCTGTCTGCAAACTTAAATTAATATGAGTGCCGAACGTAAGTTTTTCTAGCTTCACCTTCAGCATGGCAGCCTTCTTATTATACCTTCTCTAAATGTGTGCCGGACGCATTCCTTCATGGCAAACTGGAAAGGCTTTCTCTATAGGTCTGCAGAGTGGTAGCCTGGGTGTTACAGCCTCCATAACTGAACCTCTTCCAAATATGAATAGGTAAGGGACCACAGAGATATTTCCTGCTTCTGCACAGGGGCTCCCTGGCCATGTATTACCAAGAATTCAACAGGCATGGGAAAGATCGGGGTGCAGGTGGATAACCATACTATAACCAGACTTTTTCTGTATTGTTTGACCAATCATTATGGTAGACTGCTAAAATACCAGGGTAACCCATCACAATGCATTTATAACAAATATCGCAATACTTTTGGCGTGTATGAGAATATTACCCCCCTAGAATAGTATAGCTGTGGCATGTTTACATTGATGTGTCTGTGTTTTAAATAACTACTGAAGATGCCTTCACTGTTTCCTTACTATGTCTACATCTTTGATGTAATAAGCCAGCAGTTCTCTCCCAGTCTGCTGGCAACACTCCAATATTCAGAGCTCTTTACAAAAATTCTGACATTTATACATTCCTTCAGAAGGTTTTAACACTATCCCATGTGGTTTAAAGGTGTGCTCTCTGCATTATAATTTACAAGGCCCTTGCTCTTCATATCTCCAGTTCTAAGCTCTATGGCCTCGGAATTCAAACAGATAATATATGGAAGATTTTCTTCATGGAGTCAACATTGGGCTATCAAAGCGACCGAGCCCTTAAATAAAACAGCCAGTTCCCACACTTGGACATGTTTAAACATTCAACATGTAACAATATTTGTGTTTGGCAGAGTCAAAAGCCACGTTTCAGTAATAGAAAAATTATTACTTTATCCCTGTGAATGAAACGTATGTAGTAAGCGGGGAATATATTTCTTTGTGCGCTGCATTGTGATTAGCTGGACAAACATCAGTCATATAAAGGTCCTTGCTCTTTACGAAAGGGGTAATATGCTAGTTTGACATATAATATTGTGTTCTTTATGTGGCCTTTTTCAATGTTGGATCATTATAAGTATTATAGAGTTTTATTGTTTTATAAAAATACTTTTTTATTAATTTGTTAAATTAGTAAGTGAAGAATTAATTATTTTTCCTTTTTGGGGCATAATCAGAAATTTATTGAAGCTGCAATTTTTTTTTTTTTTTAGTTTTTTTTTTACAATTTCCCTTCTTTTAGCTGAACAGCAGCAACATGTACATGTGAAAGGTTAAATGTGACTCACGTTTTTCAACCTATGTTAGCATGCTGCAATGTTAAATATTGGTTAGCCTTTAAAAATAGTACATCCAAAAATGGGCAAGTATTTTAAATTAGAAAAGCCCAGGTTATTGAAAACAGATTTGTAATTTCATAAATTGAATGTAAGAATAGAAAGTCTAATAGCCAATATTATAACATATCCTACTGGGATCATTTCATAAATCCCAAAAATATTTAATTTAGGAAACATTTAATTAGATTGCAAATTCTTTGTATATTCACTGAGAATGAATAAATTGAATTCTTTTTTTCCATGCAATCCCACAATTTCATGAATGACAGAACACAATTTGAATTAGCATCAACTTTATCCTCAGAGATCTTCACCTGAGGAAGACGTTTTTATACGTTGAGACGCGTTGTGCTGTATGTTACTGTATGCTGCTTATGTGATTCATCCCTTGTGAGACTCCAGAAGCTTTAATGTTAGATTTGTAATCATTGTTTAAATGACAGGCTCATAAAAATGTGAGTGTGATACCGACTATTAGTTTATTACTTTATCCATAAAATTCCTATCTTTGCTGTACTGCCCTATGAAAGTGACATCTACCTCTCATCACATACTGGATATGTGTATATCTGTGTGTTTTTATACAAATCTAATGGTGGAGTACACTGTCACTGTTTCTGGGCACTTTACTGGAAGCTGGGATTTTATTGCGCTGTTCACGTTTGTATTTTTGGATTGTATTAAATTGGTGGAATTTGAGTGATTGATTTCACAGTGTTCAACAGCTGCACCTTGTTCAATATATAGTGCTGGTTGTATTGCACACACTTTGTTTCTTCGGTTCTTAAAATGTACCTGTAATGGCGCACACAACTTGTGCAAGCATAAATGCAAAAAAATATATAGATTTTTATTTAATACCCTTTTTTATTGTGGTTCCTTGTCCTCTGTCAATAAAATCCTTGGCATTAGACCTGTGTGCAGGCAACACAAAGGTTCCAATGATGAGAAGTGAATGACAGGAGGAGCAAGAGAACCTTCCTCCACGAGGTTCTCTTGCTCCCTGTGACACTGCTACTGCACCAGGTGCTCATCATGCTTGCTGGGGGAATACAGGTGGCTCACACACTGATTTGTTGGCAATAAAGTCAGCACATTATAGTCAGCGCAGATGATTATCCTGCTTGTCGAAGTGTTCCGAGGCAATCACAGCAGAAAATGGGGGCAACAGGGGGCGGGTGATACAGCACTGTAACAACCATGGACCCACCAACAATGGTGGCACTGAAGATAGGGTTTGCAAGTATGCAATGCTATAACAGCTCCCAAAGCAATGCATTGTATTATTTAATTCTATAATAAATTATATATTACGTCCTTTAGTTGTTATAGTGTTGTGTTAACCTGGAGACCTATGTTCACCTTCAATGCTATATGCCAGCATGTAATGACCTGTTTATTTAGCATCCAGATCTCAGACCAGATTGTTATGGTAGCATATAACATTACTAGTCTTTAAGGAGTTAAAAAAAAAATCATAAAACCTACTGATGCTCAACCTGTCCAATAAAAATCTAGATGAAGTTAAATGATTTTTCCTTTTAATCTGATGTAAATATTGTTGCGTATTTTGTCCTAGACATGCTTTTGACAGCCAGTAATAAAAATCCTTCTTAGATTTACAGACTGTATCATAAAAACCTGCCAAGATTGCAGCTTGGATGTGTTTAGCAGTTTTTGCTATGGTGTTTCCAAAAGAATAAAATGCCTATTAACACAGGGAACAATTCCACTACTAATATTTGAGAGGCATTTCAAAGCATGCCAATTGCCAACTAGTAATACTTTTACGGAGTAACATATCTGAAAACAGCAAAACTTAAAAGTAAACTACCCTAAAAACAAAATCCGGCACTTAGAGCCTGTGGTCAACCTAATAAAAATGCAGCCCTGGACCCTGAAGATATTTATCGGACCTTTAGAGGAGCACATCTGTTGTACAGCACTCACAAAGCTTTACCAGTTGGGGGTCTACTATTTGGCCACCCTTTCAGGCTTGTACTTGTGTGCAATGTCTACACGGATTATTTACAAGTGAGAATTTAAAGTGAAATTCATATGGAAGGCCAGAGTAGTCAAACAGAAAGCATAGTTAACTTAGAGAATACTTCCAGTTCAGTTATTTTGACCTTAAATTAGAATTTCACTGTGAATTCTCACTTTAGAGAATAACTCTGTATGTGTGTGAATGCTGGGGTGTTTTTGTTTGGAGTATATGCAGGGATATATTTGTTTTTAGTGTTAGCTTTAAATACCGGCGTGTATTTGTGAGTAGATATGGAGGTAGAATGCAGTATTGTACTAATATATACACATACACTCCCACACATATTTTGTGTGCAGGATGGTGGCTTTCCTGAGGTCAAGTGGTAGCAGGATCAAGTAAGTTGCAGGATCCTTTCTCTTCATCGAGCACCTCTGTGTGAGCCCAGAGGAATTAAAGTGTAATCACATTTTCCTAGCACAGCCAGGGCCAAGTTGCTCTGAGTTGGAAGAGGCCCAGGAGTTTCTATATCCCTAACAAGACTATGTAGTAATAGAGAAAGGTTGCCCAGTGCACCATTTAGGTCATGGGCCATGACTGCCATGACTGTGCTAAGGACAGTCTTGTAATGGCAGTCTTGTAAGGCAGTTATTAATTGAGTAAAGAAATGTGTCTTTTTGGAAAATGAAGTTATGAAATAGATAATTACCACTCTTCTCTCTCACTTTCTGGTAAGCATGGCCTGCAGGACTTTTTCCCTTCTTCTACTTCTTGCGCCAGCAAGATATGGACAGCATTCACCCAGGATGGCATCCCCTCTTCCTCAGATGGCCCAGGTTCTTGTCCAGCTTGAAGAGTTGTCCAGGGAGCATGGTGCTGATTCCTTGCTGGATCATGCTGCAACTTTGGCTCGGGAGAACCGTTTGTGTCTCGTGTTCCTGCCTGAATAACGCTGGAGGGAGGACTAGGCAGTTGCAGCTGGCTTTTTTTCTGAGCTTATGTTTTTGCCACTCTTGCTGTCTGCTGTAGTTTCTACTGCCTCATTGCCCACAGTACCGATGCCAGCCTACTCTTCAGTCTGTGCACCACCCCCTTGTTAGTTTTGCAGTGTCTCATGGTGTTACAAAGCACATTTTGCATAGCAAGTTTATTGGTTTAAGTCCCTTGCTTTCTAGTAATAGGTAAATGATTGACAGGATGTATAGGGGTGATCCTTCTGAGAGTGATAAGTCAAGGCATACCTTTGGGAACTTTCTCATTTATGCTTCTTTTTTGTTTGAAGGCTCCCCTTCTTTTAGTACATCTTTGTTCCTTTATCTAAACGTTATCTGGGGAAACTAGAAAGTCAGTGTTGGTACAAATACCATCAGCACTTTCAGAGCACATGGCCGGGCATCCTGATATGAATTTTTATTTGGCAGGATGGCAATCTTTGGCTGTTGCTTTTAACACCAAGTTGGCCACAGCGAGGCACTACAGAGGGTGCATCCAGTGGGGCTAGTAAAGCACTGTGCTGACTTTTTAATGCGATCCACTGCTAATCGGCCACTTAATGCTGTTTTTGGCACACGTGATCTCAGTGTGGGGAAACGCAATCCTGCAGAATGCCCCTCAGCTTCTCAGAGGTCTTTCTGAAAGTTTTCACATTTCTTTTTCGCCCTTGCCCTCTCCAACGTTCTCTGTCAATCTGGCTTAGATGGGGGTTAAAAAGGATTTGATTTGGAATAAACTCATGGTGAAGGATTCCTCTCGTATTATGGTGGGCCCTTTTTAAAGCTTGCCTCTCTAATCTTTGGGTGTTCCCTCTCGGTCTTGTTCCTAAGAAGGATTCCTGTAAATTCCAGTTAATCCTTCACCTGTCTTTTCCTTGGGGTTACACAGCTAATTATATCATGCTGGTAGGGACCTGTAAGGTTCTTTACACATCTTTTGATAGGGCTTTATGGTTGGTTAGGTAGATGGGTTAGGGGTTCCCTTTTGTTATATGAGATATTCCATACATTTTTCACTTTTTTCCAATTCACCCTGTTTGTTTTCAATTTCTTAATTGTCAGCTTCAGTCTTTTATCATTATGGGCTATTCTATCTCCTGTCATCTTTTTAATATTTTTTTTTTTTTTATTATTGGAATTGATGATCATAGAGGAGATGAATAGCTGATTGCAACTTCATTTATTTGGGTGATTTCTTGCTCATTGGACCAGTGGGAAGTTCTGCCTAAGCTTACTTGTTGGCTTGTTTCTGTTTGTGATGGAGTTCCTCAGCACATTGGTTGCCAATGATAAGTATGAGGGACCGTTTATGACCCTTTCCTTCTTGGGTATTGAGACTGATACATTAGACATAGTTTTTAGGATACCTGTGGACAAGCTCGAGGCTCTGGTTACATTAATTCTTAGGGTTAAAGGGCTTTCTAAGGTTCAACTTCATATTCTTCAATCTTTGGTTGGTTATCTCAATTTTGTGCGTTTTCTACTCCTTAAATGGTTCTTTTTGTTGGCAGGGTGCAGATGCCTTTAATTGGAATCTCAGGCTGTTTACAGATACTGCAAGTTCTAGTGGTTTATATGTGTATTTTCTTAGTTTGTGGTTTGCTAGGTTGTAGCTGGAGTTATGCCATGGGTAGCTTCTCTGGAACTTTATGTTCCTAGGGCTGTTACCCATTGTGGTGGCTGTGGGGCTTTCAGCTTTCATTTGGAGTGTTTTTTTTTCTGTTCTGACAGCTTCATATGGTTCAGTTCATTGATAAGGCTTCTTCTAGCTCTCCTCTTGAGCTCAGAATATTGTTGCTAATGCTCTTTCTCATTCACAGTGGCTTTTTTGGGAGGCGGATCAAGAGGTGGTGCAAATGGAGGAGTGGGCCCAGAACACTTGCGGAGCCTCTTACTTATTGGTCAGCACCACTACTGGACCTTCTGTCTTTCTCCTTCCCTTTCCTTCTTCTTCTCCACTTCCTCCCCCCTCATTTTTTATGTTTGTTTTTCAGTTATTTTCACAGCATGGAGTTTGGTAGAGTTTGCTTTGGTTAACGCCTGAAAAAGCAGTTGCAAAAAAAAATACAGAACATTGCGAGAGTTTGGTTCTTGAACATGGTTTAGAGGGCAAGAACCAAACTCTGAGTCTGTTATACGTGTCTGTGGGGGCTTCAGTCACAGTTTGGATAAATATGTTATATTTCATATGTGTGTGTTGTATATCATCTGGTTTTAAATAAACCTCTGTCCAAGCCCGTCACCTTTTTAACTAAGTGTCCAGCATTTTATTGGTTGGGTTTCAGGCTTGGAGTGGGTTTTGTAATAATTACAAGCATGCATTTGGTAGTCATTTTTTGTAATATAAAGAGTGACAAATTTGTTTATTCAACTGAGATTCCAGGCCCAATAGTGTCCCTAACTCCCAAATACTGTTGCATGAAATAACAAGACCCAATACTTTATTAGCCTGCCCCAACCTCAGCTGTCCCCTTGGTCTTTAGAAAGAACAGGTAATAATAATAAAAAGAAAAGAAAAAGGTTTTACAAGAATTACAATAACATTAACATTTTAAGGGCCGAATGTGTTGGGGGGCGGAGCCAGCAGCCTCACGGGACAGACGCAGGAGAAGTGAGCTCCGTGCAAAGTCCACACTAACCGGCTAATAGCAACGGTGTTACCCGGTCGCACACCTTTCTCCCTGCACACCAACCTTGCTGAAGCTGATGGGGAAGCGCAGCAAGAAATACCGGGCCGATCCGAGCCCTGGGTTCCGCGATATCAGGACTTTCCTGCGGCAAACGGCTAGGCCAGAGGCATCCAAAATGGCGCCGGCAGAGGCCTCCATGTCGGAGTCCTCGGACGGGGAGAGCTTCCCTGAACAGCTCTCAGAGTTCAAGAGGGCACAAAAAGCTGACCAAGGGCACCAGGGGCCAGGAGATACAGCCCCTCCCACCAAAGCCGACATAAAAGCCCTACTCCATGAAATAAGGGCGATGTTTCAAGCTGATGTGGCGGTGGTCAGAGAAGAGGTAGCCACACTTGCCACCAAGGTGGCCAACACGGAAGCAGATATGGAGACTGTGAAAGTGGCACAATCTGTTACAGATGCAGCTCTGCACATGGTCCAGAAGAGCACTACGGCAATACCTAACCGTTTGGCTATCCTGGAGGACAGGACAAGGGCGCGAAATGTGAGACTCAGGGGGATCCCTGAAACCGTTACAGACGAAGAAATGCCTCACTATCTCAGGCGGCTCATGACAACGCTTCTATCACCAAAACAGTCGAAACAGGTAGCAATAGACTATTACTTTTGCCTACCTAAAGCTCATCAAGAGGCACCCAAAGACGTGCTGATAAAATTTGTCCGGGACTCCGATAGGGGGATTATTATGGGAGCAACCAGGAAAACACCTGCTGTTGATTTTGAGGGCCACCACCTCACCTTCTATAGGGACTGGTCCCGCCACACCATCCTGTGGAGATAGTCGCTTCGCCCACTCACCCAATTACTCCGAGACCACAAGATACCCTACAAATGAGGGTTGCACAAGCTCCTGGTAGAGAAAGACGGCAAGACCCACTCCCTCACTCACCTCTCGGAAGCTTCTGCCATACTCAGCGAGCTGGGAATGCCAAGTGAAACCTTATTGGTTACACCCCGACCAAGGTTGACCAGATAACCCCTTTTGTACCACGAGCAACGGCGGCACCACCTGGCAACGCACTGACCTGAGGAGTTGCACCACCCCTCTTGGAAAGGACTGCAGGCCAACCCAAACTGCACACATCTTGTCTCCTCTAACGCAAGGACTTAAATACTTGGACTACTCCCTGCGGTTTATATTTTAGTTATATTTTAGTTCTGATTACCTTTTCATTTACTAAATGATGTTTAATTTATTTTTCTTACTGATGTTCCATTTATCTTACTTGATTTTCTAAGTCTCTGGCTCCACAAGCTAACGTAAAATCTGACAGCCACAGTGAACCTCCCCCACAATTAGCTGACAGACAAGTGCCACCCCAGATGTGTAATAATGCGACTAGCAACGCAACAACCAATGCTACAACACAGCTGATCTCACTAGACATAGCTGACCGCCATAGCGGCAAACAAACCAGACGACAATCTTACCACTTAGTATCGAGTGTGACAGTCCATGTCTCCAAAGGCCAAAGGGAGACGCTTCAGCGCATACACACACACGATACGCTAGCTGACAGACTCAGTATACTGCTTTAGATACGTTTAATTGTTAAAAAATACAAAACTGTGCTGTATACCATTTTAATGCTCCTATTATCTTTATGTGAAAAATTGTTGACACCACAGGCATGTTGAATATGAAGTACAACAAATGAAGCATAACCAAAAAAAAACAAAAAAAAAAAACATTTTAAGGGCCAACACCACCATGACAATATAGTCCTTTCCCAACAAGCATTATTCAATTTTAGGGACTAGAATGTGATGATATCAAACTTAAAATTAAGCACTGAAGGGAAAAAAAACAATATTGGGCAATGGAGTGAGGAAATGTCAGAAAATTAAAAAACAAAATCCATAAAAATGATGCTGTTGCTACTACCCATGAAAAGCTGCCATGTTAAATAAACCTACATTATTATACCTGCTCTGACCCCTTCCTGATTCTCACACAAACAAATCTCATGTTCTACCATCATATAACAATGCTAGAAGTAGACAATATATTCAGGAGATTAGTTCATAATGTCAGCTGCAAAAGGTCAGACCACTTCAGCTGCTGATACTTAGTAAGGTTATTACACAAGTACCATCACTGATGGACAGCCCTAGTGTTTGGGATATTATGTAATAAAATCTTATTTTACATATTGCTCTTGTTGGTACCTGATTGAGCAAGACATGTTCAGAGATTACGCTTGAGGCCATGAAATTAAATTAAACTTAATTTAAACCTACGTAATACAGATTAAACTCAATATCAGGTAATATGAACAGGTTAACTAAAGAAAACAAAGATCTGAAAGAATTTACCTGAATCATTATTTTAGTTTTAATAATCAAACCTTTTTCATTCTTATCTCTCTTTTTAAATCTTACAAACATTGTTTTTTTACAAAGGAGCAATGAAATAGATGACTTGCATTTTTGAATAGAGTGTACCGAGACAGATCCTATTTAAATTATAATAATAAGTTTCACAAGAACTGTAAGAGTCATCATTGATCTTCTGTTAGAATGACCAGTATACAAATATGTTTTGTCCCACTCGTTGGGGCCTCTCATTTAAAACAAATGAATACTGGAATGTTGAATTCTGCCTGTTGAAATGCAAATGAGATATTATATTAACAAAAATCTAGATCAATCCTAGTCACATAAAAGCTCCATATATCCTGTAAAGGAAGTTTTACATTATCACTGGCTATGACACAGCTTCTCTGACAGCCATAGCAGCAGATATAGCAGATGTACTAAAAATATAACAGGGTTACTCATACAGGTTTATTAAATAAAGTAAGAATAATTAGGAATTCAAAGTGATTTTAAAATGTAAGGCAAAGTTGCCAAACTGGAAACATTGATGGCGTGAAAGATTTTTATGTTCCTTTATTCTGGCCTTAAAGGACAACTTCAAACACCTAAAGGTCTTTAGTTTTCTGAAGTGCTTTATGTGTGCAGAGTGTATCTTCTTTTTTCATTTTACAAGAAGTGCAGATTTCATAAGAAATTGGCGCTTTTACAAATATAAAGGGCTAAGTGGAGCTAAACTCAAGAGGCAAGCAGTCACACGGCACCACCTGGCAACGCACTGACCTGAGGAGTTGCACCACCCCTCTCGGAAAGGACTGCAGGCCAACCCAAACTGCACACATCTTGTCTCCTCTAACGCAAGGACTTAAATACTTGGACTACTCCCTTCCAAACAATTCTCATTGGGCTGCATTGGGAAGTATGTGATTGCACAACCACAGAACGTCTGGGCTGGGTTAGAAGGGGAGGGCTTGCAAAGGCTGCAGAAAAAAGGTCTGCAGCGTTTACAAATTGTTTTTCGATATAACGCTAATGAAAAATGCATAATTAAATGCATGCATGAATATATTCATGTTTCCAATCATTAATATCCACTAAATAATGATTTTTTTTTTATTTGGTCAGTTGAGTGTCCATTTAAATTTACTTTGATCTCCTCCTGTTCTCACCACAGCACACTGTTCACACATAAAAATCATTCATGACTTTAGAATTGTGAGTGCAACTTTATTAAATTTTTTTTCAATTTGACAATTTTTATTGAGTCGGGTATGGTAGTGCCTGTCAGTGTAGATGGTACCTTTGAGGACCTGGTCTCAGTCCTAATGTCTCTTTAGGTGTCTGCCTTGCCTAGTACGTCTGCCCACTTCGGATGACTACGCGAGACCTAACTATTGGCAGGCTAAGTAGACATCTGGCGGTGGTGGCGGCCTATCTCGAAGCTGAGACGACGTTATTCAGTTCTCTTGTCTAGGCTGCTAGGTAATCCGGCATTGCTTTGTTTTTTTTTTTTATATATATATATTTTAACATAATAGCAATGCCTTTGTGCCTCCCTTATAGTAGATGATGTTCTAATGATTCTAATTCACCCTTGCCTCTCCTTCGAGACTGCCTAACCACTTGGCTCAGTTTTATTTTAAAGCAGGGAGGGGGGAAATGTGGGGTGAAGAAGGAGGGAAACGTAAAAGAAAAGGTGAGATCTGTTTAAAATAAAGCACTTATTTAATTTGTTTTGAAGTCCTGTCAGTGTTACCATTCATGTTGTTGTATTCTCAATTTAACTTATTTTACCTGTATAACTGTGCATTATGCTAGCACCATGGATTATAACAACTATGGTTTTGTGTGTGGGCGGATGACAATAAAGGATTTGCCCCCCGAGCACCTCATCAATGATCTTGCTATTCCCCTGTCTGCCCCTATAGACAAGCCTCCACTGATGCATATTCATTTTAAGTTCAGCTTTTTGTGAACACGTGAATTATTAAACTTATATAGAGAGTTGGCTGATATTAAAAGCTAACTGAATGCCAAACAAATCGGAGTGAATATATGGGTGAAATAGCCAAATGTACAATTTGTGAAAGGCTATATGGGTTTTATATAGCAAATTTTCATTTCAAACATCCACATTTTGACATCTGAGTGCTCTTCCACTTCTGTTTGGCACTTAATGAATAGGCCTCATCTTTGTACTTCATGTACACTTGAAAAGTGGAAAAACATGTATTCTATGCTTATATATCCATCTGATATCTAGATAATTGGAAAATCTACAGCCGTATAATCCAATTTTCCTTTTAAGAGTTTTAATATATTGTTTCCCTCTTAAAGTTAAACTTAATGCACTAACAGTCAAGAATATGTGTCTAGTATGAATCATTCTGTTATTTATGATATATCACATCATGATTCACGATACCAATTAAAGAATTGCAATAAAAACCTCTTGCCCTGTAGTTTCAGTCCCTTGTCCCCTTCTTCCAAGAAGAAATGGTGAGACACCTGGCAGGAAACATACAGTTGTATACTTTCCATAACCCTCAGTGCATAATTTTGTCATTCATGTGAATAAACAAAGATTGCACATTCACAAATGAGCCACTCACTTGGCTCTCAACCTCTCGTAAAAGAGAAAAACGAATGAAAAATACTCAAGAAAGTGAATGAAAGCAGGAAGCTGAGGAAAGCATTTTTCCAGGTTAATAGGAAGCCAAGAGAATTTTTTTTGGCATGAATGAGAAATTACCATGTATGTGTATGTATAATGAAATACACGTGCACTTGCTAGCAACAATTCTTAGCTATGAGAAAGCCACGACTTGCAGAGAAGCAAAATGTGGATCCATTTGAGCATGTGGATTGTTGCAAACACTCTAATTGGAATACTTTGGTATAGTGTACAATGTATGAATAGGCATGGCTGGATATCAGTTTCATTTGTATCACTACTTCCTCTTTGAAGTGGAAGGATTGTGTCAAATTGAGCAGGTCTTTATATTACATTTGATCTATCATTCTAGATACCTGGGGTGTCCTTTCAACACACAATAGTTCTTTACTTCAATCATGACTAATGACAAAATAATTCCATCCAAACAAACAAGCTTTTCAAGAATTTATTAGACTGTATCTGTCATGTTATAATGGAAGGGCTGCATAAAGCAGCACATGTTAAATGAGAAGGACATTTTTATAGAGCTTTTAGAGGTCTACCCAAGATGACAGATCACCTAACCCACTTTGTGAATGGACTGTAGCAAGGCAGAGATGGAGTATGGACTCCTCTACTTGGTCTGTAAGCAAAACTGTGAGCAGGATGAGTGACACACATGGGAATTTGACTGAACATCATATCCCACCTCTGAGGCCTCAGAGTAAATATACATGCTTCTTGAAGCTGCACTGAGAGACTGGGTAGAGAAGCAAGATGATTCTCTACTATGGTGCCACTCGATCATGCTACAATATTAGTAGGTGGCGTAACAGACAGTTGTGAGAGACATATGGTGAAGGGGTTCAAAGAAAAACAATGGGTAGTGGAGTGACACACAATAAACCTACAGGGTGCGAATAAACAATTCTGCCCTGGGTGCCAAATAACCTAGAAGTTCCTTTGTGCCTTAGTTATCATAGGTGCACGGTCACCCTCATTACTGTTAGGAAAGGGAATCAGTTGGGTAAAGGTAAAGTCAACCGATATATTAACAGAAAAAGGAGCCATTTAAGTATAGGTTAAATCACCTTAGATATTGACAGGAAGAGGAAGCAGTTGGGTAATGATAAAGTCGCCCCACCAATAAAAAGAGCCAATTGGGCAAAGGCAAAAAAAAAAAAACATATCTATTGACAGGAAAAACAGCTAGGTTTGTAAAGTCATCCTTTTCAAGGGAAATAAAAGTATGCAATAACCATTTTGCAAAGGATGAGTGGAAATTCAGGTCAACTCCATGTGGTAGTTCTATACGAAGTTATATCACAAATCAAAGTAGAGTGCAAGCAGCTTGGAGCTGCCCTGGTTAAGTCCTACAGGGACAGGTACTGGTACAGATTGGGTTGAGGCTCAAACAATATACATTATGCAACAGGGGAAGGCCTCATTATCAATGGCTAGGATAGGGCCAAAGGGGGAAAGGAGGATAATCATATATATATATATCGGAGTAGAAGAGGAGTAACAGAAACTAGTTATCTTGGGAGAGTAAGTGAATGGGCTATTGAAAGTCTGAAGCTTGTACACAGAGATCAAATTAGCTCTCTTATGCTAAACCCTGCTGGAGGGGAAGGGTATCTACTTATGCTAACCCTGTGGAGGGGAATGGTAACTTGTGCTAAACCCTATGGAGGGGAAGGGTAGCATGTGCTAAACCCTGCTGGAGGGGAAGGGTATCTACTTATGCTAACCCTATGGGGGGGAATGGTAACTTGTGCTAAACCCTATGGAGGGGAAGGGTAGCATGTGCTAAACCCTGCTGGAGGGGAAGGGTATCTACTTATGCTAACCCTATGGAGGGGAATGGTAACTTGTGCTAAGCCCTATGGAGGGGAAGGGTAGCATGTGCTAAACCCTGCTGGAGGGGAAGGGTATCTACTTATGCTAACCCTATGGAGGGGAATGGTAACTTGTGCTAAACCCTATGGAGGGGAAGGGTAGCATGTGCTAAACCCTGCTGGAGGGGAAGGGTATCTACTTATGCTAACCCTATGGGGGGGAATGGTAACTTGTGCTAAACCCTATGGAGGGGAAGGGTAGCATGTGCTAAACCCTGCTGGAGGGGAAGGGTATCTACTTATGCTAACCCTATGGAGGGGAATGGTAACTTGTGCTAAGCCCTATGGAGGGGAAGGGTAGCATGTGCTAAACCCTGCTGGAGGGGAAGGGTATCTACTTATGCTAACCCTATGGAGGGGAATGGTAACTTGTGCTAAGCCCTATGGAGGGGAAGGGTAGCATGTGCTAAACCCTGCTGGAGGGGAAGGGTATCTACTTATGCTAACCCTATGGAGGGGAATGGTAACTTGTGCTAAGCCCTATGGAGGGGAAGGGTAGCATGTGCTAAACCCTGCTGGAGGGGAAGGGTATCTACTTATGCTAACCCTATGGAGGGGAATGGTAACTTGTGCTAAACCCTATGGAGGGGAAGGGTAGCATGTGCTAAACCCTGCTGGAGGGGAAGGGTATCTACTTATGCTAACCCTATGGATGGGGAATGGTAACTTGTGCTAAACCCTATGGAGGGGAAGGGTAGCATGTGCTAAACCCTACGGAGGGGAAGGGTAGCATGTGCTAAACCCTACGGAGGGGAAGGGTAGCATGTGCTAAACCCTACGGAGGGGAAGGGTAGCATGTGCTAAACCCTACAGAGGGGGAAAGTAACTTTTGCTAACACCCACAGAAGGGAAGGGTAACATGCAAACCCTATGGAGGAAAAGGGTAACGTGTGCTAAATCCTACTGAGAGGAAGGGTATTGTCTACTAGTTATATAGTGCAAAGAATAGGCTACTACCTATAGAGGGAAGAGGAGAACAGACTACCTGCTGTGGGGAGGCATGGGCTAATAGCTACGGGGGGAGTGGAGAATAGACTGCTACCCAGGGGCGGACTGACAGGTCGGGCAGATCGGTCATGGACCGAGGGCCCGAGTCAGTCAGGGGCCCGGCAGCACAGCCATGCTTCTGCTGTGGAGATCAGAGATCTCCACAGCAGAAGGAAGTTAAAGAAAGTGCTGTAAGAAGGTTGCAGGGGCCCATAATGAGTCGAAGGGCCCCTGCAACCCATCAACCCTCTGCAAATACCTCCCCCCCATCATTCAGTGAGAGACCTGGCAGCATTCCTTGCTCTCACTGCCAGGTCTCCTCTCTCTCTCCCTGCTCTGTGTGAGGATGGGAGGGGGGCAGGAAGTGACATCACCCGCTGCTTCCCTCTCACACGGAGCACTGACAGCATGGATGGAGGGTGAGAAGAGGAGCCTGGCCTGACAAGTGTTGCTTCAGGAGATGGAGGGAAAAAACATGAGATTGTACAGGTAAGCAGGCCCATACACACACTGCCCCCCCCCCATACACACACTGCCCCCCCCCATACACACACTGCCCCCCCATACACACACTGCCCCCCCATACACACACTACCCCCCATACACACATTGCCCACCCACACACACACTGCCCCCCTACACACACACTGCCCCCATACACACACTGCCCCCCCATACACACACTGCCCCCCCATACACACACTGCCCCCCCATACACACATTGCCCCCCCATACACACACTACCCCCCATACACACATTGCCCCCCCCATACACACACTGCCCCCCATACACACACTGCCCCCCCATACACACACTGCCCCCCCATACAAACACTGCCCCCCCATACACACACTGCCCCCCCTACACACACACTGCCCCCCCTACACACACACTGCCCCCTACACACACACACTGCCCCCCCTACACACACACTGCCCCCCCTACACACACACTGCCCCCCCTACACACACACTGCCCCCCTACACACACACACTGCCCCCCCTACACACACACACTGCCCCCCTACACACACACTGCCCCCCCTACACACACACTGCCCCCCCTACACACACACTGCCCAACCATATACACACACTGCCCAACCATATACATACACTGCCCACCCATATATATACACTGCCCACCTATATACATACACTGCCCAGTCATATATATATATATATATATATATACACACACTGCCCACCCATATATATGCACACACTGCATACACTGCCCACCCATATATACACGCACACACTGCCCACCCATATATACGCACACACACTGCCCACCCATATATACGCACACACACTGCCCACCCATATATACACGCACACACTGCCCACCCATATATATACGCACACACTGCAGACACTGCCCACCCATTGATATACACACACACACTACATACACTGCCCACCAATATATATACACACACACACTACATACACTGCCCACCGTTATATACACAAAGACTGCATACGCTGCCCACACATATACACACACTGCATACACTACCCACCCATATATGCACACACACTGCATACACTGCCCACCCATATATACACATACACTGCCCACCCATATATACACACACACACTGCCCAACCATATATACACACACACACTGCCCAACCATATATACACACACACACTGCCCAACCATATATACACACACACACTGCCCAACCATATATATACACACACACACACACTGCATACACTGCCCACCTATATATACACCATACACACACACGGCCCGCCCACACATACACTGCCCCCACACACACCATACACATACATACATTGCCCCCACACACTGCCCTCCCCATACACACATTGCCCCACACACACATACACTGTCCCCACACCATACACATTCACACACTGCCCCCCATACACACATACACTGCCAAAACACACACACACACCCTACACATTCACTCACTACACCCCCCCCCCACACACACACACACTGAACCTTTCACACACACTGCACCACTCACACACACCACTGCTCCTATGCCCTACTACAGCCTTATGTCCCAGCAGACCCCAGGTAAGTTGTCAAACTGTTCTCAAACGGTTTGACTACTTACTTTAAAATTCTTTTTAACATTTACTTAGTCCTTAAAGGACCACTTTAGGCACCCAGACCACTTCAGCTCAATGAAGTGGTCTGGGTGCCAGGTCCCTCTAGTTTTAACCCTGCAGCTGAAAACATAGCAGTTTCAGAGAAACTGCTATGTTTCACTAAGGGTTAATCCAGCTTCTAGTGGCGGTCTCACTGACAGTTCGTTAGAGGCGCTTCCGCGATTCTCACTGTGAAAATCACAGCGAGAAGACAAGCTGGACGTCCATAGGAAAGCATTTAGCAATGCTTTCCTATGGGCCGTTTGAATGCGTGCGCGGCTCTTGCCGCGAATGCGCATTCGAATCTGACGTCGGCAGAGGAAGGAGAATTCCCCAGAGCCGAGGGAGACAAGCGCAGGAGAAAGGTAAGTGGCTGAAGGGGTTTTAACCCCTTCAGCCCAGCGGTGGGGGGGACATAATGACCCTATAGTGCTAAACCCTATGGAGGGGAAGGGTAGCATGTGCTAAACCCTGCTGGAGGGGAAGGGTATCTACTTATGCTAACCCTATGGAGGGGAATGGTAACTTGTGCTAAGCCCTATGGAGGGGAAGGGTAGCACTATAGTGCTACTTTAATATTTTGTCTTCGAAGGGCCCTGGATCTAATTTTGTCCGGGGGCCCAGAAGGCTGTCAGTCCACCCCTGCTGCTACCAATGACTGGACTACTAACCATGGGGGTAGAAATGGGCTCCTAGCTAACATGGTTGGGAATGGGGTGCAGACAATTAGATGTGCAAATTCACATCCTGGATTCACACACCTTATCCCTCCACACATGTTCATGTATTTAAGTACATTGACCCGCAGCGTTCAAACACACAAAAATACTACATACATATATAGCGCTGCATTTACACCCACAACAGACCCTGTCAACGCATATTATGCTGCTATATACAGACAATGACATTGTGGACAAACTTCGAATAAATCAATACTTTGCACAGGCAATAGAGATGGCAGTAACTTTTCACACATGGCTAGGAAGTCATTTTGGGGCCAGCAGTAGCTAGTAATAAAATGTTACACTATTTGTTTCTGATATTTTATTTTTGGTATAAGGCTATTTCTATGCATTCATGTTTTGTGTCACATGACATTATATTGACTGTGTGTGCTATGAAGAAGACAGCATGGATCCTCCCAGACACAGAGCACACCACATTGATGGGAAGGAAAGCGGGCTAGCACGCCGTAAAAGCCGCACAGTCCCTGCCACACGCCGCACAGCCTGCCCTCCCCGACCGACCGGCTACAACACGGAGCCAGCTGTCTGTCTCGCGCCGACACGCGCACGCCCACTGTTGCCAGGGTAACCGTCGCGTGGCATCTGTTTTTTTTTTCCCCCTTTTAATTTTTTTGCAAGCCACGCGCCGCAAGCTGCCTGAAGGCGCTTGTCTTACAGAAGGCACGTCTGCCCCGCCCCTTTCATAGCATCGCAATGAGCGCGAGGCCACCTTCCCTGCAGTGTGGGACAGCATTCGGCATTCCTACCCCCCGAATTGCTGGGCAATAACTTCCTCAATAATCCCCATTTATTCTATGGCAGTGAGGACCCCCACACTGCTTCTATGGTAAGGGACCCCGCATGCATTGAGTTCCAGCAGCAGGGGCAGGCAGACTGATTACTCTTGGTCATATTCACTGATGGGAACTGTGGAGGATTGACAAGAGGATAGTTATTAAATTAGGACAAAACCCCCAAGCCAGAAGAATAGCTGGATTATTATTATTATGTTTTAATGTTCATCACTTATGGTTATTTTTGCCTAAAATGTGTCAATTCTCTGCAGAGTACAGTTTTCTGAATAACCTCTTAAAACTATGACTGACTTGTTGATCAGTTCATAAATGTTTAAGTAACATTTAAAGGAACATTGCAAGCACCATAACCATTACCACATGCTGTGTGGTTACTCCTATAAATGCCCTGTTGTCCCCCATTATACGTAGTTACCTACCTGGGGTTCACCAAGCGCTGGTCACTTCCTTTATTAAAAGTCAAAACTCCTACATGGAGATCCCATTAGCTTTCATGGGCTTAACCCTGCAGTGCTCAGTCACTGAGAGCATCAGTGCCAGGCTTAGCTCAAAGCAGATAGCTTCTGTTTCCCATAGAGGAGGTAACCAGCGCCCAACTTAAGTAAGTTAGAAATATTAGCAAACCGATTGACTACTACTTATTTTTTTCCAGGGCAACTATTATGGCCAAAAAATATAAAGTTCCCAATGATTCACACTTTAGTGAATAACTTTTTATAACTAATGATACCAACCATCCTGTATTAAAAGGCCAATGAAATGTGTTGGGGACAGTGACGTGCAGGACTGTATAAACCTGCACTTGGCATAATGCTGTGAACTGCTATAATACAATAGGTGAATATTGAGAATCCATTGAGGGCATGTACTCTATTAAATCTCCATGCTTTCTCCCTTTCCTGGGCTTTGTATAATTGCAACAGATTTTTAGTGACGTGTTTGTATTAGTCTAGGGCACTAAAGGGGTAAATAGGCCCATGTATGCCCAGCACCACTGCTGCGCTCTGACCTCAAAATGTATAAACTTGGAACCAGGAAGTGCAAGTTTTACCCTAACTGTAAAACAAAGTTGGAAAAAAAACTATATTTTTAAACATTTTTGTATGCTATTGAAAAGTGCAAACAAATGGTCTCAGCTTTTACACAGTTAATGTTAGGCATGGCTTTGAAAGCTTTCTGTTGCAGCATGTGCCTGGGGCCACCACTAAGAAACCTGTGTACTCACTCACCCACCTGCCATCTGGCACATCCCCTCCTTACCCTGTAGTAACAAGTAAAAACCTGAAACCTTCAACAGGTGCTTTGATCCTGACAGCATGCGATATACTCTGTAAAACAAAACACCAGATTGGTTTCTCCTGGCTTTAGTTTCCACTGTTTCAGTTTTCCTCATGACCCAGCTTCAGTTCCCAAGGGACAGAATCACAATAGTGAATAGATTGGGCAGATCCATGTTGTCATAGCAAGCCATCTGGATCAAAAGTGACTTTTGCAACTGCAGGAGTTAAAGCCATAATCCATACAAAAATGTTTTTAAACATTTAGCAAAGATACCGACCAACATTTTTTGCAACATTTTGGGTGCGGGGTAAGAAAAGCTAGCTTACACACTAGTTTCTGCAGCTACTTTGGGCAATTCCCTTTTTCTTTAGCAAGAGCCTTTCACACAAACTGTGCATGCACTGAACTGGCCACTCATACACTTCTCAGTGAAATATATTGAGAAGCTATATTATGGCTCATTGAGAAGTGTATGAATTGAAAATTCAGAGACTGCGTTGCCCCTCACTGCCGCTCTGAACTACATTTTAAAGCAAATTAGATGGGAAGCCCTCACAGCTGTAAATCAGGTGTGTCAATAAAGTTTTATTAAAAGTGTCACTTTCTCTTGAAATTAACTTTTATAAAATAAGCAAGCAGAGACATTTGTTTCTGAAGCCAATGAAAAACCACACCTATTTTGACCAACACAAATTTTGTGCTGACCATTGTCAAATCAAATGCCTTTAGTTTTTATGACGAGAGGATTCTTCTTCCTTGTGGTGAAATTCTTGTCACACATGGCAGCCTGCACTACCAGCCTGTGAGTAGGTTAAGATCGCAAATCGCTAGCAATGTCCTAAAGCCTGTAATGGGATTTTCCAAGGCAAAAACAGGTGCTACTCAGGTGCGTAGTGTTAAATTAGAAGCAATTACCATGGAAACTAATAGAATGCAATCTGTATTTAGTGCATTGCACACTAAATCGCACTGGTTATTCCATGATAAATATCCCACTATATCTACTGATATTGAATGTAAAATATGTGCAAAATTAAAATAAGTTGGATGGAAGAAAATGTTGCAACTGTCTGACAGGCAGGGTATGTGGGGCACGGGAAAAAAGTGTAAACATCTTAAAAAAAAATATGACACAGAGAAATGACTGCAGAGACAGGATCTTTGCACCAGAACCACATCAATACACTGAAAAGGTTTTGGTGCTTAGAATGCTCTTTTAACTGTGATTGAAAAAGAATGGTGAAAATAATTTCCAAAACATTCCTATACAGTTATCACGAATAGGGTGCACTTCGAGTTATTGAAATACATTTATTCTGGAGGGTGGTTATGTTTGTTGTATTACAAATCGTGTTTCATTAGGCCCAAAATGTAAAAATCTTACACATAAAAGAGAGGTTCTTTGATTGCTTAATGACTTTAATTTTGTTTTCTGTAGCTGACCTGTAATTCATTGCAGATGGGTTAGTCAGAAGATTATATATGAATTGCAATCTTTCTCTGTTCTACATACCGAGTATTAAGATGTCAATATAATAGAGTCTAAAGTTGATTACCCTGGTGGGGGGGTGGGCACACCTATAATATGTATTTCTTAATAGTGATGTTTCTGTCAAGACCAAAATAAATACAAAATACAGTTTTAAATATTACAAGGCTACCTAAGATCACCTGTTTCAGCAAATAATTATGGGGATCTTGTCACATCAAAAGCTGCTACCCAGTGCAACACTTTCACCAAGGTATTAGGCAGCAGGCCTGGCAAAGGCATCTCTTTTCCTTCAGTAGTGTGTAGTCATTGGAGTGGCTAAAAAAAAACAAAAGGGAGCTCTACCTCATTTGGGGTGGAGGTTAATACTATGTCAGGTTACATCCTTTATAACTTACTCCAACCTGTGTAGGGGCAAAGGTTTAAAAATAATATCAGGAAATATTACTTTACTGAGAGGATAGTGGACGCATGGAATAGCCTTCCAGCTGAAGTGACTGAAGTGGTAGAGGTTAACACAGTGAGGGAGTTTAAGCATGCATGGGATAGGCATAAGGCTATCCTAGACTTTAGATAAGGCCAGGGACTAATCAAAGTATTTTGAAATATTGGGCAGACTAGATGGGCCGAATGGTTCTTATCTGCCGTCACATTCTGTGTTTCTATGTGTACTAAGGAAAGTATCAACCTATCTTTCCTGTAAGTTTTCTTGTAATTGTCCTATTTATAGTTAAATCCCACCTCTCATAATATTATAAAGCGATATGGAATCTGTTGGCGCTATATAAATGGCAATAATAATAAATCTATACCTGATAGAGGCCAGGGGAACCGCTGCCTTATTTTTCCATTTCTCAGAAGGGCAGTATAATTAGGGGGCTAGGAAACACCCCATTTCCCACCAGTCCCCATGGGTCCTTTAGCCCCAAATAAAAAGGCCCTACATATCCCATCATCCTCTAATAAGTGTTAGGAATCCATGTTGCCTAATAAAATAAGGTCTCAGGAATGAGACTTGTCTGTGAATGAACTATATGGTTGGTTGCAAGATAAGCTATCTTGAACTAAAAGCTTTTCAAGCCATAATGGATTATTTTGTGTGTTTTATTTTTCTATAAATAATTATTTCCTTTTAGTACACTTGCATTGAGGTAAGATGGTGTTATTTGTTTTATTACATTTTACCATTTAACCCTCCGATTTATAAGACAGAGAGGGAGGGAGGTGACTAGTTTATTTTCATTTTATTTGGGGGGGTGGATTAAGAACTACATTTTCACTTAGCTCAATTGTTTTCTTGCAGCATCCTACAAATTATACACTTTGAACAGAAAACCCATGGAGTGGAAGTACCATGTTATGTATGCTAGAATGTCATCAAACACATTTTTTTTTTCTAACTTCTGAAAGTAGCTCAATATGTGAGATGTTACTTTTTCTGTTTCAAAGGAACACTAAACACAACACAACCACTACAGAGAAGATAACTGTAGTGGTTATTGTGCCTGGAGTTCCCTGACTGAGAATTCTAAGTGTTCAAACCTTTTTTTTTTTTTTTTTTTACTTCCTACCTGGGTTCCTCCATTTGTCACTCCCTGCCTCCTCTACAACTCAGTGAGAGCAGAAAGTGTTCTAGTAAATATATGTGTGTGTTAAAGCAAATGAGTATCCTTAATATATAATGTATTTATAGACATACACACTGCAAAGAAAGAATGACCAGCTACACCATTAAAATGAAAACCTTACATTTTGAGTTTCTTTATAAAAAATAAATAAATAAAAAAAGAGTAAAATGCATTATGAATTTAAAAATAGATTTCATGAGAAATCAACATCTAGTTAGCAGAAAAAGATAGAAAAAGGATTCCAGTTGCTTAACAAATATTAAAGACGACTGTGCACAATGTCAGCAAGCAAGTGGTTAAGATGCAATTTCAACCACAGTCCAACAATTTGCAATATGCGGCCCTGTGCCTTTTCTTTTGGTGCCCCAATTGCTTGGCTATGTCTGCACTTGGGTTGCTATCCCCAGTATAGCAGATGGTATCGGCTCACCGCTGCCACCAAGCGTTCAGTCTCATGCAACCCGTGTCAGGACAGTGTAAGCAACCTCGTGTGAACTCTTACCCTGGCCAAGGACAAAAACAAGCAAGAACTAAAATAACAATTAAAAAAAATACAGACTCACAATGGGAAGTGAGGACAATGCTTCTCCTGTGGAACATGTGTTTTCTTACGCAGTTTTCGCCCGTTCTGCTTATGGTTGGTTTTCTCTATACATGTCATTCCTATTGAGGATTCATTATAAACGCCAATAATAATGTAATAGGACACGATGGGCAATCAGGTTTACCATCACTTTATATCCATGTACATAATTACATTTAATTCTATTTGGAGGTAGAACTGTTAACTAACAGTGATCTTGCTCATAAAAAAACATGGAAAAAGCAGCTCAGGTGAACATTCTACTCCTGTCTTCTTGGTCCAAGCATACCCTGGTACTAGCAGCTCTGCTTCTTCAAAACTAAATTATTTTCGCAACACAAGTCTGTATCAAATCATCAGAGTGGGAGAGAAAGCATGCAGGCATGGTTTGTATCGTATTTCTGACAGATCAAACACTTTCATTTCACCTCTCCCACCAAATCCCTTGAAACTAAACATTAAAATGTGGTAGAAAATCTGTCCCTTAAAAAAAAAAAAAAACCACAAAAAAAACAACGTATGATTGGTTTAGCTTAAGCCCTAAACCTTGGACACAGGGATACCAGTTTATCTGCCCTGATTACCCTAGACACTAAGTAACACGTTATTCTGTCACCTATCATGTCCTAGGCTTGTTTACATTTGTTTCAACCCCTTCAGGTCTGAGCTGCCCAGATACTAAAATCAGCAAATCCTAGCCTTGTTTCTATGCAGAGAGCAGACACTGCTTAGAAAATGTTGTTAACCTCATGGAAGCCGAATGGGGCGTGCAATACAATCATAAGCTTGTTTCCAGGCAGTCAAACCATAATCTTACAGCCATGGCTTTTGAGAAGCCAGAAAATAAGGATCAGATCACTGCAGTGGCTTTTTTTTTTTTTTTTTTTTTAAACCAAGCCCCCTCCTCTTACAGCCCCTGGATGCTGGGCGTGTAACTTCAGCAATCTGTAAAGCTTGTTACCATGCTTACTAAATGACAGAATCTTCTACCCCCACCACCCATTGGAAGAGATAGGTAGGCACATTTAGGGACATGCTTGTAGCAGGGCAGACCCTGCAATGGAGTGAGGCGCCACGGCATGGGTTAATGTGGGATGCCTGCCTCCCATGCTATGAATAATGGCTACAAGAAGCCTTTGCAATCAGTGCAGACTCTGGAGCTGACCTCAGCCGCCTCGGGTTCAGCGGCGGCAGCAGCCGAGCCTCTCTTCCCTTCCCCCACCTCAGACATCCAGCCAGACGGCACCCACTCCCTCCCTCTTCTGCTGGAGGAGGTGTCTCCTCATTGTGTAAACAAGGCAGGCCCAGGAGCTTGTGCTTCTTCCTATTCCAGTCTGAGGATAGAGCAGACAGGGAGGGCTAATGCAGAGATCCACCTCCACTACAGACTGCCTACTCTCTGCAGCTGCCCTTACCCGCCGCCGCTTGCCGCCTTTCCTCCCTCCCTCTCTCTCTCTCTCTGTGCTTGGCCTGGGGGAAACTTCAACAGGAGGAGCACGTGTGCTGGCGGCTGCTGCTTATAATAGAGGAGACATGGAGAGAACTGCTCTGAGCAGTGTGCCAGCAATAGGCAGAACAACTAGACTCGGGGACAATCAGGCTGTTCTAATATACTTAGTAATCGAGTTAACCATGTGAGCGCCAGAGACATGAAGCAGAACTCGTTATCATTTACCATTGCTGCATAATAACATAGGCAAATGTTTCCATTTCTAAAAATACTCTATTTGGGAAGAGTAGGGAAGGGGGCTTGCAGGGCGCTAGGAACGACTCCCCATCCCTACATTGCTGGCCAGTAACCTTGGTTTCAGTGTGTTCCATCCTTAGAATGCAGCAGACAATGTGTGTTACTATGTATGTGGAGTGTTGCCCTGTGTGCCTGTCGTTACAGTGTATCATCGCTCGGAGAATGAAGGCAAAAGGGGGTGTGACACATCCTGACAGATCACTAGCTCTTCTCGTGGCTGATTTCTCTTGGATCTCTACGTTTTAGTCAAATATACACAGTTTATGATACATAGTGGAGAATTCAGCTTAAATGTACAAGTTATATTCACTGAAAATTCGTAGTTTTGCGTGTCTTGTACAAGCATGTGAAATTTGCTGCACTGGAGATAGACTGAGGGTTATTGTGCTCACACCCCCTTTTGCACGTGTGAATAAAAGAACAGGATTTAGCCCTATACAGCTCGTAGCCCAGTGTCCACCTGACATTAATAAGGTCATATAGCCACTTTCCTCATTGACAGTGGAGGAGGATAGAAGGAAGACCCCCTGCAGTGAAAGGCTGCAGCCGAGTGCTCGTGCAAGTCATTTATTTGTATTTATATATCTATATATACACACAGATACAGAGTTAAAGATAGAGGTTTATATATATGGTTATACTCACAGCGGATGTATGTAGAGTACTGCGGTTGGCATGACAGCAGTGATAAACATTAGTCTATCGAGTTCTTATATAAAGAGCTCATGGCTTGTATGGGGATATGCATTTCGTGGGTACCATTCATGACATTAAATGCCCATCTCCTGTACCTTGGAGGGCACTACGTATACTGGCTGATCTGTGACATGTATAATGGGATTGTATGGAGAGCTCTCCTGCCAGGCTGTGACAGATACAATGGGATAGTATGGGGCTATATAGTATGGAGCTCTGTTGAGAGCTCCCCTGGCTGCGCTGTGACAGGTACAATGGGATAATATGGAGCTCTATTGAGAGCTCCCCTGGCTGAGCTGTGACAGGTATAATGGGATAGTATGGGGCTATATAGCATGGAGCTCTGTTGAGAGCTCCCCTGGCTGAGCTGTGACAGGTATAATGAGATAGTATGGAGCTCTGTTGAGGGCTCCCCTGGCTGAGCTGTGACAGGTATAATGGGATAGTGTGGGGCTATATAGTATGGAGCTCTGTTGAGAGCTCCCCTGGCTGAGCTGTGACTGGTACAATGAGATAGTATGGAGCTTTATTGAGAGCTCCCCTAGCTGAGCTGTGACAGGTATAATGGGATAATGTGGAGCTCTATGGAGAGCTCCTTTAGCCCATACGGTGTCCATGCAGCGTGCTGCACGCGCTCTCTCCTCTCCCGGCTCTGGCACGAGGAAAGTTTGCTGTGTGAATCGGAATGAGGTCAGCGCTGGAGCTTCTCATTGCACGCGGTGATTATTATTGCATCGCGTTCCCAGCCAATGGGCAGAGCCGGGGCGGAGCTTGGCACGAGGAAGCGTTGGAAACAGCACCCTATTGGCTGGTACGCGTTCGGGGAAGCGATAAAGCGGCGCGAGGCGGAATTGAGGAGAGCTCTGAGCTGCTGCAAGAGAAACAGTTTTAAGAAAAAGAAAAAAAATAAAAAGGGGAAAAAAAAGAGGAAAAAGAAGGGGGGGCAGTCAGTCAGGGGACATAAAGCCCTATATACATCCTATACCATATCAGTGTACAGCTGCACCGACCAAGCACTGCATCCTGCCTGGAATAACTGATACAGGATAACACTCACTGCCTGTGTGCCGCTCACATACTCTGTACTGCACAGCACTGACAGACAGACTGACTGCTGGGATTATTATTATTACTATTTTTAATATTTTTTACTGAACATTCTGTTTTTATTAACATTCTCTGGCTCAGTGTTCCCCGAGTGCCCGGACAGTGATGCTTTCCAGTAACGCGCAGTGTGTTCAGTACTGAGCGGAGCCTGCTCGGCGCTGTACCCGGGCTGTACACGCTGGCCTGAGCCAGGGAGCACACTGTGTGCGGGGATCGCCACGAGCATGGTGCAGCAAAGCAACAACGGAGCCGACAACAGCGAGGCTCTGCTGGCCGGGGAGAGCTCGGACTCCGGGGCCGGGATAGAGCTGGACATGGCATCCTCCCCCACCCCGGGATCCACAGCCTCCACCGGGGGCAAGGCAGACGACCCGAGCTGGTGCAAGACCCCGAGCGGGCACATCAAGAGACCGATGAATGCATTCATGGTGTGGTCTCAGATCGAGCGGCGGAAGATCATGGAGCAGAGCCCGGACATGCACAATGCCGAGATCTCCAAGCGGCTCGGGAAACGCTGGAAACAGCTCAAAGACAGCGACAAGATCCCCTTTATCCGGGAGGCCGAGCGGCTGCGGCTCAAACACATGGCGGACTACCCGGACTACAAGTACCGGCCCAGGAAGAAGGTGAAGTCCGGCAGCTCCAAGCCCGGGGAGAAGGGCTGCGGCAGCCCGCTGGGGAGCGTGTCTGGGGCCGGACACCCCGGGGGCTGCGGTGGAGCCAAGCCCCCCGCACAGAAGAAGAGCGGCGGCGGCGGGGCCAAGCCGTGCAGCAAGCCGCACAGTAAGCCTGTGCTGGGCGGTAAGAGCCCCCCGGAGCAGCCCTGCATGCTGGACCACCACTCGCTATACAAGTCCCGGACCGCCGCCTCCTCCCGGCACGGAGCCCCGGACAAGAAGCCCAAGCACCGGCTCTACATCTTCAACACCCCCGGCTACCAGGGCTCCTCTCCGGTAGCCGTGCCCGCCAGCCCGACCCTCAGCAGCGGCTCCACCGAGGCCAGCGACCCGCTCAGCCTGTACGAGGACGGGGCCGGCTCCATGCACGACTCCCCCGGCTCCCCGTCTGAGCACGGCGGCTACCCGAGTGCGTCCTCCCCGGCCCCGTCCACCTCTCACTCCTCCTCTTCGGCTGCATCCTCCCCCTCCTCCGCATCCTCCTCCTCCTTCTCCTCATCATCCTCGGCTTCTTCCTCGGACGAGGAGCTGGAGGACGAACTGCTGGAACTGAACCCCAGCCCGGGCTTTGAGAGCATGTCCCTGGGCAGCTTCTCGTCCTCCGCCCTGGACAGGGACCTGGACTTTAACTTCGAGCCCGGCTCGGGATCCCACTTCGAGTTCCCGGACTATTGCACGCCCGAGGTGAGTGAGATGATCTCCGGGGACTGGCTGGAGTCCAGCATCTCCAACCTGGTGTTCACCTACTGAGCCAGCCAGCCGGAGCAGGGTGAGCAGCCAGGGTCCAGGGACAGACAGAGAGAGGGGGCAGGGCACACTCTCTGCTCTACTAAACTGCTTGACTTACTAAGCAAAACACAATTAAAAGGGATTGTTGATTTTAGCAGCCCAGGGAGACAGCACCCCTTCTGTCCTCCCAACCCCATAAAAAGAAAAACCCAGAGAAGCCCTCCTGATTGTACAATTTGCAGACTGGAGAGGTTGAGGAGGAGGAGGATGATGAAGGCTCTTGGGGCTCCACACATTGTTGGGTAAAGGAAGATTTGAAACAAATTAAAATGAGACGTAAAGGGAGCCGAGCTGATTGTCAGAGATGTGGGGAGAGGGCACTGAACCAGCCCTTTAAGCATTGTCTACCTCCCCTGTCAGGGGAGACATGGGACTCTTCCCTTCCAGCACCAGGACAAGGCTCTGCCTTCCAGCAGGAGAGGAGAGGAAGGAGCACAAAGCATCAGCTTAATGAAAAACAGAACATGAGACTGACATATTTAAAAGGGCGAAGAGATTCCCCAAAAAACAACCTTCCCCATCACCCCTTGTTTTTTTTATTTGGAAACCAGTCGGTGGATCAAGGGGTATTTTTTATTTTGATTTACTATTATTTTTTGTAGTAGTAACAGGACTGTAATGGATTTGCACGACTAGAGAAGGAAGGTACCCATTGGGTCACCCAGCTTTTTCTTTAGAAACCATCCCTAAAAAGATGGACTTTTTTATTTTATCAAGGACACTACTTTTAAGGAGGAAGGTAGATCTTCTGAACTACACCAAGTTACATATTTATGTGGTACCTGGGGGGTAAAAGGGCGATTCTTTTAAAAGAAAAAAAAATGTGTTTTCTCTCTTGCTCAGAATCGTGATGGTGTTGATTTCACTGGTGGGTTAATATAGCATGTTATCCTGTCTATCTTTTTAAGGTTTCTGTAAGACTGTTGAACAGTTTTAGTGTTAGGGTAATATAAAGCAGATAGATGGCGCTATGTTTGATTCCTACAAAAATCACCAGCTTTTTACTCATTCTTAACTCTTTAAGGATTCAAACGCAACTCAAATCTGTGCTGGACTACAACAATTAATTCAGGACCAAATTTTTCTCAGAGTATGTATGTGTTATTAATCAGTAGTTGTAAATGAAGATACTTTTTTGTTCTCTCATTGATAATCCATATTGTTTCTCCCCAACCCCTCTTGTAAATGTAATCAGATGCCATTTTATATGTGGACATATTTATACTGGCCAAAATTTTTATGTTAAATCTTTATTTTTATTTTCTTTTTAATTTTGTAGTACTACTCCATCCAACCTTTTTTTTTCCCTGCACCGTTTTTGTCTCCTTCACTGAAGGGCTAGAGTTTTAACTTTTTAAGTTTTTTTTTATATTTAAATGTAGACTTTTGACACTTTTAAAAAGAAAGAAGAGAGATGAAAACGTTTGATTATTTTCTCAGTGTATTTTTGTAAAAAATATATAAGGGGGTGTTTAAACTGGTGTCAATCGCTGTTTGATTTTCTTTTTTTTCCTGACAATTTTGCAAACAGGGAGGCTGGTTGCTATCTCAAACAAAAATAATAAAGTTTAACCAGCCTAGATTTCCATGTTTACACACTTCAATCTGCAGGCTTTTTAAAGTGACAGCATCCCTTCCAGCCTTGTGCACTCAGCATTCACACCTCCAGAGTATTCATAATACACTGTATATTGGTTGAAAACTACAAAAAAATGTCTTTGTATTAATCATATGTAGTATTTATATAGCTCTTTATAACTAATCTTCAGAGTTTTGTTTATTTTGTATAATTTTTTTTTCTCTATTGTACTGCCTTGGTAGAATCTTGGCGTGCATTCTTCTTTGGCACTGTTATACTCCAACGTGGAGAAAGGAACAATGTTTGAATTGCCTATTTCCAGTAGGTAGGCACAGTGGTGAGACATGGACCCATACACTTTTTTTTTTTTTTTTTTTAATATATAAATACTAGCCTCCTCCTGCTTTAAAATGCTTGCTTTTTCTAATCCTTTTGATGCTGGGGAGCTTCTAGCAAATGCTTGTCCCTTCCAGGGGTAACTAAGCCAGTCTGTATTCCAATGCTTTAAAGCAACCAGTGCACATAATAAGCAAAAAAGGGATCCTGTAGCTTTAACTTCTCGAATACATTTTTTGCACTTTTTTAATAATACAAAAAAAACCCGTGCCGTTTAAACCACTGGATCTATCTAAATGCCGATTTGAGTTCGCGACACTATGTACTGCGTTTTTCATTCTCGTATTTGACTATTTAATCCTTTTTATACTTGTCGCTAAACTATAATTGTTTTAGTCTCTTTTTGGCATGACGATAGCATATGTATTCAGGTTTCTAGCTGTTGTGTTTTTAAGATGAAAAACTGAAGAAAGTGAAAACATCTTTGTACATTTAAGTCTATTATAATAAGCAAAAATGGAAAAAAAAAATGTGTGTTTATGTATGTAATTCAATGACAGGCACTAGAAGTTCTACCTATTGAGGTAGTTCTGTTTTAACATAAAATTTTCTTAAAATTTTTTTTTAATTGTTTTTAAAAAAATTAATAATCCATCCTGTGCAATATGCCGTACAAAATAATTTTGTCTAACCATCAGGCCACAAAACAAAGATTTGAGGCATAAATCATGCCAGCTAATGTCTATTTCACTGCCTGTCAGATTGTTGATATACTTCTGTAAATAACTTTTTTTTTTTTTTTTTTTTTAAAGGAAATAAACTCAGCTGGAACTGAACCCTTAAATCTGATTGGCTTTGTCATTCTTCTGTTCTTGTATATAGCTTCTGTCTTTCTTCTGAGTTATGTGACTTGTGCAGGGGTGGAGCTATAGCTTTAGATTTCAGTATTGGTCCTTGAGTTTAGAAAAAAAATGGCATCCAAAATGTAACGTGGTAACAATGTTACTTATATTCTGAACACGTACAGTGAAAGTAGGGAAATAAAAATGTTGGCAGGCTATTCTTCCAAGTAATGAGTGAGTATCACAGCTTGTTATGCTGTCTAGGAAATTTCGAGGAATGCAGCAGAAAGGCGAACAACCTCCAGTTAAACACGGAATTAAGGGATTTTTAAACTTTTTTTTTTTTTTTGTGATGCAAGTAATGCAAATTAAGCTAATATTTCTAATTATAAAATAAATTATGCAGCGATTAAAAAAAAAAAAAAAGGAATACATTAAATCTAACTGCTTGTTACACATCACAATTTTAAAAAAAATCAGTACATTTAAAAAGCATTGTTTTATGATAATGCAGGTATCACTCGATATATTTTAGAGAATAGAAAATGTTACTAGGCAGGTTTGCCAAGAAAGAGCAGGGAACCTAGTAAGCACGAATGACACTGCATCTCCCATCTGGAGATCATTTCACGTATAAGCCCTTCCCCACTGCCTCCTGAGAAGCCTCATCAGACATTTGTCATCTCTGCCTGACCTTGGTGTCTGCAGATGCAGTTTGGGGCCCCCATGCCTCTGAAAACCAGCAATGGGATCTGGACAAGGCATGAATTGCTTGTCACTTGTGCATCAGCTCTGTGGCAGCCAGCACGTTTGTGATTTTTGCAAAAGTACATCATGGCTATTGCCACACACAATAAAAAGAAACACATCACTTAGTTTGCATGGCACCAACAGAACCTGCAGTATATTCAACAGTTATGTTCTTCGATTGGTCCTCCAAAACATATTTTGTTTCTCAATGGAAACTAAACCATCCACACACATGTGGTGTTTTGTTAGTTCTTAAATACCATAAATACAAAATTGTAGAAAAGGTGCACGGCCTGAGCTTGAAGACAGATTTAAAAAAAAAAAATCATAATAATGAGTCTACTGTTATGAAAGTTAAGTGTTACAATTATAAACTGCAAGGTCTCGGATAAATCTGGAGACTGAAATGTGCAAATTTTTGTATTTTTTTTTTAACTGCAGTGAGATTATAACAAAAGGTAGAACTACTTAAAAGAAAGTAAGAATTCTAATCAAGAAAGCTTGCAATTCGATAATTGATGGAGAATAGAGGTCAAAAGGTGGCGTGAATGCATGCAATAGGCCCAACAGCTGCTATACATCCATTATGATTAAGGCACCATCCTCAAAAGCAGAACTAAAAGGGATTTACAGGCAAAGTGAAGCAGGGGTTCATTATTTGGCATGTTCCACTTAAAACTGCCTAAAACAATGTGTGTGCATATTTTGTTAAAAATGTGTCCATGTGTTCAAATCATTATATGTTTCACTCCAAGGGATACCAAAATGGCTGTATTTATCTATACTTTATACTTTATTCACCAAAGACTGAATTGTAGAGAATAAAAAAAAAATTAAAGAGCATATTTAGAAAATTCTCCATCTTGGCTACAGTTACAGCTTTTTTTTTAAATTGATTTTTTTTTTTTTTTAGATTTAGCACAATGTTAAATTTAGTAAATAACATTCTTTATTTTGTAACTACCAAGATAGTGGGTATTCCTAGTAACTGAAGAAGTGGCCTTAGTTTAATAGTAAGAAGTGTCACCTCCTATCTATTGAAGGTGGCTGAACTCCCCTTTGTGTATGTTGAACTATTGTCAACCAGATGTTTTTGGAATAGAACTCCCATTAATCTCTACCAGTTATAGGCTGTAGGGAATTATGGAAGCCTTAGTGTAACAATATCAAACAGGGGTTGCATTAAACCCTGAAATATACTCATTTATTTAAACATTAAACATACTTTTCACGCAAATATGAGAATGACCAAAGTCAGAGGTTCTTATCACTTCCAGACATCACAGAAGTTGCAGTTCTACAACAGCTGGGTCTCTACCAGTTAGCATTACCTGACATAAAATGTGGATGTTTATCCATAAACAGTGAATTATAAAAATAATTGCAAAATTCAGACCAAGATAACCAAGCTGCATAGTTTGTTTACTCAAACAATTAATTAAGAGAATTTAAAACCTTTATTCAAAATGCAGGCCAAATTGGCTCCTATAAACATTCTAAGAACTGTAGGCATTGTTTGGCTTTTGTAGCCTGAATTTTGCAAATCGGCTCTCAGTTCACTGCAATTCACAGTTTAGTGAATAAAGCTATGTGACTTAAGCTATTAAAAAATGTTTTTCCAAGCTAATATTTTATTCTGGGCTTTACATATTTTTTTTAAAAGAGGGTTTTGCCCCACTCTGCAATTTGGCTTTCAATACACTACATGTTGATGGTTAGTGAATAAACACCAGAGTGTTGGGGGTGGGGATTATATTATCATTTGTAATTTTTAAAGCAATCTAATAAAATGGTAAGTCAAATGACACAAGGGAACTTGCATTCATAATAATCATCTTGGTCCTTTCATTTAGATATATTTTTGAGAAGATTGCCTTTTCAATATTCTGATCATAAAGCAACACAAGAAGACAGAACATTCTGGCAAAGGTTCATACAAAAAGGTCTTGTTCGTAGACTTTTGTCTGGACCATTTCCGTGGCAAAATGATATCATCATAGCTGACTATCAACAATCTGTGCTATTTAGGTTTTAACTAATTCCGTCTTCTAGTTGGACATGGTGCAAGTTATTTGATCTAAGTAATATTCTCCAAACAAATAATTTATCAACATATACCAGTATTACAGCAGGAGACAGGAAGTGGAAGAAACAATTTTACATATTTCAGACTTCTGTTTGTATATATATTTTGGAAAAAAAACTTTTTAGTATGCACACATGACAATCTCTGTTTAGTTAACCCTTTAGTTCTGCTGAATGCATTTCAAAACATTGTAGTCTGGCACCCAAAGGATTAAATGGAGGCCAAGCCATGACCTGTTTTAAGTGAAATGCTTTTTAGCTTGAAAAGGATAACTTAAATTCATAAGATGGTAAACACAATTAGATCAATCGATGTACATGTTGTTTTTAAAAATTTGTGAAGTCTTTGGATTAAATACATTTGAAAAACGTGTATGCAACTGATGAAACTGCCACAGCCTGACAAAATAACCCTACTATTTACCAGAAAAGTCCTAACTTGCAGTCTAATTATTAACAAAAGCTCTTTCTCACGCTTCAAACATAGTGATACTAATATGTTGCTAGGCCCTCCCCAGAAATAACTAGTAGCTAGTGAATGTGTATTAATTGCTTGCTTGGAAGACAGGGAGGGACATGCCTTTGTATAGAATTCTTACCTCTGCAGTCTGTGATCACAATTCAGTGCTAGGAGAGGGGAAAACACAGTCATGTCTCTAAAATTTAAAACATACAGACAGGCAGACATTACAAACCACTGCTGGGAGGACAGCAACAAATCTAGTTGCAGCAACATGGGAATCATGCAGGGAGTCAATTAATTAATCTGAATGAAAGTCAGACATTTTAAAAGGGAATGCCTAACTCCAGCATGTGTTTGTACATTTTATATCTTATACTGTACATCTAAATTATATGTATTCAAAGTGCTGTATATTGTAGGGAATGTGCCTTTAATATGCAATTTAGAGGGTCAATAATACAATATAAACATACCCCCAAAGTTTCCCTATTTAGGAAGGACATTACCTGTTTTGGGCCCAAATCTTTCTGTACATCTTTTCTCTCCTAATGTCCCTCTATTCTAGAAGCTACATATTAGCGTGTCTGGGTGTATAACAGAGCTCCACAGCAATAATACCCATGGTAATGTGCATTTAAACTACAATAAATGTGTTTAGAAATCAGTCTGTGTAAATACGATACATTGTTCTAGTTCTAAAATATATTTCATTGTTTTTGAAAATTGTTACCTAAGATTGCGCAGGACAATCCATCTCCGATAACACTCACAAACCTAAATCAGTCTCCCTTTTTTAAATGTTGGGTCCCTCTTTGTCCTTTTAAATTGACTTACATGAATTTGCATATTGAGGCACTTTCAAATGTGTGTGTGTACAATTTTAAGGGCTTGCCTTTTTTACAATGTGTTTTAGCCCGTTGGAGAGTTTATGGTGCCAAGAGTGCCCTGTTGACCTCCATGTCTAATTTTTCAAACCATTTCAAAACTGTTGAAGACTTACCCGAGTTCTGCTGGGCACCAGCAGCCCCTGCTTCTGGAGTCTTCTTAAAGGATAAGCAGGGCTATGTAGGACTATCCTCAGTAGCTGCAAGCATTAGCTGAGCACCCTCAGCCAATGAGCACGGTACTGTACCACCTTGCTTTAGCTTAGTAAGGGGAAACTTCATTACCTAAATATTAAAAATCATTGTTTAATAGGTAAATCTAAAAAAAAAAAATCTGTAGTTCTCTTATCTTTTGCCTTTGCAAACCTTGTCCTTCTTACCCCACCCAGACTATCTGTTGCTGTCCAATTACAGATGTTCAAATGCAGCTCTGTGAGAAGTGTTTGTAAGGCAGGTGCTCTGAGCTATTGCTCCCTTTTCAGTTTAGCTCCACTGAGCTAACGAAACCAGGAAGTAACAGGAATGGTTGTCTGCTTGAAAGCCAAGTGAGCATAACCAGGTTAATTCATAAAAGTGTTAATTTCTTTTGAAATCTACACATTTAGCAAAATGAAAAAAAGAGGATACCATCTTCACACTTAATGCTTTTCAGCAAGTTAAAGGACCACTATAGGCACCCAGACCACTTCAGCTTAATGAAGTGGTCTGGGTGCTAGGTTCAACCCTTTTTTCTATAAACATAGCAGTTTCAGAGAAACTGCTATGTTTATAATAGTTTTAATCCAGCCTCTAGTGGCTGTCTCATTGACAGCGGCTAGAGGGCTTCCGCGCTTCTCACTGTGATTTTCACAGTGAGAAGACGCCAGCATCCATAGGAAAGCATTGAGAATGCTTTTGCATGGACTGGCTGAATGCGCACGCGGCTCCTTCTGCGCATGCGCATTCAGCCAAGGAGGAGGAGAGTACCCCGCCTGGCGCTGGAGAAAGAGGTAAGTTTAACCCCTTCCAACCCCTAGAGCCCGGCGGGAGGGGGACACTGAGGGTGGGGGAACCCTCAGGGCACTATAGTGGTCCTTTAACGTTTTTTAGGGGTCTGCAGTGTCCCTTTAAGCCACCCAGCTTGCCTTGCAGGAGAAGAACTGATGCCATAGGTGCTCAGGCCACCCAGGTTAAAAACAACAACATTTTACACATTGCCCTGGGAGGGTGCCAGGGCAGGCTGTAGTGGTCATGGTGCTAGAGTGTTCCTTTAATTGGACCATTTAATATCTTGGTTATATGCTGATTGGCTGCTTGATGTATATTCACCCAGTCAAGACATATCTTTAGAAAACACCGTAATTATACAGCAACCTCAGTGGGAAGTAATTTTTCTGTTCTACAAGCAGACCCGGGAGGGTTTTTTACTCTTTATTGTCTTTGTCCAACCATCCCTCGTGGGATGGAGACCAAATCCACTTCCCACCCCCCACCTCCAAAACATGATTAAGAAACTCCAAATCTCTTCATAAATAATTCCACATAGACTATTATTATTAGTTATTATTATAGAACTGTAAAAATTAGAGACATCAATGTATACATCCTCATAAAATATTTTCTAAATACATTATTATTAAAAGTGTTTATATAGTGCCAACATATTCTGCAGTGATTTACAATATAAATGTGGTGATATAACAGCATATATGAAACAAACTATGTGAAATGTTAATAGGGAAAGAAGTTATTAAGGACTCTGGTGAAAGGAGCTTACAATCTAAGTGCATGTCTACTAAAGAAACACTGAAGCACCATAAGCACTAAAACACACATTCTCCTTTTAAAGTATAACTTTTTTCTGTAAGATTTCTGTAAGGTAAAAATTGTACCTTTACATTATAAACAGCACCATGACCTCTTTAGTGATTTGAAGTGGTTATGGTGCTTGGAGTCTGAATGTGCAGCGTTTTAGTTTTAAATGCTGCAAAAGATAAGATAGTGGAGTACAATATACGCAAGAGAGATAAATGATATTGTATGCAATGTTATTGTTTATAAATTTATATGGATATCGCAAAAAAAAAAAAGAGCTAAACTAGTTTGATGCCAAAGCTGTAAATTCCCCTCCGGTAACGCCATTAACTTGGCTATTGTCAATACGCATAGCATGTTGGCGACAGACAACCAATATCAGCATACATACCCCCTATTCGTGGCACCCAAGTTCTCTCCTTAGGCTATCCTTCCTGATATCCCTCCAAGTGCAGTGAGATGCAATGACGTCACCAGAGGAGGATCGAGCTTCCGGGAGAAGTTAGCCCCATAGCAAGATCTAATGTAATTTTTACCTTTTTTTCAGTTATTTTTCTTTTTATCAATTATGTTTACATTAAAAAGCCTGCAGGGACTGACTATATGCACCAGAACAACTAGATTAAATATTTATTTAATATTAATTTTATATGTTATTGAAATATAGAAGCATAAGTTGTTTCTAATAGTGTAACCATGCCATATTGTACTGAAAACCTTTCAATGAAATGTTATTCAAAAAGAAAAATGATTTGCACAGTTTTAGACAGTACTATATGAGCAAACATTAAAGGGAATTATCTCCTACTCTAAGTATATATATTGTGTAAATTACTGCATGAGTCCTTTCAAGAATAACATCAAAAAAGGAAATTTGCCTAGCAGAAGTTGGATATGAGTTATTTTTCTCAAAAAAAGTAAATTGGAAAATGTTGGAGCAACCAGTAAGTGATTGTGTAATTAGCACTTGGAGTGCCATTAGTGTAGGTAGATTTAAAAGGCCTCTTTCATGCAAATATGAGACAGCGACACTTTACGGAACATAATATTTTAAATTCACATTCAGGTTTATCCTGTAAACACATGCCAGTGGTTTGGAGGTGAAAACTAAAAGAGTAACAACTGTGTAAATGGGCATTTGCAGGCTATAATACATTGTCGTGCACAAAAATGAGTTCAGTAGTATGAGATGCTCTGCTCAGTATTCTCTGTGCAAAATTGTGGGTGTGCAGTTGGGTTCAGGGTCGGCGCTACCATAAGGTGAATAAGGCATTCGCCTGGGGCGCCCACCGGGAAGTTTCCTGGTGGGCTGCATGCGTTGGGCTGCTCATGTCTGGGGCTGGAGCACTGGGCGAGCGGCTGTTTAGCCAACCCCCATCGCAGCTGTTTCATCTGCTGGGATCCCTCCATATCATTGAGAGTCCATCCATTCCCTGTGCTGGACTCCCTCACTGTAAGTCCAGCGCCCAAGCTGATACATCCTGCAGGTAGGGGAAGCCAGTTTGCTCCATGCTTGTAATCAATGGAAAAACTCTGGAGGGAGCAGGAAGCAGGCTGTGCTCTGAGTGCACGGTTCTCCTGCCCGCCCAGGAACAAGGGCAGCAACCTGCAGGCTGGAGGACAGTTCCCCTCTCCCCACTACTAGCTCAGGTATGGACCCCAAGGGGGCTTATTATTTTGTATATGTTTGTGTGTATAAAGTGTGACTGTAAACTGGTGTAAGTGACATTGTGTGTGTGTGTTAGTGAGAGTGTGTCAGTGACATTGTGAGTGTGTATACTTCATTAGTTGTGTGTTAGAGTGTGTGTGTATACTTCATTAGGTGTGTTTTAGCGTGTGTCAGTGACATTGTGTGTGTATACTTCAGTAAGTTTGTGTTAGTGAGAGTGTGTAAGTGACCATGTGACCAATGATATTTCTAATACATATTAATATAATTATATATTATAGAAAAAAACCCACCAAATTCATTAAATACATTATTTATCACCGCTATAAATTATGTATTTAATGTAAAATGTATACATTAGGCAGTATGTGTATTAATGTATGCATTCATTAGGCAGTATGTGTGTATGGATGTATGTATTAAAAATAGGCAGTACCTGTGTATGGATTTATGTATTAAGCAGTATGTGTGTATGGATGTAAGCATTAGACAATATGTGTGTATAGTCATGTGTTAGGCAGCTTGCCTGTATGGATTTATGTATTAGGCAGTATGTGTGTATGGATGTACGAATTAGGCAGCATGGGTGTACGGGTATATATGGGTGTATGTATTATCCAGTATGTGTATAGATGTGTGTTAGATGTATGAATTAGGTAGCGAAATCATGAACATAGAGACTGCACACTTCTAGAAAAAGGTGGGGATAAACGCTAATGAGAGAGCTTGTTAAGAGTAGGAATGAGCACTGTAAAGGAAAGGGACATCTGATCAGAACTTACTGGAAACCAAATGACAAATTTAGTCAAAAATAGCGGACTTAGAAGAATTCTCCAACTCCGCTATAGTCACAGTTCAGCTGTTTTTGCTTAAATTTTGCAATTTGATGTTAAATTCACCTAAATTGAGAGTTTAGTGAATAAACCCTTGAGAGAATGTAGTTGTATTCATGAGGGGGCGGCAAAATGGATCTTTGCCTAGGGCGGCAGGAATCCTTGCACCGGCCCTGGTTGGGTTGCAAGCTTCTCACTTGAATTAAGGATGCGTGTAAATAATATATATTTTCCTAGCTTAAAATAACAGTTTTACAAGGCTTATTGTGCGATATTTTGAATATAATGTGGCTTCTCTGACAAACTAAACACGGTTTACATCTTACTCATACATGTCCATTTTAGATTTCTCAGGAAAGAATCCATCAATTATTTTTTGAGGTTACAAGCTAAAAAGGTGCTTTTAGCAATCATTCTGCTTGATTTTTAGCTACTAGGGAATAACTGCTTCTGCAGAATTCTATATAACATTCTACTAATAGAGGTTAGGTATCAGAATAAAATATTTAGGGCATTGTACATTTGTCAAGTCATGTGTCTTTGCATGGTCAGATCTGTGACAAGCCATCATTAATGGCACTGCCTTGGGCAATAAACAAATAAAGTCTGTGTTTTGTTATATTACAATTTTCTAGTGTCACTATGGTATTATGGTTCTGCAATTAATTAAACAGGTCCATGCATTCAACAGTAATATTTGGATCAATAGAAGCTTTGCAAACATTAGGCCGTTACAGTACAGTATGAAATGTGTTTTGATTTTAATTTTGCAGTTCTCTTGCAACAAGACTCAATGTTTAGTGAATAAATCCCCTTAGAGCTATGTACCATTGTAGTTCTTGCCAATGCAGAGAAGTATTTTCCCAATTTGTGACATAATCTAGTGTCAGCACAGAGTTTAAAAGAATGTTTTCACAGAGGCAGAATTTGTGAGTTGACTTTATTTCTGGCTAATGGCCATCTATGAGTATCAATTTACATTGAGCTACTTGTTTAGTCAAATTCTGAACGTTGCTTGTGAGTTCCAAGGCTGGGTCAGATCAATTTGTGTTTGTAAAGTACTATTAACCACTTAACAACCAATAACTTACCATATACAAAATAAATATATATCAATATAAAAGGGAAGAATAGGATAGGAACATTTGTGGAAATGGTGAATAAATATTCCTTAACCCCTTAAGGATTGAGCCAAATGTACACGTTGTGAACAGAACAAAACGTAAACAAAACCTGGCATTTGCGCTATATGTCTGTCCAACCGTAATTCACCTCTTTCATATTAAATGCACCCCCCCTTATTATATATCATTTTATTCAGGGTAAACAGGGCTTTCATTTAATATCAAATATTTAGCTACGAAACATAATTTAATATGAAAAAAATGGGAGAAAATAAGATTTTTTTTTTATTTTTTTTTAGTTCTACATGACATTTTAACTGTCAATGTCATAATACGGTTTGCTTTTACTGCAATAAAATACACATATTTGTATTCAGCAAAGTCTCACGTGTAAAACAGTACCCCCTATGTACAGGTTTTATGGTGTTTTGGGAAGTTACAGGGTCAAATATGTTACATTTGAAATTGAAATTCAACAGATTGGTTACGTTGCCTTTGAGACTGTATAGTAGCCCAGGAAATACATTTACACCCGTAATGGCACACCATTTGCAATAGTAGACAACCCAATGTATTGCAAATGGGGTATGTCCAGTCTTTTTTAGTAGCCATTTGGTCACAAACACTGGCCAAAGTTAGCGTTAGTATTTGTTTGTGTGTGAAAAATGCAAAAACCGCCAATTTTGGCCAGTGTTTGTGACTAAGTGGCTACTAAAAAAGACTGGACATACCCCATTTGCAATTACTTTGGGTTGTCTACTTTTGCAAATGGTATGCCATCATAGGTGTAATTTTCATTCTTGGGCTACCATAGGGTCACAAAGCCAACGTAAGCAATCTGGCGAATTTTAATGTGAAAAAAATGAAACACAAGCCTTATATTTGACGCTGTAACTTTTGAAAACACCATAACACCTGTACATGAGGGGTACTATTGTACTCGGGAGACTTCGCTGAACACAAATATTTGTGTTTCAAAACAGTAAAAAATTCGCTGAACACAAATATTTGTGTTTCAAAACAGTAAAAAAAGTATGACACAGAGCAGAATAGGGACTGTTCCTCCTACATAGGGTCACTTGGCAGATATGGATTGACACCTGTCCTCAGAGACCCTGATACACACTGACACAGAGCAGAATAGGGACTGTTCCCCCTACATAGGGTCACTTGGCAGATATGGATTGACACCTGTCCTCAGGGACCCTGATACACACTGACACAGAGCAGAATAGGGACTGTTCCTCCTACATAGGGTCACCATTTTTTGCCCATGGCAGCTCATCTCATCAGGCCTTTTTTAGTCGAATGTATCGCCCACTGTCAGTCCCTTCGGGATCCATCCCTCATTCATCTTAATAAAGGTGAGGTAATCTAGACTTTTTTGACCTAGGCGACTTCTCTTCTCAGTGACAATACCTCCTGCTGCACTGAAGGTCCTTTCTGACAGGACACTTGAAGCGGGGCAGGCCAGAAGTTCTATCGCACATTGGGATAGCTCAGGCCACAGGTCAAGCCTGCACACCCAGTAGTCAAGGGGTTCATCGCTCCTCAGAGTGTCGATATCTGCAGTTAAGGCGAGGTAGTCTGCTACCTGTCGGTCGAGTCGTTCTCTGAGGGAGGACCCCGAAGGGCTGTGGCGATGCGTAGGACATAAAAAGCTCCGCATGTCCTCCATCAACAACACGTCTGTAAAGCGTCCTGTCCTTGCCGGCGTGGTGGTGGGAGGAGGAGGATTACTTTCACCTCTTCCCCTGTTAGATTCCCGTTGTGCTGTGACATCACCCTTATACGCTGTGTAAAGCATACTTTTTAATTTATTTTGCAAACGCTGCATCCTTTCCGACTTGTTGTAATTTGGTAACATTTCAGCCACTTTCTGCTTATACCGGGAGTCTAGTAGCGTGGACACCCAGTACAGGTCGTTCTCCTTCAGCCTTTTTATACGAGGGTCCTTCAACAGGCACGATAGCATGAAAGACCCCATTTGCACAAGGTTGGATGCCGAGCTACTCATTTCCCGTTCCTCCTCCTCAGTGATCTCAATGAAGGTATGTTCTTCCCCCCAGCCACGTACAACACCACGAGTACCAAATAGGTAACAACGAGCACCCTGGGATGCCTGTTGTGGTTGGTCTTCTTCCTCCTCCTCAAAGCCACATTCCTCCTCTGACTCCTCTTCCTCACAATCCTCTTCCAGCGTTGCCACAGGTCCAGCAAGCGATGCTGATAAGGCTGTTTCTGGTGGTGATGGTGACCACAACTCTTCCTCTTCACGCTCATCTATGGCCTGATCCAGCACTCTTCACAGGGCACGCTCCAGGAAGAAAACAAATGGTATGATGTCGCTGATGGTGCCTTCGGTGCGACTGACTAGGTTTGTCACCTCCTCAAAAGGACGCATGAGCCTACAGGCATTGCGCATGAGCGTCCAGTAACGTGGCAAAAAAATTCCCAGCTCCCCAGAGGCTGTCCTAGCACCCCGGTCATACAAATATTCATTAACAGCTTTTTCTTGTTGGAGCAGGCGGTCGAACATTAGGAGTGTTGAATTCCAACGTGTCGGGCTGTCGCAAATCAAGCACCTCACTGGCATGTTGTTTCGCTGCTGGATATCTGCAAAGTGCGCCATGGCCGTGTAGGAATGCCTGAAACGGTCACACACCTTCCTGGCCTGCTTGAGGACGTCCTGTAAGCCTGTGTACTTATGCACATAGCATTGTACGATCAGATTACACACATGTGCCATGCACGGCACATGTGTCAACTTGCCCAACGTTAATTCCGCCAACAAATTTCTTCCGTTGTCACAAACCACTTTGACGACATCCAGTTGCTGCGGAGTCAGACACTTTTCCACCTGTGCGTTCAGGGCGGACAGGAGTGCTTGTCCGGTGTGACTCTCTGCCGTATCCGGTATGTGGAATAGTACCTGGGGAGCTGGGGGCGTGCCGTTGATGTGGAGCAAGACGCAGCAGAAGAGGACTCAGCCGAGGAGGTTATGGAAGAGGATGGAGTAGGAGGAGTAGAGGAGGTGGCAGCAGGCCTGCCTGCAATCGTGGCAGTGTCACCAACTCTTCTGCAGAGCCACGCATTCCATGCTTGGCAGCCGTCAGCAGGTTTACCCAATGCGCAATGTAGGTGATATACCTGCCCTGACCATGCTTTGCAGACCAGGTATCAGTGGTCAGATGGACCCTTGCCCCAACACTGTGTGCCAGACATGCCATTACTTCCTTTTGCACAATCGAGTACAGGTTGGGGATTGCCTTTTGTGAAAAGAAATTTCGTCCGGGTACCTTCCATTGCAGTGTCCCAATAGCCACAAATTTTTTGAACGCCTCAGACTCCACTAGCTTGTATGGTACAGGCTGGCGGGCTAATAGTTCAGACAAGCCAGCTGTCAAACGCTGGGCAAGGGGGTGACTTTCTGACATTGGCTTCTTACGCTCAAAAATGTCCTTGACAGACACCTGACTGTGGGCAGATGAGCGGGAACTGCTCAAGGCGAGAGACGGAGTGGCGGATGGTTGAGAGGGGGCAAGGAGGACAGCAGTGGTTGACGTGGCTGAAGATGCTGGACCAGGAGGAGGATGGCGACTTTGAGTTTGTGTGCTGCTTGTACTCATGTGTTGATCCCATAGGCGTTTGTGATGTGCGATCATGTGCCTATTCAAAGCAGTTGTACCTAGGTGGGTGTTGGACTTCCCACGACTCAGTTTCTTTTGGCACAGGTTGCAAATGGCATCGCTGTTGTCAGAGGCAGACACACAAAAAAATGCCACACTGCTGAGCTCTGCAATGACGGCATTCTGGTGGTGGACACAGCATGCGTTGATTGGCGTGCTGTCGGGCTAACCCCGGGTGCCGATGCATGCTGTCTGACTGTGCCTCTAGCTCCTTGCGATGACCTCCCCCTGCCTACAACTCGTCTCCTCCTCCTCTCTGTCTCCCCATCTGAACTTTCGCCCTGTTCTTCTTCTTGCCGAGCGGGCACCCACGTGACATCCATGGACGCATCGTCATCATCAACCGCTTCACTTGTATCTGACAACTCAGCAAAGGAAGCAGCAGCGGGTACAACATCATCATCATCACACCGTATGTCCATTTGTGTAATGCTGCCTGACTGAGACATATCCCTGTTATCTACATCCTCTGGCAATAATGGCGCATTGCACATCACTCATTTCTTCAAACGGATGTGTAAATAACTCCTCTGACAGATAAAGTGAAGCGGCTGTGGTGCTAGTGTTGGTTGTGGCGGCAGGCGGGTGAGTGGTATCTTGAGAGGTGCCCAAAGCTAAGCTGGAGGAGGATGGTGTGTCAAGGTTCCGAGCGGAAGCTGTAGAAGATTGGGTGTCCTGTGTTAGCCAGTCAACTATGTCCTCAGAACTTTTCAAGTTCAGGGTACGTGGCCTCTGAAAATTGGGCATTATTCTAGGGCAAAAGGAAATCACAGCACCACGACCACGACGGCCCCTGCGGGGTGGCCTACCTCTGCCTCTCATTTTTTTTGGGATTAGTAGTACTATGCGTGCAAGCTACTGTGAGACCAGATATGAGTGGCAATGTGCACTGGCAGAGGTTGGCAGAGTACACACTGTAGGCCTGACACCCGCTTGAAGACAACTAACTGCTATTCAATCTATAACAGTGGAAAAAGTTTTTTGGTTTTAAATGCACGCTATTGTGACACCAGATATGAGTGGCAATGTGCACTGGCAGAGGTTGGCAGAGTACACGCTGTAGGCCTGACACACCCGCTTGAAGACAACTAACTGCTATTCAATCTATAACAGTGAAAAAAGTTTTTTGTTTTTTAAATGCAATCTATTGCGACACCAGATAAGAGTGGCAATGTGCACTTGCAGAGGTTGGCAGAGTACACGCTGTAGGCCTGACACCCACTTGCAGACAAGTAACTGCTATTCAATCTATAACAGTGAAAAAAAGTTTTTGGGTTTTAAATGCACGCTATTGTGACACCAGATATGAGTGGCAATGTGCACTTGCAGAGGTTGGCAGAGTACACGCTGTAGGCCTGACACCCGCTTGAAGACAACTAACTGCTATTCAATCTATAACAGTGAAAAAAGTTTTTTGGTTTTAAATGCACACTATTGTGACAACAGATATGAGTGGCAATGTGCACTTGCAGAGGTGGCAGAGTACACACTGTAGGCCTGACACCCGCTTGTAGACAAGTAACTGCTATTCAATCTATAACAGTGAAAAAAGTTTTTTGGTTTTAAATGCACACTATTGTGACACCAGATATGAGTGGCAATGTGCACTTGCAGAGGTTGGCAGAGTACACGCTGTAGGCCTGACACCCGCTTGAAGACAACTAACTGCTATTCAATCTATAACAGTGAAAAAAGTTTTTTGGTTTTAAATGCACACTATTGTGACACCAGATATGAGTGGCAATGTGCACTTGCAGAGGTTGGCAGAGTACACGCTGTAGGCCTGACACCCGATTGCAGACAATTAACTGCTATTCAATCTATAACAGTGAAAAAAGTTTTTTTGTTTTTAAATGCAATCTATTGCGACACCAGATAAGAGTGGCAATGTGCACTGGCAGAGGTTGGCAGAGTACACACTGTAGGGCTGACACACCCGCTTGAAGACAAGTAACTGCTATTCAATCTATAACAGTGAAAAACATTTTTGGGTTTTAAATGCACGCTATTGTGACACCAGATATGAGTGGCACTGTGCACTGGCAGAGGTTGGCAGAGTACACGCTGTAGGCCTGACACACAGACGCTTGCAGAGGGGGGTTATAGGGGGTTTAATTGGATATAGAGACTCTAGTGTGAGGTTGGATGATTAGGGGCTGTCATGGGGAAAAGGCGCTGTAGTAAGGGGATAAGATTATAACAGGAGGATTATAACATATGCAAATGGAGTGCTTTATTTGTTGCATAAGCATATGGTGTGAAAAATGTAAAAAAAAACAAAAAAAAACTATGGTGTCTGGAATACAAACATATTCCTGACACTATCGTTGTAAGAACACATTTTAGATCCCCAGCCCTGCTTTCCCCCCCGTTATAAAGTTATTTTACCCACTTTTTTCACCTAAAGTAGAGCGGGTGCTGGTGCAAGATTTTTTCAGGTCAACCTATCGTAAGGATGGAGAAAAAAGGTAGATACCCATCTTTCGTACAACTACCACAATACTTTGCCAGATGGGCATCTACCATTTGCCCATCCTTGCAGGTTTGTACTTAGCCCCCAGCAGTGTTTGTATGCTTGAATATAAGCATGTTTTGAATGGAGTATGTGTGTGTGAATGTAGGAATGTATTTGAGTGTAGTGTTGAAGTTTGAATGCTGATATGTATACACATATACACTGCCACGTACACACACACACTCACACACACACACATATATATATATACATACATACATACATACATACATACAGACACAAGCATTGACACACGTGCAGACTCACAGATACAGACACACTAACACACGTACAGATACACATACACACACCAACACATATACAGGTACACAGCCACACACATTGACAAAGATACCCAGACACACACATTGACATACAGACACACAAATTGACGTACAGACACACAAATTGACGTACAGATACACAGACACACATACAGATACACAGACACACATTAACGCACAAAAAAGATACACACACATACTAATAAGCATACAGATATCCAGACACACACTAATACACAGACTTGCACATTAACAGATACAGACACACGCTAACACACATACACAGACACACACTAACACAGATACACAGACACACTAACACAGACTCACACTAACACACATACAGATACAGTCACACACACATACAGATACAGATACACAGACACACACTAACACACATACAGATACAGTCACACACACATACAGATACACACTAACACACTAACACAGATACACAGACACACACTAACACACATACACAGACAGATACAGTCACACACACATACAGATACACAGACACACAGATCACATTACATATATTAACCAACCTTTTCCATACCTTTTTGGTGGAGGAGGGTGGTTCCCTGGTGTCAAGTGGTGTCTGGCTGACTGTGATGGGAGTTTGGCTCTCTCTTCTTCGTTCCTGCCTGTTAATCTCTAATTACACAGTGCAGGGGCCCGGTCGCACTGATGAGAGAAACCTGATTATTTTTGTAGCGACCCGTGCAGGCGGCGCACTCCGATGGGCGTGCATGACGTCACCATTAAGCGCCAACGCACACAGGGCCGAAACAATCCTCTGCTCCTCTCGATCCAGCTCCACTGCTGGTAACCAGTGGCGATGTTGAACTTGAGCGGTCGGCGCAAGTTTTTTTTTTGTGCGTTACAGACAAAGTGGATGGGTGGCGGGCCCTCGGACCACGTCCGAAGTGCCCGACCGCTCAGTCCGCCCCTGTGTGTGCTCATACCGTGCTGTGGTAGATTGTGAATGCGTGGTAAGATTTAATGCAATGCCAAGTTGCTGTTGTCCAAAAGGGTTACTGGCGATCTAGCGTCAATAAAGGACTATAATGAATCCTGCTGTAGGACTTCTTTCCTGGCTCTATGCCATTAGATTGCAGTTTAATCAATATAGAAAATGTTTTATTATTTTGTTATAGGCTCTATAAAGATCGTGGGCAGTAAATGGTTGATTGGTAGATACATAGTGCTAGTTAAAGTAACACTATAGAGTCAAGAATACAAACGTGTAGCAAACCATGCTATGTAGCCGTGTTTACACCAAAAAGACTATACTCACCAGAACAACTGCATTAAGCTGTAGTTGTTCTGGTGACTATAGTGTCCCCTTAAGTGAATATCAAAGATTTTGAGCATTTTGAAGTTTTCTCCCACTTCATTAAGGGTCAACTGAGAGATGTAGTTAAACCAACATTGTCATTTGTTTTCTTTTAGTTTTTTTTCCTTATGTACCTTGTATCTTAAAGGGACACTATAGTCACCACAACAGCTACAGCTTAATGTAGTTGTTCCGGTGAGTATAATCATTGCCTTCAGGCATTTTCATGCAAACACTGCCTTTGCAGAGAAAAGGCAGTGTTTACATTGCCCTTAGGGACACCCAGGGCCGGACTGGGGATACAAAGCAGCCCTGGAAAAAAAAATCTATGCCAGCCCCATAAGTCATTGCGCCATATATTGTCGCATGTAATATGTAAGGCTATGTCTTGCCACCCCAGATAATAGAGTTATGTTATATATATATATATATATATATATATATATATAGCTTTTTCTAATATAATATATTGGTCCTTTCAGAGTAAAACATTTAATTATACAGTAAGCATACTCACATGCAGACACAGACAATCTCACTGACACACACAAGCTCATTGATACACAGCCTCATAGACAAACAATTTCACTAATATACATAAGCTCATTGACATAAAAACCCAAGCTCACTCACTAGCAGGCACACACACACACACGCAAGCAAGCAAGCTCAATAGCAGGCGCACACACACACAGCTTAATGTAGTGTTTCTGGTGTCTATAGCGTGTCCCTGCAGGCTTTTGAATGTAAACACTGACTTTGCAGAGAAAAGGCAGTGTTTACATTGCTTCCTAGTGACACCTCTAGTGACAGACACTCAGACGGTCACTAGAGGCGCTTCCTGTGTCGGTGCGGATTGGCTGAGATCATCAAGCTTGATGATCTCAGTCATAGAGGCAGAGACCAGCACGACGTTGGAAAAAAAAAAGGTGAGTAAAACATTATTTTTAAAAACACACACTGACACACACACACACACACACACCATGACAGACACACACACACACACACACACACACCATGACAGACACACACACCATGACAGACACACACACACCATGACAGACACACACACACCATGACAGACACACACACACACACCATGACAGACACACACACCATGACAGACACACACCATGACAGACACACACCATGATACAGACACACAGCATGATACAGACACACAGCATGACACAGACAGACACACACACAGCATGACACAGACAGACACACCGCATGACACAGACAGACACACCGCATGACACAGACAGACCCACACACCGCATGACACAGACAGACCCACACACCGCATGACACAGACAGACCCACACACCGCATGACACAGACAGACACACAGCATGACACAGACAGACACACCGCATGACACAGACAGACACACCGCATGACACAGACACACACACCGCATGACACAGACACACACACCGCCTGACACAGACACACACACCGCATGACACAGACACACACACACACACAGCATGACACAGACACACACACACAGCATGACACAGACACACACCATGACACAGACACACCGTGACACAAACAGACACACACACACACAGCATGACACAGACAGACACAGCATGACACAGACAGACACAGCATGACACAGACAGACAAAGCATGACACAGACAGACAAAGCATGACACAGACACACACACCATGATACAGACACACCATGACACAGACGACACAGACAGACACACACACACACACACACACACACACAGCATGACACAGGCAGACACACACAGCATGACACACACACAGCATGACAGACACACACACACACACACACACTGACATACATACTTTTTGGTACCTGTGGGTGGGCAGACTGATCGCTGTGCTGGCGGCCGCAGGGGAAGCTCTTCTGGGCCGGCGGCCGCTGGGGGAGCAGGCTGTTCTGGGGGAGCAGGCTGTTCTGTCTCTGCTCCCCCTCCCTCGCGCGCAGCTTAATGAGACCGGAGCCGGAATATGACGTCATATTCCGGCTCCGGTCTCTTTCTAGCCCGCGAGGGAGGGGAAGCAGAGACAGAACAGCCTGCTCCCCCAGAACAGCCTGCTCCCCCAGCGGCCGCCGGCCCAGAAGAGCTTCCCCTGCGGCCGCCAATCAAGTTCTCCCTGCGGCCGCAGGTCACCCCGGCCCCAGGTGCCGACGGCCCACCGGGAAATTTCCCGGTATCCCGGTGGGCCAGTCCGGCCCTGGGGACACCTCCAAGTGGCCACTCCTCAGATGGTCACTGGAGGTGCTTCCTGGCTCAGTGCTGCACAGTAGGTAGCACTGCTGTTCAGCAGCTCCACGCTCTGCATGGAGATGCTGAGTTTTCCTCATAGAGAGGCATTGAGTCAGTGCATCTCTATGAAGAAATGCTGACTGGCCAAAACAGCGTTTGGCCCCGCCCTATCCCACCTCCTTGCCGATTTTAACCAATCCAATGCTTTCCCTAAGGGAATGCATTGAATTGGCCAAAAAATCTGCAATTCTGATGAGGCCGGGGGCGGGGCCAGCGCCGGTGGACCCGCACGGCGCTGGAAATAAGGTGAGTTTTAATTCCTTTTAAGGGGGCTGAGGGGGGCAAGCCACCTAAATGGTGGTTTTAACACTATAGGGTCAGGAATACATGTTTGTGTTCCTGTCCCTATAGTGATCCTTTAATGATTGTTTTTGCCACTTGCCTTTATGTATATTTATTAGTTTTTCTTCCTTGTGCCTGATCTCAATATCCAGACACCTCCATTTTATTTCCCTCTGTCCGTGATGTCTGCAGTTTGTCCTTCCTGTGGGATTCCTTTGACTAATGGATTGTGGGTAAATTATCTCACCAACTGAAATGGAACCTTGCTTAAGCTCCGCCCATTGCCAAAGATCTCAATCCCCATGAATAAAGTAGTCCCTTTATAAAAGTAAGGTGAAATAGGGACACATAACACTGTACAACCAAAGCCTGCAAAGTGACAGTGCTGCTTTAGAGGACAACTGTCTCCTCAAAACTGCCTTAATATAATAATACTTTCATCAAGTTTTGAAAGGAAAATATATGTTTTTTTTAATGAAGTAAATGTAAAAAATGTGGAAACCCAGAGGAGGCAAAATGCGTTTCTATTTTTTTCAACTCAGTTAAATTAAATTAAACACCCACTTATATCACACGCAGGCTGACCTTTGTTTTCATATTACATTTCATAGTTGGCTTTTTTGAGATAAATAAGTTTTGCCATTTGGGCACAAGATTGGTTTTGCCATTTGGGCACTTGGCTCAAAAAGGTCAGCCATCACTGGCCTTAACTTTAGTGTTTCTTTGCAATTCTACTGTTAATTCATAAGACTCTATTTAGTGAACAAAAGTAATTGTAACTTACTTTTTTTACATTTACAATGTTTAAAGCATATACAAAGCTTTAAACAGGGCTATATTAGTAAACAGGGGGACATACTTTCCAATGAAGATGACAAAATTATATTTCAGATTCAATACTAATATTTGAATTGTTTTACATATATACATATATATTATAATTATATATATTTTTTTAAAGGAGGGTACTACATTATCTATATTTCTGACAGTTTAACAAATAAATAAAAAGTCAAAAGAGTGTACATTTTTATAATTTAATTTTAGTTTTGCAATCCCTGAAAATCAGTCTATACACTAGGTAGCTGTTTTCTTCAATATGCATGTTCTAGTCATACATCCCATGTTTCAAATGATTTATAGGTTATCTTTTTATCAAATTATATAACTTTATTATTTAATTCCCAATCACATTTTGGCAATGCAATTCAAAAGGAAAACAAAACACTACTCCCGTGCTTGTCTTCACTTAATAGATGAATAAACACCTACACCATTTACTTGAAAAAAAATAACAAATTGCAAAACTGATGCTCGAGTAGCGGAAACGATCACCATAACTGATTTGGAATTTTGTTTTTGCCCAAATCAGCTGTTTTAGCCTAAATTTGACATTTTGATTTCAATTTACTGTAAATCAGTGTTTTGGTGTATTAACCCATAATTGACAATGGTACCACAGAAGGTGCTGCAGGAAGGTGGTCAAAATATTCAGACAGGTAGAAGATAATTTTATTTTTATTTTACAACTTCTACCCAGTTCTTTTGGAAATATTTTTAAATCAACCTATTATACGGCATATCATACAACTAAAGGGTCAATTTTAAACTGGAACATGTAGACCTGAGTTGTCCACCCTCAACCAGGCAGCCATCCTTGGGCTTCAGCTTCCAAAGTTAACATAAGGTTTTTTTTATTTTTAGACAAGTAGACAATGTTAACCTTGAATGAAACTGTAACATTATTATTAACGTATGATCCAGCCTGATATCCAGAATTCCTTATAGCAGTGCATTTCAAGTTTTTAGAGTTTAGATTTAACCCTGTTACTATGAAGTTCTTCCTTGAGATGAAAATAAATTCACATTACCTTTTATTTGAAAAATGGGACACATGCATACCTAGTATATACACGTAATTGGAATTTCATTCAAACCCACTCTCTGATGGGGCATCACAGGAGTGATCACTGTCATTGAGGGGCTGACATGCTGACAATTCAAGTTGGCATTCAGAGAATGTATGTAGGCTTTGAGGTGGGCAGAGTTACTAACAAAAACTATGCCCAACACATCTTAATATTGAAGCAGACAGTGGTTGCCAGGATATGAGGTCATTTCGTGACACTCACTTTCTGTTAATGGGCAAAATGCCAAAAATGGAGGCTGCAAGGTGGAAGGAGATGCTGCCAGGTACACGTCTCCTGCTCTCCCTACACTATACACCAGGTAGTCAGGACAATGGATGTCCTCATCCTTTCTCTTCCTTCCAGAGAGAGCTGAGCTGCAGACAGGGCTGGCCTTTGGTCTACATGTGCCTTGAGTGAAAAATGTTCCCAGTTCTGACTACAGCATAATCTAAGTGAAACTAAACTAAGTGAAACTGTAGCTCAAAACCAAAAAAGTGAACTGTTGGTTTTTGGAGATTTTAATATTGATTGGCTGAATCCTAAAAATAATAAATCATGTAGGCTGTTTAAGACTTGCAGCTAACACAATTAATTTCCTCCCTAACTCACATTAATATTAAAAGCCAGAACCACACCTTGCTCGATTGGATTCTCTCCAGTTGTCCTGATAGAATCTAGGAGGTGGGCGTTCTTCCTCACAGTTTCAGTGACCACTGTCTAGCGTACTGCATACGCAAAATAAAGGCCACTAAATCCCCTTCCAAGATTATAATCACCAGGTCTTTCAAAAGATTTAATCTCGAATCCTTTTTAAATGATCTCAAGAGCATACCATGGTACAGATTAGGTCTAATATCAGATCCATGGTACAGATTAGGTCTAATCTCTGCAATTGCATTTTTTCAGTCCAAGCTCTTGCTTGTTTGGAATTTGCATGCCCCTCTGCGTAAAGTGCGACTAAAAGGGACACACCTGCCCTGGGTTACAGCTGACCTCATTCAAATGTACCAGTTTAGAGATTCACTGTGGTCAAAGTTCAAGTGTACTGGCTCCATGAACGATCACTGTACTTACAGACATTGGTGAAATGCATGCACAAAACAAACAAAAATGGCAAAGGTCCAATATTTCAGTGAAAATTTTAACAACAACCTATCAAACCCAAGAAACTTCTGGAAAATCATAAATAGCATTAAAACACCCACAATCCACCCCCAGCCCTCCACTGTCAAAATGGACAACCAAACACTGCAACACCCTTAGATGTAGCAAATGCCTTTAATAATTATTTTGTTGGATGTGCTACCACCCTGGTTGCTAAGATAATAAATGACACTCATTTTCAGACCACAAATAAAGATCAGGCCCTGCCAAATCTTCAAAATCCTCATTTAGAGAAATTCAGTTTTAGAACATTAATATAACATTTAGAATATTATCAACGATTAAATTATCTGACCCCTGATCAATCAGGCTTTTGTCCAAATCACTCAACTTCAACTGCCCTCTTAAAAGTTAGCAATGACATCCAAATTTGCATGGAACAAAGAGACAACTGGAGCTATTTTTCTTGATTTTGCCAAGGCCTTTGACACAGTAGACCATGGCATTCTTTTGCAAAAACATAAAAACTTGTTTGTAATCGTCTGCTAACCTGGTTTCGATCGTATGTTTCAGACCAATTGTAATATGTGGCCATTTCTGATAGCGCGTCCCTCTTTTAGTCACGTGTGGTGTTCCCCAAGGCTCCATACTCGGCCCCCTGCTATTCACATTATTTATAAATGATCTGCCTAACGTCTGCTAATCCTAAACTGCACATATGTATGCAGACGACATTGTAATCTATGCTAGTAAACCCAAGCTACCGCAGCTTACGGCTGTGATCCAAAACCAATTCAAAGAGGTAGAAAAGTGGATAGCGGATAACAAACTCTTCCTAAACACTGACAAAACTGTTACAATGATCTTTGGAACTGTACCTAAATTATGTAAACCACAAAATCAACAATTGTGTATCAGAACAAATTCAAATAGCACACTGACAGCAGTCTGCTGTTTTAAATATCTAGGTATGTTGCCAGACCCTAGGGGAGGCTAGAAGATCAAATGTACCAGGCAGTGTAAGAACACTGCAACAGTCACACATAAATTACAGCAAATATATATATATATATATATATATATATATATATAATAAATACATATATGAAGCCAGGGGGCTGCACTCAGCTGAACATGCATAAATGGGGTGCTGCTGGGGGATAATTTATACAATACACAAGATCTAGCGCACTCATTTATCCACCAAACAGCAACTTCAATGATGACTGATTTTATTAGTTTTTTTTTTTTTAAAACACCTAATCCAGGCAAAAATGATGGGGGTTTAGTTACATTATATGATCATACATTGCATAAGCCTGCCACAATGTCAATGTACCCCATCTTTGGCAGGTCCTACTCTAACAGTCTAATGTCTGCTCTTATGAGATTAACCCACTTACTTTGGGAAAAAAATCCATCTTGGGCTCTCTGCAGTACAAGGCTAAATAGGGCCATGGAATGAGGCACCTGTGACAGGGAGGGGTGCAAAACCAAGGAGTTGGCTAGACTCTCATATATATATATATATATGAAACCAGGGGACAGCACTCACCTTTTACCCCAAGTAAGTGGGTTAAGTGGATCTTGTGTATTATATGATAAATGCAAATATATAGAGAGAGAGGACAAAAGGAATATATTTAGCTGGTCTGAGTGAGCAGCAAATAAAGAGGGAGTTTACTGCTAGTTCAGACCTTTATAGACTGTCCTGTATTCTGATTGGCTGCCCTGTTTCTAGTTCTCTTGTCTGCAGCCTTTGCAAGCCCTCTAACCCCGCCCAGACTTTCTGTGGCTTTCCAACCACAGACTTCCCAATGCAGCTCAGTGATAAGTATTTGCAGAGTAGGTGCTTTAAGCAATTACTGCCTCTTGAGTTTAGTTCCACTGAGCTAAACAACCAGGAAGTGACAGGACCTGTTTTCTGATTGTGTCACATATTCATCCACACATAAAAATGTGGTTAATGGCATTTACTGTCCTGACAGGAAAAGTTGTGCCGAGCAGAAATCATGCACATGGAAACCTGGTAATGACTTTTGGGGTCAAAGGCCGGTCATGGTCAATCTAATCCACAAGAGGGTTTGTGCTGAGCAGCAATCATGCACATGGAAACCTGGTAAATGCTTTTGGGGTCAAAGGCTGGTTACAGCCAATCGGATTCTCCTCTTGCTCATTGCCCTGTCGTGGTTTCATGCCTATTGTTATCCGAGAGTGCGTTCCTGATCTTGATTTTCTGGTATTTGACTTTGGCTTTTTTTTTACTTCCCTGATTTTTGGTATCCTTTGCATATATCCTGCTATGTTTACATATGGGTTAATCCAGCCTCTAGTGGCTGTCTCCTTGACAGCCGCTAGAGGCGCTTCTCACTGTGATTTTCTCAGTGAGAAGACGCCAGCGTCCATAGGAAAGCATTGAGAGTCTGATGGCGGTAGGCAGGCTATTCCATAGGAAATGAGCCGCCCGCGAGAAGTCCTGCAAGTGCGGGTGCGAGCAGCAGACAGAAAAAGGTTCAGGGGCGGGGCGGAGAGACTGAGAAGGGGCATACCTATTGGTCTGTGAGGATATATAAGAGGTGCTAAGGTTATTCAGTGCTTTATAAGTATGGGTTAGCACTTTGAATTGACTCCTGTAGTATACAGGAAGCCAATGTATGGACTGACAGAGGGGTGAGGTGTGAGAGGATCGACTAGAGAGGAAAATCAGTCTGGCAGCAGCATTCATTACAGACTGTAGTGGGCCAATATGGGTCTTTGTCCACAAAACATTGCATTGTTACAATAGGATACTATATTACAAAAATACAATATACAAACTATATATATATATATATATACACACACATTTATAAATTTAATACATAACAGGTAATAAATATATTCAACCATGACAGGTCAGTGGTGTATCCTGGTTTTGTGCTGCCCTAGACAGGACAAAACTCAGGCGCCCCTCTCTCCCCCCCCCCCCCCCGCGCCACCCCCACCCAACCCTTCCCCCCGTCCCGCCTTCTAAATACACACACACACACATTCACTGACAGATACGCATACACTAGCTAACAGACACACACACTCACAGGCAAACACACTCACTAACAGACACACACACAGTCAGACACATACACACTCACTAGCAGACACATAAACACTCACTAGCAGACACACACACACTCACTAGCAGACACACACACACACTCACTAGCAGACGCACACACACACACACACACACACACACAATCACTAGCAGACACACACACACTCACTAACAGACACACACCCACACACTCACTAGCAGACACACACACACTCACTAACAGACACACACAGTCAGACACACACACACTAACAGACAACACACACATTAACAGACACACACAGTCAGACACACACACACAGTCAGACATACACAGTCAGACACACACAGTCAGACACACACACACACACAGTCAGACACACACACACAGTCAGACACACACACACACACAGTCACACACACACACACACACAGTCAGACACACACACACACAGTCAGACAAACACACACACAGTCAGACAAACACACACATTAACACATATATAATTTTTTTTTTATTTAACCTACCTCCAGCCTCCTTACCTTTGGGAATGCTGGGGGGGTCTCTTTCTCCCTGGTGGTCCAGTGGCTGCCGGCCGTGCGTGCAGGCTATTGTGCGCTGGCGAGGGAGCTCTTCCTCTGAGCTCTCTGCTCAGCTCCCTCGCGCGCCGCAGAGTGAGGCTGGGAGCCGGAAGATGACGTCATATTCCGGCTCCCAGTCTCACTCTGCGGCGCGCGAGGGAGCTGAGCAGAGCGCTCAGAGGAAGAGCTCCCTCGCCAGCCACCCGCCAGCCCATCAGCCCGACTGGCAGCCTTGTTAGCCGCAAGGCTAACAAGGCATTTGCCCTGGGCATTTGGGGGCGGCGTTTTTTGCCGCCCCCTGGAAAATGCCGCCCAAGGCAAATGCCTTGTTTGCCTTGCGGCTAAAACGCCCCTGTGACAGGTGCATTCTGTGCTGAGGTATATTGCTATAGATCTCTTAAAAGATTTTAGATTGAATGAAGATTTGACTGTGTCCATGAGGTTATTCCATAATTGCGGTGCTCTAAAGGAAAAGGAGGATCGCTAAATATCGCGCTAGTACTGGATCAGAGCATTCTACTCAGGTAGGGTGGGAGCTTCCCAGAAATGCTCTTATGCACAAGGCTGGAAAGATGAAGAGTGCGTCGGGATTCCAGCGACAGCCAGTTTAGCTCTTTTAACATGTCACAGTGGTGGGTAAAGTAATTACATTCTAGTACGTGGCAAAACAAATTATATAACGTATTAAGTTTATTAAGGTGGGTTTGCGGTGTGGGTGCATACACTACATCCCCATAATCAATGACCGGCATTAGCATTTGTTGCACTATCTGTTTCCTTACTGTAGGTCTTAGGCAGGATTTGTTTCTGTACAGGGCACATAGTTTTGGGTAAAGTTTTTAAGAGACTTATGAATTAACAGTAGAATTGCAAAGAAACACTAAAATTAAGGCCAGTGATGGCTAACCTTTTTGAGCCAAGTGCCCAAATGGCAAAACCAATCTTGTGCCCAAATGGCAAAACTTATTTATCTCAAAAAAGCCAACTATGAAATGTAATATGAAAACAAAGGTCAGCCTGCGTGTGATATAAGTGGGTGTTTAATTTAATTTAACTGAGTTGAAAAAAATAGAAACGCATTTTGCCTCCTCTGGGTTTCCACATTTTTTACATTTACTTCATTAAAAAAAACATATATTTTCCTTTCAAAACTTGATGAAAGTATTATTATATTAAGGCAGTTTTGAGGAGACAGTTGTCCTCTAAAGCAGCACTGTCACTTTGCAGGCTTTGGTTGTACAGTGTTATGTGTCCCTATTTCACCCTATTTCACCCTATTTCACCTATTTCAGACTTGGAGGTGGATACTGGGGTGTCGCCCTCTCAACCCAAACCTCCCGTGCTGGGTGATATTACCACTCTGCCAGTGATGGTGAGGGATGGTATCCTGGACCTACAGGGTTATCCCCTGTTTCAATCCGGGCGACCTTCGTAATCCACGTTTTGCAGAGAGGGACCCTCCAGAGCACATCGCTAAGTACTTGGCTTTGCGCATGCGTATTCCCCTCTCGAAGGAGGTTCACAGCAAATTACGGGCAGAATGCCCTAGGCCCTCTGTCCCAGACACAGCGTGTAAACCGCCAGTGGTTGTTCATCAGATTATTCAGTTCCTAGCCAAGACGCATTGGAAACCCAGGAACGGGCTGGAATTCTCTTTCCATAATTGTCAGGACAAGATCCTTGACACATTGGGACCAGCTTCTAAGCTGTATGAACTCCTGGAGTACGCTAAAGTGGGGGAGTCTTCCCTTGATTTTGATGAAGCTATCGGCTGGTTTCAGAGACTTATCTGTCTCCTTTGCAACGCGAACATGGCGTTATCTGCCGAACGCCATAAGGCGATTTTATTTAAAATTTTGCTAAAGCAAGTTAATTTGGCAGTTAAAGAACCGGGCAACGCAGTGAAAGGCATGCTTTTTGGGGATTCCTTTGTTAAAGATCTTAGGTCTTTCGTTAAGATCTTTGCTGCTATGGACAAGGCCCAATCTAACATCAAATGAGTTTTTGGCAGTAAGATTTTCGCTGGGGCTGGGAGATATAGGAGCCGCCCTCCCGGCCAAGGATTTAGAGTCCCGTCAAGGGCCCACAGAGGTTCCTACTACACACAATGGCCCTTTTCGGAGTACAAGCCTTCGTCTTTCTTCCCTTCATGGGACACTCCTGGTTAAATCGTGGCGGTCATGGACAATCTTCTGGCAGCCGCCCTTACGGTGAGTACACTGGCTCCTCATTCTTCCCAAATAAGAGGGGAGGGCAGGCTAGCTTTCTTTGCAGAGGCATGGGAATTGATTACTACAGATGCATGGGTGTTGCATATGGTGAGGGGCTTTCACCTAGATCTGATTTCCCCACCTTTCCAGACACAGCCCCCACAGGAACTGTCCCTGCCAGAACATCAGGCCGATCTCATATCCTCAGAGATTACAGGACTACATTCGAAACCAGCGATTCAAGAAATCCCATTTTGGATCCCACTCCAGGATTCATGAGCAATCTATTCCTGGTACCTAAAAAAACCTCAACGCCTTCTTATGATACCAGCATTTCAAGATGTAAGGTATTCACTGCCTCTGGGATCTGCTCCAACTGGGAGACTGGACGGTCAAACTGGACATCAAAGACACCTACTTAACTATTCCCATAGAGGAAGTCCACAGGGATCTACAGGTGATACTCGAAAAATTAGAATATTGTGCAAAAGTTCATTTATTTCAGTAAAGCAACGTAAAAGGGGAAACTAATATATGAGATAGACGCATTATATGCAAAGCAAGATAGTTCAAGCCGTGATTTGTCATAAGTGCGATGATTATGACTTACAGCTCATGAAAACCCCAAATCCACAATCTCAGTAAATTAGAATATTGTGAAAAGGTGCAATATTCTAGGCTCACAGTGTTCCAATTTAATCAGCTAAGTAAGCCATAACACCTGCAAAGGGTTTCTGAGCCTTTTAATGGTCTCTCAGTCTGGTTCAGTAAGAATCACAATCATGGGGAAGACTGCTGACCTGACAGTTGTGCAGAAAACCATCATTGACACCCTCCATAAGGAGGGAAAGCCTCAAAAGGTAATTGCGAAGGAAGTTGGATGTTCCCAAAGTGCTGTATCAAAGCACATTAACCCCTTAAGGACTGAGCCAAATGTACAAGTTGTGAACAGAACAAAACGTAAACAAAACCTGGCATTTGCGCTATATGTCTGTCCAACCGTAATTCACCTCTTTCATATTAAATGCACCCCCCTTATTATATATAATTTTATTCAGGGGAAACAGGGCTTTCATTTAATATCAAATATTTATCTATGAAAGATAATTTAATATGAAAAAAATGGGAGAAAATAAGAAATGTTGTTATTTTCTTAGTTCTACATGACATTTTAACTGTCAATGTCATAATACTGTTTGCTTTTACTGCAATAAAATACACATATTTGTATTCAGCAAAGTCTCACGTGAAAAACAGTACCCCCTATGTACAGGTTTTATGGTGTTTTGGGAAGTTACAGGGTCAAATATAGAGTGTTACATTTGAAATTGAAATTCGCCAGATTGGTTACGTTGCTTTTGAGACTGTATAGTAGCCCAGGAAATAAATTTACACCCATAATGGCATACCATTTGCAATAGTAGGCAACCCAAGGTATTGCAAATGGGGTATGTACAGTCTTTTTAGTAGCCATTTGGTCACAAACACTGGCCAAAGTTAGCGTTAGTATTTGTTTGTGTGTGAAAAAAGCCAAAAATGCCAATTTTGGCCAGTGTTTGTGACTAAGTGGCTACTAAAAAGACTGGACATACCCCATTTGCAATACATTGGGTTGTCTACTATTGCAAATGGTATGCCATCATAGGGGTAATTTTCATTCTTGGGCTACCATAGGGTCACAAAGGCAACGTAAGCAATCTGGCGAATTTGAATGTGAAAAAAATGAAACACAAGCCTTATATTTGACGCTGTAACTTTTGAAAACACCATAAAACCTGTACATGAGGGGTACTGTTGTACTTGCGAGACTGAGCTGAACACAAATATTTGTGTTTCAAAACAGTAAAAAGTATTGCAGCAATAATATCTTCCGTGTAAGTGCTGTTTGTGCGTGAAAAATGCAAAAAACATCACTTTTACTGGCGATATCATCGTTGTAATACATTTTACTGTTTTGAAACACTAATATTTGTGTTCAGCGAAGTCTCCCGAGTAAAACAGTACCCCCCATGTACAGGTTTTATGGTGTCTTAGAAAGTTATAGGGTTAAATATAGTGCTAGCAAATTAAATTTCCTATACTTTCGGCATGGGTTGTCAGGCAGGTCCCGCTAATTGTAATTAATTAGAATACCTAATTATGTAAAAATATTACATAAATATATGTGTAGAATTAGGTGAAGTTACTGAGTGTTATACACGACAAAACCCAGTGTAAGGTGGAGCGCTATATAAAGACTTACCCCCCTTGGGACTCTCAGTTAACTTAAGGGGGGAATAAAATACAATAGTATAGAGTGTTGGGTACAATCTGAGTGAAATAACCAAAAAATGGTTCACTCACGTGGTTCTGAGCCTAAACAGGACAGGCTCAGATCTCTCGAGCAGGCGTGTCCTTAAGGAGACACGGACCCTTTAAAGGATGGTTCTCTAAGTTTTTCTCTCTGTGAAATGTGATAGAAACCAAAATCTGGTGCAATAAATTCCGGATACCAGTGTGTGCAGATAGATAAGTGGAACTGCTCACCTTGCATAGAGCCTCAGACTTGGCTCTAAGTTATTCAGCAGATGTGTCTATAAGAGGACACATACCCTTCTTTAGTTGAAGCGGGAACTGTAGATGTAGACTAATCAAAATCTCAGGTGGACAGATAATAAATAATAAAAGTATATTTATTGATAAAAATATGTGTATAACACTATAAAAACAACAAATAGTATAAGTATATAAAGAATGTCCAAACTTCTGAGATGATCCGAGACTCGTTTCGCCTGGTCGGCTTTTTCAATCGGTGTCTTTCTCTTGGTTCCCTATCTTCTTTTAAATGCTGTCTGTGGGTTTCATTGGTGGATGGTTTCCCGCCCTCCGGCTCCGTTTCAGCTGTAGCCATGATTGTCTCCCTTTCGTTTCGGTTTTGTCGACCGGAAGTGATGTGGCACTGATCTCGTCGCCCGGAAATGACGTATCGCTAGTGTAAAGTCCTATTTTCTGTTAAGTCCATTGGCGCCATTTTGTTTGATGGCAGCGATCTAATAGGAAAGTTATACTCCCATAGGGATATAGTGCAGGAGAATAAGGGCAACATAAAAACTTATTAGATCCAAATATAACAAGTATTGAGTGTTTTCAGATATTGTAACGATCTTAAAGGTGTATTCTATTCTTAAACATAAAAATACATATATGTTTATGTTTATCCTTAGACAGATGTATTTCATCTGTATATTTAAAGTACATAAAGGATTCTAGATTCTATACATCGAGAACAGTTAGAACAGATAAAACTATAGTGAGTGGATAATAAAACAATTAGAATCTGACACCTTCATACTTTTAGTGCAAAAGGGATTAAAACTACATGTGTAAAAAGGAATCTCTACCACATGTAGAGGCAGTGATATAAGTGCATAAATAGATTATAAAAAATGACAAAGTTCGAAGTCATTATTAAGACCATGAGGTGTCAGTGTGTTCAAGTTAAAAATCCATCTCATTTCTAATTGCCCCAAACGTTTAATAAGATCCTCCCCTCTCCAGTTTGGTGTCAGTTTGTGTATACCCATAAATTTCATATTGTTTGGATTTTTATTGTGTTTTTCCAGAAAGTGTGCTGATAAACTATGTTTTATAAATCCATTTTTAATATTTCTAATATGCTCCTGTATACGTACATTGAGGTTACGAATAGTGCGTCCCACATAAAATAGACCACAAGGGCATGTAATGACATATACTACTTTTTTTGAGTAACATGTGATTAATACTTTTATTTTAAAAATTTGTTTAGGATTTTTGGGGTGTTTAAAAGTCTGTATGTGTCTTTTTGTATTTTGTGTGTTCTTGCATGCACCACAAGTGCCACATCCAAAGAAGCCTTTTGATTTATTTAAAAAGTGGTCATGTTCCTTGGTTCTTATATGGTTATGTACTAAAGTGCAGTTTAGGCTTGGGACTCCTCTATATACTATAATGGGTTTCTCAGGGAGGATAGAGTTTAGTGTATCGTCGTTTCTTAGAATGGGCCAGTGTTTGTTCAAGATTCTCTTGAATTGTCTGCTTTTGCAGTTGAAATCACAGACAAACACTGGTCCATTTCTGGCTTCCTTTCTCTCCTTATATCTGATTAGAGAAGATCTCTCTTCTACTTTAACCTTGTCAAAAGCTGTATTCAGCAGGTCTTCTTGATATCCTTTTTCTTTAAAATTTTCTAAAACGATCTGTGCCTGCTCATGAAATGTTGTATCCTCCGTGCAGTTGCGCCTTATTCTGAGCAACTGAGCTCTAGGGGCATTGAGTAGCCACGGAGAATAATGGCAGCTGTTGTCCTGTATATAGCTGTTAACATCTACGATCTTAAAGAAAGTTTTAGTCTTAAGTGTCTGGTTCTCTACATAGATGTTTAGGTCTAGAAAGTTTACACATGATTTGCTATAGTTGGAGGTTAATTTAATTCCCCACTCGTTAGAGTTGAGGTGTGTGAGGAAGGTTTGTAGAGACTCCTCATCTCCCTTCCATATAAAGAACAGGTCATCTATGTACCTGCGATAGGTCACGAGGCTCGACTCCCATCTAGTATCACCATAGATGAACTCTTGTTCCCAATGGGACATGAAAAGGTTCGCATAGCTGGGAGCGAACCTCGTGCCCATCGCATTACCACATGTTTGGAGATAGAAATTATTCCCATACCAGAAGTAGTTATTGTGAAGGATCCATGCAATCCCCTCAACAATAAAATCTGAAAGGGAGACAATCATGGCTACAGCTGAAACGGAGCCGGAGGGCGGGAAACCATCCACCAATGAAACCCACAGACAGCATTTAAAAGAAGATAGGGAACCAAGAGAAAGACACCTATTGAAAAAGCCGACCAGGCGAAACGCGTCTCGGATCATCTCAGAAGTTTGGACATTCTTTATATACTTATACTATTTGTTGTTTTTATAGTGTTATACACATATTTTTTATCAATAAATATACTTTTATTATTTATTATCTGTCCACCTGAGATTTTGATTAGTCTACATCTACAGTTCCCGCTTCAACTAAAGAAGGGTATGTGTCCTCTTATATACACATCTGCTGAATCACTAAGAGCCAAGTCTGAGGCTCTATGCAAGGTGAGCAGTTCCACTTATCTATCTGCACACACTATACACAAATTCTATATATCTTATATTATATGTGTAGAATTAATATATGTATATATATACATATGTGTATGTATACGTATATATATATATATATATATATATATGTTTTTTTAATATTTTTATTTATATATAGGTATATATATAGTGATATATACGTATATATTTATGTATATAGATATATATATTATTTCGTTCTTCGTGTATTTTGATATAAATATATATATTAATATCACAATACAGTTAGAACGAAATAAAACACATCTATATATTTTGTAATCATTTATTTTTAATTATTTTTTGAATTTTATTTTTTTACGTATTTACATATTTTTTTATATTATATATAAATATATATATAACAATAATTATATATATATATTTAATCAGTATCAGTCTACGTGTAATTTGATATTAATATATATATAATTATATATATATGCTAGCATATTAAAATACACCTAGACAGTGTATGTGTGTGTATGTATATGTGCATATATATACTTAGATCATATATATATGTGTATATATATATATACTTAGATGATATATATATATATAATATATATATATGATATAATATATATGATCTAAGTATATAATTATTTTTTTTACACTTATTTTAACATTTTTTTATTTGATTTCAGCCAGCAGGCAGCTATTCCGGCCATGTGATTGTGAGGTCCTCGCAAGGACCTCACTCTCACATGGCCCGGGGGGGCTGAAGAGGACGGAGGTGCCGCGGGGGCTCCCTGGGAGTCCCACCAACCGCGATCGCCGGCGTGTGATCGCCCGCGACCGGGTAAGTAAAAAAAAAAAACGGAGGGCGTACATTATGCCCGGCGGCGTTTAGAGCCGCTTAAAAAAGGACGTAATTGTACGCCCTCCGGTCTTGAGGGGTTAATAGAAGTTATTATCTCCTAAATTCGAAATTAATAATGGTACACGCCAGGGTTGTCCCCTTTCTCCATTAATTTTGATAATTACCTTGGAACCTTTGATTAGACAAATAAAGCAACATGCTGGAATATGTGGGCTAAAAACCCCGGCAGGTGAGCAAAAATTTGCGCTTTTTGCTGATGACGTGTTACTATTTATAACAAACCCCAGCGAATCATTACCACATCTGGAAAAATTGTTGGATAGGTATAGTGCAATTTCTTATTACAAAAATAATGTAAAAAAAACCCAGGCATTATCGCTGGGATTACCTAAAGCTGTGTTAAGCCAATTAGAAAGTATATATCCGTATGACTGGCGCAATGATTTTATCAAGTATTTGGGTATCAAATTGACTAAAACGAGCACTTTACTAGTTAAACAAAATAATTTTTCTTTATTACATAAAATAGATGCACAGTTACATAAATGGGGGCCGTTGAGGATATCATGGTTAGGACATGTGCATTCAATTAAAATGATAGTCTTACCACATATATTGTATTTGTTTCGTACAATCCCTATAGCATTGACAAAAAACCTATTAAAAAGTTTCAAAATACTTTTAACTCATATATATGGAAGAAAAAAACACCAAGGGTGTCCTTTAAACTTATAGAGCTTCCTTATTTACAAGGTGGTCTAGGAATCCCTAATCTTGTTAAATACTATCAGGCTTCTATGTTGTCTGGTGGACTGGCTGTACTGTTTCGCCCAGTTCGGCCTTTATGGTTAAAAATGGAACAAGCATGTGCAAGGCCATACTCCATAGAGGGTCTCCTTTGGGGGACATCTATGAATAAGATACTAGGTAAGAATATGCTCCCTATGACTAAAGTAATGTTGACTCACTGGTCAATTTGGGTCCCCAAATTAATAAAAGGGGATAAGTTATTATCCTTGGCACCATTAGAAGCTATTTCGAACTTTACACAGGATTTAAATTTGATAAATTGGGTAGCCAAGGGCATTGACAAAGTTCACATGTTATTTGATGAACTGGGTATTAAATCTTACTCTAATCTGCAGGCGACGTTTTCTTTATCAAATAAAGAGTTTTTTTTCTTATTTGAGGGTTAAGAATGTTTTAATAGAAAATAAAATGTTAAAAGTAGATAAAACCTCATTGTCACATCTTTCATAATGCTATAAAACCTTACTAAATGTAAAAGGAGAAGAAAAACTATCATATATGCTATTACGGGAAAGTGATTTGTTAAAAAGTTTTGATTTATCGATTTGGTACCAAGCAATAAAACATACTAAACAAATATCACATAGTATTACCCATTGAGAAGCATATAGTAAGATACTAATGCGTTGGTATTTAGTTCCCGAAAAAATAGCACGTATGTATAATGGTATATCTGACATTTGTTGGCGATGCCGAAAAAATAAGGGAACCTTATTACATATCTTTTTGGAATGTCCAAATCTTGTACAATTTTGGGACAATATTAAATCCATAATTCAAGCTCTAGCGGGTACAACGAATATTAATTGCCCTGCGTTTTACCTTTTACATATTTATCAAGATTGGGCTCAATTAAAAAATAATTTAATAATATTATATTTATTATTAGATGCTAAAATATGTATAGCTCAAAATTGGACGAAAACTATTTCACCGAACATTTTAGATGTACAAACAAAAGTAGACATGACGTATCAATATGAGAAAATAGCAAATCGAATAGAAGAGAAAGAAAGGTGGTATGAGAAAAAGTGGCAGGCTTGGATAGAGTATAGGAATAAAAATAGATGAACAAGTGAACAGTTGATGAGGGTCAAAGGATAAGAGGGACTATCACTGATTAAAGTAGCATTTTTTTTAAGGTAAAACTACAAATTTATGAAATAGAAGTTAAAATGTTAAACTAAATGATGATAGAAACGATAACTTTATATATAAAGGGTTGAAAAAAAAAGGAAAAAAAATAGAAAATAAATAAATAAATAATAAAAAAAATTAAGAAAGAAAGAAAAGAAAGCACAAATACAATTTACTTGCCATGTAGGTTGGAAATGGTGTAAACTTAGTGCTGTATGAGTGCTAATTTAATTATTGTGTAATGCTTCTTATTGTAAATAATAAGTATTTAGAAATAGCGTTGGGATATAAGAAAAAAACAGCTCTACACCCATAAAACATTTTTTTTTTATTTTTTTTTGTCTTTAATTATTATTTTTATTGTAATGTCTGAAACTTTAATAAAATATTGATATGGAAAAAAATAGAAGTTATATGGAAGGGAAAAGGGTTGAAGAAAAAGGTGCACAAGCAGCAGGGATGACCGCAGCCTGGAGAGGATTGGAGAGTATTGTCAGGAAAAGGCCATTCAAAAGTGTTGGGGACTTTCACAAGGAGTGGACTGAGGCTGGAGTCAGTACATCAAGAGCCACCACACAGACGGATCCTGGACATCGGCTTCAGATGTCGTGTTCCTCTTGTCAAGCCGCTCCTGAACAACAAACAACGTCAGAAGCGTCTTACCTTGGCTAAAGAAAAACAGACCTGCTCCAAAGCACCAAAGCCTGGTTCAATGACTGGTTCAATGACCGTGGGATTACTGTGCTTGATTGGCCAGCAAACTCACCTGACCTGAACCCCACAAAGGGTTCTATGGGGCATTGCCAAGAGATAGATGAGAGACATGAGACCGAACAATGCAGAAGGGCTGAAGGCCGTTATTGAAGCATCCTGGTTTTCCATAACACCTCAGCTGTGCCACAAACTGGTAGCTTCCATGCCATGCCGCATTGAGGCAGTAATTGCTGCAAAAGGGGCCCAAACAAAGTGCTGAGCCCATGTGCATGCTTATACTTTTCAGAGGTCCGATATTGTTCTATGTACACTCCTTGTTTTATTGATTGCATGTAATATTTTAATTTACTGAGATTGTGGATTTGGGGTTTTCATGAGCTGTAAGCCATAATAATCGCACTTATGACAAATCATGGCTTGAACTATCTTGCTTTGCATGTAATGCGTCTATCTCATATATTAGTTTCCCCTTTTACGTTGCATTACTGAAAAAAATGAACTTTTGCACGATATTAAAATTTTTCGAGTATCACCTGTATTGCACTTCACGTGGCAAGGGCGACGATGACGGTTTACTTGTCTGCCATTCGGACTTTCCTTGGCTCCCTGGTGCTTCACCAAAGTTATGAAGCCAGTGGTTTCCTTCCTCAGGGCGTGGGGAGTCTGCTTGGTCATCTACCTGGATGACATCATGCTCATGTCAGCGTTACCCGATCAACTTCTCTCCCACTTACAGTGGACCATACAACTGCTCGAGGATCTGGGTTTCCTCATAAATTGGGAAAAAATTTATTGTAACCACGGTACAGACGATAGAATTTCTGGGCTTCGAAGGAGATTCTGTCACTCAGTTCCTGTTCCTCCTAGAATCGAAAATGAAGGCCACCAAGAAGACGATCAGACGTGCTCTCCATGCTACAAATATCTCCATTCGTTAGTTGGTGAGCATTATAGGCCTACTAACCTCCTCAATCCAGGCAATCTTTCCAGGACCCTTACATTACCGTGGTCTGCAGCATTTGAAGGGTTCCTACCTCAGAATGGGACACTCCTACGACTCTTGAATGATACTGGATGTGGAATCAAGGAAAGAAAAGTCGTGGCTCGGCCATATGGAAGCATGGAATGGCCGGGTAATATTCGGATCCGCTCTGGACATGATCATAGAATGGGATGCCAGCTTACACGGCTGGGGAGCACATTGCGGGAATGTTTCCACAGGTGGAAGAATGTCAACAGAAGAGTCTATGCTCCACATCAACTGTCTGGAATTGTTAGCGGGGTCATTTGCCATCCACAGTCTTTCACCCAATCTAGGAAATGAATCCTACTCCGCATGGACAACGTGTCGGCAGTGCGGTATATCAACCACCTGGGAGGCATGAAATCAAGGCTGTTGGCAAACCTAGCCAAGGAATTCTGGCACTTCTGCCTTCACAACCATGTTTCGTTGACGGACAAACATATTCTGGGCCTAGACAACACATGGGCGAATTGGGATTCAAGATACCTGAAGGATTCGGGGGACTGGCATCTCCTCAGTTCGACATTCCGGAAGCTTGAGCTACTGTGGGGACCACTGGACATAGATTTATTTGCGTCCAGACTGAATTCCCAACTACCTCGGTTGTACAGTTGGCGGGCGGATCCAGCAGCCCTGGCAGTGGATGCCTTCCTACAGATTTGGCCACCCTCACGTCACTATGCCTTCCCTTCATTCAACCTCATCTCTCGGACGCTGTCTTACCTATACAGAAAAGAATGTTCGCTGGTGATAGTATCTCCAATGTGGCAAACACAACCTTTGTTCCCTCGACTTCTTGAGATGTCTTTGGATTTCCCATGTCTGATACCAATGGCCACACAAACTGATAGATCAAGGCCTGCTTCAGCTCACGGCATGGTTAGTTTACGGAGTCCCTGGACAATCACAAATGTTCCACAAACAACAACGGAACTCCTGGACAATGTCTGGGCCCCGGGTACTAGATCTGCCTATCGATCCGCATGGCGAACATGGGCTGGCTGGTGCATGGAACAATCATTGGATCCAGTTTCTGCACCTCTGAATGCGATACTACATTTCATAACGGTCCTTTTTGAGTCAGGTAAAGCTTATCGCACAGTCAATGTTTACAGATTTGCTATTTCTGCAGGACACCAGGGGTTGGAAGGTTCCCCAGTCGAGCGACATCCTTTCATCTGTCGATTATTGAAAGGAGTCAGATTCACTAGACCCCCGAGAGCAAGATACTCCTTGTTTTGGGATGTCATTGGGGTATTGAATTTTTTAGATTCTTGGCTTCTGAGTGATAATCTATCCCGTAAACATTTATCATGGAAACTGCTTATGCTTCTATGTTTGCTTTCATGCAAACGAATATCGGATGTCAGAGTGTTGGATTGGACTATGATCTGCTTCACTGCTGAAGGAGTATCTTTCAACATATCTCGTAGGACTAAATCAGCTAGAAAAACTGACTCCTATCCGAGATATAAACAACAGACCTGCTTTATGCCAGGTTGAGTGTTTACGCTCTTACCTGGATTCAGGGGCGGACTGAGAACCCTCAGGGCCCCCGGGCAAAATAAATCAAGGGCCCCCTTACAGGCCCCACCCATACTCCGCAGCAAGCGCCATCCATGTCCCGCCTCCATGCACCGCCTCCAGCCACACCCTACACAATCTTTAGACACAAGGAACAAAAGTGCAATAATCCCTTTGAGGCCCCAGTAGAGACTACAATTGAGGGCTAATGGGCCATGGAGGGGGGTGTTTCTAGCAGAGGCTATCTCAGTGTCCTTTAGAGAGTGTGTTAGAAAGAATCCCCTCCAGGCCCTATTAGAGACTACAATGTAGTCTAATGGGCTTGGAAGGGGGTCTTTCTAACAGAGGCCATCTCTGTGTCCCTGCTGGAAACAGTCGCCTCCAGGCCCCAGTAGAGACTACAATTGTGGGCTAATAGGCCATGGAGGGGGGGAGCATTCTAGCAGAGGCTATCTCAGTGTCCTTTAGAGAATGTGTTAGAAATAATTTCCTCCAGGTCCCATTAGAGGCTACAATGGAGTCTAATGGGGCCTGGAGGGGGGTCTCTCCAACACTCTGGTTCCTATTCACAATATAGCAACACTACATAGCTCGCTGATACCTAGGCCAAGTTGGATCCTCTTACCTTAATTACTGTTGCTGGCAGGCAGTCTGTGGGCTTGCTGGAAGGCTGTGGGCTTACTGGCTGCGGCTGGCAGGCTGTGGGCTTGCTGGCTACTGCCGGCAGGCTGTGGGCTTGCTGGCTGCGGCTGGCAGGCTGTTGGCTTGCTGGCTGCGGCTGGCAGGCTGTGGCTTGCTGGCTGCGGTTGGCAGGCTGTGGGCTTGCTGGCTGTAAGCCTAGCTGGTGGCCTGTGGGCTGGCTGGCTGGCTACTGGCCAGCCGGTGGGCTGGCTGGCTGGCCGGCCTGTGGGCTGGCTGGCTTGCTGGCTACTGCGGCACTTGTAGATTATTTAAAGAAATAATCCATGCACAATAACCACTACTGCTCTGTGTAGTCGTTATGGTGCCAGGAGGGCCGGGCCCCCCTTTCAGAGTAAGTAGTCAAACCATTTAAGAACAGTTTGACAACTTACCTGGGGTCTGCTGGGACATGAGGCTGTAGTAGGGTATAGGAGCAGTGGTGCAATGTGTAAGGGGTGCAGTGTGTGTGAAAGGTTCAGTGTGTGTGAGGGGGTGTAGTGTGTGAATGTGTAGGGTGTGGGGGGCAATGTGTGTATGAGGAGGCTGTGTATGTGTGTGGCAATGTTAGTATGGGGGGCTGTGTGTGTATGGGTGGGCAGTGTATGTGTGTGTGTGTGTGAGGCAATGTGTGTAAATGTGTATGGTGTGTGTGGGTGTATGGGGGGCAGTGTGTGAATGTGTATGGTGTGTGGGGGCAGTGTGTTTATGGGGCTAGAGTTCACTCTCACCACTGCGACCACCAGGAATCCCTGGTGGTCACAGTGTTGAGAGTGAACTCTAGCCTGTAGCTCCAGGGCTAGAGTTTACTCTCGCAAGAGCCGTAACGTTGCCGTGGTAACCGCGGCAATGATCTGTGCTCGCGCAAGAAGGACCCAGAGGAGCTGAAGGCTGAGCTCCCAGGTCCTCTCTTCCTCCCTCCCCTGCCGGCTGCCCGCACGGTGCCTGCGGACAGGGGAGGGGGCAATTGTCCTCCTCTTACTCCCCCCTCCCCCTCTTCTTACCCCCCTTCTTACTCCCCCCTCACTCTCTTCTTACCCCCTTCTTACTCTCCCCCTCTTCTTACTCCCCCTCCCCCTCTTCTTACTCCCCCTTCTTACTCTCCCCCTCTTCTTACTCTCCCCCTCTTCTTACTCCCCCCTCCCCCTCTTCTTACTCCCACCTCTTCTTACTCCTCCCTCTTCTTACTCCCCCCTCTGATTACTTCCCTCCCCCTCCCCCCTCTTCTTACTCCCCTCCCCCTCTTCTTACCCCCTCCCCCTCTTCTTACTCCCCTCCCCCTCTTCTTACCACCTCCCCCTTTTCTTACCCCGTCCCCCTCTTCTTACTCCCCCCTTCCTCTTTTTACTCCCGCTCCCCTCTTCTTACTCCCCCTCCCCCTCTTCTTACCCCCTTCTTACTCCCCCCTCTTCTTACCCCCTCTCCCCTCTTCTTCCCCCTTCCCCCTCTTCTTCCCCCCCTCCCCCCTCTTCTTACTCTTCCCTTCCCCCTCTTCTTACTCCCCCCTTCCTCTTTTTACTACCCCCATCCCCTCTTCTTACCCCTTCTTACTCCCCCTCCCTTCTTACTCCCCCCTCCCCCTCTTCTTACCCCCTTCTTACACCCCCCTCTCTTCTTACTCCCCCTCCTCTCTTCTTACTCCCCCCTCTCTTCTTACTCCCCCTCTCTTCTTACTCCCCCCTCCCCCTCTTCCTACCCCTCTCCCCCTCTTCTTACTCTTCCCTTCCCCCTCTTCTTACTCCCCCTTCCTCTTTTTACTCCCCCCTCCCCCTCTTCTTACCCCCTTCTTTCTCCCCCTACCTTCTTACTCCCCCCTCCCCCTCTTCTTACCCCCTTCTTACCCCCTCTCTCTCTTCTTACTCCCCCTCCATCTTTTCTTACTCCCCTTCTCTCTTCTTACCCCCCCTCCTCTCGATTCTTACCCCCTCCCTCTCTTCTTACCCCCCTCCCTCTCTCTTCTTACCACCCCTCCCTCTCTCTTCTTACCCCCCTCACTCCCATACCAAGTCCCAGTATAATAGTCAGCACCTCCCCACATATTTCCTCTTCCTTTGCTGCTCCATACAAAGATAAGTACATGACAAATTTTCTCTTACACATATATGTTTCTTATTATCATTGATTTAATGTGCAGAATTCTAAGAGAGTGTCTGACACATTGCCATGTGTAATGGATATGTATATTAAGGTGTGTGTGATTTAAAAATGTATGTGTATATTGTCACGATTCGGGGAACCCAACACGCTAACACACACACAGACACACACACAGAGAAAGTGTGCATTACCGGTCCTTAGAGTGGCCGGGCTAAGCACACACAGAATAGTCAGGAGACAAGCCGAGTAAGGGGAACCAGAAAACAGAATAACGAGAAACAAGCCGAGGTCAAAGGGTAGGAGAAAGTCACAAAGTCAGATAAACAAGCCAGAGAGTACGTAACCAGAAAGCACACGTTCAGAATCAATACTATAAAGCAAAGACCACAACAGGGCAGGGAGGAACAGGAAAGGTAAGTATTTAAACCATCAGGTTAATTCTGATTGGATAATTTCCAATCAGAATTAACAATCACACGTGGGAGATATCTAAACCTCCCACTGTGATTGAGGCACTGTGCCTTTAATGCCGGGTCAGGTGACTGACCCCGGCGTGACATATCTTGGACAGTCTTCCAGCGTGCAGCGTCATGCATGCTGCCGCTGGGGGGCGTGGAGGAAGACGCGGGCGGCATCCGAGGCTGGAGGGATGCCGCTCGCCGAACCCACGTGGAGAAGGGGACCGCGGACGGCTGGAGGGTGAGTGCCGCGATCGGACTGCAGCCTCCCCTTGCAGCCGCCCGCGGGATCCTGACATTACCCCCCCCTCGAAGACTGCCCAGAGGGCGGGAAGCAGAAGGCTTCAAAGGAAACCGGGCATGAAAGGAGCGGACCAAAGAGGGAGCGTGCAGATCAGAGCACGAAACCCAAGATCGCTCCTCAGGGCCGTACCCCTTCCAATCCACCAGATATTGCAGCCGACCCCTAGAAACACGAGAGTCGAGAAGGGCAGCCACTTCATACACATCACTGGGGACAGCGCGAGGGGAAACAGGCCGCCCGAGGGGACGAGAGAACCGGTTGCAAATCAAGGGCTTCATAAGCGAAACGTGAAACGTGTTCGGAATGTGCATGGAAGAGGGCAAGTCCAGGGAGTAGGAAACGGGGTTAACCCTACGTAACACCTTGTAGGGACCAAGGAACCTGGGAGCGAACTTCATCGAGGGAACCTTGAGGCGGAGGTTCCTAGAGGACAACCATACCCTATCACCCGGAACATAGGAAGGGGCCGCACCCCTATGGCGATCAGCAAACTTCTTCTGAGCAGCCGCTGAACGGGACAGCGCAACATGGACCTGATCCCACATCTTCCGCAAAGAGGCGAGGTGCTGGTCCAAAGCGGGCATTCCCTTGTCGGAGAACGCACCGGGAAGGACGGAAGGCCGAAACCCATAAGCAACCTCAAAAGGACTTAAGCCAGTAGACGAATGAGACACCGCATTCCTGGCAAATTCAGCCCACGGAAGGAGGCGAGACCAGTCATCCTGGTGCGCATTAGTGAAGCAGCGCAAATACAATTCCACAGACTGATTAGCACGTTCGGCTGCACCATTAGATTGCGGGTGATAGGAGGAAGTAAACGACAAGGAGACCCCCATCTCAGCACAAAAACCCCTCCAAAACCGAGAGACAAATTGAGGACCCCTGTCAGATACAATATCCTCAGGTACCCCATGCAAGCGGAACACTTCCTTGGCAAACACCTGAGCAAGCTGAATCGCAGAAGGCAGTTTCTTAAGCGGAATAAAGTGCGTCATTTTAGAGAACCTATCCGTCACAGTTAATATTACTGTCTGACCATCGGAAGGAGGAAGGTCTACAATAAAATCCATGGATAAGTGGGTCCATGGTTTCTTGGGTATCGATAGAGGCATCAGGAGACCCTGGGGTCTCACATTAGGGGACTTACACTGCGTACAGACCCGACAAGCCTGCACAAAATCCACTACGTCTCGCTTGAGTGAAGGCCACCAGAACTGTTGAAGGAGGCCCTTATAAGTCTTGGTAACCCCCGGATGACCAGCAGTTTTGGCGGTGTGAAATAAAGTTAACAACTTCTTTCTGTCATTCACTTTAGCGTATAGTCTGCCAACAGGCGTCTCAGGGGGTGCTTGAGTTTGGTATGTCTTAATATTATCAAGAACAAGAGACGAAACAACCAAACGGGTAGCAGCTATTATCTGAGACGCAGGTACAATAGGTTCAGGGGTCGGGTTAACAGATTCTAGAGGTTCATACTGTTGAGAGATAGCGTCAGCTTTGGCATTACGGCAACCAGGTCTATAGGTAATCACGTATTGGAAGCGTGAAAGAAATAGAGACCATCTAGCCTGCCGGGCGGACAACCTTCTAGCATCAGCTATATAGGAGAGGTTCTTATGATCTGTTATGACCATAACTTTGTGTCTAGAACCCTCTAATAAGTACCTCCATTCCTTAAAAGCTAACACAATAGCTAATAGTTCCCTGTTCCCAACATCGTAATTCTTTTCTGGATCAGATAACCTTTTTGAAAAGTAGCAACAGGGATGGAGGGGTTCGTCATACGATGACCTCTGTGACAGTACTGCTCCCACGCCTGATTCAGAAGCGTCCACTTCCATAACAAAGGGAAGAGAAGGATCAGGGTGGCGTAGTACTGGAGCAGAGGCAAATGCCTTCTTGAGAGTGTCGAAGGCCTTAAGGGCTTCAGGAGTCCAAACCCTAGGGTGTAGACCTTTCTTAGTCAGCTTCGTTATAGGGGAGATAAGTGGTGAAAAGTTTCTTATAAATTTCCTGTAATAGTTGGCAAATCCTATAAAACGCTGGATAGCCTTAAGACCTTGGGGAAGCGGCCAGGATAGTATGGCTTCTAACTTAGCAGGATCCATACTGAAACCCTGTTCGGAAATTATATATCCTAGAAATTGCACCGAGGTCTGATCGAACAAACATTTTTCTAATTTACAATAAAGTCCGTTCTGTAATAATCTTTTAAGCACCATCCTAACATGATTATGATGTGTCTGCAAATCAGGGGAATATACAAGGATGTCGTCAAGGTACACCACGGCACAGACATGCAATAGATCCCTGAGGACATCGTTTATGAGGTCCTGAAACACAGCGGGAGCATTACACAGTCCAAAAGGCATGACTAGATACTCGTAATGTCCGCTACGTGTATTGAATGCTGTTTTCCACTCATCATTCTCCTTTATACGAACAAGGTTATAAGCCCCCCTGAGGTCTAATTTAGTGAAGTATTTAGAACCTTTGACCCGGTCAAACAACTCCGTGATGAGGGGAATAGGGTAGGCGTTTTTAATCGTTATATTGTTCAGGCCCCTGTAGTCTATACAAGGCCGTAGGTCACCCTCCTTTTTGGCAACAAAAAAGAAACCAGCCCCAGCAGGAGAGGAGGACCTTCTGATAAAACCTTTACTTAAGGCTTCCTGTATGTACTCCTCCATTACCTGGTTCTCTTTTTCAGAAAGAGGGTATACCTTACCCCTAGGCGGCATAGTACCAGGTAAGAGGTTTATGGCACAATCATATTCACGGTGCGGGGGTAGTTTATCTGCCTCCCTTTTTTCAAACACCTTAGCTAGGTCCGCATACACAGGAGGAACATAAACAGAAAGTGGTTTGGCTGTGGGTACATTAAGCAAGCCAACAGGACAAACACGAGTCATACATTCCCTTTGACAAGATTTCCCCCAGGAGAGAATCTCCAAACAACCCCAATCAATCATCGGATTGTGTTTAACCAACCAGGGGAAGCCCAAAATGACAGAGGCTGTAGGGGAGTTGATTATTTGAAAGGACAATCTTTCCTTGTGCAAGGCACCCACAGACATAACCAGTTCTTTGGTCTCATGGGTCACCAGAGGTTTCTCCAGTGGTCTACCGTCTATGGCCTCCACAGCCAAGGGAGTGACCTTTTGGATCAGAGTCAAAGATGCGGTTTTAGCAAAACTCTCATCCATAAGATTGTCAGCAGCCCCTGAATCTATCAAGGCTTTGGTAATCACGGTAGTATTACCAACAAAAAGGGTAACCGTAATAAACGGTCTAGTAATGGGGACGTGAGGGGTAAACGACATAACACCCGAGGCCGACCCCTCTATAGGCCTTGGGTGCTGCAGTTTTCCCCGCAATTCAGGGCAGGTTCTTAGAAGATGTCCCCTTTTCCCACAGTAAAGGCATAACCCTTCCCTTCTTCGGTATGATTTTTCTACCTCAGTTAACCCAGTAACACCCAATTGCAAGGTTTCAGGGGGAGGTTGGCTAGAAGGGGGTAATGCCAGTAACGCAGTACTGGGTAAAGCAGGTAACATCTGTGTATACATACGCCTCTGACTACGTCTCTCTCTAATACGATTATCAATACGGATGATATAATCTATAAGATCATCCAGAAGGACAGGCAATTCCCTGGACGCTATTTCGTCCAGGATGTAAGCGGCCAAACCCTCCTGAAAGGCTGTAACGAGGGCATCATTATTCCAAACCACCTCAGCTGCTAGAGTGCGGAATTCGATAGTGTAATCCGCTACAGATCTGTTAACCTGTCGGACCCTAAGCAGAGCTTTGCCAGCAGAAGCAACCCTACCGGGTTGATCAAATGTGCGTTTGAAAGCGGTCAAAAAGTCTGCAAAGGACATTGGGGAAGCATTCTCCCACATGGGATTAGCCCATGCTAAAGCTCTCCCTGACAAGTGGTTTATCAAAAAGGCAATTTTAGTTCTGTCAGTGGGATAGGAACGTGGATTCATTACCAAATGGATGTCAATTTGATTGAGGAAACCACGACACAAAGCTGGGTCACCACTATAGCGCTGTGGCGGTGTCATATGGACTACATGAGCAGGAACGGGTACTGGAGTGGCAATGGGTTCGGGCACAGCAGCAGCCACCTCCTGGACGGCAGGCTGCAAGTGTGCAGTACGAGCCAGTATGGTCTGTAAGGCTTGAGCAAACTGATCCATACGGTGGTCCAAGCCATCCATTCTAGCCTCCTGATTAACTAAAAGCTGGGGTATGTCAGCAAGTTCCATTATGGCCCTGTTGTAATGTCACGATTCGGGGAACCCAACACGCTAACACACACACAGACACACACACAGAAAGTGTGCATTACCGGTCCTTAGAGTGGCCGGGCTAAGCACACACAGAATAGTCAGGAGACAAGCCGAGTAAGGGGAACCAGAAAACAGAATAACGAGAAACAAGCCGAGGTCAAAGGGTAGGAGAAAGTCACAAAGTCAGATAAACAAGCCAGAGAGTACGTAACCAGAAAGCACACGTTCAGAATCAATACTATAAAGCAAAGACCACAACAGGGCAGGGAGGAACAGGAAAGGTAAGTATTTAAACCATCAGATTAATTCTGATTGGATAATTTCCAATCAGAATTAACAATCACACGTGGGAGATATCTAAACCTCCCACTGTGATTGAGGCACTGTGCCTTTAATGCCGGGTCAGGTGACTGACCCCGGCGTGACATATCTTGGACAGTCTTCCAGCGTGCAGCGTCATGCATGCTGCCGCTGGGGGGCGTGGAGGAAGACGCGGGCGGCATCCGAGGCTGGAGGGATGCCGCTCGCCGAACCCACGTGGAGAAGGGGACCGCGGACGGCTGGAGGGTGAGTGCCGCGATCGGACTGCAGCCTCCCCTTGCAGCCGCCCGCGGGATCCTGACATATATTGTGTGAGGCATATTAGTGTTTTTAATGTGTTTTTTTATGTATATGTTGGTGTAATATATACTTGATTCGCAGCTTGTGTGTACATATATGTGTGATCAATAAATATGTGTAATGTAATAATTGAAGAATATCTCCTTAATTTTCCCTTTTTCATCTCCTTCCCTTTAATGCCATTCAGGTTTTTTAACATCTTTCTTTTCAATAGTCTCGATTTCCAATGTATTTTACTTTGGCCTTACGTTTCCACCAGTTTCTCTCAAAATCCAATTTACATACTCCTGATACATCCTGTACATTACTAGGAGCTCGATAATTACATGATTTTGCTATTTCATGTCAAAAAGTCATGATTTTATGAAAGACACGGAGGCGAGTATTGCTTGACGAAGTTTCTCTTACATATATATGTTTCTTATTATCATTTATTTATTATTATTAATGTTATTTATTATTTTATTATTATTATTTGTTGTAGACTCATTATTGCTTTATTTTTCTACATATTATTACGTTTTTGTTCTTCTATTTATTCTTCTATGGTTATTGTGTATTATGCATTTGTTTGTTACCTTTGAGCCCAGGGTTCTAGACCTTCTTTGGGGTATTATAATTTGTATCCCTCTCCCTTGAGCTTCCTTTTGTTGCTCTTATCTTTTCTCCGTTTGCCTTATCTCCTTCTTGCTGTCTGTGGCTCCATTGCTCCCGCTTCCTGTCTATTTGGCGCCCTTTTGCGCCTGTTTCTCCATTCCGTTCGGCTGTTTTTTTGTGAATGAATCATGCCATTCGGTTAAATTCATCACGAAACCATGCCGTTCGTTAGTTTTACCGGCATATAGCATCATTCATCTGTTTGCCATGTTCGACTAATTTTATCCGAATGGCCTGCTCGTTCATCTTTTTTTCCATTCATTTTGTTAATCTATTTGTTCACATGAATTTATCTCTTTTTTGCGGAACGTTCGGCTCTTTAATTTGATGAATTCACATTTTTTGCTGCGAATCTCGCGAGATTGCTGGTGGCCATTTTCTGACATCCTGTTCTTCTGGCCCTGTGCTCTTCCTCGTGTTCTCTTGCTGTCTGCCGGTCTGGACCCTGGTGAGCTCCCTATCGCCCTATCCCCTCTTAAAGGTATAGCTAGTTTGTGGTGATTAACTCCTGCTAGCCTGTTCTGTTCTGTCATTTTAATTTTGGTTATCACTCCTTACAGTTCTTATGTATATTATGTATTATTATTATGTATATGTATTATTATTATGTATATGCCCAAATCCAAAGTGCCTGCCAGTCCCCTTTCCCCTGTGGAGATGGACATACCCCAAGTTTTGGGTAATCCCTCTTCCAGCTCTAGTTCCCCTTCTTCTGCAGTGGACCCTATATCTATGCCTGATGAAGCCCAATCCCTGGTGCTACAGCACTCAGTTACGGACGCCATTATGGCCGCTATGGGCTCGATGTCCTCTGCCCTCTCCCAGACCATATCACAAGCCATACTGGTGCACCCTTTGGCCGTAGAAGGTTCAGCCACACCGACGCGCTTAGCGTGTTCCGCTCCAATCCTTACAGCGGATGCTCCAAAAAAGGCTACTGCCTCTTGAACCAACATGACGGGTGCACCAGTGACCACCCATGATAGCGTGCCCATGTCAAACAAAAGAGCCTTTCCGCGCCAGGCAGAACGGGCGCGGCAGTGGAAATGTGCTAGAGCACAAAAAGAGAGTGACTACAACTCAGAAATCGGGTCTACTGAGGAGGCTGATGCCGAGTCTGTGTGTGACTCTGACGATGAGGTATGCGGGAAGACACTGACCCTTTTGTCCCCGCTCAATCAGGGATGGTAGTGAGTGGCTCTTGTAGCGACTCCCCCGCTACGGCGGGCTCCACCCTCATGGATGCGTCTGGGGAACCCATGTTTGACCCGGATGCTCTCCATCATCTGAGGTCGGCGGAATGGCTCCCAGTGGACCATGTAGCACGATACCTGGAGAATTGGGTACGGCGCCCCCTTAGCAAGGCGGCGTGTAACAAACTCAGGGCAGAATGTCCTAGACCTCTGGTGCCCAGCAAAGTCTGTGAGACCCCTATAGTTGATCCCAAGATCCCTTTGGTGTGCTGCTTACTTCAGGGTCCGCGCCTGTCGCACCCCCCTCAGGCCTCAATACTCGGCTACATGGGACGTTTCCTGCGTTTTGTCACTTTTTACTTCCTGGCCTCCCAATTCGGATCTCTCCCTGTGACAGCTGTCGGCTAAGTTTGTCTCCCTCTTTTGCCTCATTTCATGCAAACGGGTTTCGGATGTACGTGCCCTGGAGTCTTTCACTCCGGACGTGGTGACATTTAACATCTCTATACGCACTAAGACAGCTATTCGGTCTGTTTCGTATCTGAGTTTTCCAGTTACCCCCGCGTTATGTCCAGTGACCTGTTTGTGGGAATATGAACTTCAGACGAGTGCACATTGTTCGGTTTCGTCCCCTCAGCTTTTTCTCTCGGTTCGTCAACCCTTTGCCCCTGTGTCCAGCACTACCTTGGCTCGTTGGGTGAAATGGGTGATGTCACTGGCTGGTGTGGATACGTCCATCTTTAGCGCACACTCCTCATGGGGGGCATCAGCCACGTCTATGGTGACTTCAGGAGTGCGATTTGAAGACCTGATGAGGCTGGCGGACTGGTCCCGTGAATCCACTTTTCGTGAGTTTTACTTTCGGCCTATGCCTCACGTTTTATCTTCTGTTATTGATCAGCTTCAAACTTGCAATATATGCCTCCGTGTCTTGACATAAAATTACATGATTTTGCTATTTCATGACGAAAAGTCATGATTTTATTAAAGACACAAAGGCGAGTATTGTTCCACCCTTTTACGTTTCTTTCACTTCATAACCCCCCTCTGCTGTTTTTCTCTCTCTGAGGTATGTTTCCAGGGGATGGTAGGTATTTGTGATGCGCTCTGTGTTACATTACCTCTTATGTGCATCTGGACTGTTAATGTTATGTTTTTGTCTGGTGGGTTTTTGTCTGACGCTATGGGCACTGTGTTGCTTCAGTCTATCAATAAATTATGTCTTGGCATGCGCACTTTGGTTTAACTACCGATTTAACCATTGGGCTCCTGTTTTTATGTTTTCACAGGTTGATTCTTTGCTGATTTTGTCCTGTTTGGGAGATCTTCACTACTTCCCACAAGGCTTCATCACGTTGGCGGGAGGTCTATGGATCGTTCTGTGATGGGCCCCTCACTGTTGGCGTTTCTCTATTTGTTGATGGGTTGGTCCCAGTTTGCTTATGGTTCCTGATCGGTGTCCGGCTGGATTTCGGGACAGTTTGTTCTGCTGTGGTTTGGACTGGTACATCGGTTTATGTTTGCTGGTTTTTGTGTCCCATCTCCAAAGAAAGAGGAAATATGTGGGGAGGTGCTGACTATTATACTGGGACTTGGTATGGGAGTGGCTTATCACTATGGATACCATTTTTTCTTACTGTTTGTATTCTTTGCTGCTATTGGTGGACAGTAAAGAAAGGGTTAAGCAATACTCGCCTCCGTGTCTTTCATAAAATCATGACTTTTCGTCATGAAATAGCAAAATCATGTAATTATCGAGCTCCTAGTAATGTACAGGATGTATCAGGAGTATGTAAATGAGATTTTAAGAGAAACTGGTGGAAACGTAAGGCCAAAGTAAAATACATTGGAAATCGAGACTATTGAAAAGAAACATGTTAAAAAACCTGAATGGCATTAAAGGGAAGGAGATGAAAAAGGGAAAATTAAATAGATATTCCTCAATTATTACATTACACATATTTATTGATCACACATATATGTACACACAAGCTGCGAATCAAGTATATATTACACCAACATATACATAAAACAAACACATTAAATACACTTATATGCCTCACACAATATACACATATATTTTTAAATCACACACACATTAATATACATATCCATTACACATGGCAATGTGTCAGACACTCTCTTAGAATTCTGCACATTACATACATACCGTATTTTTCCATGTATAAGGCTATATTTTTTTCTTAAATTTTTTAGTCTAAAATTGGGGGTTGTCTTATACATGGAATGTCATGGCAGGGGTTAAAAAGAAACATTTGTGCACGGGCGTGACAGCCAACTAAGCTATTCGCATGTGGTTGGAGCTCCTAAAAAAAACAATTTATTAAACCAAATACTTACAGCAATTTGGACACAAAACCTGGCTATTCGCTGACAGAACACTCAGCTGACAGTTGAGTTCGCTACTGCCAGGTTTCTGCGGGCATAGGCTGTGTTGTACACCTCTGCGACCTGCTGACATATTTGAAGCAGAGGAGGCGCTTCTCTGTGAATTTGATCAATTATGTGCGTGGGTCTGGGAGACCTTCCACAACCACATGCTTCCTCGCATAACTGTGGACCACGCCAAGACCTCACAGCTCTGTACTATAGATAGATGCCACAGGGTGAGGCCTTGCCCAGACATCCCCCGTAGGGTACCGCGGGTAGAGGGCATCATTGCCGCCAACAGCGGGAGTGCGGTCTACCAGGGTATGAGGGGCCCGGGACCGGTGGGGGATCCTGATCAGCCAGACTGGACTTCAGTGTTAAACATGTTTATCTTAATTTTGGGCTAAAAAAAATAGGGGGCGTCTTATACATGGGGGCGTCTTATACACGGAAAAATACGGTATATGTCAAGGTGTGATATACAGGGTATATACTAACCACCCAATTTTAGCGAATTGAAATCCGAGTTGGAAAATTGAGACTAAAGTAGCCAAGTTTTGACCACAACTGAGTTGGAGAATTTCTTCAAAGCAGCTATTGTTTCCTCCCCTGGCATGCAAAATTTGCCCTGGTCTTGGAGGAAGTTCATTGCTCAAACAGCAGACAATAGTTGCAGATCACAGATCAAAATCTCACAATTTTTTAATACATGACAAACCGGCTATTCATTATGTATTTTCAATGAACTGTGGCTCATTAACTCTTGATATATCACGGGTCATGGGTCATAAAAGGGTTAATGTTCTGGATTCAACATGTATAATATTTACAATCAGACTGTACTTAAAAAGCTTCTCTGTTAGAGTTTTATTTTGTTTGTTACTTGTGCTTATCATATACATGAACTTTTTAGTAGAGGGAGAATTCTATTTAACAAGTGATCACATTTTTAGGTCAAAATAATTCTCCAAATTGAAATATTTATTGAAAGCTTGTATAATTTGATTTAAATATCATATGCCAATGAACGAGAGAGCGCAAAAAACTAATAATTCAAAATTGAAAATAAATACACAAAATAAAACAATAAGTAAACAAAAGCAGCTATACACATGAGAAACTTCCTTTAAAATTTCACATAAACACGTCCTATATAAACACGCCCAAGAGGCGACAGGGTAAACACGGATGGCACATATGGGATGCGTGAACATACACAAGGGCAACGCATAAGAAACATGGACCATTGATACAAACCGGTTAAAATCCATCCCAGTCAGCAAACAAGGTCCATTGCCAACATCGCTACTATGCAAAGAGGGGACTCTTTCTCCCTCCCAGGTCACCCCTTTCCCTTCAGATTTTTGTCTTTCTTTCCATTCTTATTGTACTCTCCCTGTATTTACTGTTGTTACAAATCTGAAAATATGAAAAAGTTACAGAGTCCGGTCTTGTCTACAGTATACAAAATGTAATTGTACAACCGAGCTGAATTTGGCCTCTGCGTATGTCGACCTGATGTACGTTCAAATTACTGCTTTAACTATGAAACATCTGGCTTCTGCGTAAGCCACATAACATAGCAAAACCTGAATACTGATGTCTGTCACATTTAAAATAAAGAATTGAATAAAAAAAAAAAAAAAAATCACATAAAACAATATTCAATTAACGTGTCAGTGCTATAGTCAAAAAATCCCTAATTACATAATCCGGGTAATCCACAGATATTCTATGAATATCGATTTAAATATCAGTTTAGAGTTCATCGCAATTCACTATTTAATGAAATAAACAAGAGTGTTCTACGTGCCAAGGGAAAGTGATGCAATTACAGTGCAGAATGTTCTGAACTACCGATATCACGGTACATAAACACAATAGAATATTCTGTAATATTTATCTTCGATCATTATTTTGTTACGTACGTATCCTAGAAAAGCTCTACATTGAACCTCAACAATTTATTTCATTTTGTAAATAAATATAAAGACATAATGCTTAAACTTAAATATTTCAATATTATCTGCTCGGAGATACAATAAATGTAGAAAACATGTTTACTTTCCTTGTCTCCTCTGAATCAATTTTTATTCACTCGAGGGAATGTGTGAGACAGTGGAAGTGTAGCAAACAAGCTCAGGACATATCAGGATTTCTTCTTTATTTAGGTAACTTGCAGGACAAATTAATTTATTTTTACCCAATGACATTTGTGTTAAAGGGACACTCTGAGCTTCAATTTTAGCTTAATGAAGCAGTTTTAGTGTATAGATCATGTCCCTGCAGACGCTCTGCTACATTCTCTGCCATTTATGTTTTGCTTATGTAGTCCTAGCCACGCCTCTCCTGTCTATGAGTTACGCAGCCTCCCTACACAGATCTCATTTTTAAACGTCTTATATTGCCCAGTTTGTTTAATTTAGAACTTCTTGTCTCCTGTTCTGCTAATAGCCTGCTAAACCTGCAACAACTTCATGTGTGTTTAACGTTCAATTAAATTAACACCCTGGGCACCATAACAACTTCAATGAATGCAGCTGTTCTAATGCCAGAAGGTCCGGTGTTCCAGGTTACCTCAAGGAGTTAAACCATTTGATACATACCTTTTTCACTCCGTTTTGTAAATGGGGAGCTACCAATAGGCTGAGGCTCATTAAAATGAAGTTGTTATAGAGCCCAAAGTGTCATTTTGTGCAGGAGATAATAAATTCTAAAGTAAACACACAGTGCTGTAAGATCTGATTGAAAGTTCAACAGACAGAATGGACCATTTTTATTTATCCAATTCTACAATTACTGTATGTGAGTAAAAGGGCACTTCTACTGCTATGCTAATATTGCATTGATGCTATAAAGTTAAAAGATATTGCATATTGTCTAAACATTTAATTCCCCCAATATTTCTGTAAAGAATAAACAAATGAAAGGTAAGATTATGTCAATTTGAATAATTACCGTAATAATTGCTGCTTTAACTGATATTTATGTGCTATGTATGCGACCCATGTTTATTTGAATAAATGTTTTTATTTTTATAATGAAAATAAATTAGTAGTGAAATGGTTAATCAATTCGCAAATATTTGCTAACTTGGCAGGAATAATCTTAAAATGAAAAAGTAGAACATTAAAACTTGCGCATTATTATAATTTGCACCTGGCACTTTTGTACTTTTTCGCACTATAATATTCTATTGGCAGTTGGCAAAAAAATAATAATAATTTGAATTTAAAAAGAATGATTTAAGAATTTGAGGCTCCTTATCAAAGACATTTGACATGCATTAAAAGCTATTAAAAATTACAATATGTATTACTGAGGGATCATGAGTGCTGAATCTATCACATCCACCTCATTTTGTGCTGTTATTTTTGGTTACAGTGCTCTTCGTAGACAAAAATAGCTAGTCACCACAAACGGAAAGCATAACAGACGTGCTGCGTTCAGAATCTTTAAAAAAAAACTGTAGCTTTGATATATCTACTTAGACTGGGAATACCGTTATTATAAATAAATAATATTACAGAGCATACACTCCTTCAAGGTTGGGAATTTTATCACTTAAACTTTTGATAAATAATTAAGGGATGAAAAATCCTCTTCCTTTTTCAATCTTTTTATGTGCAGTCAAAAATATCATTATGACAGCAAAACATTAATAAGAGGGGTCTGGGTATTATGGTTGAGAAGAAACATATTGTAAGAAAATATGGCAAGACAATAAAATACAATTGCATGCCTTTCCAACATTGCAGTAATTTAAAGCACTTCTGCCATCAAATTTGTTTTGCATAATTCAGTTTAAAATAATATTTTAAAGGAATACTCCGAGCACCATAACCACTGCAACTCTCTACTGCAGGGGGAGGCAACCTTTTAGTAGTACTGTGCCAAAACAAGTTCTTGAAATTCCTTGGTGTACCAGTCCCATTGCCGTATTCTTGTGGTATTTATGGGTGCTGCAGTTGTTTTGTAGTGATGTATTTGTGCGTAAGTGGACTGTTGTATATATTCATCAGTAGTTTGTAGTATTGTGTATAATACCTATGAATGTGGGCTGTGTATGAAGGCTACTTTTGGAATTGTGTATGTGGATGACATGTCACATTGTGTGTTGGTGGTTTGTGTATATGTGGGGCTGCTTGTGTTATTGCATATGAGCAGGGGCGGACTGAGAACCCTCAGGGCCCCCGGGCAAAATAAATCAAGGGCCCCCTTACAGGCCGCAGCAAGCGTCACCCTTGTCCCGCCTCCATGCACCGCCTTCAGCCACACCCTACACAATCTTTAGACACAAGGAACAAAAGTGCAATAATCCCTTTGAGGCCCCAGTCGAGACTACAATTGAGGGCTAATGGGCCATGGAGGGGGTCTTTCTAGCAGAGGCCATCTCAGTGTCCTTTAGAGAGTGTGTTAGAAAGAATCCCCTCCAGGCCCTATTAGAGACTACAATGGAGTCTTATAGGCTTGGAAGGGGGTCTTTCTAACAGAGGCCATCTCAGTGTCCCTGCTGGAAACAGTCGCCTCCAGGCCCCAGTAGAGACTACAATTGAGGGCTAAGGGGCCATGGAGGGGGGGGGAGCATTCTAGCAGAGGCTCTCTCAGTGTCCTTTAGAGAGTGTGTTAGAAAGAATTTCCTCCAGGTCCCATTAGAGACTGCAATGGAGTCTAATGGGGCCTGGAGGGGGGTCTCTCCAACACTCTGGTTCCTATTCACAATATAGCAACACAACATAGCTCGCTGATACCTAGGCCAAGTTAGCTCCTCTTACCTTAATTACTGTTGCTGGCTGGCAGTCTGTGGGCTTGCTGGAAGGCTGTGGGCTTACTGGCTGCGGCTGGCAGGCTGTGGGCTTGCTGGCAGGCTGTGGGCTTGCTGGCTACTGCCGGCAGGCTGTGGGCTTGCTGGCTGCGGCTGGCAGGCTGTTGGCTTGCTGGCTGCGGCTGGCAGGCTGTTGGCTTGCTGGCTGTGGCTTGCTGGCTGCGGTTGGCAGGCTGTGGGCTTGCTGGCTGTAAGCCTAACTGGTGGCCTGTAGGCTGGCTGGCCGGCCTGTGGGCTGGCTGGCTTGTTGGCTACTGGGGCACTTGTAGATTATTTAAAGAAATAATCCATGCACAATAACCACTACTGCTCTGTGTAGTCGTTATGGTGCCAGCAGGGCCGGACCCCCCTTTCAGAGTAAGTAGTCAAACCGTTTAAGAACAGTTTGACAACTTACCTGGGGTCTGCTGGGATATGAGGCTGTAGTAGGGTATAGGAGCAGTGGTGCAATGTGTAAGGGGTGCAGTGTGTGTGTGAAAGGTTCAGTGTGTGTGAGGGGGTGTAGTGTGTGAATGTGTAGGGTGTGTGGGGCAATGTGTGTATGAGGGGGCTGTGTATGTATGGGTGGGCAGTGTATGTGTGTGTGTGTGAGGCAATGTGTGTAAATGTGTATGGTGTGTTTGGGTGTATGGGGGGCAGTGTGTGAATGTGTATGGTGTGTGGGGGCAGTGTGTTTATGGGGCTAGAGTTCACTCTCACCACTGCGACCACCAGGAATCCCTGGTGGTCGCAGTGTTGAGAGTGAACTCTAGCCCGTAGCTCCAGGGCTAGAGTTTACTCTCGCAAGAGCCGTAATGTTGCCGTGGTAACCGCAGGCTGCAGGCTGAGCTCCCAGGTCCTCTCTTCCTCCCTCCCCTGCCGGCTGCCCGCACGGTGCCTGCGGACAGGGGAGGGGGCAATTGCCCTCCTCTTACTCCCCCTCTTCTTACCCCCCTTCTTACCCCCCTCTTCTTACTCCCCCCTCACTCTCTTCTTACCCCCCTTCTTACTCCCCCCTCCCCCTCTTCTTACTCCCACCTCTTCTTACTCCTCCCTCTTCTTACTCCCCTCCCCCCTCTTCTTACCCCCCTCTTCTTACTCCCCCTTCCTCTTTTTACACCCCCTTCGCCCTCTTCTTACTCCCCCCTTCCCCTCTTCTTACCCCTTCTTACTCCCCCCTCTTCTTACCACCCTCCCCCTCTTCTTACTCCTCCCTCTTCTTACTCCCCTCCCCCCTCTTCTTACCCCACTCCCTTTCTCGTCTTACCCCCTCCCTTTCTCTTCTTACCCCCCCTCCCTTTCTCTTCTTACCCCCCTCACTCTTTCTTCTTACCCTCCTCTTTCTTCTTACCCCCTCCCTCTTCTTACCAACCCCCTCCCTCTTTCTTCTTACCCCCATCCCTCTTTCTTCTTACCCCCCTCTCTGTTCATTCCCCCCTCTCTGCTCATTCCCCCCCTCTGCTCATTCCCCCCCTCTGTTCATTCCCCCCCTCTGTTCATTCCCCCTCTCTGTTCATTCCCCCTCTCTGTTCATTCCCCCCCTCTCTGTTCATTCCCCTCCCTCTGCTCATCCCCCCCTCTCTGTTCATTCCCCCCCTCTGTTCATTCCCCCCCTCTCTGTTCATCCCCCCTCTCTGCTCATTCCCCCCTCTCTGCTCATTCCCCCCCCTCTCTGCTCATTCCCCCCCTCTCTGCTCATTCCACCCCCTCTCTGCTCATTCCCCCGCTCATTCCCCCCCTCTATGTTCTTACTCACCCCCTCCCCTCTAGCGTGGCCGAGCTGCTATCCAGTCCGCGGTGCCCGGCCGGAGTGATAAGAAGGTGCACACTGAGATATGAGAGGCTGGTTGTGTGCATGTATGTGGTTTCAGTGGTGTTGTGTTTGTGCGGAATGTGTGTAGGCTGTTTGTAATATTTCTGTAAGGGGGAGGCATATTCTGCAGCTCTGTGTATATCTAGCAGTGTGGGTAGCTTCCCTGGCGTCCACTGTGGACCGTGCACATCAGCTACAAGTCAAGGGCAGAAGCTGTGATAGCTACTACAGGCTGCAGATTCCCATTCACAAGTGCTGGGAGGAAGTTTTCTGAGATTGCTTTCTCTAAGAGCTGCAATGTGTAAATTGAGGATTGTCCCTCACCACCTGCAATAACCACTCGGTTTGCACTATCACATATCTGAAATCCCACTGGGACTCCTGATAGGCCAGAGCCTGTCTGTCTCTGGCAGCCTTGAGTGCTGTGCAAAGGCACCTCACTGTGCCATAGGTTGCTGACCCTTGCTCTAGTGTTTATAGTGCAAGAAGTGTCCTAGCACCCTTTCTGCAGGGTTATAGACTGCAATGGTTATGGTGCTTGGCGTGTTGGGTTAATATTGACTAATAAATTATTTATAGTTTTATCAAACGAATACGAAGCATAGAAATTAAGAAAATACAAAAAGTATCTAAGCTATACCACTGCATTGCACTGCTAAAAAATAATATATATCTAGAATGAAAGTTTATCATAGCATTTCCCTGACTCTGTACACCCTATAAAAAAAAAAAATAGAAAAAAAAAATGCTTAGTTTAATTTTTTTTCTGTGAATGAATAGGATAATGATATGGCCAGGTATGAGTAACCTGCAATCCTGCAAAAGCATGTTCTTCCTGAGAAATATAAGTGTTAGCGATAGCCATTGCAATTTACCAGCTCAAAGTACTAATTGGAGGTTTTCAACCTTTGTGTGCTCCAGGTGAAAAGAACAAGAGACGTTCTAAGCAAACTCTTAGACACTATGTCACATCCATTGTGTGTCATTATTCCTCTTTCTGGGTAGATATAAAGGTAGACAGAACTACCTTCTCAATTATTTGTAAGATGAGAAGACAACATTAGGTCAAAACTCAGTGTACCTTGCCTGGGTAAAGGTTAGTAACATTTTCCTCAGAGGAAATGTTCTTAATCTCTGATACTCGTTTGCCACCAGCACTAGAAAACAACAGTCAAGTTTTAATAGCTCAAACGAGTTAGCCGTAAAAGGTGTTGTTTAACGACACTACAGCAGGCATGTCCAAGAGGCATGACAATCTGCCATACTAAGAAAAAGCACTGAAACCAAAATAGAGAATGGCATCCAGTGAAATCCGACCTCCTTGTAACTGAGAAAATAGAGAAAAAAACTGTTAAAATCCACCGAAAAGCTGGATCAGAAGGAAAAAGGTAAATAGCTTGGTGGGTTCCCAAACAGATGCAAACAATGCACGATGCGGATCATAAGCACACAAAGGTGACTCACGTCAGCCATGCACTGCTACTGGGATCACTCTCAACTAATCATGAACATGCGGTTTTGGGGTGTTAACCATTTCATGTTGAGTAGACCAAACCAGTGCAAGCTTCACACCAATAAATAATAAGCACATACCGTTAAAGAACAAAATGAAAAAAGAAACCTTTTTGCTTGTGAATTTGAGAATTGCTTGTGTTTCCTCCTACCCGAAAATCGAAAGCAGTGGTTTTCAATCAGTGTGTCATGGCACTGGTGTGCCTCAAGCCACCTCAAAGCGTTCGAAGAACTCATTGATATAAGAGCTGTACTAAGATGAATGATACACTTAAAAAAAAATTATAAGCATGAATTACATTTTGAATTGTCAACTGATGATTACTTAAAACTAATAAGTGAATTGAACTAGAAATATGCATATATCTCTAGCAAGGCTTTAAGTGAATGTTACATTTCTAAGCTGCTGCTAAAGACAAAACTAAAAAATAAGTGTACCTTGGTAATTTTTCACTCATTAAAGTGTGCCTTGGTCTAAAACAGGTTAAGGACAACTGGTCTACAGCATCAGCATGTCCGTGACAACTATGTCCACCAAGAATAAAGGTGTATAGGAAAAATATTTTGGTGAAAGTATTTGCTATAACCAAAAATGGCTTCATTAGGATGGTTACCACGTCTTACTACAGTGGAGTACTTTGTAAAATCACTTTAAAGCAGCACTGTTGCCCCTCCCACCTCCAAAATTACTATTTCATAAACATAAAATCTTTATGAAATACTCAGATTGTCTGTGCTGGAATTTCACTGAAAAAATGGACTACTTTGTCTCAGTATTTTTTCTACGCCTGACAAAACCTGACAAAGGCAAAGCTACCACTAGTGACAGCTGTAGGGAAATTAAGCTCTTTCTGTGGAGGATCACGCAGTCTTGCAAAACCATAGACCTCAATGCTGTCCAGCATGGACATGGGCTCCTGGCAGCTTAAGGGCCAGGACCTAAAGAGGAGCAGAAGGAAGACGATGTCGGCGCCCATGAGGGACAGGTTCAGATAAGTAAATCTTACCTTTCCCTGGCCATAGACACCAGACCCCAAACAATGTTTTTGTTGTTGGGGGTCTTTGCAGATTATGCAAACACTCCAGATGGTGGCAGATCCATTTTAAGTAAATTCTTAGTGCTTTGTGGAAGATCTGAAATACATTCTAAGCTTTTCAAGTGATAGAGAATACGAAAGAAGGGTTTGATGACAGAGTTTCTAAAGAAAATACACCCAAAACACCCCTGTTTCTTTTCATTTGAAGCATAGGTTGATTCACACCTGTGGATCATTAACCTTAATCTATTGACTAAGAAATTTTTATTTACTGTAAGTGTAAATGTATAACTTTTTTATTATGGTATAATTGGGATTTAATTACAATTAGTTGTGACATCTCCCGTGTCTACCTGTCATACTGTAGATATCATCGATATCATGCATGGTATGTATTTTTTTTTTTATCAATATATGTTTCTATGGTACTTTCTTAAGCAGTTATGTAATACACGTGAGTTATCTTTTCTCTTACATGACAATCAAAGACAGGTAGACAGACATGAAGTAAAAGTGGGTCTAAATATTTATCAACGGCTTCCGAACCAGAAAAAGAACATGGGTTTTGTCATGTGGCTGTGTACTCGGAACCCCTCTATGATGTAGGATAACAATCCTATTAATATACCAGTATTTTACTAAACACTGGTAAATATTCAGCAGTTTTTGAGTGACAAATTCTGCAGAATCAAAATAAGACATTTCATCCACTATGTTTAGATTCTTTTATCAAGGAAATCTTCCCAATGGGATACATAAAACTGCCACAACTATTCAAACCCTAATCTGACTTCCGAACTAATGTCAAAAGGAAATTGTGCAGCCAACTTTTTTGTACAGTCTGGACTTTACATAAATATTATTGCAAAGAAAGTTTTAATATATGTTTAATACAGTCTCCCCCGCCCTCCCCCCCAATGGTTTTCTTAAAGGGAAACTGTAGGCACTATGACTGCTCCATCTCATTGAGCTGGTTATAGTGTCTGTAGTCCCCTGTGCCCATCCAGTCGATCAGTATTAAACAGTTTTTGCCTTATTTAACACTGTGTCCAATGCACTGCTGTTAGATAATAAGGTAGCATTATCCAAGAAGCAGTGGGCGGTGGTGGAGAGTGTCAGCAAGCTGCTCACAACCTCCCACTACTGGTATGATTTGTTATGGCTAAGAAAGCATGCAATCTGTATCATAATCATAGCTCCAATGGGGGCTGGCTGTGGGCAGCAAGGGAACCTCCTTCAATGTTAAAACTTTAAAAAATGGCTTAACACAGAATGGAGGGATGAAACCAAGGGACTCTAAGAAATATAAAAAATTAAATTAGATGAAATAGTTATAGTGCCTAGAGTGTCCTTATTAACCTTATTAATGCTACTTTCCACTTTACATATCATCATCAATTGATATTAGTCCTGGAATTGTGTCATCCCTATTCACAACTGTCTTTGTGTTTCTTTTGCTGGGGACTCATCTCACCAAGCAAATTGTAAATTAAACCACAGAGATGGGTGCCCTCCAGCAGGGAGGAAACCGGGATCAGCTGGTATATAACCCAGCACGTATGATTTACTGGCTTGTTATGGAAGACCACCTCATCTCCCAAGCATGCTCTTTTCCCGTGATCATCGCAGCTCACAAGGAATTTTTCCAGTTTGCCCAGTGTTCAGTCAAGACCTGAGTGTTGCTTCATACATTTCAGAATCTCTATATTTTGCATAGAATTTGTATATTTATCAAACACTAGACTGCCTCTAAAAGGTAAATTACATACAAAATGCCTTTCTTAATTATGAAATTATGTCATTCGTTTTGGGTTTATATATTTTTTTTAATTTTAATGCATATTTGGAAGTTGGTAAATTGCGGCAGATATTTTGCATCTTCAATTAAAATAAAATACAGAGATATGTATGATAACTGCAGAAGGAGAGAGTGATGATTTTTTTGTGTGTAAATTTCTGTTTATTAGAAAAAAAATTAGTTTAAGTTTTTTTCATGTGATAACATTAGAGGAAATGTAGTAAAAATGAAAATCCAGTGCACTCCCTTATCTACTAAACAGCTACTTTGGTGCTGACCGATTTTGTTAGTTTTATTAAAAACACCTAATCTAGGCAAAAAATAATGGGGGTTTAGTTACATTATATGATCATACATTGCATAAGCCTGCCACAACGTCAATGTACCCCATCTTTGGCAGGTCCTACTCTAACAGCCAACTGTCAGCTAAATGAGTTACTTACTTGGGGAGCTCCTATATATATAAAAAAACAAGGGGTTGGCTGCACTCACCTGAACATGCTTAAATAGGGTGCATGCTCGGGGCCAAAAGGAAAAGTAAAAATTTAAATCCAGCGCACTTACAGGAAATGTAAGCATGTATCCAGGTGGTACACGCAGGTACCTATTTCAAAAGGTAAGTGTGATGAAGCGGTTGGATACGCAGATTCTCAGATAGGTAATTGGAGATGTCCAGATGTCCGATACATTGCTGATACCAAAGGTATTTTAAATGTTTGTGATGGATCCCTATGTGAGGGTAATGGTTTGTCAACCGTGGAAGTACCTTGACTGCTGTCTGGAATCCTAAGATATTTGCAGCGTTAGCAAGCCGAGGTCTGCTATACCCCTTCCCGTCCATAGTAGTCGTCGGGTCAGGTGTGAAAGCTCCTAGGTTATATGGCAATTCCTGTTATGTTGCTTCTCAGGTTAAAACATTTGATGATTATGTTTTGTTAGTAAAGCATCCAATAGGTATATAAAAAAAATTAGTGGAAGGGAGTAATGTAACAGGCAAACATCAAAGAGTTCTGAATGTGTCCTGCCAGGGTTGCAGGAACTCTTATTAAGAGTTGCAGGTGTTCTCCAAGGATGTTATTAAAGGAGCTTTGCATATTTCTCCCTCAAGAAGCGTTAGAGAACATATCTGAACTGCAGATTGTGAATTGCTTCTATTCTGCTGAAATTGTACAGAGAAGTGGTGGGGAATGTTGTGGTTAGTCTTATCTTCACAAATCTTATCGTAGACCTGTCATTAATGGCTATTGTCATATTGTGAAATAGCAATAAAAGGTGCCTAGCATTCCTGTTAGAATCTATTTAACATTGTTAAAGGACCACTCTAGGCACCCAGACCACTTCAGCTTAATGAAGTGGTCTGGGTGCCAGGTCCCTCTAGGATTAACCCTTTTTTTTAATAAACATAGCAGTTTCAGAGAAACTGCTATGTTTATGATAGGGTTAATCCAGCCTCCAAATCCTCTAGTGGCTGTCTCATTGACAGCCGCTAGCGGCGCTTGCGTGATTCTCACTGTGAAAATCACAGTGAGAGCACGCAAGCGTCCATAGGAAAGCATTGTAAATTGTAAATGCTTCCCTATGAGACCGGCTGAATGCGCGTGCAGCCCCTTCCGCGCATGTGCATTCAGCCGAAAGGGAGGATCGGAGGTGGAGAGCTCCCCGCCCGGCGCTGGAATAAAGATAAGATTTAACCCTTTACTCTCCCCAGAGCCTGGCGGGAGTGGGACCCTGAGGGTGGGGGCACCCTCAGGGCACTATAGTGCCAGGAAAACAAGTATGTTTTCCTGGCACTATAGTGGTCCTTTAATGTTTAAAGTGTAATTTGTCACAAATTTCAGTTTCAATTGAGATTTAAGATTTAACCCTTTACTCTCCCCAGAGCCTGGCGGGAGTGGGACCCTGACAGTGGGGGCACCCTCAGGGCACTATAGTGCCAGGAAAACGAGTATGTTTTCCTGGCACTATAGTGGTCCTTTAATGTTTAAAGCGTAATTTGTCACAAATTTCAGTTTCAATTGAAGCTCTACAAAGGTGAATGTGCCCATTACCTTGTAATCACCCCAAGTTTTCATCAAAGGGAAACTAAGAGGTAAGATGACCTTTATTTTTAATGTATCATCTAAGTCAGGGGTTCCCAACTCAGTCCTCAAGTACCCCGTAACGGTCCAGGCTTTATGGATTACCCTGCTGTAAAGTGTTTTTCTTCTTTCTTTCTATAACACCTTAGACACAACAGGGTAATCCTTAAATCCTGAACTGTTAGGGGGTACTTGAGGACTGGACTGGACACCACTGATCTAAGTAATGAATTTTAAAAATGCTAAAAAATAAATATCCTTCTGATGCACTGTGTAGTGAGGATCCGTGCAGTAATCGTACACTAGGAAGAGGTGCTTCAATCAGAAGTGTCTCATTCATTTCTATGGTGTCTTCTTTTATTCCATAAACTTGTCCTGTAGAGATTTAAAAAAAATACGCAGTTAGTTGACTCATAGTGCAGTAGAACATTGGTGCAGAAGAATCCATAAAATATTGTATGTCTTTCCATGCATGGCTTGTAAGGTGTTTAGTCAAAGAACAACTTAAAAGATTTTAATTTCCTTCACCAAAACACTAGAAACTGCTGCAGACTATGGAATAAACACACGGGACATTGAAGAACTCACAAAGAACATCTGGCCTGATTAATGGGTAGAGGTCAGGGGTGGGGGGAAGAATGGGTGGAATATAGAGAAGAGCATATGTGTACATAGCAGACTGGTTAATGGTGATGTTATGGTGTGCTCTTTCAAATCTGAAATAACAAAACCTATACAATAAATTATCCTCATAAATCAGAAAAACTCTGCTGTTTTCTATGACTCCCATGCTGAATTTTGTTTATTTCATTATTTTAAGCCTATATTTGTATAGTGTAAGTTTCAAGTTAGTGGAAATCAGAAAACAAACAAACATGTTTTTTTCCTACCCACAGACAGTCCATATAGCCAAAAAAGACACATTGGTATTGATGGTGAGAGAACCATGCATCACAGGTTGGGGGTTTAAAAAAATATACATGTGGGGGTACCCTGGACCCCTAGGTTAATAAGAGAAGGATTGTGCCCTTATGATCACCTGTATGTGCAGGGGAGTGTAGGGAAGGAGATAACACCCCTGGTCTGAGTGGTGGAAGTAAATATTAATAATAATGAAGATGGCTAAATGCACAATGATAACTCAGCTAAGGGATGCCCAGTACTGTGGCCTAAATGTGTATAGAGGCGCATCTGCGACGCTGGAGGCATATTATGTCTCCATCACGCAGAGTGTTCATAGGAAAGCATCGAGAAATGCTTTCCTATTGACAGCTTGAATGCGCACGCGTCACTTGCCGCGCATGTGCATTCGGCTCTGCCGACGGCGGCAGAGGGAGCTGACGTCGGCGGGGGAGGAGAGGTCACCAGCGGCGAGGGAGTCCGGCGCTGGAAAAAGGTAAGCTGCTGAAGGGAGGGGGATCCTGAGGGTGGGAGCTTAGTTTTCCTGACACTATAGTGATCCTTCAAATACTTTAAAAACAGCCAGGGAGATTCTTTCACATTCACATGGCTCAGAATACATCAATACTTTCGTAGCAACTTGCTCTGCTCCCTCTGGCTCCTGTGTCCTCCTAGCTTCTCACACGCATCACACACTCAGTGTGTGAGCTTGCAGCTTGTAATCAGAGGTTTCTCAATGCGAAGCCTCAGACTGCTCATTGGGTAATAATAATAATAATAATAAAGGTGGGCTAAGTGCCAAAGAAGAACACAAAATTAGAGTGTTCTTTATCTTCCAATATTTCACACAGGGTATAACATGTTAGTATTAAAGCATAAATGCATTTTTCTCTCTCATACAGTAGATGTGACAAAATAGATTAAATAAAAAAGGTCAGATACCTTGCTTACAGGTATTTGTAAGAACCATTAGAACATTACTAGCAGAACAGCTTAGCAAAATTGGCAACACAATGTAAAAATCTTGTCTTCATTTGAATATAATGCCAAAGTATAATATATACAGTTAAGTCATACATTTCTAAAATAAAGGCATTTAAAACTGCTATAGAAGTCTTTATCAATCTTTGGACTGCAAATGTAATGTATATTATAGCATCTTATGACTAATGGCTCTGGGCAGAGAAATATGTTCCTCTGCAGGAAGGTTATTATAACTCAATAAAGACGAGCGAGGCTCTGTGGACTAGATGTCATTCAGCAACATACATGAAAGTAAAAATGTTTAAACTTGATTTTAAGTAGTGAAGTGGTTAAACAAGTCAAAACGTTTTTATATGTAAAATAAATAATTTAAAAGCTAGTGTGACCACATGTCCACTTAAAGGGACACTCTATGCAATATTGCCCACTACAGCTCCCTTTAGTAATTATGCCTTGGATTTCTTGCTGCCCTGCCCTGGTTTTATTTCAAATTGATGGCAGTTTGATATAAACCAAGGGTCTTTTCACTGCCAAGAGACTTCCTATTTCCAGCTTAATTGATAATGCAGTATTAGTATTTATTACGTATATCAATGCCAATTTTGTCCTACCCAGTCAGATGTAGTGATAATGTAGTGGCACTTTATATAATTACAATTATTTATATTAAAGTAAATTGGCCATACCTCTTTGGTCTTTTGAGTCACTGGGGATTTCCTCCCCAAATTAACACTACTAGTCATGCTCTATACTCCAAATTACATCTCAAATATTCATTCCAGGTTTCCATGGACCACCCTCAAACATGTATAATGGAACTAGACAAGGATGCCCATTGTTTCTAACTCTGTTTACCCTCTTTAAGCCTCTTTTACATCTCATAAGAGAAATTGACTCTATACATGACATGATGAATGGCAAAGAGAAACACAAAGTTACTGATCTCACTTCAGAATCCCTCTCAATCACTTCAATCTATACTCCAACTACTTAATTGTTTCGGCAAATTATCAGGTGACAAAATGAATTACAAAAAATCTTGCGCACTAGCATTTCATATACCTGATCCGTAACTCATTTACATTAAATCCACATATAACAATTTATAAAACATCATTCAAGTATTTAGGAGTCACAATAGGTCAATCTTGTTCCAATTTATATTCAATTAACTATTTAACTCTTTTACAAACTTTAAAGATAGAAATTGAAAAATGTCAGGATCATCCTATATCCTGGTTAGGGAGAAATAATTGTATAAAAATTAACACATTGTAGCAGACCCATTTCCAGTCAGTTTGGTTGTCCGAACCCCCCTTCTACGTTTTGTTAGTTTCCCTGGTGGATGGTGTGTGGTCCCCCTTTTATACCTCCCCGAACACTGAACAACCCTGTCTGTTAACTGCAATTAAGTCGTAAACTCAAGTGCTTTCCCTGGGTGGCCGCCATTCGTATAACTGACCGCACGAGCTCCAGTAAATGGTAGCTATTTTGTCTCCCAAACACAGACAGTGGTACATGGTCGTCGAACGCCTAGAACAATTTTCGTCCAAGCGATCCCACAAATCTGGGCAAAGATTGTACCGCTGCCCGTCCAACTTCCCGACCAAGTAGACAAACGATGTTTAGGAGATAGGAACTACCGACTGGGGGGAGCATTCGCTTCCTAAAAGCTAAGGGGAGCATTCGTCGGTGTTCGCACAGGAACCCCCGAAAGCAGACCGGCCATTGCCTTTGTTTCCCTGGAACTGTTTTGGGCCATCGACTCGTGGCCGGTTGGTCAGAATTTTACCGCAAATGGCGATTCCCTTCTACTGAACGGATCTGAGCGCTATTTGGATATGTTGGGCGCTCAAATCCAGGCTATTCGGGGTTATAAGACATGTGAAATATGACTATGTCTTTGGGATGTTTTATGTATGTTTCATGTATTTCCCTGTAACTGAGAGATAATTGAGCTACTCAGTTTTTACTCAATTATCTCCCAGACACAGGGACACCTGGGAGGGGCTTGTGTATATTTTGTATGGAGACCCCATGCTGTGGGTCTGAGCATAAAAGGTTGAGTTTCTGCTAAATAAATCATTTGAACTCCCAGAACTGTTTGTCATCCAGTTACTGGGGAGGGATAGAGCTATTCACTTCACAGTGCCTTGTTCCAGAGTTACTGTCTTCACAGATCCAACGGAGAAAAAGTCCTTGTCAGGACTAGCGCTCTGCTACACATATTATCAAGATTCTTATTTCAATTTCAAGCCCTACCTATTTGAGTTTCAAAAAGAGATTTAGATAGTTTACAGAGAACAATAGATGCTTCTTTTATTTGGCAAAATAAAAAAAACAACATAGATTAGCCAAATCTAATATGCAGACCCAAAAAGAAGGGAGGACTGAGCCTTCCAAATGTATTATTATATTACTAGGCAGTCCAACTCTCCCAAAAAGTGATGTGGCACGCACCCCCAGGGGAACATAGAGGCAAGTTTAATTAAATTACTGAAATGTTATATGTGGCTCAATAAATCCTCTAGCACCATCCTTCAAACTAAATGCCCTTTGATATTAAACTCAGACATTTGGGACCGAACCAGAAACAAATATAACCTAGCCAATACTCCCTCTCTGGTGGCTCCAGTCCTACATAATAGACACTTCACCCAGGGCATGAAACCGCAAGACTTTAAAAACTTAAAGATAGCAGGGATCCATAGACTTAATCATTTATGGCAAGGAGACTTGTTGGTTAGTTATTAAATTCGACAACAAAAACACCATTTAACTCCTTCTGATTTTTTTGTTATCTACAGATACGTAATTTTGTACATTCCATAGACATTAAAAAAGATGCTACATCATTACCCAAAACTTTTGAACAACTTTCTAACAAAGGAAAATCTAAAAAAAAAGGCCTTATTCACTCCTTTACATACATTTAAGTACAGAACTCTATATATATTTGACAATCTATGAAATAGAACACTGGGAGGCTGATCTTGGAGAATACCTTGAGTGGGTTCAATACATTTGGGAAGCAGCATATAAGCTGTCCATTTGTATCCTCTCACAAGAGCAGATGTACATAGTCATGTTTCAAAAGCATATTACCCCAGTCTTTCCACACAAAATTGGACGAAACCCATCTGATCGCTGCTGGACACAAGGAAATCTATTTATATATATATGGTGGGCTTGTCCAAAACTACTTGGAAAGGAATTAGGGATTTAGTGGTAAAAGTTCCGAAGACCTATAGAATTATTCCTATGGACATTCTTACTTTCACGTCCAATTGAGGGTATGCCAAAACATTTGCAATAATGACTACATTTAATTGCTCTAGCAGCCAAGGGTTCTAGCAGCAGCTAGGTTAAGAATGGAAGGACTGGCTTTACAGGAAGTTCTAGCAAAAAGAGAAGATAACTATATTGAACTCACAGCTAAAGACTAACAATACCTACTTTTTTTTAAAGTTTGGGAACAATGGAAGGAATATATCTGTAATCAATCCTGAGTGGGTCTGTGATATCTGGGAGGCAGAAACTTGTGGTGGCATAGATTGTTTTTTATCCTCCTTTCTCTCTCTTTTCTCTCTCTTTTATTGTTTCTTGTCTAGATTTTTAATTATACATTTTAGAGATCAAGTTCACTGATGAAAGTTTTCGAATGTGAACTTTTATAGATACTAACTGACATTTTTCAAGTCCTGAGAAACTGATGATTGAAATATATATTGTATATATAAAACCACTTGTCTTATAGTTTGAGCAAATGTATTATTATTCCTGCTAGACTCTCACTTATCTTCTGGTTATGTTTCATCTAACGTCCTCTTTATTTTTAATACCAATAAAGAATTAAAAAAATAATAGTTTTCAGTATTCAGCGCTGTGCAATAGCTAACCATTTAATCCTAACAAAATATATATGATATTGATACTTGACCAGTAAGGGAAGAGGGACCTGCCCAATCTAGCTTACTGTCTTTAAAACAGGTTCGTTATGGACAATGCACATTACAGAGTGGCATTTAAATCAAAATTACCATGTTGGGAGCTTTTTTCTATTTTAATGATTCCTAATTAAAAGGGAAAACTGTCTCCCTTATTAAAAGTTAAATTAGTTGGTAAAAGACAAACAAAAACATTTGTTGCTTTTTTTCTGTGTGTTATCTGCAACACAGCAATAATTCAAGGCTTGCAGGTCACGTTCCTTTTCTAACTTGGATGGGAAGACTGCAAAGTACACAATCTCCTTAAACTGTTCTGTAGGGAACACCTGCAGCTCTTAATTAGACCAGCTATCCATTCACTCCTAGCAGGAATTTTAGCTGTAGCACTGATAATTGTTTGGTGGAAAGGAATGTTTAGCTATTTCATTGCTCCCTGTACTAAAAGATTAATACAAGACTATTCAAGGTATAGAATATGTTGCCCCATTCTTGCTTTAATTAGAGATATTAATAATAAAAGTCTTAAGAACTTATTTTAGAATATACCTTTTAACCAATGCAAACTTGAATACGTTATTTTCTGTCTCTTATTGAAACTAAGATGTGGTAAAGACATCATAACAAATGTAATATTAGCATAATAGACATGTAACACAGAATAGAAAGATGAGAACCGGCTAATGGAAAATTCACTGTACTGTGTGCGGGCAACACAAATTCACTATATGGCCAAGAAGGACACTTCTTGCTTATTATAAGACTTGTGCACATATGCGTTTCTGGTTTCAAATACGCCCGAACAATAAGATCCGTCCAGGATTTACCTATGGAATCTTATTCAATAACAGATCGATTTGTTTGAGTGTAGATTAAAATGAATTTGATTCATCTGTACCACCTGAAACTAACTTGTGCACAAGTCTAATAATTATTGAGTTCAGGTGTTGCAGCTTTACATTGACAAATAGTAGAACATTGAACGCGGCACTGTGATATTATGCCTCCTTTGCCATGAGTCAATTTGAGAATTTTTTTCCCTACCAAATCTGTCCTGGCAGTCTGATAGACAAGTCTAGACATGTTAGATGCCATGAGAACTCTACTTGTATTGTACATACCCCATGATGTGGTGTTGTAAGCCCCCAGTTTCATGATAAATTAGTCAAAATAAACAATAGACGGCTATTTTCTAAAGTGTAAAGTGTTGTTTATTAGTGCATAGCAGGAAGCACAATTAGTAGCAATGAAACGACTAACAAAAAGGCACACCTCCTGCCAGAAACTGCTTCCTGAGCAATGCATGGTGGGTGGTATTAGCAAGGATAGGGTGGCCAGGATGTATTTGAACTATTAGTATCATTACAAATGAGCTTCAAAACATAAAAGCATGGAGGGGGGAGTTCTATGCAGGATTGCAGGAGGGGTCTAATGAAATGTATTAAGATGAGATTCCGTCAGCTGCATGAAAAATACAGAACATAGACTCCACATGTCTTAGAATATCTAGGTCAGGGCCATCTATAATATTAACAGGACACTTGGCAAAGCATTTTCTTGGGCCCCTTAGACCCTGCCTCACTCCCTGGCATGTAATCACGCCTTTCACCCCAAGGCAGATGAAGAACTAAAGTAGAGAGGTGCAACACATACTTACACAGACATACGCACACAGACAGACATACTGACACACGTATATTCACCAACAGACATACTGACACATTCACAGACACACACAGACAAACTGACATACACACTGACATATTGACACACACACATACACTGACATACACATATATACTGACAGACATATTGACACACACATATATACATACTGACACACACATATACACACACACTGACAGACATACTGACACACACACAAACTGACAGACCTTTTGACAAATACAGACACATACACTGACAGACATACTGACACGAACATACACACACAGGCACATACACTGGCAGACATACTGACACACACAAGCAATATTTGCACTTTTACCCCCTTAAGTACATATGACATGTGTTACATGTCATGATTCCCTTTTATTCCAGAAGTTTGTTCCTTAAGGGGTTAAACCCACCCTACAGTTTACTACTTTGGAGGGTGGCTTCACTGATGTCCAGAGTGGTGGCTGAAGCTGTTGGGGGTTTGTGACTGGCTCTCCCGGCTCAGCCCCGCTCCTCTCTGCCTCCTTGGTGTTTCCCGTGTGGCTCACTGTTCTCTGTGGAAGGAAGTGACTCATGGCTGTCACTTCATTCCAGCACTGCCAAAAAGCAAAGATCCCGTTTGCGTGGTTAAGGGGCCACAGCGCTCGACCGGGCCCCTGCTTATAAATGCCCACTGGGTGGCCCTTCGTGCATTGGCCAGCCAGTGGGCCTCCTTAGTGTGTGGGGCTCCGGCTGCACTGAGGGCCCACGGGGGTAAAAATAAATAGTTGAGGGCAGCAGGGCACACTGAACAGCTGCCCCAATTGCACCATGTTAAAGACGGCCCTGATCAAGGTAGAAGAGCAGTCCCTAAAATGTTCCTGTGTGTGGTGCACTATGGTAGTGTTTTTAGGTACCCAGAATGTCTGGGAAACAAAGTAAAATATCACTCGTTGCAACTAGGTGGCACATAAAGATGAGAAAACGCAATTGATGCAACATAATAGAAAGCAGAATTTACATGACTGCTGACTCCTTCGATCACCAAATCCAGTTACCCTTCCATTCCCAATAAGTAACGCAACACCATGTTGGGTAAGAGCAACGGCCACAGCTTTATTTAAACCAGCATAACCAAATACTGTCAGCTGCTGGTTTTACCCAGCAGACAGGTACACTCTAAACTTCTTCCAGAGCCTCTTCAGCCTGTCCTTCATCATCAACCAAATTCAGGCTGCGACTCCCCAAACACGTCCAGGCATTATTCATTTACCAAACTTGCTGGCGCAGTAAACCCGCCACCGCAGACCCCCACCCCTACTAAAGGGAGGGGGGATGCGTCCCCCAAAACCAGCGCCTGTGTAATTATTGATTGTAACCCCATATTAAATGTATCCAAACCGACATGAGTAAGATGTACCAAATCAGTACCCATGGAATGCTGGTTATCTCCTTTTAGTTCAACATGAGAAATCACCAATCCACCCAAGCATTGTACGAATCATGATATTGTCACGTTGAAGCGACATCCACCTCACTATACCCCTTTCGCATTGCGCGCTCTTGACCCAGGTAATTACCACCGTGGGTCAGCAGAATCAACAGTATAACTGGTTCTATCACTCCAGGTAAAATTGCTGCCAGAGCAACCCCCTAATCCCACACCACATAACAATGACCTAGTGATGAGCAATCCCAAGATCATGGTCATACGACATCTGATCTACCTGACAAGCTGCCCAATAAATAAAAGAATGACCAAGGATCCAAACATACGGAGACTATCTAGCAATAAAGAAATAAACCGAACATTAACAATACCCAGGCACCTATAAAAGCACCTTTTAAAGGCTGTACATTCAATTGAAAACATGCTCGATTCTCACCGACCCAGCTGCCGAATGAAAAAAAGTTTGACAGACCTAACCTGCTTGCCTGCATAGTCAGACCGATGTGGAATGAATGAGTTGAATGACCACTATCATCCACTCCTAACAAGCACAAAACCAACATAAACACTCTAGTGAATGGATAAGAACCCATATGCATGCACTGGAACAAATCTCGAAATAATGGTCACTCTAATCACTCTACCATTAGCCATTTGATCAGTATAAGATCGCCAAATTAGACATTCCACTTCTTTTTTACACTAAAAAGGGGTAACTGAGCTCTAGAACTCCACCAATCTTCCGCAAATGATGCCTCCCCGATGGAGTAAACAGGAACGCCTGGGATAGAGTACGAGCCACGGCACCAGTCTTTCCACCCTTACTGGCGTCTGCTCCCTGAGGAACATCATCCTTGGATGCCGGGAGGGGTTTTCATCTCTTAAGACAACAGACGGCTGTGTGAGCCCCACCACAGTGGGAGCACTCATGCTTAAACCTACAACTGCTATATCCTCTGCAGTGGCTCTCATTAAAGAGCCAACAGATGCCCTTCTTGTAATCCGCCGAGGCTCCTCCGGAACTGCAGGCGGCCGACGGAAAGTAAGATGCAGACAGACGACAGGGATTAATGAGAAGCAACCACAGGTTGCCGTCTTGCACGCGAAATCCAGATTTGGCCTAACCTCCATTTTTTATTTTTTTTTACCTAAACTGCTGGTCGTATTTAAACCACCATTGCCCCCCGCACACGTTATATTCCCCCCAAATCAAGTCCAAATACAAACACAGCGACAGGGCCTTTGCCGGAAACCAAGCTGATAGGATACTAGCATAGGTAGCAAATCCTTGCAACCAATTCCAATTGGTACTGGGGAGCTGCTTACCTTTTTCGCCCTCAGCCGCGTCACACCGACACGGTCTATCCGTCGACTCCTTGTCAAATGGGACCAAGGAGAGTAGGTCCAGATACTCACCCTTAAGTATCTTTTCTCTCACCTCCAAAGACACAAGTAAACCCAGGGGGTCAATGTCATAGACAGGTCCTCCTAAAGTACTCATCTCACCTGTACCTGAAAAGGGAGCCCCAGAAGGAAGCACCGAGCCCCTGCGTGTCGCCCATTGTCCCAACGGTCCCATTCAGGCGCCAACTGGCCAAACACTAAATGCAGCAATTGCACCAATTCTCCTTGACCCTCCCCCACTAGCCCTGAGTCGCCCCCTAACTCCTGCCATGTGCGAGCGCACTCCAACTCGCGTTCAGTAGAAGGTGTCTCTCTATCCTAGGCTCCAATTCCGGTCCTTCTTGCTGTGAGAGTGCTGCAGCCCACCTGCCTACTGTTCCGCCAGGGAAGCGGCGGCTCACATCCCAGGGAGTTCCGGTCTGTCCATGTCGGGCATTTGGAGGGGAATCCTGTGTCCCTCCATGGTGCTCCATGGCCTCCGGTCCAGAAGCCGGTGAGATTCTCTGCTGGCCCATTACCACCCGCTGGCCTGCCCCACTTGCCGTGTTCACCGGGGGGCCTGTGATGTCTGCGTTCCAGGATGTGCAGATGTCATGTATGCGCCACCTCTTCCTGCGTGTGGCCGCACACGCCGATGTCACCTCCGGCGCCATCTTGGGGACCAGTATCTTGCTGCCTAGCCCAGCCACCTAGACTTCTGCACCAACTGCTGCCATTCCTCCGCCTCACGATCCCCACATCCTGACGCCTGGAGTCAGCCTCACTCGGCCCCGGACCCTCTGGCGATACTCTGACCCTGGACCTCCGCACCGGACTAAGGGACATCCTGGAAGGTGGGCCTGACGTCCACTCCTGGTCTGCATCTCCTGCACCGGCCCCTCCTGAGCAGCCTACTCACCCTGGACACTGTGGAGCAGCGAGTTGAAAGATTCAGCCCCATGGGTCCTCAAAAAGGCCTGCAATAAGGTAAGCAGGGCCTCCCTAGACACAGCAGGGGTGTGGGCCACCCTATTCTCTATCATAGAAGGTAAAAGTAATTTCAGGGAGGGAAACTGAATTTAATAAAGTCATTTTTACAGAGACTACCAGAGGAAAGACACTTCCATGCTCCCTCAGCATTGTTCACCAGTAGTCTGCTTTCAACAGTAAAATCAACTGTATCCATTTGGTTGCTATGCCAACCCCTCAGGGTAGCAGTCATGCTCCCCCCTTCCTATTCGCTCCGGGGGTTGGCCTTAAAATGCTTTGGAAGAATACCATTGTAGATTCTCGACTTGGTAAGACTGGAGGAAATTGGAACCTGTTGGGATAGATGGGGGTCTGTTTGTGAATATGGAGATTGAAGAGAGAATTCCAAACAATTATATGGCTCTTCGATCTAGAGGATACAGAAAGTGTAATCATTGCCCCATCTGTTGTTTGCTCCTATTAAGGCATCTATCTCCTTAGCTTAATAACACAAGTCTCATTTCGAGGTAGAACTGAACATAGTATTCAAAATGAGTTTTCATTTCTGATCGACACATTGATATGCTTTATTTTTTTCGCTGCCACTTATGCCAACAATTGCTACTGGCATAAATGACACGGAGATTGTTGCTCAAAATGAATTACTGTCTGAGTAATTATTATTTGAAAGAAAATGTAAATAATGAAACATTGGAATGCATCCAGTGAGAAGAAAATAATTGCATAATTATGTGGAAACTAATTAAAATAGCTTAATTTAACTTAAAAAAGGAAGTTGAATTATTCCAAATTACTCCAAAAAAAAGAGGAAATCTGGAAATGAAATACAAGCAAACCATTAAAGAAGGTATAGAGCCTAACAGCCTTTAGCATCTGGTAAGCATACTATACTCCTAGTATGTTATTCTCCCAAGAGATATGAAAGGAGTCAGAATTCGTATCCAGTGGGGCACATGGCATAATAAGGGTTATTTTCCTAGAGATAACCATAATCACTAAGCGTCCTTTCAGTGATGATAAACAACAGCCATTTATTCAATTTTTGTATCATGTTACCGTTGCATTCTCAGTATACGTTTTGTGTTGTTTGCTTCAAACAAGGCCCAGCAGACTGATTTTTATGATGTGTAAAGTTAATTTTCTTTAGATTGTGATGCACCATGATAATATGCGTCATGATGCTTTTTTGTACAAAAAAAATCATAAATATTTACAGATCCCTGGTGTGTGTTGTGAAACGAATAAAATCCCTGATGAGAAGCTCTTAACTAGAATGCCGCTCTGTACCATCACACTGGGCTTGTTCTATAATCAAAGGATGGCATTTCTCCATGAAGGTAAGCAGGATTTTAGACAAGTGAAAGGGAGGAATGGAGAGTGTTTCTATTTGTACAAAGTGTGCAAACTCAACAAAAGACTATCTTAAACTTATTAAGATACTACCATGAACATTGCCCTCTTGTACCATGAACATTGCCCTCTTGTACCATGAACATTGCCCTCTTGTACCATGAACATTGCCCTCTTGTACCATGAACATTGCCCTCTTGTAGCAGAAAGCATTAAAGGGACCCAGACTACGTCATCTCATTGAAGTGGTTTGGGTGCAATGTCCCTGTCCTCTTAGTCCTGCAATGTAAATAATTGCAGTTTCAGAGAAAGTGGAATGTTGATACAGCCGCTAGTGGCGATTCCTGACCTTTCACAGAGTTGAACTCCGTGAAACGACGCTGTTTATCCTCATGCCCTGCATGAGAACATCCAACATTTTCAAATCCCCCATAGGAAAGCATTAAATAATGCTCATCACGTATGCGCATTAAGTTCCCCCCATCGTTGATATTGGAGCTGGTCGAGGGCAATCCAGTGCTGAGGCACCTGAGCCCTACCAATCAGGTAAGTGTTTAAAGGGTAAATACAATGTTTAATGTATGTATGTGTGTGTGGGGTGGGGGAGGGGAGTTGGAGTACCACATAGAGTGTCACTGCATCCAAATCCAGTGTTTTATGATATCTAATGTTTTCTCAGTTTGGTTTAAGTTTTTATTTCAAGTTAATACGAACAAGATTATTTCACTCTGTTTTGTAGAATCATGTTTGGCATTTGTATCAATTTGCCAGTTACTGTTTTTTCTCTGCACAATAATTTGTATTTTCGAGATTAGCTATAACTCACAGAAATACTTATAGATTGTATCAAAGCATTAAAAGAAAATTGATTTGTTCTGTAGATTGGCATTGATATAATCAGTTTAAGTGAACAGCACACATGGGTAGATAATTGCACTAAGGTGAGAATACATTTATAAATTGGTTCATTTCACATTCTGCACTAACATATATAATGAGATGCTAGTTATTAATGTATTTATTGTACTTATAGCTACATTCAATAACCACTTTTTAAAGCATGTTTTTAAATCCAGGAGTAAAACCAGCAAACTAACACTTGTATGCTTCTACAAGATGATTTATTGTTGTATACATACACGGCATCACCCTATAGTTTTTTAACAAAGACTTTCTGACAATGCAATCAGCTCTTATAGATTGCAACAAAAGAAAAGAACCAATATTCATTGAAAATACAATTTGTAATTATTGATTCTTTGAGGTTTTTGTTACATTCTTGAACAAAGTATCAATAAAACTACTCCAATAGTAGTTGTTTACTGTGACCCCACTACAAACTAATTTGTGTATTTTGCTCAAATATTTTATTCCATGGCTTAACATGAATAGGACCACTATAAATCTCATGCTGTTTCTGACATGTAACAATTGAATATTAAACCTTGCCACCTACTATTAGTCCAGGGCAACCAATGGGACAGATGATTATAGACTATTCTCAATGTCCTATATATTTCAGTTCCTTGTTTTTACACAATTCGCTTTCAAGTTGTGTACACAAGACTGACTGACTTTCTCGAAACCAACTCTCTGCTTGACCCGCTTCAGTCTGGATTCCGTGCTGGTCATTCTGTCGAAACAGCCAAAGTATCCAACGATTTAATTGCTGCTAAATCTCGCGGCCATTACTCTATCCTAATTCCTTTGACATCAACTTCTTCTTCGAATTCTCTGTAATTTTGGTCTACGGAATACTGCTCTCTCATGGTGCTCCTCCTACCTCTCCCAGCGCTCTTGCAGTGTTTCTTTCTCTGACTCTGCTTCTTCCCCCAACCACTCTCTGTCGGTGTCCCCCAAGCTTCTGTCCTTGGTCCCCTACTGTTCTCTATCTACACTGCCTCCCTTGGTAAACTCATCAGCTCCTTTGGCTTCCGTTATCACTTCTATGCGGATAACACGCAAATCTACCTGTCCTCTCCTGATCTCTCTCCGCCCATCTTGACTCGTGTCTCTGACTGCCTCTCTTCAATTTCCCAATGGATGGCTGCTCACTTCCTTAAACTCAACCTGTCCAACTTCTGGTCTTTCCTCCCTCAAGTGTTACTACTCCCTCCAAGTCAACGGCGCTACCCTCACCTCAAACTCGCAGGCTCGCTGCCTGGGTGTTCTTTTTGACTCAAACCTCTCCTTCACCCCTCATGCCCAATCAATCATCAAATCCTGTCGCTTCTATCACAAACACATAGCGCGCACCCGCCCTTATTTAACCCTGGATGCGGCTAAGGTGCTGGTCCATGCTCTTGTTCTCTCTCGCCTGGACTACTGCAATACTCTTCTTAGTGGTCTTACGTGTTCCCGTGCACCGCTGCAATCTATAATGAATGCGGTAGAGAGGCTAATTTTCCTGTCATTCTGGTGCTTGCTTACAAGTCCCTACATAATGCTCCAACCTACCTTTCCTCCTTAATACACAAGTATGTCCCGTCGAGGCCCCTACACTCTGCCAAAGACCTACGTATATCCTTTGTCCGTACTCCCACCTCTAACACTCGCCTCCAAGACTTTTCCAGGGCTGCACCTCTTCTGTGGAACTCCCTTCCCTTCTCCGTAAGACTTTCACCCAGTCTCCACTCATTCAAAAAATAATTGAAAACTCACTTCTTCAAGAAAGCATATGAGTTAAACTGTAAGCAGGTTTTTATCCCCGACCCCCATGACTCCTCTCCTACAACTGTCAAAAATTACCTACTAAGCCCTCAATGAATACTTTTCTAACAATCTACTTCGTACCCCTACTTTTACCCTTTGTGTCACTATACCCCACTCCCTCTAGAATGTAAGCTCATTGAGCAGGGCCCTCCACCTCTCTGTTCCTGTACGTCCAATTGTCTGGTTAAAATGACATGTCTGTTAGTCCACCCATTGTACAGCGCTACGGAATCTGATAGCGCTATATTAATAATAAAATAATAACAATAATAATAATAATAATCATTTCTCCCATCTACGACTTCATCTTGAACAACCAAGAAGTGGCATATGCTGGTGAGCCACACACATTACCATAAACAACTGGTTTATAATTTGTGAGATAGCAACCCAAAATTGGTCCCCATATCATGTGGATAAATATTTGTAAGCACAGGCGCATCACTATCACCAGGCCCTAGGCAGCTGTCCACAATAAGCTGTGTATGGTGGTGGCATTGCCTTCTCTAGTGTGCTAAATTGGACCATCAAGCTATTGTCATGTAAAAAAATTGTATCCCAGTTAGAAAGATTAAAGGCACAGTCTACCAAAATCACTAATCTTAATGAAGTAATATTGAGGTATACACGCTACCCCTGCGGCCTTGCAAAAGCAATGCCTACATGTAGGCTGTCAATGAGAGAGAGCCACCAGTGGCTTCCAACACACATATCCTCAATTGTAGCATCTGTTTACTGGCAGGTCGTTGCAAGTATGCCAGATGCTAAGTGCGTTCAATGCTTCTCTATGAGAAGCACTGGATGCAATGCCCCTCATAGACAAATAATGGACTGGTGGATTGCTGTGTAGGCACTGTATTTCCTCAGTGCTTTTCTGTTGGAAGCATCCGATTGCACAAAACATCAGGACGGATGACAAAACGGAAAGTGGATTGGGTTTAAAAAAGGAGACTGTCCACTGGAATACAGGTATGTTAATGGCTTTTTAAAGCTTGCTTTCAGTTGTTTGTTTTGTGAAAGGATTCTTTAATCTAAAGGTATAAAGTAACACATCCAATCATAATATATAAATATATATATATATATATATATATATATTTATTAGTGTAATTTTAAATCAGCAGTGTAGGCACCATAACCACTACCTGCCAAAGTAGTGATTTTTAGAACCATTGCCCATTTGACCAAAGCCAATAGTCCCTGAGGTTTATTAAAGCAACATGAAATATGAAATTGTAAAATAGTATATAGGGGCCAATTTGTTAAAATGAATAATGCAGACTTCATTTAGATTATAATAGCAAGCAGATCTCAATTTCTTTTTTTATTATTGTACATATTTTTATTTGTTCTATGTATTTTTTTCTATATATATATATATATATATATCTGCAAATTAAACATTTCTTTCTTGGCTTCAGAAAATTAGAAGTACCGAGACTGACATTTTCTCAAATGCTTGAAACACGGATGTAGACCCTGTGAACTAATTAGATTAATTGAATTACTGAGTCTCAATAACCTGAAAGTGACAAATTATAGCTAAAACCTTCATCTACCAGTCCCCATGAGCAGTAATTAAACTGCATTACAACATATATTGAGGGACAATGGTCACTTGTAAAGAATGAATGAAACTCCTCAAGATTATGCCTAGGGCATCAAGATATATCAACACTTTGAAAAGACTTAGAATAGTGCTGAGTCTGGCCATTGATCTGCTGCACAATATGTCTCTAATTCCACTAAGAACAAGCAGTCGGAATAATTAGAGTAGGGTCATACATTTCACATATATTTCCACAGGAAGCTCCATTTTTTGTTATGACTTTAGCTATCAAAAATAATACATTTTCAGTGATTCGGTGTACAATTATTACATATCCTATAACATATTCATACGAAAGGATAATGCTGTATGTGCTGTAGTAAAAAAATAAAAATAGCTGCAATATTAAAGTGAGCAGAGTATCTTGATATTCAAAGCATTATGGGGCACATATGTCTTCTTTCCCATGAGAACATCTAGGTCAGAGGTAGGCAACCTTTGGTACTCCAGATGTTATGTACTGCATCTCCCCTGATGGTTTGCTACCATTATGGCTGTAAGAAGACTATGGCAGATGAAGTCCACAACATCAGGGGTTGCCTACCCCTGATCTAGATCAATTGATGGCAAATCGTTTGAGCTCAAGTGCCCAAACTACAACTAGAAACCAACGTATTTACCTCAAAGTGTCAATACTGTAATTAAATATAAAAACAGAAGTCAGGCTCTGTGTGAAATGCATGCCAGGTGTTTAATTTAACTGCATTAATAAAATAAAACAGAAAAATATTTTGCCATTTCTCCTGCTTACCTTTTTTTGCTGGGAGGAGTCTATAGTTTCTGCTGATCCAGTGGAGGATAATGATTAAATTGTAGTCTGGTGGGGGTTTGTAATAAATCCTTGGTGGGGGTTTGTAATAAATCCTTGGTGGTCCAGTGAGGTTAATAATGAATCCCTGGAGGTTCAATGTTCTCAATACCAGTTCCCTAATGGTTTGATGATGGAGTAAATGGTCTGCATGCTCCTGCCAGTCTGACCCTCACTGAGGAAAAAGCGCCGGCTTGATATCTTGGGGGCTGCGCTCTGAGTCTCTTACTTAGCACCAGAATTTTGAGGGAGCGATTAATATCTCAACATATTGCCAATTCGGATACAGCACACCTTTGCAGGTGTGCCCTAAGCCAGCACCTGTGCATCCTGAGTACTTGCGTGCCTCGGAGTGCTTGCTGTGGAACAATGGTCCTCAAACTCTGGCCCCCCCAGATGCTGCTGAACTACAAGTCCCATGATTCTCTGGCTATCTATGCAATTCAAAGAATCATGGGAGTTGTAGTTCAGCACCATCTGGGGGGCCGGAATTTGAGGACCCATGCTGTGGAATGTGTGCTACAGGTTCGCCATCTCTGATTTAGATTTTCTCCTGTGTCTACTGACTGCAAATTATCTTCCAAGATTCAGCACGTAAGGGGTTAATATTGGGTCTCTTCACATATTATTTTTGTTTTGAATGACCATTTTCTGGAATTTTATTGAGATTATTGACATGATTAGAGTTATGCAAACATAACAGAGGGGAGGATGAAAAATTTAACTAGAAAACACAAGATAAATCCACCTTGTTTCTTAGGAAATAGATAAGACTCTCAAGTATATCTTTCAAATGACTCCAATATGTGGGAGGAGGTGATGTGCACGAAGAATGCACTATATTGTATACATTTCCACAAATATTCTTTTCTACATAAAGCTTTCATTAATACTCTGTCACTTTATTCAAGCAAACAAGAGCTCAATTTTAAGGCCTTCTGGCCATGACCTATGAACGAGTAATGCTAGGGGTAAGAAGTCCTGAACATATCTATGTCCTAGATCAGGGTGAAAGATGTCACCCTAGGACCTTTGAACTTCACATGCCCCTGTTCTCCAGCAGATGAGATAGAAATGCTATTATTCTCTTCTGAGACTAGCTGTTCAGTTTATTGTGTTACTTCTGCTAAAGACCAGCCCTTAGCACAAACATGATATACAAGGAACTTTACACAAGGGATAAATAGATTTAAGTGGAACTACCTGAAAAAAAAACTTTAAAACGAACCCACTATAGAAATAAAATATTTACGTGTAATGTGAACAATCTTTAAAATTATTTTAAAGTATTTTCAAAAACATATCTCTTAAATTGTTGCACTTTCCATATTATAATTATCTTATCTATCTTGTTTTTAATCTTGTTCATGTGGGTGAAAAGAACACTATGGTGTCCATTTACTAGCTGCTGTAATCATCATCTCCACTCACTTTATGACGGTCGATAATTTTAAAAAGAGGTAAAAACTTATGGAGTCCTCAGGACCTCAAGAACAACAAGAGAAGGGCCCCCACCCTTTGTTCTATGCCAAGGTTAGTTGGCTTAGAAAGGCAAGTACACCCATCAACCCATCCAATCTGCTACATAGGACCACAGATCCCTACTGTCTCTGTTGTAATAGATAAAATATCCCTCCTTTGCCAGGGAGTCGCCCAAATTCCAAGCCACCACAGTCCATATCCACCTTGAAATTAATGTCTTACATCCCTTCATTGAATGTGGACAAAGAGGGGCACTTTAATTTTAGGGGTGTGAGTGGGGGTGAGGCTGTTCTGAGGAATGCTTAGTGACATACTAACTACATATTATGCCACTAAAATGAAATTTAGAGCAAGAACAATGTATCTTATTTGCACAGACTGATTACTTAACACAGTTATTGTAGTTTAAAGAGATGTTACGGTGAGTATTATTGCTGTGGAGCTCTGTTATATACCAACAATATAGAGTATCTGGGAAAAAGGGATATTATGATAGAAAATAATCCTGCCTGACCTCAATGAGTTTACCCACTGGTAAATAAAACACATTTATCATAATTATTAAACTATCACAAAAGACCACCCAAACTATTATTGACATATGTAAAACGTTTTCCATCGAATTATACCATAAACTTGTTTTAATTTCAAAACATTGCAAAATCGTTTTTGAACATTACAATTAAATATGCTTTGTTTTTATCCAGAGATATGAAGATACAGTACTTGTGAATAGATGCACTAAGCTATCATACTAAGCTGTTAATCAGGTCCCTTCCTTGTGGAGAAACCAGATATAATCTGCTACAGCCTGTAAAATATTCCTTTAATTCAAATAAAATGCTGTTCTAAAAAAACTAAATGTTTCCAGATTTAGCCGTGTGATCATTTGATATCTATATCTCCACACCTGGTCTTTCTTTCTTTTTTGTTTCAGAATATTTACAACTTCTCATTTGCATCACTGAATTGGAAGTTGCTATGGTGATACATAGAGCAGATGTTTCTTCAGATATTTATTGATTCAAAAAAAAAGTTCCAAAGATACCAGTCGTAAGATCATAAGGCACTACTTTCATCTTACATGCAGTGTGTTTGGTAAAATGGTGTTTAAATACATGATCTTTTCCCTTTTCAGTAAAATTCACTCAGTATGTCTGTCATTAGTAGTCTGTCAGTGAATTATTTCTAAAATTCCCCCCCCCCTCCCAAAAAAAAAGAATATATTTATGCATATATAAAAAAGTGAAAAATATTGGCAATTGTTGGTCTTCTTCTAGAAACTTCAATGGTCCTGATAATGGACCTTTTCCAAGCATGTACACATGTTTGGTATAGGAACAATCTCAGGCACCCAGTTCTAAAGCAAATGTTGTCACCCCTTTTTCACCGCCATAACATATATTCTTCTTAGTGCCCCTTTCTTTTTTTTTTCAATCCCATTGTCTTTGGTTTGGTGCTGCTAACAACACATGTGTTTCAAGCAGTCTATGTGTGATTCTGGGTGTTAGTGTAGGTAGTGGTGTGGCACTGAGAACATGGATGAGTGATTCCCGCGCTAAGCACTCTGTGAAAACGGCACTGACCAAAGTATCCAATGATCTACTCGCTGCAAAATCTCGTGGTCACTACTCTATCCTAATTCTCCTTGACCTTTCTGCGGCTTTTGACACTGTTGATCATCAACAGCTTCTTCTCATCCTCCGCGAGATCAGTCTACAAGATGTTGCTCTCTCCTGGTGCACCTACTACCTCTCCCAGTGCTTATTCGGAGTTTCTTTCTTTGGCTCTGCTTCTTCTCCCCAACTCCTCTCTGTTGGTGTCCCCCAAGGTTCAGTCCTTGGTCCCCTACTATTCTCCCTCTATACTGCCTTCCTTGGTAAACTCATTAGCTCCTTTGGCTTCCAATATCATTTCAATGCGGATGACACGCAAATCTATCTGTCCTATCCTGATCTCTCCCCGTCCTTCTTGACTAGTGTCTCTGACTGCCTCTCTGCTATTCCTAACTGGATGGCTGCCCACTTCCTTAAACTCAACTTGAACAAAATTGAAATTCTGGTCTTTCCTCCTGTGTCTGTCTCCCTTCAAGTCAATGGTGCAACCATCAGCTCCACCACGCAGGCTCACTGCCTAGGTGTTCTCTTTGACTCCGACCTCTTCTTCATGCCTCATGTTCAGTCTATCGCCAAATCCTGCCACTTTCATCTCAAAAACATTGCGTGCATCCGACCCTACTTAACACCAGATGCGACTAAGGTGCTGGTCCATTCCACTGTCCTTTCTCGCCTTGACTACTGTAATCCGCTTCTCAGTGGTCTTATGTGCTCCCAACTTGCACCGTTACAGTCCATAATGAATGCGGCGGCGAGGCTCATCTTCCTGTCCGCCCGCACCTCCCACGCCTCACCCTTCTGTCCGTCCCTATATTGGCTGTCTGTAAGATATAGGGCTCAATTTAAAATTCTGGTTCTTGCTTTTAAATCTCTACATAATGCTGCTCCCACCTATCTATCCTCCCTAATACACAAGTATGTCCCGTCTAGGCCCTTACGCTCTGCTGAAGACTTACATCTATCTTCTGTCCGTACTCCCACCTCTGATGCTCGCCTTCTCGAGGGCTGCACCGCTCCTCTGGAAATCACTTCCTTCCTCCGTTAGATGCTCACCCAGTCTCCACTCCTTCAAAAAATCATTAAAAGCCCACTTCTTCATAAAAGCGTATCAATTAAACTGTTAAGAGCTCCCAACTGATTCCTCTCTTGCAACTGTCATTAGTCTAATACTTTTCTTACCGTTTGTGTCACTTTACCCCACTCCCTCTAGCATGTAAGCTCATTGAGCAGAGCCCTCAACACCTCTGTTCCTGTGTGTCTAACTTGTCTGGTTACAACGACATATTTGTTCGTCCACCCACTGTAAAGCGCTGTTTTGTTGGCGCTATGTAAAGAACATAATAATTACATCCCCTTTATGGCCCTAGACGGGTGCTTCAGACTACCGGCACCTGCATCGCGCTCCACAGAGGTGTATGGAGACGTTATTGTACGCTTACAGAATGGGCCGGACAGGCAAGCGCTCCTAATGGCGCTACGGAACAAATCACCGTACGACTTTGAAGGCCACAAGCTCATGTTTTACCCAGACTTTTCCAGAGCAACACTGGGGTGGCGCAGGTCCCTAAAACCGCTGACAACAGAACTGGTACGGCACAATATCCCCTACAAATGGAGCTCCCCAAACTGCCTGCTGATACCCCGAAAATCAGGGAACTTAAAAGTCCAAGAGGCCGCGGAAATAAATGACACCCTGCAACACCTGGGACTGCCCATGATACAGGCATGTTTGACACCGAAGACCCAAGCGCCACAACCCCACACTTGGGACCCAGCCAGGATTCGCTCCTTTGTACCGGCTGCCAAAAGAGGCACCTCGGCACCGGCAGCTACTACCTGAAGGACTGGCCAGATCGCAATACCTCTCCACTCCAGGACAGTGTAACGCTATATTTTGCCTGGAATTGTTTTTGTTTTATTACCTAAATAATGTTTTACTTTAATATTACCTAAGACCTGACATTAACACAGGTACCCGCTGACACATAACCCCTCTTATTTGCTGGCTCAAGGGCTGCACCTCGTAACACCCCTCGTTCCCCCTCCCCACTCACCCACAGGTTGTGCATTAGGTCCATTGTGTCAACTAGAGGGTGTTAGCCTCCTCCATGCATAGTTTCATGCTAGCCACCTAGCAACTGACCAGGAGGCAAAAGGTCTATTTCACCTCAAATTGTCCCTTACTGTAACTACATACTCCCCCCTAAGAGGTGATAGACTGCCCAGACACTACCAAAGGCTATACAGCTAAGTTTGGTAGTTTCCAAAGCTGACCGTCACTCACTAGCCTGTAAGCTTACTGTTTTTGTTTTTTTTTAATATAAAATGTGCTGTTTCTAACTGCCAAACATTTGTCTATAACTTGAATCCAAAGTACTGCAACTGCCATTGGGGCAAGGCAAGTACTACTGTTATACTCTGCATAACAAAAATAAAGAATTTTTAAAAAAATAAAAAAATAATCATATCCCCTCTGAGGCACCGTTTTTCCAAACTAAAGAGATTTTAAGTTTTAAAACCTCTCTTTATAACTAAAATGCTCCATTCCTTTTATCAATTTTGTAGCTCGTCTCTGCACTTTTTCTAGTGCCATTTTTAGAATAGGTGCCCAAAATTGCACAGCATATTCAAGGTGTGATCTTACCAGCGATTTATAAAGAGGCAAAATTATATTTTCATCCCGAGAATTTATGCCCCTATTTATACATGACAAAACCTTACTGGCCTTAGCAACTGCAGATTGACATTGCATATTGCTGCCTAATTTGTTGTCTATAACAATTCCCAAATACCTTTCGTGTGTGGTTATCCTTAATTCACTACCACTTAGGGTGTAAGTTGCTTGAGCATTCTTGATCCTGAAGTGCATAACTTTGCATTTCTCTACATTAAATTTAATCTGCCATTTTAGTGCCCAGTCCCCCAATCTATCTAAATCACTCTGCAACAAAGCAATATCCTGCTCACATTTTATTACTTTACAAAGTTTTGTGTCATCTGCAAACACGGCTTTCAATGCCTATTTCAAGATCATTTATAAATATGTTAAATAGAAACGGCACAAAAACAGAACCCTGAGGGTAACCACTTACCACTTTTGTCCAGCCTGAAAATTTACCATTAATGACAACTCGTTGTACTCTATCCATAAGCCAATGTTCTACCCAAGAACAAGAATATTCATCACGACCAATTTATTTTAGTTTAAGGACTAACCTATTGTGAGGAACCGTATCAAATGCCTTGGCAAAATCCAAGTAGATCACATCCACTGCAACACCTTGATCTATACTTCTACTTACTTCTTCGTAGAATGCAATTAGGTTAGTTTGACATGACCTGTGTTTCATAAAACCATGTTGATTATTGCTAATAACAATGTTCTTCCCAATGAATTCCTGAATATTATCCCTTAATAGCCCTTCAATTATTTTCCCAGTTACAGAAGTTAAGCTCACAGGTCTATAATTTCCAGGCAATGATTTTGAACCCTTTTTAAATATAGGAACGACATCTGCCTTCCTCCAATCCTCCGGTACAATACCTGAAACAAAATAATAAAATAATAACTTTTGGGGGCTATTTTAGTTTTGAGTGAATTTCAAAAAATTCCCAGTTTAGTGAATTATCCTCTGAAGCTTCTCTGCATTTATTAAACTCATGGTAGTGGAATTATCTGCATGTGAATGTCCCTTAGAAATATGGAAACTTTTTGCGGAAGTTTTCAGATAAAATAGTACTACTATTTGGACTATTGGGAAAATTATGCAAAAAAATGAGCAAGAAACAAAATTCACTTCTTGTGTACTGCTACTAATTATTGATCAGCACTTCTGACACCATTGAAAGTTTATTTCGATATGTGACTGTCTCTCTCTATTATTTCATTTTTTTTTATTATACATTTATTATAAACATATACATACAACTTACATTATACTTATGCATTAAAGTTTAAAAACTGAAAAAGCAGGTCACATTTTCAGTGCAAATGATACCGTCAGCCTGTCTTTACATTTGTGGCTTAATGTTTCCTGCCGTTTCTCTGTTGAGAAAGATAAGCATTTACGGATACATGCAGCTCAACAACCAATGGAAGCTTGACTCGAAATCAATTCAACTTTTAAACACAGTAAATATTATCACTGATGACTATTCACCAGCATACTTCATTCATATTTTATTGTTGAGTATATTAAAGATATAGCATTTTGTATTTTTTCATTTGCTTGTGGCGATTAATACATTCAAACAATTCAATCATTTTGAGTACAGTATTACTTTGAAAAATAGTAGGCACAGAGTCAGAATAACTAAATTTGGAAATTAATTGATATTCATTTAATAAACACAAATGAAAAATCCAAATGTGACCTTAAAGATGTCTAATGTCCTGCTTATCATATGGAATTCTATAGATTGCAAGTATTCTAAATGTCTTTATTATGTTGCATGGCTCATCTTGTTACTGGTTACCACAATATGTCTACCCATATGAATTTTTTATTCTTCATTCTGAGCAGTAAATCTGTTTTGATATACTCCCCTTCTAAGAAACCTTCACATCTGGACTGGTCAATGCTCTAATCATGGGATAAATTACTTTACATGCATTGGAGTATTCGGACAAATAGTTCAGCTAGGGCAGGGATAGGCAACCTTCGGCTCTCCAGATGTTGTGGACTACATCCCCCATAATGCTCTTACACACGTAATGCTGGCAAAGCATCATGGGAGGTGTAGTTTAAAACATCTGGAGAGCCGAAGGTTCCCCACCCCTGAGCTAGGGGAAGCTAAGTATTACATCTGTTATATACAAGACTGTTTCAGTGAGTAGATGCACCAACTACAACAGATACTTGCCTTTTCTGGATCTAATAACTAATACACAGATTTATAAAGAAGAGTTCCATTCAGACTCTATATAAATGACTCCATACTGTACAAGCAGCTTTTGCAAATTCGGAGAAATCAAGGAATGATTTTGGATCGCTGCTTGGGGATTAGCTTAATGGGTAGGAACATTTTAGATAATATTAGCTATAGATAAATATTGAGTTATAAACTTAATATCATCTGCATCTGAATATGTAACAATAATACATGCATTGGATTTTGATCTTAAATGCCTAAAGGGTAACTCCAACCACCATGACCACTTTAGTGATTTGAAGTGGTCATGGTGGTAGGAGTCTAGATTTCAAGCAGACATGCACTACATTCAGAGATATTTGCACTTGTATGCAGGGTTGTCTTTATTATTGATTGGGCCCTGGGCAAGCATTTGATTGTGCCCCCTGGACCATGACCCCCATTCCCCACCCGCTCTCCCTGTCATGCAATCACACCCTCCACTCCCCAACGCATTAGCAGAACTAAAGTAGAGAGGCCACTGGTACAAGAATTTTTTTGGGCCCCCCCAAAAGCAACAATGCTTTGCTCCCCACTAGCAACAATGCTTTCCCCATGCTTGCAGGGTTGTATTTAATATTAAGCAGTCTTTGTATGTTTGAATGTAAGCATGTTTTTGTATGGAGTATGTTTGTGTAAATGTAGGGGTGTGTTTGTATGTGGTGTTGGCGTTTGAACGCAATCATGCATTTATGTGTACTGCTTGTTTTTGAATGCAGGGGTGAGTTTATAGATATTTTTTTGTTTGTATGTAGTGTTAACTTTTCAATGCAGCACTGTGTTTGTATGTAGTGTTAAAGTTTTAATGCAGGGGTGTACTTGTGTGCAGTGCTAGCGATTTGAATGCTGAGATGTATGCACATGTACACATACACTGCCACACATACACACACTGTGATACACATACACACTGAAACACATGCAGATACACAGAAACAGACACACATATATACAAACACATATGGATACTCAGACACACTGATGCACACATACAGATAAACTCACCGACTATATACAGATACACAGTCAGATAAACACATGCAGGTACACACACTGACCACATACAGATACACAAATACATACAATAATAGCATACAGATACACAACCTGACACACATGCAGATACAGATACACACAGACTACATAGATACATTGACTAAATACAGATACACAGACACACACACACTGACAGACATACTGTCATATGAACACACACTGACAGACAAACTGACACACAGACATACTGACAAACACTGACACACACAGACATACTGACACACACATACTGACACACACACACACAGACACCCTGACAGACATACTGACACACACACAGACACACACACACACACATACATACTGACACACATACAGACATACATACTGACACACATGCAAACTTTACCTTTTTGAAGCCACTCTCAGTTTCCTACCTTTTGGATTCAGGAGGGTGGCTTCCCTGGGGTCCAGTGGCAGACTGAGGTAGTTGGGAGTGTGAGGCTCTGGCACTCCAGCCCACACCTGATGGCTTTCTCCTCCCTCCCGCGTGGCTTCACTCTATTTTGGAGGAAGTGACTCACAGCAGCCACTTCCTCCCAGCCTGCTGCCTTAAAGCAAGGGCCACAGCGCCTGACCGGGCCCCTTTAGTATGTGGGTCCCAGGTGCAGCTGCATCACCGGCGGGCCCATGGGGCACTTAAAACCTTTTTTTTTGCAGACAGCGGGACCCACGGGGCAGCTACTTCGGGGGCCCCTTGAGTAACTGGGCAGCTGCCCCATTTGCCAGGCTTTAAAAACGATCCTGCTTGTCTGCTGGGGCTAGTTACTCCAGACACATGACTTTGCCAGTCCGAAACTATGTTCTGGACTTTCAAATGTAAATTCTGTGCAAAATGTATGTCTTGTAACAGACATAGCTACCTTCTACCTTGCAGGCACCAGCAATGGGATGCTCACTCTCTCCTCCCACTATTACTTAAAGTGCCTATGTCACCTCTAACTTACTTTCTTGTATTGCTTCCTCTTCTCTTCCTCTTTCTGAATCTGTCTTCCTTTTCTTTATTTCTGATCTATTTCTCTTTAGAACATTATTTCTTTTTAGGGACTACTTTGTCTTATGTATTTGTCCTACACTTGACAATTGTGACAAAACGCGTAGAGCTTAAGCTTTACACAATCTCTTCTATAACACCTATAACGGTGCTCCCTGTACCCCTGGCTGGGTACCTCTTCCAGGGTCCGCTTCCTAGCTGGAACAAGGGACAAACCGCAGCACTTCTGCCCAAAGTCGCCGTGGCTCGACTGGGGTCCTGGAACCGCTCCCTCCTGGAGCCGAATGGGATACTTGCTCTATCCACCCCCAGGCACTGGACGACACTCAGTCCTGGGAGCTCTAGTCCATACAAGGACTTTCCCCGTTGAATCCTCCACACTGGAACAGTGATTAGTGATTAACCCTTTCCCCTTCCAGTAACCAGACGACACATAGTTCTGGGAGTACAAGCTGGAATACCTTTAATCTGGTCAGGTGGCCTGTTTTTATACATTTCTGAACACAGACAAGCACGCCCATGACACTCCCACAGAAAACAGGATAATCCCTCGCCTATGCCGATGAGATAATTGAGTCAGTAACTGACTCAATTATCTCCAGGCACAAAAAACACACATTTCACAAACACCCCAAAAGTACCTTAAAATACATAAAAAAAACTAAAAGTTACAAGATGGCTGTCACCTTGTGGTCATCCATAAGAAATGCGGCCACCCAGACGAACACTTAGAACACTGCAGTGGAAATTGGTACAAAGTAGCAATTAGGCTTAACAAGCTCCCGGGTGGTCTCTGGTTCGTGCGGCTATTCGGTTCCCGAACCATATATTGTAAATACAAGAACGGAGACTTTTTCAGTGCATATTACAGGGACCATAGTCTGTGGGCAGGAGGCTGGTAAGCAGGCTCCTCCAGGAGCTCGTGGCAAACACACGTGAGAAGGGGAGTTTGTCACAACACCTTTCTAACTTCCATATGTCTGATCTTTATTTTCTGAAATAAACTGTTTCATGTGAGAAATGTCTAATTTCACGAGTGCTAGCAGTTGTTTAATAAAGTGAAGCATATCCTTTAAATATAAACTTTAATATTGCAAAATAGATAAAAATTCTAAATTCTTTGTGAGAAAGAAACTAATAATTAAATGTATCAGCTAACAAGGTGACTGAGGTAGAACAAACATAGAGTTGGTTTTCTTGTCCTTGTACTTACAGATGGGCAAGTTTAAGCATGATTGATTGATTAGTTTGCCTTAACATTCTTATGGGAAATCAATCTTGAAAATGTTTTTCGTTACTACCTTTAAAGAGGGCCACTATCTGCTAGGCCCTAAGCAAAATATTAGCATGGCTTCCCACCTTACAGGCTTTGTAATGATCCTGTCTGATGGCATTACTAGAAGTACACTTAACTAAAAACAGAATGTAACATAATTGTCAGCATTTGTGAATAATGCTGATATACAGTAAGCATAGTTAAGTCATATATTTAAAAAAAAAACAAAAAAACATATTTAAGCAATCTATAACACGGTGTAATTCTAATAAGGATATGAGAGATTCCATTCACTCCACCACCCTCACTGAGTTTAGCTTGCTTTACTGTTTGGGGATGGAGTGACTGTCATTTATAGTCCATTTGCATAGATTACATTTGTGGAATTGGTTGCTGGCAGGGAAATCAATTTCCCTAGAAATTGGTAATCATTCTTGCAGTATAAATATAGTCAAGTGAGGTTTAATGGACTAAAACATTTTTTGCCACACAATTAGAAGTAAACAGGTCTATCCATTTTAGTAGTGAATTGGGGTAATAATTATTTACGCACATATATGCAGTGTACCAGTAATATGGACACTGCATATGTGCATAATCTCTTTATAGTGAGAATTGAGTACCAAACAAGGTCGTCACCAAAACAGGAAACTTAAAGGGATACTCCTGACCCCTAAAACACTTTAGCTTGCAGAAAAGCTTTATGTGTGAAGAGTGTGTTCTCTTTTTTTCATTTTGCAAAAAGTACAGCATGCTGTAGTGATTATGGTGTCTGGAATACCCTAGTGCCCATATTGCAAGTAACCAAAACTGTTTACCAGGAGTGGGTCCCTGCCTGCACTGCTTCAGACAGAGAGAAGGATGCTCTTTGTCTGAACTTCAGTATCATTGCAGGGTTTAGGTCATTGGCTGAGAGTGATCACCTGACACTCTCACCCGATGATTTAGCCCTGCATTGTAGCACTTAGCTCAGGAGATCTCACAGTTTGACTACTTACACTGGTGGCACCATGGCATTCCAGTGCTCTGTAGTGGTTATAGTGCTTTGAGTGTTCATGGACTAATGAATGCTAGCTTAATCCCACGATTCAAAGTGTGTGAGCCTGTGTGCCTTGCAACCTAGTGTATAATATAAATCCAAAAAATAAATAACATTTTTTTCAAATACCACAACCCATATCTTACATCCACTGAGCTATTGAATTGTGCAAATATTCCATAATTGATAGTTCCCTTTTAAGACTCGTACAACAAAATGGCAAATAGTCCTAACTAATGGCTCAAATATCTCCAAAAAAATGCTGTTTGAAAAATACAGCCACAAACTGTGTGCAACTTTTGAAGATAAATTTAATGAGAAACAAAATCTCAAAGGTGACACGTTCATTTTAAGAAACAGCTTCACTCCTTTTTTCTTCTATTGCCAAAAGCAACGTGCTGCTCTGTGACTGCGAGGAAATCATTCTGTAAATAGAAGTCACTTTGATTACTGTACGGCCCTGTTTCCTCTCTGAATGCTGAGCAAGAACATTCATTAATGTGCAATGATTCTACAACAATGGAAATGAGCCTTCCCGGCTGTACACAGAACAGCTTTGTCACCTAAGTATATTGCAGGATTCCCGCTCACTATCAGATAATTGTCTGGTGATTAATACAGGGAAGCCGACCTGCAGCAATGACTCATTGCAGAGAGATAATAGTGACACCTCAAAAGCCTTTAAAAGCATGATGTTATCACAAATATCTGCAAGTGACAGAAAAAAAGTTGAGCTCGGGGGTGTAGGGGTTAATGAATAAACAGATACAAACATGAATAAAAGACGGGTGGCCAACAGGTAGCATGAGGATTTAGCAATATTCTAGGAAGGAAAAGCTCAGTGACAATAAAATAAGCTTTCTTTTAATATCCATTTCTACTCTATAACATACCATTCAACTTTTGGCACAATGCGACACATGGATTTGTGTCTTGACATATCACTAATACAGGTGTAGTCCTACTTGTCTGTGCACATAACTGCCAAACACCTCACCAGTCACCCGAGCAGTCATCCATGTATGCGCAAAGTATCTGTAGTTATGTTTGTGATTGCTCCAAGTTTTGTAGTGCAGTCAGAAGTGTCCTCATGGATTCAACAAAGATTAGCTATTGGGGAATCAGCTCTGGAGTTTGAGGGACACGACTCCTAAGTAGAGGCTTTCTGCCAAATCTGAGATCCTTAGGGAGTATGTGCTAATAATAAATTGACACTAAAGGCACCAGAACCACTACACGTAAATATAGCTTGTCCCTGCAGGATGAGCATTGTAAATGCTGCCATTTCTGAGGCACTTCATGTGGCTGTCACAAATACTAGAGGGACTTCCTGGATTCGGTCCTACAAAGATTGCAGGACTGACGTTCCGTATCTTAATGCTCTGCATGGAGACAATGAATGCTCCCCATTGAGAATGAATGCATCTGTATAAGGAGATGCTGATTTGCCACACAAGCCTTTGGGGAAGCATTGGATTGGCTGAGATTATCAGGAGTGATGATCTGTGACAGAAAGGCAAGGCGACCACATAAAGACAAGAGCCCCAGAAGAGTAAATTTAAGCAAATCTCTCTTTTTAAAATGTACACAGGGGAGGCTCAAAAATCCATATAGTTGCTATAGCACTTGTGTTTTTTTAAAATAATTTTCAGCTAGAGAAAATAATGGGGAACGAATCCATTCATCATGCTATGCCAAGGCCAGATGCAACATGCCACAAAATTTACACAAAATTATATAAAATATTGCCACATGTATTGGGTCTCTGATAAAATATTCTCTACTTTAGCAAGAATGCAAAAATAGAAAATAACAAACTACATTCATAAACCCTTTCAATGCTGCAGCAGAAAGAGATAAAGTTCAGCTCCCAGCTAGAACTCTGGACTTAATCAAACATATGTAATAACATACGAAATACCCACGAGATATGTAGTTATACTGTAGCTAGATACCTTCCCGTTGTCAACCCCTGGTGTAAGAAGGTTGACATAGGTTCTCTCTATCTCCCATAGCTCTACTAAACATCATCTTTCAGGCATTACTGTATCTTCCCACCAAGTGTAGAAAGAAAAAAAATCAGAAGTCATTCTTGATAATATACTTCAATTTCTACCTGAATATTTCTCCCTGCAGCTTCCTTCAACATGGCATAAACAGCCAACTGTTTCCTTTAAGAGGTCACTGCGTGATGTGTTTTTGTACCAGCTTGCACTCCACTTATTCTAACGTGAGGAGATTGTAAAGAAGAAATGTAAGTTTGATGTGTGGGTTTCCAACACAAAGAGTAGCAGACACCTTGTGGTTACAGCAGAAACCATACAATTTAATTCAGTAACGGAGGTAAAATGGAACACTTTGGTGAATTGGGGTCTGTTCACCAATGAGTTGTTTTAAGCAAACGTAGGCCAAAATATCCTAGATTTGCACAAAAAAAAAACCCACCCCAACTCACTGAGAAAATTTTACAGCTCTGTTATTGCTCGTCACAATTTGAAAACTAACTACTGTTTTTTTTTTTTATTGCACCTAATCACAGATGCCATCTTACCTTCTGATTCTCGATGAAGTTGTTGTGGTTTTTAGAAAAGATCCTACAGTAATGTTTGGTGAAATGTGCGTCAAACTTTGCTGCTATGAGGTCACAACTTACTGTGTGCTGAAATGCTTTAGGGACTCTGAAACACCAACAGATTTTATTTGAACATGATATTATTCCAACTGAGTTAGCTCAGTCAAATCAACTTGTTTAATATTAATATTTTTATTAATTTTCAATTATAAATATATAACAACTTGAGATACGTATATTACATATATTACATCAATATTGTTATAAAAGGACAAACAAATACAAGACAAACACAGGCAATATATATGGCATATATCATGATCTACCACGCTTTAAATATATTTGGCTATAGTACATATTACATGCAGTCTATTCCATCACTTCATGTAAATGTGGGAACCTTGATTTTTATATTAATTGACTCTACATTTGCCTGATAGACGTACAAACAATTAGTTTTATATATGGATATAATTAAGTAACTAATATATATAATATAAATACTTGTGCGCTGGGGTGCCTACATTGTAGGGATGAAGGTCGCTACAGCTATCTTTAGTAGAATATTTGACAATTCGATGGTCTAGATACAGACTTCCTTTTCCTTTCTTACTTGCCTGGAAGGTTGATTTTACACTCCATAATATTCAAACCATCTTGACCAGATTTTATTATATTTCCCAATATTTCCATTATTAAAGTACACAGCCTTTTCCATTACCCCTTGATGATTAATTTGGGTTATAATTTCGGTTGGAGAAGGAATTTCTACGCTCTTCCAGTATCTGGAAATACAGATCTTTATTGCCATTAATATGTGTATTAACAAGTACTTTTCAGAAATTCCTACACCAATAACATTTATATGGAAAAGGAACAATTCAAATTGACATAATCTAGTCGGAACTAGGTACAATCTATTGAGGATTTTATAGTAATTTTCCAATATCTTTGTACAATGTATTTATTTCCTAAGGTGATCCAGGGCATATGACCATTTTCGATGGGAAAAGGAATAACCTAAATCTTTTTCCCACTTTATAATAGTTTTTATTTTAACTTCTGGAATAAATTTGTTAATAATCTGTCTAATTTTCGAAGATTTTTTAAAACTTAACAAATAAAGGATTATATCCAGTCAAATCAACTTGAACCCATTTCCTCCCACCACCATATGTCCTTGTGTCATTTTTTTTTTTTTTTAAATTCTTTATTTTCTTTGTGCAAGGAATAACATAGCATTTGTCAGTGCCACAACAGCATTTTCAAAAGCATAAACATCGTGGATTTACATATATGGCATGAGGGTTTCTGCACATTTTTTTTTGATAAGATATGAACTCGCTATTCCGTCATTAATGCTTTATTAGGTCGATTATCGTACGAGAGGCAAACAAAGCGTAAAATAAGAATAGCAAAACCAAGCTGGATGCATGCTGGTCTTCTATAATGTATACTTCAGTCGTCTGATTACAATAGCTTAGGGTTGGTGAATGTGTTGGATTTCGTCGCTTAAACCTCGGGCCCTAGGTGCAGTCTTGCTTTATTCGCTTAACTGTGCTCTGGTATGGCGTGCATGTTCTATGTATGTGGTAGTGAGCAGTGACAGGCGGTCCGATCAGTCCAGTCGTAAAGAGACAGGTGGGTCATGTGTGGAGTGTTATGTCCGTCTCTAGTGAAGTTGCGTTGCCTAGGTAAATTAAGTGTGCCTATTCTAGTCCTGCATGTGTCCCTTGTCAGGTTAAACATCATTTAATCATGCATTTATGAGTTCAATAGGTAGTGGACACTTAGAGACAAGCTGGTGAGATTCATAAGCTGGGTGTTCATAATTACGGTGTGGTCCATAGGCAGGCATCTTGATGGGGTATAGCACCAGGCATTCTGTCTCAGGCTTTGGTGGCATAAAGTTCCTGAGGGGAAGGCTGGCGAAAGGTAAGTCTTTCATTTAGACCAAGTCCCTCTTCAGACGGACGGGATCTGTCTCCCCTCTGCAGCTGCTGGTGTGTGGTGTCAGGACGCTCAGGCTGTAGTGCTGGGCGAGACTTCTGCTTTGCCCACTCTGCTTGCGATGGTTTCTCTGGCAGCAGCAATGTGGACGGTGTACATTTTCCTCTTCCTGTGCTGGCGTGTCCCCTAGTGCAGCGGTAGTTGTGGGTCGCTACTTTCCCTCTGGGGCGGTATGTTGCCCTGCTTGAAGGGGTGAGGGTGCACCGGGGACCCGCGGTCGGCCTCTGAGGGTACTGCCTCTGCTGGGGTAGGCGACCTGCTAAGATACAGGAGTGCCTGTGGCGAGCCGCCATTGTGGATGGGCAGCTTGGGGAGGTACTGGTCTGGGCTCCATCCCACGTGGCCTCCGCCATCTTGGCGTCCGTGTCTGGTGCGCGGGTTATGGTGGCCTTGCTGCTTCGCTCGGCAGACCTGTTGGTGGTCGGGTCCCGAGGGTGTGGACCGGGATCACCCCCCCGGTCCATAGGGGGGGGGTACGGGGCCGGTTCCCCCGTAGGTCTGACTCTGAGCGCCGGATGGTGTGCGGCAGGGCAGCGGCCGTCCGCCCTGCTCGCCTCCGGAGTAGGCCGCTATGGAGTCAGGTCGGCTTCCTCCTCCAGGGGACTGAAGCCCGTCGGGCCAGCCTCACCCTGGTTCCAGGGTACTCCGCCCGGTGGGGGCCGCCGTCGCCGGTCAATTTAGTGCCAAAAATCGTTAGGTTGCTGTGTAATTTCGCCTCAGGCTGCAGGAGCTGGTCCGACATGCGACCAGCTAGCTCGGCGGTCCGGCCCCGCCCCCCCTTGTGTCATTTTTAATTTGGATCCCAGAGGAAAGAGAAACAAAAAGTCTCTTATGCCTAAGGACTTGTAGGTTTGAAACGCGTTAGGTGTTTGTTGTGCCCTTTCCCCCTGTTTGCTACTTTTGTTCTGAGTCGATTAAACCTACTTTGAATTTAAGGCACTTGTGGTGTTTTTTTTCTATTTTTTTGTTTTTGTTAAATAAAACGTAGTCCAATTCCTGTCCTAATGTGTTTTACACCCCACCTCCTATAGAATGTAAGCTCAATTGAGCAGGGTCCTCTTCAACCTATTGTTCCCGTAAGTTTATTTGTAATTGTCCTATTTATAGTTAAATCCCCTCTCATAATATTGTAAAGCGCTACGGAATCTGTTGGCGCTATATAAATGGCAATAATAATAATAATAATGATAAATAATAAATGTTTCTAAATTCTCAAGTGCAGTTTTCACACTGATGAGAATTATTTTTTTTTTGCTACATCTCTACAGAGGGACTGCAAATGGAAGCCCACTCCATTATCTTAAATGTTCTTATACTTTATAGTAATTTCTTTAAGTCAAAATACTTGATTGTGTTTTGGCAATCAAAGAGGGAGGAGATGAGCTGAGGTTTTAGAGCACATTGAGCCCAACAGGGCTTATTTACATTCAACAATGTCTTGTATTGTAAAGAGACTTGGTGTAGCTGTACGTGCTGTATGTTGCATCACGCCTGCATACAAAAATTAGTTTTACGAAAACATTATCTCTGCTAAATTTTTAAAAATGCTAATTTCCCAAATGTATCATTAGGTTCCTGACACAGGGTACATAACCATTTTAATTTATTTGTTTTTGTCATTTTGCCATAGCTTTTGTATGAGACAAAACATTTTTTTTTCTGCAAATATTTTAGCCCATTAATTATTGCGAGATATAGGATGAATGTACCCCGTACTTAATGGGAACATTTTAAGCCCTCTAATGTTTGTGTAATGGGCAAATACATGTCAAATGAAATTTGTGTACACTCAATTAGAATTTTTAGTTATTTCTAAACAGGAGTATACTCACAGAATTGCTGTTTTATCTCATGTTAAAAGCTATTCATTTGTAAAAGTGATATGTGGCAACATGCTCAATTCATAGACTGCAGGAATAAATTCAATACATTTATTAAGGAAGGCATCCAAGGGAAACCACCATAACACCAATGTACATTACAATGTCATTATAAGTATACTACAGATTGTTAGGCTGCCATAAATAAGTGACACACGTGTCAGGTAGCCAACCAGAGATTACATTATAATATATATTTTTTTTAAATATAGGGTATGTTTCTGCACTTAAAAGACCACTGCCAGCTATGAGCAATAGAGCAGCTTGTCTCAATAACTTGTGTTTAATCTCACATATTACTAAGCATGGCTTATAACCCTTTTTGATCAGTTCTTAATAAACACGATCTGGACTTCCTACAGAAAAACAGAGTTGATTATTAAATCGGGGATTGGGGAGAATTCGAACAGAATTATACATTTCTAGATGAAAAGGCCACATTTAAACAATTCACCAGTTCACCTACTTTAAGTTTTCAGGTATTTTGGTCTAATATTCATATTTCTACACACAAAAAAAATAGTACAACTATTTAGACTTTTTTTCACATTTTACAAAAGGCGTGATAAATGAATAATTCCCATTTCAGATAAATTTTGCATTAATTGTAAAATATTACATTTATTATTATTTTTAGTAATGTGTTTAGTTACATTTTCAATGCGGGTTGCCATAAATGCCAACAAGGTGTAGTTAGTAAATTCAAAGTTATGGATTGTTTAATATGCATGGATTCAAATTTTTACCAAGAGCAGAGTTGTAATGGATTTAGTGTTTTTTGTACGCTATCACCTAAAGGGTTAAATGAAATTAATGATTTTGCTAATTTGATATAAATTTTTTTTTTATATATATAATTTATAAAAAAATAATTACTTTTTATTGTACATTTTAGTTTATCATGTATTAGTTATGTATACAGATATTACAGAGTAGATATGAGTAGAGATCTGCTTTAGAATTTTTATATGCAATTAGTATTGCAATACTTAATGGAGGTCTTGTTTAAGTATTCATTTAGTGTGTCTCAGAGTCGTCTTGAAAAATAAAAATTATGATGTAAATTTTTAAATGATATAGTTTAAAATATGTGTTTAAAATATTTTTATATTTTTTTTATTCATTTCTTGCATTTTATTTTTGAGATTTATATAATGCAATATAAAATCTATTTTATGAGATTTTTTTGTGTGTAATCAATTACATTAATTAGATTTTACATGAATAGTGATGCCCAGATTGAATAATCTTTGATTCCTAGGCCTGGATAGAATCAGATCTATTTAATGACCATCCGGAAGACTTCATGTGTTGATGCTACATTCTCATACTAATTTCTCAGTCTTGAGAAATGTGTAGCCCTTGTGGCATCTTTTTTCATGAAGTGTTCAGCTGATGTAAAGCTACTTATTTCATTGTGGTTATTTTAATGGAGCCTCATACACTGGCCCACTTTTCAGCAGTAACATTTCACTATTAATAGTTGGACCCACTAGAATTTTAAATTATTTTTTTATGGAACTATGCTTTACTTTTTACCTGCTTGGGCTTATATCCAGGTATACTAGTGGAGATGTGACCACTGGACTCTGTACAGTATTATGCTCAATCTTTATACGCTAATAGGATCTGTTTTACTCGGATACCAGCTGGACCTTCGTGTATTACTGGGATCTGCCTCCTGCTAGTGATTGTACCTTATCTGGACTCCTCACACTGCCTTTTTTATTTATCATGTATCCCTGTAATGATTTCTTTAATATTATTACCGCTACCTTGTGGAAATAGTTACACCGTGCATTACCTTGTTATTATATTTGCACTTTGTTAGATTATAGTTTTAACACTGAATTTTATTAGTTGGACATTAAAATACATATTCTATATCTTATGTTTTTATTGTGTGTATAAATATATTTACTTTGTAATTTGCACTACTACACTTTTTGTTTCAACTATATGTTTGGTTAGTTAACTATGTTTTTTAGTGTGCCGCTATTGTAAATAACAGCTTTTATTTATTTATTATTATTTTTTTAAATTTTTATATATACACATTCACGCATTAACAATTTGCATAGTCTTCATCTTAGCTCCCTGTCAATCATTGCTATCAGCTCTGGCCTTTGTACCTGGTAGTCAGCAGTGAGAAAACAAGCAGAAAAGAGGAGATGTGTGTGAGACAACGGTTCTGTTTGTTCTCTTCATTTGCAATATTTGCCTTGGTTGTACCCTTATTGAACTGGAATATGATGTAACTTGCTAAAACGTTAAGATACATTTTCAGGAAAACAGAGCATCTCTGGAAAAATAGGTCAGTAAAAGTTATAGGTGTTTTTCAATGTTTTATTCAACTATGTAGATTTCAGAGAAGTGACAGTTCCCCTTTAATCCTTGTTTGTTATCATCAGTTGGTGTATAGCTGGGCTTACTCAGCCAAAGCCTATGTTGATACATAACAAAAAGTGTTTTTGTAAGTGTAAAAAGAAACAAGGACTAGACAAGGTACTAAGAAAAAAAAACAATAATTAATAATTTATTGTATTTAGCACTATTGGTCTTATTTTAATTATATAGCAAACTGCTAATACATTTCTTGATTGCTCAAATACATTAGAAACATAGAATGACACATTCATTTTACATGTTATTCTTGAGAATATCTACATGCGCATTTTTACATGCACCGTTTCCACCACAGCATTATTATATGTAGAATTTTTATTTCCAAAGGTAAGAGCATAAATAAGAAAAATGATAAGAAACACTCAATAATGTGTCCCTTTTTTTCACTTGCAGTTTGAGATCAATTCGCAAAAAGTAGCATTTTCGTTTAGGTAAGGAAGCTTTTATATATTCTTTTTGTATCGATAGAAAAATTTAAAACATCAATAAAATATATGTGAATAAAATATTTATAAATCTACTGAAAAAAAAGAAAGGTATAAAACTTTACTTTTAAAGTGACATTAGACAACGTCTACATCCTATTTTGTTAAATATTTACGTTCTGTCTGTTTCCAGCACTGGGAGTACATGCAACTGGATGAACCTTTAATGTATGCTGGCAACATATTCACTATTCTCTAACCTGTCCCAAAAGCACATAAAGCTGAACAGATCAGAGAGTATAGACGTTCGAGTAGGGCTTCCCTGCAGCATATTCTTCCACCATGCTAAAATTGGATATACTGAAAGTATTTCATTTTCTTTATATCTGAAGATCTAGCACCTATATATTAAATGATTTGCAGAACAAAACCGGTTCCCTTTAACAGATACATTAATTTGTAAAAATTTAAATCATCTGCCTCTTTGCATATTTTTCTTTTTTTAACCTATTCTCATAATTTAAAAATAAAATTATATTAGCTTTTAAAATCCCATTTCTTTATCTGACGTAAAAAAAAACTGTTGGTGGTAAACCACACAGAGCCCCATCTCCCGGCCTAGAAGTTTCCCATATGCTTGATTAAACGTCTCTCTTTCCTCACTACTCTGTGACATCCTTTACCTAAGCATGAGTTATTTACTGCACTTCCTTCCTCATTTCTCTTTATCACATTTCTGTGCTCTTAGATCTGTTTTACTGAGTCTACAGTTGAACAGCTTTGCACTACTTTGAGTTAGTTGTAAACATCAGCCATGCAGAACAGGGTAAACAGGAACACACACTCACTGGAACTAACACATGTGGGTGCATTAACTAAACACTGACGACCACATTGCAACACTTTGAACAAAATACATAAGATGGACAAAAAAATCTAGTTGTTGTTTTTATAGCTCAGCTATTATGTATATATGCAAATATACACACAATCCATGGGGCCCCGGTGCGAAACTGATCCATGGCCCCTGCTCCCCGACAGACACACACACAGGCACATACATACAGACAGGCACATACATACAGACAGGCACATACATACAGACAGACATATACACATATAAACATATACATACAGAGACACATACATACACACACACACACACAAGACACACATACATACAAAGACACATACATACAGACAGACAGGCACACATACAGAGACACACACATACAGACACACACACACACACACAGACACATATATACACAGGGGCGGACTGACCACTTTGCAGATTGGTCATGGACCGAGGGCCAGAGGCAGCCAGGGGCCCGGCAGGCTGCACAAACATTCTTTGGCTGGGGAGATCAGTTCGCAAATCTCCCCAGCCAGAAACAGAATTGCATTTGCACATATTCCAGCGATAGGTTGCTCCTGCAACCTATCGCTCTCTGTTTCCCCACTCTGCCTCCCCTCCACGCCCACCTTTTGAGACCTGGCAGAAATCCTGCTGCTCCTGGCTGTTCTCCATGTAATGTCTGCGGAGCTCCGTGTGAGGGGAAGAGGTGGGGCCGAAGGAGGGGAAGTTACCTCACTTCCTGTCCTGCCCTCTCCTGCAGAATCTGCTGAACCCTGGCAGACAGCAGGTAAGTAAATATAATTTTAAAGCTAATATCCCCCCTTACTCATCCCAGCCCCTGTGCCCACTGCACCCAGCCCCAGTGCCCCCCTTCACCCATCCCGGCCCCTGTGCTCATTCACCAATCCCAGCCCCAGTGCCCCCCTTTACCCATCCCAGCCCCAGCGCCCCTTCACCCATCCCAGCCCCAGTGCCCCCCTTTACCCATCCCAGCCCCAGTGCCCCTTCACCCATCCCAGCTCCAGTGCCCCTTCACCCATCCCAGCCCCTGTGCCCCTCTTTACCCAGCCCCTGTGCCCCCCTTTATCCATCCCAGACCATATGCCCCCATTTACCATCTGAACATCTATGCACCCCTTCACCCATCCCAGTCACTATGCCCCTTTATCCATCTGAACCCCCTTTCACCTACCACAGCTCCTCTACCATCCGCGACCCCATTCCCCCTTCACCCACTACAGCCCTGTCGCTCTCATTCCTATCCCTCCCTGTACCCACCACAACCTCTGTGCCTTCTTGCACATTCCTCAGCCTCTCTCTCTCCCTGTACCCACCTCACCCCTATGCCTTCCTTAACCCACTACAGCCCTCATCACTCTCATCCCTATCCCTCCCTGCACTCACTACAGCCCCTATACCTCACTGCTCCCACTGCAGCCGCTATCTCCCCACCGTCCTTATGCCCCCTGCACCTACTATAGCCCAGATCCCCCCTCATGCACTGCAGCCACTATTCACACACATACTGCAGCCTCTGTATCTCCACCACACAGTAAAGCCTCTAGTATCCATACAAACACACACTACAGCCTCATTTCCCCCAGATGCATACTATAGCCCCTATCCCCCCCCCCACACACACACACACGACACTGCATACTGCTCTATCCACACACGCAAACCCACAAGGAATATCACTGTATGCACACAATTCCACAAACAGCATTCCCACACATTCAATACCACATGCAGCCTCCCTAAACACACATCACAACAGGCATCTCCAGCAATTATTACAATAACTTATATAGCACCAACATACTCTGCAGCGCAGTACAATAGGTAAAACAAGACAAACAATTAATTCAACATGTTGACAAACAGGAACACAAGCAGCATCCCACACATGCACCACATAAGCAGCCTCCAAACACGTGTTTGGAGGTTGCTTGTATAGACACCTCCCTGGACTGACAAGGAAGGGGGGACATGACTGCGGCTAGGCTAAGGAGTCTTAAGGATTAGGAGAAGGGAGGGGTATAGATTGATACATAGTTTCAAGATGGAAGGACAGTTAGGGGAGGGGACTTACCAGTCAGCTCTTGGAAGTGCAGGGATCCTGACTTCAGTTTAATGTTTGGGTGCGGGCGCAACATGTCCCGGGTGTGCAGAATGTGGTGGCTGATGCATTGTCTCGCTTGCAGTGGGAGCGGTTTCGCGAGGCAGCGCCGGCGGACGGGTCTGCGGTGTTCGGACTCCTTATGGAAGCTCGATTTCGAGGCCTGATGGGCTTGGTATCGGACTCCTTGGCGGAGTCTTCCTGGAAGGCATATCGGGCAGTGTGGAGACAGTGGCTGTCGTCAGCACAGGACGGGGATGTATCCACGGAAGCGGGACGTTTGGAGGCGACTCTTGTGATGTTGGAGGACTTGGTCAGGAGTGGTAGGTCTTGCGCAGCAGCAGAGAAGGCGCTGGCTGCTCTGTCCTTCTTGTTCCGCTTTATGGGTTGGCAGGATGTCACTAAGGAATTCGGGATTCAGAGGGTGATAAAGGGGTGGCGGCTGCGGCGGCGCTCGGATCGTCGTCGCCCTATTTCGGCGGATCTGTTGCGGCGGATTCTTTTAGTGTTGCCGACGATCTGTGGTTCGGAGTATGGTTCTAAGTTGTTTCGTGTGGCCTTCTCGATCTGCTTTTTTGGAGCTTTTCGCATCGGCGAGTTGGTAGCTCCGAGCAAGGGGAAGATCTCGCCGTTGGCATTGTCGGATGTGCGGTGGTCTACTTCCACCGTTGACATTTGTGTGCGACGATCTAAGACGGACCAGGCGGCCCGGGGTGCCTGGGTTCGTTTAGGGGCCACGAGGGATGAAGTCTGTCTAGTTGGGGCCTTTCACGAGTTTCTGAAGGTGCGCCTGGAGCGGGGAGGCCCTTTGTTAGCTCACTCAGATGGGTCGCCCCTAACGCGGTATCAGTTCTCGGCGATGCTGAAAGAAGCATTGGCCGTGGGTGGGATGGATGGTCGAGGGTTTTCGGCTCATTCCTTTCGGATTGGGGCGGCCACTCAGGCAAGTGTATTGGGCTACTCGGCTGCGGGCATTCAACGCATTGGAAGATGTGATTCGGGGCGTTTTAGGTCTTATGTCCGACCTCATATGTTGTAACCCTCTTCTCGTTGTAGGTGGTCGGCCCCAGTACGTGTGGATTATAGGGCATTCCTATGTGTACTGGGCAGCTAGGCGAGCTGAAGACCGGGCCTACGGACGGAATTTGGGGTTCTCAGTGGACTTAGCCCGAGTCCGTTGGAAGGGCATTAGGGGCCTCCGGTGGCAGCAGCTATACCCGGAATTCGTGGCGCTGCGTAAGTTTGTGTCAGGGCCGGTGGTGGCGGTGGTCCATGCGGGAGGAAACGACTTAGGGGTATCCAGGACAGTGGACCTTCTCCACGCGATTCGGCATGACTTGGCGAGGTGCATGGCGCTGTTCCCAGACATGACCTTGGTTTGGTCGGAGGTGGTTTCCAGGCCGTGCTGGCGCGCGCTGCCGCACTCTCGCGGTTTGGAGAAGAGCCAGCGCAAGCTTAATATTGCAGTAGGGAAATTTGTACGGCGGCTGGGCGGGGTGGTCGTCCGACACGTGGAGCTGGAAGGTGAGAACCAGAACTTGATGAGGAAGGATGGGGTCCACTTAAATGCCATAGGGTCAGACATCCTTAACACGGGTTTGCTGTCGGCGGGGAGCACGATGACGGCAGGAGGTGTGAAGGAAAGTCGTCATCGCGGTGGCGGGAGTCCTGGCCAGCGCAGGCAGAAGTGATGAAGTTGCCGAGGAGGTTTGGGGAGTCGCAGCCTGTTGGGAGCTGATGGCGGAGGCAGGCTGCTCTGGACTCATGGTTTGTGGGGATAGACCTGTCTGTTGGGCAATCACCCCAACAGCTGACAGTATGATTATGTTGCTGGCATGGAAAGAATAAATAAAGCTGTGGCCGTTGCCCTTACCCAACTTTATACGGTCTCTTGTGTCTCATTGGGAAAGGGGGGCAGCGGGTGGGTTTGTACAGTTCATCTAGACAGCAGTCAGGTTGAACATGTGTAGGATGCTGCTTGTGACGTCACCAACAAACACAGAGGAAGAGTGTAATTAAATTTGCTTATTTCATTGTTTTAATGGGGGGGGGGGGAGAGGGAGAGGTGTAAGGCAATCTAGAAAGGGGTACTCCACTCAAAAACAATGTTTTATTAAAACACTGTTTTTGGTTGGATTAGCCAGTTAAAGTATATCTGGCTCTGTTTGGGGGACGTCATGACTCACACAGCCGTGCTGGGTAGCGCGCACATATTATCTGTGTGAGAGCTGCACAAAGACCTTGCACCAGGAGGGGGGCCCCTGATCTCCTTTTGACCAAGGGCCTTGTGAGTTGTCAGTCTGCCCCTGTACATACACACATACAAACAGAGACACATACATACACAGACACACATACACAGACAGACACACACAGATAAATACACACAAACGCATACACCCATACATACAAACAAAACACACATATACAAAATGTTTAAGTCACCCTCTTGTTTCCTATCTTTTAGGTGTAGGAGGGTGACTTTCCGTGGGGTCCAGTGGTGGCTCAGGCTGGTGGGAGTCAGAGTTCCCACTCTGACTCCCTCTCCTTCCTCCGGCGTGGGCCCTCGCTGATAGCTAGGAGAAGTGATGGGCAGTCACTTCCTCCCAGCTGTGATGTCATCACAGGGGCCCGGTCGCGCTGTTAATGCGCCGCAGTGCTGACCGAGGCCCCCTGGAAATTAATCTCTATTAATCTCCACCCGATGGGCCCCCTGAACGTGGCTGGGGCCGCAACACATGGCGGCGGGCCCCCGGTCGCAGGGGTCCGCAGGGCGTCCGGGCCCCCAGGAGTGACGGGCCCGGTCGCAGCTGCAACCCCTGGAACCGCGGTATATACGCGACTGAAAATACACCAACAAGGTTAATCACTAGAGTGAGAATTGTTGGGAATTCAAAGTTAATTGAATTCAAAATCTAATTTAAGGCCAAAATAGTGAGACTCAAAATAACTAACTTGGATGTTTCTAATTCAGCTATTTTGACCTAAATGTTGACATGTGAGTGTGCTGCAAAATATATATAGCGGACAAGTGGGCATTATGGGAAAATAATGCTATTATAAACTATTAGACTAGAGTGGTTTGGGCTATGCCCAGAACGTTGATATAGGTTCTATTATTTGATTTTCCCCTAAAGGCAATTTAGAGTTTAATCCTTGGAATTATCAAGTTTTTGCAAAAATAAGTAAATAATTACTATAAGTAAAAACCAACAAAATTGTACAATTGTTCAGTACTATTATAATATTTGTGTACTGTATATACATATATATATATTAAGTTAATAAATGAAAACAAGAGGGCTGCTTTTTAGTAAATGAGAAAGTGCGTTGTATTTTGTATGTTATATTTAGTTCATATATATATGTATATTTAGGTTACTCGACCTTTCATGGCCTTGTCTGCTTTTAGAAGTTGTCATGGTGGAAGGAATCTGTATTTGCGGCATTTAAGCTTGAAACACTGCACAAACAGAGCTATCTACAATTTTGTCCTGGGGCTAGTTGCTAGTGGCACATGTGACTTAGTGCTAAATAGTGCCTTAGTGCCTAATTAGTGCCTAATTAGTTCTGTTCAAAAATTACATGTGTTGTCAGCTCGCACCTAACACTCCCTCCCAGGGCCATATTAAGAGCCCAGTGGGCCTGGTGCTGACAATTATGATGGGCCTAATTACAGAATCTTATTGACAGAAACACTAAAACAATCATACCTCTCAAGCGTCATGTATCTGATGGAGATGGTGCTGAAGGGAAACTTATAGAATGCAGCTGTGGGAAAACACATACCCTATGCTAATCTCACGCCTTCACCTTTCAAGTAAATCCATACCCACTAACAGCAGTGTCCAGTGAAGCAGGAACTCTATGGACAGAGTAAAAAGGGTGGGCCACTGACGCGAATCACGTAACCAGAACTGCTGAAAGGGGCGAACATACCCAAAAAGTGGGCATGTTTTCCCAAAGAATTTGAAGGACAGGCTGGCATGAATGCATGTCAGGCTGTCTGCCAGTCATGCAGGATGGCCAACTAGGGGCATACTATGCAAACAGCACCCTGATCTTGGCATAAATGCGTCTAATGATGCACTCGCTCCACTCTCTTTTTTTTTTTTCATTCTTTATTTTGGTGGGCACATGAGAAACAGTAAACCTTAGTGCGCCACAACAGCGTCATCATGGTTTGTTAATAAACATTTGCATTACAGGTTGTGGAATTTGATTATCAGGCACATTTTTTTGGGGGGGTTAGTGATTGATTACAAGATTGCAACAACATTGATGCTCTATTTGGTTACACTTTAAAGTATGCAAGGTAGCTTTGATCCAAAAAAAACAAAAACCACTGAGACACTGGGAGACTAGGGGACTCTGGGAGAATATGAAACACTGAGACACTAGGGACACTGGCACACTATGGACACTCGGAGAATATGAAACACAGAGACACCAGGGACACTGGGAGACATGAGGACACTGTGACACTGGCTGGGAGATATGGGGACACTGGGAGTGCCCCATGTCTCCCAGGTCTCAAAGTTGCCCAGTGTCACCATGTTTCCCTGTGTCCCCAGTGTCCCCTAGTGTCTCAGTGTCTCCATTTCACCCAGTGTCTCCTTGTGTTTGTGTCCCCATGTCTCCCAGTGTCCCTTAGTGTCTGTGTCCCCATGTCTCCCAGTGTCCCCATGTCACTAGGACACTAGGGGACACTGAGAGACATCGGGACACTGTGAGACATGGAGACACTGAGGCACTAGTGGACACTGGGAGACCTGGGGACACTGAGACACTTGGGGAAACAGTGTCTCCAGGTCTCCTAGTGTCTTAGTGTCCCCATGTCTCACAGTGTCCCAATGTCTCTCAGTGTCCCCTAGTGTCCTAGTGACATGGGGACACTGGGAGACATAGGGACACAGACACTTGGGGACACTGAGACACTAGGGGAAACAGTGTCCCCATGTCCCCTAGTGTCTCAGAGTCCCCTAGTGTCTCAGTGTTCCCATGTCTCACAGTGTCCCCTAGTGTCTCAGTGTCCTCAGGTCTCCCAGTGTCCCTATTTCTCCAAGTTTCCCATAGTTTCTCAGTATCCCCTAGTGTCTCAGTGTCCCTATGTCTTACACCGTCCCCATTTGTCTCAGTGTCCCCAGGTCTCCCAGTGTCCCCCTAGTGTCTCCCAGTGTCCCCTAGTGGCTGTGTCCCCATGTCTCCCTGCAGCCTTTCCCCCCACGCCTCACTTACCTGAGCTGTAAGCTGTCTCGGAACTGCTGTCTGGACCCTTTGTGCAGAGCTGCTCCCCCGCAGATCAGTAAGTAGAGAGAGGCAGGGAGGGAGAAACTGTAACTTCCTATCCCTGCCTCTCTTCTCACACACAGCGACCCCAACTGGCCGGCACTGGTATTGCAGAATAATCTCTGTTTATACTGAGACTGACAGCTTCAAATACCGGAGACATGCTGGCCAGCTGCCAATCCTAAGAGTAGTGTGTAAAAAAATAAACAAATAATAATTCTTTTTTTTTTTTTTTTTAATCAATGGGCCTATTGCCCACCATGCTGCTACTCAGTTTTAGGGTCTTGGCAATCTTCTTACAGCCTGGGCCATCTTTATGTAGAGAAAATCTTTTTTTCAGATCCTCAGAGAGTTCTTTGCCATGAGGTGCCATGTTGAACTTCCAGTGACCAGTATGAGAGAGTGTGAGAGCGATAACACCAAATTTAACACACCTGCTCCCCATTCACACCTGAGACCTTGTAACATTAGTGAATCACATGACACCTGGGAGAAAAAATGGCTAATTGGGTCCAATACTTTACATTGTAGCAGAGTGTAATTTCTTCAGTGTTGTCACATGAAAAGATATAATAAAATATTTACAAAAATGTGAGGGGTGTACTCAATTTTGTGAGATACTGTATATGCATATATTGTGGGACTCTCGATAGTTCCGCTTTCAGCTGGACAGTATATATATATATATATATATATATATATATATATATATTGATAGATATAGATATATAATTTACAATATGCCAGAAATGTACTCATTGGTTGGAGACCCTACATATCTACTATAGTTTGTAGCAATTTGTGCATCAAGTACACACCAACTCTCTCTCCAGTAAACCAATATTGTGACTCCAGTAAGCAAGGAAAACTCCTTGGAATATTTCTAAAAAAGCTTTATTAACTTACAAATAAAATCCAGAAATGCGTTTCACCGATGACAAGCGTCTTTAGTCATCTCTCTCTTACTCTCTTTCTCTCTGTAATGTCCATCATCACTGGCTTGTGTTCAATTCCACACAAAACCAGCAGTCTATTCCTATTCATTTGACACAATGCTTTATGAATATCTTCAACTATGTGTTCTACTGGGTTCCAATATGCGTTTCACCATGCATACCACTCAATTCTCACAAACATAGTCCATAAATACCATTTGTAAATATATAAATAATAAATGAACTTATGGATACATACATATATTCTATGTCTAAAAAAAAGGAGGGAAAGTACATATGATATGTCCAATGCATGACGTACTTCTGGTTTCATCCATATGTTACACTTTGCAATTAAACAAACATTATACTTTTATGATACACGAGTAAACAGTGATACATCTCCAATCAATCGTGCATAGTTTACTTAGAACAATAGTGACTTGAGAACTAGACTCTTAATTCCTTCTATTAAAAATGAATAAGGTGACACTCCAGTTGCATATATAGTCATAGTAATAATGAAACCATAAACATTAACCCTGCACCAGTTGCAATTTAGAGCCTTGCCCCCTCTTGGGGATTAGCGGGGCCTGAAGAACACATCACAGTTTTTATTTTCTCTATTTTTAACACTGTGCTTGCTGGCAGCTTTTGCAGTCAGAAGACACATTGTTTGTTTTGTGAGCTCATTCTGGAATTGTTCCAGGAAATTTAAATATTTTTTTAAATAGTAGGCTCAATAGTAGGTCATTTTGGGCTAATTCAGAGATTGAACATTTAGCTCAAATCGAAGTGGATTTTAAGATAAAAAATATAGTAAATGTTGGCGTCTGTAATGGTGACACAGATGGAGATGACACATGTTCTATAGGTTAGATGGCCACGGTGCAGTATATTGAAGATGAAGCAGTACAGGCTCTTACTTATGAATTTAATTCATGGCAAGGTTGTGACACCCCAGAAGATGGATAACGGTCTATAGTGAGCCCAAATCTTACTCGATAGTCCCCATGATACGAACTATTCAATACTCAGTTGTTTCAGAGCTCTTTCCTGATTTATCCCTAGTGTTCCTTTCCATCTACTTGTCTTATGTTCATTGTCTAACTCTTTGACTTCTGAATGCATTTACTGACTCTAAATTACTATATCCTGCCTCAACCTTCTTGACCTTATGTTGTTTTGCTTTTCTTTATTGGTACAGCGTATTGGACAGTCCAAATGATGCTATTCACTGCCTTGGATAACTGTTTCTACTTAAAGCCTCCTGATGGTAGTGTAGTAAGTGTACTGTTGTCAGAAGGTATAGAGCAGTGAGCTTGAGCTACCAAACTTCAGCTGACAAAACACTGAGAAATAATGGAACCAGCAGAGACTGCCGAAGCTTCAACTGATAATGACATTTTCAACTAAGCTTCCTTTAAATGTCAATTGAAAAGTTAGTGTTTTATAGATGTTTCATATAATACATCTGTGTCAAACTATATAAATATTAAGTGCATTTTGGTAATTTAATTTAAATTGTTTTATATTTCTGTTTGTCATACGTGTGTATGAGCAGTATAGATGGTCTCAGACTGCTGAAATTGGCCTTCCTAAAAATTAAGGTTTAGATGGAGCCTGGAGGGGGCACCAAAATCAAGGTTTGCCTAAATCACCACAAATCATTGGTCAAATGCTCTGCTTTTCCATCTTGATCAAAATGTTTGGTAAAGCAACACACAGGACTACAAGAATAGAGCTGGAAACCAATATGTGTTTTCTGTTCCCCATGTAAACTGTTGCTGGATATGCTGTATATGCAAACAACACAATATTTTCTAAAAACACTTTTATTGGTTATGGGCTAAGTAACAAGTTAATTTGAGTTGACAATCTAGAGTCAATATTGTCAAGCTGGAAAACAATCATCAACTCAAACTTTAAAATGTTTTCCTAACCCTTGCATTTTGTCTTTACTTTTTTTATATTTTCTGTTAAACTCACTATTTAAAGAAAAAACTCGAACAGGTCTTCGTTAACTTGAAGACTCTTTCTATGCACGGCTGCATTCGTAATTTCATTTAACCACTTGATGACCAAAGATGCACCAGGAAACACATATATAAACAAATCTGATGTTGAGTAGTAGCTGCAGGCCCAGGCAAAAATGACCACTTATGTGATTCCTCTTTCAAAAAGGTTGAACGAGGCAAGCAGATAGTTTAAACCATATATCACATTAAAATTCAGAGCAGTGCATGTAACATTATCCCCCAATTCGAGCGAGCGGTGAAAAGAAAGCACTTGAGGGGCATGCTGATGTCTATAGTGATTGTTATTATTATTTATATTATGTGTGCATGGAAAACAAATACTCAGACGCAATGAGAAGCATGTGTTTTTAAGATTGAATTATTCTTCATTTTGAAAGCAATATCATTCATAGTGCAGTTTGTGAACACAACGGTGCCTTGGTAATTCAAGAAAACAAGAAAAGGGCTACTGTTTATGCATAAATATTGCCAAGAAACAATGGAATTCTTCTGAGAAGAATTACATTATGAATCATTTAAAGTCACTGAATAAAGAGAGATGATCACGTGGGGAGAGAATACATTGCTATGCAAAATAAAGAATTACTGTGACTTTCCTTGTCACTTACATTCCACTAGTCTAATGATTAATATGTATTTCTATCTGATTTAGCTGTGTAATAACAGAGATAGTGTCGCTGCAAAGTAGCGTAACAAAGAGCCAGTGCGAAACTTTGATTGGTAACTGAGGAATTCCACACTTTATAGCAGTGAAAAAGAAATATACACAGCATCTAATACAGCATGTACTAATATACTGCAAAAAATAATAATAAAAATAATATATATTAAATATTAACGTACTATTATTATTATTATTATTATATCATTAGGAATTGTAAAATATATTTGTCATTTGGAACTTAATCAGCACTACACCTTAAGATCCACAGTAATATTTTGTCCCACAATACAATTATATGCAGGTGATATTGTGGTAACACAAATATATTTTCTATTTTAATTTTTGAGAATAACATTATAATAGGCAAATTTAGTTCAAAACATTTTCATTTTAATATATTTTAATATTTGTATGCATTTCTAATTTTTTATACTCTTTTTTTTTTTTTTTAGTAATACCATATGTTATATGAGACAAGAGGATACACAGTTATTAAATAGCTTCACAAATAATACAGGCTTTATTTTGTAAGTGCTGGTAAGTAAAAGGGCTATAGGATACCCAGCAGATTAGCACAATGTATTGTATTTCAACTTTCCTGGGCTATGCTCCCAAAAGGAATGAAATAAAGATTTGTACAATATGCCATGACAGCTGTTAGATGCCTTTTATACCATGAGATCTGCTTTGGAAGATATATCATAGCTAACATCATGTTCTTTTTTTTACAATTGTTATACAATACTACAAGTTTAACTATTTATTTGCCCTTGCAAGAATTTTAAAGTAACTATCACCCTCTTGCAGGTTAAAGGTTACTTATTCTACACATTTTCAACCTGGTACACCTGAATTTTTTTTATAATATGAAACTTAAGAATTTAAGAGTTTTAAACAAAACAGTAGCTTTTGCACAACTCCGAAAGTCATTCTAAATTATAGCCTTGATTTAATATTTTTGGATAGGCTTTTCAAATGGGTTAATATTTTTGGATTAACTTTTAAGATTATTTTTCGAAATATTAAAATATCAAAAATATATCATATATAAAAAAAATGAATATATCAAAACATATCAAAATATTACAATATTTTCCAAAATATTAAATCAATGTAAAATGTTATCCATTAAATCAGTTGAAAAGCTCATTTAAATATACTAAAGTTTTCTTATTTCTTTCAATTATAATTTTACTAGTTTGATGCATGTAAAAATATATTTGTAAAAAAAAAAAAAATATATATATATATTGTTTTTTGAGAGTCCTTAGTCATACACCCAAGAGCATTAACTGTTCCCCTGAAAATAAATGTTTTGGTATTACAAAATATTTGACAGTTGGAGTGTTTGCAAAGATTACAGACACTGACATGGTTATTCACGTGTGAATTGTAGAGAATTAATAAGGAATTTAAAGTTAGTTTAAAATTTTAAGATATGCAGAATAAATAACGGTATATAAATATTCTGCGTATCTTGGAAGGGAGGCCTGACCAGCCCTGGTTTCAGAGCACCTGGGTTACTTGGTGAGTGCGGTATCAAGCACGTCTCTACAAATTTAAAATTTTAGGTCAAAATAGCCAGATTGAAAATATAGGTCATTTTAAGATGGGCTAGTCTGTCTGGCCTGGTCATACAGAAGAGCTACTGTAGCTCCAATTGCTGAACAACTTAATGCTGGACATGATAACAAGGTGTCAGAACACACAGAGTGCCCATGAAGACCCCTGTCCACTACCAAAAGTGCCTTCAATGGGGACGTGAGCATCAGAACTGGACCATGGAGCAATAGAAGAGGATTACTGGTCAGAAGAATCAGGTTTTCTTTGAGATCAGGTGGAAGGCTGGCTGTTTACCTGGGGAAGTGTCACGGATATCGTTACCCTAACACACAGAAAAGATGATAGCCAGACTTAATGAATTAAAAGGTAGAAACAAGGTCAGGACTAGCCAAAGTCAGGAATACAGAAATTCGAAACAAGCCAGGACAGGCATATAAAAATACACAGATAAATATACAAGCCAGGTCAGGATAATCAAAATATACATGTCAATATACAAGCAAGGTCAGTGTCATGATCCTCATCATGCCTGCCAGCAGGGCCGTCTTTATTGCGGGGCAAACGGGGCAGCTGCCCCAGACCCAGTTACTCCTGGGGGCCCAAAGCAGATGCCTCGTGGCCCTGCCACCCATAGCCTGCATAAGAAAAATCCCCCCCCCACCCATGGGCCCGCGGTGCTGGTACTGCACCGGGGCCCATACTCTTAGGGGGCTCACCCGGTGGCCAATACACTAAGGGCCACCCGGTCAGCCCGTTTCAGTAGGGGCCCAGTCAGGTGCTGTGGCCCTTTAACAGCATGACCGGGCCCCTTCTTTACAGCAGCCTGGGAGGAAGTGGCGTCCACGAGTCACTTCCTACTTCAGAGATGATGAGCTGCGCGGGAGGGAGGGTGAGCCAGGAGGCAGCTAGGAGGGGGACTGAGCAAAGAGAGCCAGTCCCAAACTCCCAACCACCCAAGCCAGCACACTGGACCCCAGGGAAGGTAGAAAACTGGAGGGGGGTTTTAAAGTTTGCATATGTGTGTGTTTGTGTCTGTCAATAGGTCTGTGTGTGTGTGTGTGTATGTCTGTCAGTAGGTCTGTAAGTCTGTGTGCCAGTATGTCTGTGTGTCTGCGTGCCAGTATGTCTGTCTGGGTTTTCCAGTATGTCTGTCTGGGTGTTTGTGTGTGTGTGTCAGTATGTCTGTGTGTGTGTCAGTATGTCTGTCAGTAGATCTGTGTCTGTCAATGTATGTCAGTATGTCTCACTATGTGTTTGTGTGTGTGTCAGCATGTCTGTCAGTGTATGTGTAAGTATGTCTGTCAGTTTGTCTGTCTATATGTGTCTATATCTGTGTGTGTGTGTGTATCTGTCTGAAGTCTGTGAGTATATATGTGTGTTAATGTGTATCTGTATGCTGTCTTTGTGTGTTTCGGTGTATATGTGTGTGTCTGTGTATCTGCATGTGTGTCAGTGTGTATATGTGTCTGTATATCTACGTGTGCCGGTGTGTGTATATCTGTGTGTCTGCATGTGTTTCAGTGTGTATTATATCTATGTGTGTGTGTATATGTGCCTTCACACACTAACACTACATACAAATACACCCCTGCATTCAAACTCCAACACTACGTACAAACACACGTCTGTGTTACACACCAAAATTATATGTAAACACACCCCTGCATTCAAAAACCAACACTACACATAGCTACATGCTTGCAAGTACGCCAACACCACATACAAAAATGTTCCTTACAAAAACCTGTTTACATTCAAACACACAAAAACAGCGTAGTGCTAAATACAAACCTTCAAACATGGGTAAATGTTAGAGCCCCAGCTGTCAATGCATTGCTGGAGTTGCACAACAGATACCTTTTAATCACCCATTCGATAGGGAGGCCCAAAAAATTCTTGTACCCCTCTACTTTAGGTCTGCCACTGCGTTGGGGTGGAGAAGTGTGATAACACGCTTGGGGAGGGGGGACAGATTCCAGGGGGCCGAAGCAAATGCTGTGCCCAGGGTCTTATCAATATTAAAGATGGCCCTGCCTGCCAGTATGCCAAATGTGGACCTGCCCTCTTGGGCCTGAACCTGGGACCTCTGCATCCCAATCAGTGACTTTACCTTTTTGCCACGCATCTTTGTAATTTTCTTTGTATCTTGTTATGTCTGAGTCTTTGGTCCTAAACTGCTGCACACCTGCTCTTGATTCCTGATTAAGTGGCTATTATCTGCCTATATAAGCCCTGCCTTGCTGCTGCTTCGTTGTCAGATCGTTTTGTTCTCTTTCGTGGAAACTACACTGTTCGTCTGACTCCTGCCTTGACCATCAGCCTGTTTATCGTTATTGCCTGTTTGCCGTCTGTCTTGACCTTTGGTATTGTACCCGACTTCTCTTATGGATTATCCTTGTCTGCTCTTCGCATCCGGAAGCACTGTGTCTGTACAGCCCAAGTGCACTGTCTCACAACCTTGGAGATTTCTACCTTGAGTCTCCTTGGTTTGTGTTAAATTGAAAATGGTGCTTTAACTCTGCACATCAGACTCCACCTCAGGGTAAGATCCCTAACAGTCAGGATACCAGAAGTTCACAAAGTTAAAACGAAGCCAAGGCCAATAACAGGAGTCGCTTAAAGCACTAAAGATGTAAACAAACAGAAACCAGGCTAGGGCAATGAGTTAGGGCCTAAATAGGCTTTAAATATGTTAACATGTGTTCTGATTGGTCCATGTCATTTCTGCGACTCCAAACAGCATACATCACTTAGATGATGTGGTCACTTTAAGGATGATGTCACTATGTCTAAATTTATTTAAGGAAGTGCCTTTGGGTAGCATCCACATTTCTACCAGCAAAGTGTGGCAGAGGCTTGGTGCAGGCAAATGCAGAGGAGAAATTCGCTGATGCCGAACGTATTAATTCCCTTACAGGTCTCAAGCTACGCAGCCACGTGGTGCAGAGCTGCTCGGCGTAGAGCAGGTAAGTATTGCCACAGTAAGAAATGGCAGCAGGACGCACTATGGAAAGAAGGCAGGCTGGCGTTTGTGTGTTTTGCTTTCGGCAATGTTCTGTTGGGAAACCTTGGCTCCTGACATTTGTGTGAATATTTTTTTTGACAAGTATCACCTACCTAAAGATTATTGCAAAACACATACACCCCTTCATGGCAATAGTGTTCCCTGATGGCAGTGGCCTTTTTCAGCAAGATAATGCTCCCTGCCAAACTGCAAAAAAAGAATGGTTTGAGGAACATGACAAAATGGTGTTGCCTTGAACTCCACATTGCCGAGATCTCAATCGATTGGAGGCCTCACTGTGCACCTTGCAGGACTTAAAGGTTCTGCTGCTAAGGTGTTTGTTCAAGATACCATAGGCCATGTTCAGAGGTCTTGTGAAGTCCATGGCTCATAGCATCATAGCTGTTTTGGGGACATACACAATATTAGGCAGGTTGTGATTAATGTTGTGATTGATCAGTGTATGAATTGGACTGCAATTCGATAATCATTTGCCATACTGATTTGTTAATCAAATATAAACTGCCTTAAGAAATTAAATCCTATGCTCAAAGCTTTCTAGCAATACGGGAGAAGAAAAACTGGAAATTTCTGTCTACCAGTCAGTCAGTTGATTGGTGGATCTGTAAGGCCATTCATTCATCCATTGCTGTCTCATAGTCCTTGATGCTGTCTGTTATTCCAAATTGGCCTTGATTCTAGGCTTAGTGTGAAGCATTTTAACTCTATTGCTTGATCTACACATTGGTCTTTAGCCAGTAAGAGCTGTGGCACAATAATAACCGTCAAACACTGCTCTGAATGAATTACACTGAAATATTGGACTTTGGACCTGGGAACCCAATGTCTGTCTGTGCCTTAAAGCACAAACAGGAACCAAAAGTCATGTTTTGTTATAGAATCACCAGTGGATTCTTGGTCATATAGCAGTTATACCTAATGTGACACTAAAACTGTGACTAAACACAGATTCTGCCATATCTATGAACCAATTGATAATTGTCTAACAATAAAAGAGTTTTGTTAGAATGACCGACCCCCCCCCCCCTCCACTGCCCTACAAACACCTATCCATCTAGTTCTACAGAGTCTCCCCACCAGTCTTTAACCTCGTAGCACCTGCACTGATTACCAAATCTTCTTTGTGAGAAAGCTGCCCATGGTTACTCGTTAGGTATGATGTATTCAGCTATGTGCACTGCTTGTCATTGTATTCCAAATCCAAGCGGGGCCACACATTCACACTCCCACTAATCTGCACAAAAACGGTCAGAAGACAAAGGACACAGAAATGTGTGAGGTTGAAACTGTCCAGACCATAGTGGATCATGAATTGCACAGATAACACACACATATCTTCTGAGAAGATGAACATTTATATAATTCTGCAGCCCGTGTTTTACAGCTCGAGTTTGGGCTATTGTGGCTTTCTTTAATCATTCACTGACAGAAGTTCTACCAGCTCATTGGTGTGCTAATAATTTCTGGTTCAAGTAGCAGTAAACCGGCTAAAGGGCATCACCTCTACTCTCTTTCAGAGCTGCCACTTTTTAAGGCCATTGCACCATTAATGAATACCTTATTGTGAGCACATTCTGACACTGCAAGAACCCAGCTTACGGCTTGAGAATACCAATACGTGTTCATAGGGATTGTTCACAGCTGCATCACATGAAATAAAAGGAATGGTAGAACAGAGTTGTAGAAGCATATAGATCGTTATTGGCCTGGATTCTTGAAACAGCGTATCTAAGATACTTTTTGTGGCTCTCAGCTTTCTTTATTCATGCATTTCCATTACGACATAACATACTTTAAGGTAACAGTAAGACTTAACAGTATGTGTGTCTTTTTATTAAGACCACTTAATAGAAGGAAAATCTGCACTTTTACACATCTCTATTGCGAATCTCTATTTAAAATATGTGTGTATTAGTTACAGCTGCTTTCTGAGTTATGAAAGAACCCAAAGCCAACACAGCTGAAACAATGTGCCAGTGCACCCATAAAAGCCATTGATAAATTAAGTGTGTATGTCATGATGACTGCACATCTGGTCAAATAAGAAATACTCATTAATGTGAAGACCAACACCCTATATAGAACTTATTCTGTTACTTTTTAATGACTTAGTGAGTACATTTGCTACGAAATACCAGACAATCTCCTCTTCTTTCGGTGTACTGATTGCATGTCAGCAAAACTCTGTGGCTGCTCCTACATGATGGCAGGATTCTGTGATCAAAGCAAATATGTTTATGTTTGGTAAACCCTTATCTCGTATGCACAGTCTAACTTTTTAATTGCTTTTCCAAGCCATACAAAACTAGGTTTACAACATAATGTACTGCATAAAGGAGCAAGAAGCCCCTTTGCTCCAGCTTCAGTTTTCATTGCTGCAAAGAAATATTTTTTTTCTGCCAAGCCTCCGTTCTGTCCTAAAGCCTTCATCTTTCTTCTGTACAGTGCAGAAACTGTTGTAGGGCAAACTCTAGAGCTTCATTTTAGTAGCCAGTGAGGTTATGATGGGAGAGCACTGCGTATCCTAAGCACACTACAGTGCTTTTGAATGGTTTACATTATTTGTGTATTTGTAAATATATTTTATTTGGCCATTGTACACACATACACAAATTATTTTTATATTTTGGTAACATTTTTAGGAATCTGCATCAGTTTTCTTACAAATAACTGGAAGCAATTGAGAAGTGTATTAAGTGGGGTGAGGGGTGGACATGGAACAATGGCCTTGGGCATACAATTCTTAGGGGTGCAAAATATATAAAAATAAATAAAAAGTAGTCTCACAGAAAATCGCCACTACAGTTTTTCAAAACAATGGGGAAAATAAATGTTGACAAGTAATATTTTACAGTATTTTTCTTATATACTAAGTAGAGGCTAAGGCTACCTAGGTTCCATCGAGCAATTTTAAACAATGTAAAACTCAAAACATTCTCAGAGGTACTACTGTTCACCCACACTGTGGCTCCAGCAGTGGGTACACATAGATACAAAAGGTGCTACCACATTTATTGAAGAACAAGAAAGTCCAGAAAACTTTTCGGACAACAAGCCCTTTCTCAATGCATCTTGTCCTTGTATTTTTCTTAGGCGTAAATTACATAATGCCTATTAATGGCGTTATTTCCTATTTGAATATACCGTCAGTATCTTCAAACGGAAAATGACACTTTTAATAAACATTATGTAAATGCCTATTAAATGGTATCATACCGGTACACCAGTAATGGATGCCTGGATACCTCGCTCCTCCTTCCATACTCGCGTCGTCTCAGTGAAGTGTGTGACATTGATAGTTACACTGCATAATTTTTAAAATCCACCTCACACCTAAAGTAATGTGTATAGACTATACAGATTAATTTAGGTGTGAGGTGGATTTTTAAAATTACGCAACCCAACTATCAGTCTCACACACTTCATGGAGCTGATGCGTGTAGCGAAGTTATTTTGTATTAATGAAAAATGGGGAGCAGGAGTCATTTCATATTCAAAATAGGGGATTTATCCAAAAGTAAAAAGAAAATGTTGGTGGGAAATTCACCACTTCCACCCCGACAATAAAACAGCTTCCCCACATATCAGTGACCATGCTTCAGTGTGAAAAAACAGTGCCCTAGCAGCAGATTTGAAAAAGGGTATTTGCTCAAAATTTTTAAGATTGAATGGGCGAGTGGATCATCATTTGTCCACTCACTTTTTTCCTGTCATTGTTTTAACAATGCAACTACTCTCCCTTTTTTATCTCCAGCACGTTGAATCAGGAATAGAGTACATGCTGCTAATCCCACTATCCTGAAGCTGAATATTACTAATTGAGGTGGTAGCAGCGGTGGACTCAGTGGCTGGTGGAGGTGTCAGCAGTCCTTATAGCTGAGTTGTTCCAGAGGCCATGACACTACAACTGATAGTGGATTGGGGACCAGAACATGAATATATTAATACACCACATAAGTATAAATATCAAAAATCTCACATTTAGAGCAATAAATGTGCCAACATATTACAACTTCCTTGGATAATAGTAGTAACCAATAATCTTCAATAATCTCCTTCATAGTAATTAAGAGGCTAAGTAGCAGACATGCGCTGCTTATCAAATACCCTTGATTAATTTATCATTGCTAGTGTTACCACCTCTATAAAAGATAAAGTTTTAGCAGTTTAGAGCATTCAGGTGTGTTAACACAATGTCAAGGAGGAAAGATGTCAACAATGGTCTTAGAGAAGCAATTGTTGCTGCCCATCAAACTGGAAAGGGGTATAAGGTAATTTCCAAACAATTTAAAGGCCACCATTCTACAGTGAGAATGATTATTCAAAATAGGAAAACATTCAAGAGTTAGCAATCTTCACAGGAGTGGACGTCCCAGCAAATTCACCCCAAGGTCAGACCTTAAATAGATAAATTGCAAAATATCCAAGAGTTCCATTTCAGACTCTACAGGCCTCAGTTAGTGTGTTAAATGTTAAAGTTGAAGAAAGTACAAATAGAAAAAGAACGGTAGAAGATAACATGGCTGCACGTCTTAGGTTTGCAAAGTTGTTCAAAGTGTTCCTTAGAAAAAGCCTTGCTAACAGGTGAAACGCATTAGTGCATTAGAAAATAAGAGACTCTCGTTCCAGGGAAGTTCTAGCAGCCATATTACAAGCACTGGTATATTCCAGCACTTACATACATAGCCATTAATGTCTAAACCGTTGGCAACAAAAATGAGTACACCCCTAAGTGGAGTACACCCCATTTTGTGTCATGTAACTTGTTAGTGTTACAAGGTCTTAGGTGTGAATGGGAAGCAGGTGTGTTAAATTTGGTGTTATCGCTCTCACACTCTCTCATACTGGTCAAGTTCAACATGGTACCTCATGGCAAAGAACTCTCTGGGGATCTGAAAAATAGAATTGTTGCTCTACATGAAGATTGCCAAGACCCTGAAACTGAGTTGCAGCATGGCGGGCAAGACCATACAGCAGTTACACAGGACAGGTACCACTCAGAACAGGCCTCACCATGGTCGACCAAAGACATTGAGTGCACGTGTTCAGCGTCATATCCAGAGGTTGTCTTTGGGAAATAGACGTGTGAGTGCTGCCAGCATTGTTGCAGAGGTTGAAGTGGTGGAGCGGGGGGGTTCAGCCTGTCAGTGCTCAGACCATATGCCGCACACTGCATCAAATTGGTCTGCATGGCTGTAATCCCAGAAGGAAGCCTCTTTTAAAGATGATGCACAAGAAAGCCCACAAACAGTTTGCTGAAGACAAGCAGACTAAGGACATGGATTACTGCAACCATGTCTTGTGGTCCGATGAGACCAAGATAAACTTATTTGGTTCAGATGGTGTCAAGCATGTGTTGCAGCAACCAGGTGAGGAGTACAAAGACAAGTGTGTCTTGCCTACAGTCAAGCATAGTGGTGGGAGTGTCATGGTCTGGGCCTGCATGAGTGCTGCCGGCACTGGGGAGCTACAGTTCATTGAGGAAACCATGAATGCCAACATGTACTGTGACATACTGAAGCAGAGAATGATCCCCTCCCTTCAGAGACTGGACCGCAGGGCAGTATTCCGACATAATAATGACCCAAAAAACACCTCCAATACGGCCACTGCCTTGCTAAAGAAACTGAAGATAACGGTGATGGACTGGCCAAGCATGTCTCCTGACCTAAACCATATTGAGCATCTGTGGGGCATCCTCAAACAGAAGGTGGGGTAGCGCAAGGTCTCTAACATCCACCAGCTCCGTGATGTCGTCATGGAGGAGTGGAAGAGGACTCCAGTGGCAACCTGTGACGTTCTGGTGAACTCCATGCCCATGAGGGTTAAGGCAGTGCTGGGAAATAATGGTAGCCACACAAAATATTGACACTTTGGGCCCAATTTGGACATTTCCACTTAGCGGTGTACTCTCTTTTGTTGCCAATGGTTTAGACATGGCTGTGTGCTGAGTTATTTTGAGGGGACAGCAAATTTACACTGTTATACAGGATGTACACTTACTAATTTACTTCATTATTATTATTATTATGTTATTACTTATATAGCGCCATCACATTCAGCAGTGCTTTACAAGGGGTGGACAAACAGACAAGTAGTTGTAACCAGACAAGTTGGATACACAGGAACAGAGGGGTTGAGGGCCCTGCTCAATGAGCTTACATGCTAGAGGGAGTGGGGTAAAGTGACACAAAAAAGTAAGGATAGTATTAGACTATTGACAGTTGCAAAAGCGGAATCAGTCGGGAGCCATTAACAGTTTAATTGATACGCTTTTATGAAGAAGTGGGTTTTTAATGATTTTATTGAAGGAGTGGAGACTGGTTGAGCATCTAACGGAGGAGGGAAGCGAGTTCCACAGGAACAGTGCAGCCCTCAAGAAGTCTTGAAGGCGAGCATCGGGTGGGAGTACGGACAGAAGATAGACGTAAGTCTTCAGCAGATCGTAAGGGCCTAGACAGGACATACTTGTGTATTAGGGAGAATAGATAGGTGGGAGCAGCATTATGTAGAGATTTGAAAGCAAGAACCAGAATTTTATATTGAGGCCTATATCTTACAGGAAGCCAATGTAGGGGCTGACAAAAGGATGAGGCGTGGAAGGTGCGGGTGGACAGGAATTCACCGCATTCAGCAAAGTGTCATTTCTTCAGTGTTGTCACATGAAAATATATAATAAAATATTTACAAAAATGGGAGGGGTGTACTCCCTTTTCTGAGATACTGTATATACACATTTAGGTCCGAAAACATTTGGACATTGACGCAATTTTCATAATTTTGGCTCTGTATGTCACCACAATGGATTTGAAATGAAACAACCAAGATGCAATTGAAGTGCTGACTTTCAGCTTTAATTCAAGGGGTTGAACAAAAATATTGTAAGAAATGTGTGTGTATTTGTGCTTGTAATGTATTGTGTACGTACCTATCTAAATGCATGCAGGGTTAAAGATGTTAGAAGTCGGTAGATTAAAGTAGGGTGTTAAAGTTAGAGGAGTTAATGTTAGACTAAGATTACAAAGGTTATTAAGAGGATTTAAAAGCTTGAGAGGAATTACAGTTGTGGTATAAGGGGTGTCTAGAATTATTGGGTTCAGGCTTAGACTAGGGTTAAATTTAGTATTGGGGTACATAGGATTTTAAGTTTATTTTTTTTATTTTTTTTAAGAACAGTTAAACCTAGGATTACGGTAAATTGATTTGCTTCAGGTTTAAGCTTTTATTTTCTTAAATTTGGCCCCAATGGGAGTTTGTTTAGGTTTTTAGAGGCATTAGATTATAGAAAATTGGGTGCTTACGTACATGTGGAGTTTAAAGGGTTTTTGCAAAGTGCCCTCTCCTATGATTGATAGTAGAACTCCAGAAACAGTGTGAATCTTTCAGTCGTGTCTCTGCATCTCCTGCAATGCATTTTCTATGTGGGAGGTCATTAGTGGACAGGTGGGAAGTGATCCCTTTCACTTCCTGTCCAAACTCACACACAGACATTTTGGCCCTCCACCCCCTCTGTTCCTGTGTGTCCAACTTGTCTGGTTACAACTACATGTCTGTTCGTGCACCCATTGGAAAGCGCTGCGGAATTTGATGGCGCTATATAAATAATAACATAATAATAATAATTCTTTACAACTGTTCATGCAGCCCTCTTTTCAATCATAAGATGCTGACTGCACTGCAAAGGAAACTGGTCAAAGCTCTTGGTGATTATCTCCCCACACCAGCACACCTAAGGTACAAAAAGGCTGAAAACAGGTGTCCCCTAGTGTACAAGTGCTTACTTTGCCTAATGGGACTTCCAGCCCTGACCATGTGACATTTTGTCAAAGGATGAGAAGTAATTTAGGAAGGATGGCAAATGGGAACATATGTATTCTATATTTGAACTTGTGAACAAAATATCTAGAAGAGAAAATGCAGCAAGGTCCTCTGAGAGCAATATTGCTTCCTTGTGTTTACTCATTTCCTCCAAAATTCTAGCAGTCCATGAAGAAAGGTGATAGTAGCAGGATGATGTCCCCATATTCCACTATGTGTATGTAGAAATTCTCAGATCTGCATTAAAACAGCTGTTGAATTTAACTCTCTACCATGAGCGACTGATTATGTAGCTGACAAGGGCATGATGTCAAATAATTAATCTGAAGTTGCCTTAGTGCTTAGAATGTCCATTTAACAGGATACACCAGACACACTACAGGCACTAACACATTGATAGATTTTTGCCTTGTATTCATTCTGTATTTTTATTCACATTCAAATTGCTATAGTTTTTTTTCTTTAGATCACTTATATTGATGACCAGAGTTCCTTTAGTTGAAAGCCATATTGTAATGGGGCTTAAACTATGGACGTGTCTTCCGAGCTGCTCCTGCAAGCTGCTCACATCAATCAGGTAAATCAGACACCAGTCAGCTTCCAGACGTCATCATGGGCGCTTATCGCTTGTGTCCTGAGATGTGGCGCATTAATCCTGAGATGTGGCGCATCACTTCAAATCTGTGGTTGTTTGCGTCAATCCAGCAGCTTTATGTTTGCACTTTTTGAGGTCACAGGAGCTACATGGATGAATTGGTGCCTTCTTAGTCATATTTAAGCTGTTTTTAACTCCAGTCCTGTGCCCTATTGTGGTTCATGTTCTAGTACCCAATTAGCAGTTGCATTAACTTGTTCTCTGTTTTACTGGTTTGACCTTCTGCATATTTAGGTATACTCACCTTGCTACAAAATGGAAATTGTTATCCAGACTGGAAGAGAGAGGTTTAAGTCGGGAAGCTAGAAGCAGTTTGGAATGGAGAAGATTAATCTCTGGCAAAGGTGATAACAGAAGGAAGAATCAAAACAGGGCCCACAAGCATACGTGCCTAGAGCTCCATTAAACGTAAAGATGTGCCTGTGATTACAGTTATTTATTTATTAGATGTTTCTGCTATAAGTCAATAAGGATCATGTGATCATAGTACATGTTTTAATGTTTAAAAGATAACTTTTTGGTTTAAATTTACAGCTTACATGACAAAATAGAAGTCATGTAAGTGGTGATCTGTCAACAGCTGTGTTTTGTTTTTAGTCTTACTATGCCCTGGGATAATGTCTTAATCTGTACTGCCTTTACACCTTCTCACTTCTTGTAGTAGTTACAGAAGACATCAATTGTACAAGACAAAACTATAGAGCACATCAATAGTAAATATACAGTTGCAAGAAAAAGTATGTGAACCCTTTGGAATGATATGGATTTCTGCACAAATTGGTCATAAAATGTGATCTGATCATCATCTAAGTCACAACAATAGACAATCGAAGTCTGCTTAAACTAATAACACACAAAGAATGAAATGTTTTTATGTTGTATTGTTTTTATTGAACACACCATGTAAACATTCACAGTGCAGATGGAAAAAGTATGTGAACCCTTGGAATTAATAACTGGTTGAACCTCCTTTGGCAGCAATAACTTCAACCAAACGTTTCCTGTAGTTTCAGATCAGACGTGCACAACGGTCAGGAGTAATTCTTGACCATTCCTCTTTACAGAGCTGTTTCAGTTGAGCAATATTCTTGGGCTGTCTGGTGTGAATCGCTTTCTTGAGGTCATGTCACAACATCTCAATCGGGTTGAGGTCAGGACTCTGACTGGGCCACTTCAGAAGGCGTATTTTCTTCTGTTTAAGCCATTCTGTTGTTGATTTACTTCTATGCGTTGGGTCATTGCCCTGTTGCAACACCCATCTTCTGTTGAGCTTCAGCTGGTAGACAGATGGCCTTAAGTTCTCCTGCAAAATGTCTTGATAAACTTGGGAATTCATTTTTCCTTAGATGATAGCAATCCGTCCAGGCCCTGATGCAGCAAAGCAGCCCCAAACCATGATGCCCCCACCACCATACTTCACAGTTGGGATGAGGTTTTGATGTTGGTGTGCTGTGCCTCTTTTTCGCCACACATATTTCTGAAATAATGACGTATTAAAAAAATACCTTTCTGTAAATTATAAACCTATTTTTTTTTTAAATTCCCTTAAATTAAATCAAACTTTAAGCGTTTGCACAGGATGCTTTTAAAAGCATCAGACTTGTTATTATGAGGACTTATATCTGTATGAATCTAAATGAACGAACTTCAATCATCTCCTTGTAATCCGCTGTTACAATAAGTCTCCCACAGCCTATTGCATCAGTTTGATAGACAAGTCAAGTTAATGCCAGGCTGGGTCTTGCAGCGGATTTAGCATTAAATTGAAAAAAAGAGGTCAAGACCAGATATAATTGACACATCTCATTAACATAGGCAACTGCTTTCCAAGCTTTTCTAATTTCCCATAATAAAAATTTAATTATTGTTCAATTAACGGAATTCACTGTACTTCGATGTGTGGGAACGACTCTATTATATACATTCTTTCCTTCCACTCTGAATGACAGAATCTAGAAAATATTTTTTTTCCATTTAATTAAAAGGACACAGGTAATTCGACATTTTCATTTCTGCTTTTTTTTTTTTCTTATCATTTACTCCGATTCTATTAGATATGTTTAGACATTCACTGTGCAGTGGTTCTCTGCAGATTTTTTTTAATTGCCTTGCGTTGTTAGCAGCATAAGCTTATTATTTGCATTAAATACATTGGTAGAGTGTGTCATTAACAATTGTTGAAAAGTGCCTTGGGCCACTTAGAATAGGGGGGCACCTGTTTAATCTGCAGTAATTTCTAAAAGTAAAAAAAATGAAACACAACTTCAGGGAATTTCTGGCATTCTGCTGAATTTCCCAGAATTACAGTGTACAAATCAACAGATGGCAATTTAACAACCTAAATCGTCCCACAGGCAGGTTTATTCACTAACGTGTGAATTGGGAATTCAAAGGGAATTTAACATTTCGGGCAAATATAACCATACCAAAAACAGACAGCCATTTTTCCAATACGGCTATTGGTCCTAAAATTGGAAATCCATTTAGAATTCACTTAGGATTGCACACAATTTAGACTTTAGTAAATAATCCTGACAGCTATGTCCCAGCAACCACACTATTACATTTGCTAATAAATGTAATAAAGAAACACTCAAAGTATCATGCCCACTATAGCTTGCTGTTGAGTTTATGATGTCAGGAGTACACATTTCCACTTAGGGGTGTACTCACTTTTGTTGCCAACGGTTTAGACATTAATGGCTGTGTTGAGTTATTTTGAGGGGACAGCAAATGTACACTGTTATACAAGCTGTACACGTAATACTTTACATTGTAGCAGAGTGTAATTTCTTCAGTGTTGTCACATGAAAAGAAATAATGAAATATTTACAAAAATGTGAGGGTGTACTCACTTTTGTGAGACACTGTATATAGCTGTTTTTCACTTTCTTTGTACAACTTTTTAAAATCACTGAATAAGTAAAAATATTTTTTCTTTGTACAACTTTTTTTTAAATCGATGAATAAATAAAAATCTTTTTTTTTTTTTAACTTTATTTTTGTATGAAAGATCATGTTAAGAAAGTTACAATACAATGTATGTCTGAGCATCGGTATTTAACATACAGGGTGATTTCGTCTCTACTAGAACAATATCATGACTTTTTACATCAGGTAAGACAATTTGTTGCACGTTATTACGATGATCTTTCGGTTTTATTTTTATATGACTTGGAGAAAAACCAGCGGTGAGCGTTTCAACATACTTTCTATGATGAACAGCCTGAGGTGGCTACGGTAATGCTTGATGTGTGGGTTGGGACTATCTTGTTAGGCTCTTTGGTGTGATCCCCGTCTGTGTCGGAGAACCGTTGTGTGAGCCCTCGTGATAAGTTCTGTGTTTGTGTCCCGTCCCGTATATTGAAAGGAAAAAGAGTAGAGGACAGTGGAGAGAAGAGGATAGCAAGAGGGGGGGAAGAGCCAGAGAATAAAAATCTTTTTAAGTCCAAGTATAATCTGGCATGCTTTGGGTTATTTTCTATACAGGTAGGAAGATAAACATTGGGGAGCTACATTTATTTAGGTTACAAACTGGCCATTACTTCTATCCCCCCCCCTCCTGGTGTACATAGTAAAATCATTTGCTATTAGTTGGATTTCTGACATGGTGTCCAACGCGTCCATCCAGGCCTCTCCACATCCTGCTAAGAGCTTCCATTACCTCTCCTAAGCCAGCCACTCAAGGCCAGCCCATTGGCTGAGAGTGATTAGCTAATGCGCTAAGCATTACTGGGCTTAGGTCAGGCAGATCATTTCTGGCTTCATAGAGATTGGGAGCGGTGCCCAGCAAATGGTTTGATGATATACATGTAAGAACATGCCTGGAATGTCTTTTAATTACAGATTTATGTTAAAATTATGTAATTACACTATATTAATTTTATAGGGATTTGTTCTATAAGATCAGAACCAATAAACCAGACCAGAGTACGAGGCTCGTAATTGGTGGAGCCAATTCCTGATAAGTTAGGGGTCTGTCTAAAGCTTTTGATTTATTTATTGGAAGTTTTTTTTAATATATGTTATATGTATTTTCTCCCATTAAGCAACCATGCAATGTACATTTTGTCTTTTTCGTTATATTTGTCTTACAAATCAGTTTGTGGGATAGAATTTCATTTATTTGAATCAGAAATTACTATTTGGTTGAATTTGAGTAACCATCTGAGAACATTTTAATAATTAAAACATTTTTTTTAATGTTACAAGTTATCCCTCTTCACCTATTTTGAACCGTTGCGTCTATGATCTCCGTCAAACCACCCATGAGAAGAATTATTTTTCACCAGTTTCATAACTCACATCTGTCCTAGATCCAGTGATATAGGAAGACATAATCTGAAACAGCTGATACATATGTCTGCTTTCTTCTTCTGAACATGTGCCTATATGCCAGATCCACTTAATTCCAGGCTACTTGGTTACAATGATGAAATGGGGGAGTTATTCTGTGGCCAGTGAGTCCACTACCCAGTGGATCTTTGCGTTCTTGTGGCAGTCTTTGTCATCTGGTTGATCGACCAGAGGGTGAAGTTTTATTGTAGGGTTTGTAGCTGTTGCACCAACTCACCCAAGGCATTTAACCCTTGTTTCACATCTAGGATGTCTTCTTCAAAAGCTTGTATTCTGATTGTCACCACCAGCACCGTTGTGTTCACAACGGCTAATTCAGCCATGAACATGCTTTACAGGTAACAGGTCTTAAATGTCACATTTGGTACCTGGTGCATCTCCTTTGGCTGGTATTTGGGCCATCACCATGGCGCCAAGTTTTAGTACACAATATTTACAAAAAAGTCATACACTGAATCGGTCAACCACCAGAATGCTCAGGTAGTATTTATGCCCAAATTGTTATAGTACCTACGTCTAGCTCAGTGCACTGTTAAGCTACTCCCATGTCCCTGCAGGCTTTTTAATTTAAACACTTCTTTTTCAGAGATAAGGCAGTGTTTACATTACTGCCTAGCAACATCTCTAGTGACAGTCACTCAGCCACTAGTGTTGCTTCCTGGGTGACATCAGTATCTCCACACTCTGCGTGGAGGTGTTGAATGTTCCTCACAAAGATGCATTGATTTAGTACATGTCTGAGGAGATGCTGATTAGTGCAGCATGGCGTTTTGCTACGCATGCGTAATAGCCTCCCAATGCTTTCATATGGGACAGCATTGGATTGACTGAGATCATCATAATAGATGTATGGGTGGAGCCAGACACAACGAGACCCATGCGGTGCTGGAAAAAAGATGAGTAAAATGCCTTTTTAATGAGGACAATGGGAGCCAGCCACCTACACTTTGCAATTAGAACTATATGTCAGGAATATATGTTTGAATTCCTGACACTATAGTGTTCCTTTAAAGAGCGCTGTCATTTTTCTTTTTTTTTCAGTATTTACCTTGACACTCTCCCCATTGGGTGCCTCAATTTTGTTCTCCTCTGCAGTTTCCCTTCTGTGGGATTTTTTTGACTGATGCATTGCGAATAAATTAGCTTAGCTACTGAAATGGAAGTTCTGCCCATTGCTAAAAATTTCAATATATCAATATATCATGGTCCCCACGAGAAAAAAGACCCTACGACTTTCTCGGTATAATGAACAACATACGGTGAATTTAAAACAAAAATAAAGCCAAAGAGACACAGAGTAACTAAAAAATTAATAATTTAAAAGCCTCCACACAAGTTCAGCTGATGAGCTTGATTTTATTGTTCGGTATTGACATAGTCCATGGCAGTAATGTTAGCTAATCTTATAAGCCAGAAATATGACAAAATTAAAATGATACACTATGTTAGAAACTTTTTATCACCATGCATTTCTAGTACCAGGTATTCCTATCACTTCATACCTGCTGCTCTGTGTGAGGAGTAAGGACATCTTAACACTGTCTTAACTACTTATTTATAGCTATATTCAATTCAGATCCCACGCGATATCTTTTAGGATGACTAGGAAAGTGTCCTAGCAGCTATTAACTTCTCAGGGGTCAGTAAGTATCTTGGGCAATTAAGATCTGGGTAGACTCATTTTATTTACCATTTCTCTCAAAGTTGAATAAGTAGAAACAGTTTACTGCCGTGAGATTGCTGGTATCCTTTCATTTCCTTTAAGGCACACTCCAGACACTCAAAGCACTTTAGCTTGCTTAAATGTTTTATGTGTGAAGAGTGTTTCCTCTATTATTCATTTTATAAAAAGTGCAGATTTCATTAGAAATGGTCACTTTTAATAATTAATTTTATTACACCGCCTGGTTTAAAATAAGACAACCTTTTTCTGTTACTTCCTGGTTTAGTTAGCTCAGTGGAGCTAAACTCAAGAGGCAGCAACTGCATAGAGCATGGTGGGGGAGGGAGATGCCTTACCCCCCATGGCGGGCTCAGTTAGTGCGCACAGGCTCGCCCCCCCCCCCCCCGGATATCTTTTAGTCCCTCCGTAATTGTGTGTTTTCAGTCATTGATATATGTCTCTCAGGGCTGCCAAGTCTTTATACATTTTTTCTCAGTATATCAGATTTGGGTGGGCAGTTTGTCCCTCAGGTAATTGTCTTTATTTTTTATGACTACGTCTTCCATTGTGGGGGGAGCCAGAGCTTGTCTAGCGGCTAAGGTGATTTTATTGTAGAGTTTTTGCTCCTTCAAGAGGGGTCCATCAGTGGGGCTGTACATTGATTTTTGTATTATCATTTACATTATCATTATCTCCCTTAGTTACGTAGAGGGAGAGGGCGGTTTACAAAAATATGTATCTTAAGGGGGGGGGGAGGGGGAAGGACAAAGTAATAGTGCTGTGAATAAGCTAATAGTGCCAAAGGAACACTTATGATTTATAGAGCTATATAAGTTCTATTTCATGGGCCTGGACGGAATAATTCCCGTCTAAGGATATCTTTGTAGGTGTCAGCAGGGCTTGACGATGGACGATGGTGTCAATATATATATATATATATATATATATATATATATATATATATATGAAGAAGATAAACATCCAATGGTATGGTAAAGTCACAGTTATTGTTTGTATTGATTTGTATTCCACAATGGTGGGGGAACTCCTTGTTGGTGAACTGCAGCTATTGTACCATATAGAGAGCGCTTATTTTGTTTTGTTTTTTATAGTTTATATTGTAATAAAACCTTTACTTTATATAGAATAAAATGATTGCACTTATTTTGTGAGTTTAAGCCAACAGTTTAAATGGTATGTGATTACAAGCATTTTATTTATATTAGCTTGTGATTAAATCTCTTAACTTCTCATAATATTTCTGATATCTTCAGTATATTGGACTGCAACCTGCCTTCTTTAGATCTGGCAGGTAATTACCAAGTCAGTATATTGGTTATAAAAGGCAGAAACACTCAAGCAGCAAGTACAATTTAAATATTATTTTCCATATTGTAGCGGAGAGCCGATCTTGCACAGCTATTCTCCACTAGAGATTCCAGTGAGGCTCAGGAACAAGGTGATGTTAAGTCCATAGGCAAGGTTTCCAGCAGGTAAAGTAATACAGCAGTATCCCCATCGCAATCCCAATAACTGGACGACACACAGTTTCAGGAGTAGACTGACAAGCTTTATTCCACAGTTCCTTATAAAGCGCTCTCCCATGCAAGGGAGGAGGTTCTATCACTTAAGACATTATCCAATCTCTAAGTAGTAACCTCCCACAGATCTCCTCCCCTCCTCTAGCATCATAATCCCCTTATTGTGTACACAGTTTTCCCCGAGTTTTGGATGTACCCTAAATACTTGGGGTACATCCACAAATCCAACATCCCCAGATAGCTCTATTCTGGGGGACCAACATACTTAAAAATTAGCCCATTCGGATGAATGGTTCGTGAGATATGGGGTTCCAAAGATTTGACCGACCGCATGGGTAAAGTATCCGAAAACAGTTCCATGCATTTTGGCCCTGCGGTCGGTCACAAACAAGGGAATGAAAACAGGCGAATTGCCTGTGTTATAGAGCCTGGAGAGGGTTTGAATGAATTCCCTTGTTTATGGGGCTCTTTCTACCGAACGGCGGGTCATTCGGTAGTTTCCATACGAATTTCTGGAAGTATGGAGGTCTCAGCGGTGTTTGCCTAGTCAAGTGTCCGATTTTAGTTCCAGACACTCGACGGCAAAACACCGCTGTTCGGTAGTTTAAGATGGCCGCCGCCACGTGTTTGTTTCCCGAATGGCGGCCACCCAGAGGACAAAGACCACACTGCACTGATTGCCAATTACCTGTTTGCAACATTGTTGCAAACGGTAATTGGAGGCACACTCATTCCTGGGTGGTCTGGTTGTTCGGTAGTTTCATTCCCTTGTTTTATTTGAATGATTCTACCGAACAACTAGAGGAATACAATTCTTTACATACATTTAACTGTCATTATACCCGGATACCATGCTTTCTATACATGTACATACACATTAAACCAGCCATATGACCAAATACACTTATTCTCATACATGTCGTGGGACAGCCCGGTACCAATCCGCTACACTGCTCCCCCTTGCCCACAAGCCGGCATACACAGTCTGATCCAACACGGATCGGCTTGGGGATGTCCGGGGGCTCACGGATCATTTCTCTAAGTCAGTTTGTCTTGACAACCCGTCAGCATTTCCATTCTGCTTACCCGGCCGGTACTGGATATTAAAGTCAAAAGGCTGTAGCGCCAAACTCCAGCGCAGCAGCCTGGCGTTGTCTCCAGCCACCCGGTTCAGCCAGACTAACGGGTTGTGATCCGTGAGCAAGGAAAAGGGCTGTCCATATAAATAGGGTTGTAGCTTCTTTAGGGCCCACACCACAGCCAGGCATTCCTTTTCGATGGCGGCGTAGCTTACTTCTCGAGGTAACAGTTTGCGACTGATGTAAGCCACTGGATGTTCCCCGCCATCGGCCCCGACTTGACTCAGTACTGCCCCCAATCCAAACATAGAAGCGTCTGTGTGAACAAGAAAACGTTTAGTTGGATTGGGAGCTGCCAAGACAGGGGCATTTATCAGTGCATTTTTCAATTGTTGGAATGCCTGCTCACACTCCGGGGTCCAGTTTACTTGGCGGGGAAGGTTCTTACGGGTCAGGTCAGTGAGGGGTTTGGCCAGGGCGCTATAATTGGGAACAAACTTCCGGTAATACCCTGCTGTCCCTAGAAACGCTAAAACCTGGGTCTTAGTCCTAGGGGTGGGCCACTGGGCTACAGCCTCTACTTTGGCGGGTTCGGGTTTTTGTTTACCGCACCCTACTCTATGTCCCAGGTATTGTACCTCAGCCATGCCGATACTACACTTGGCCGGCTTCAAGGTCAGACCTGCTTCCCTTATCCTATCTAGTACAGCTCCGATGTGAGCTAAGTGTTCCTGCCACGTATTGCTAAAAATAGCAATATCGTCCAGGTAGGCACATGTATAGTCCTGGAATCCATCTAGGAGTCAATCCACCATCCTTTGGAAGGTGGCTGGGGCGTTTTTCATCCCAAATGGCATGACCTTAAACTGGTACAAGCCAAATGGGGTGACAAAGGCCGACTTCGGGATGGCGTCTGGGGCCAGGGGGATTTGCCAATACCCTTTACACAAGTCAATAGTGGTGAGGTATTGGCCCCTGGCCATTCTGTCCAGTAACTCGTCTATCCGGGGCATCGGATAGGCGTCAGATACAGTCTTCTCGTTCAATCTCCTATAGTCCACGCAGAAGCGGGTCGTACCGTCTCGCTTTGGTACGAGGACTACAGGAGATGCCCAAGGACTGTCTGAGGGTTCAATCACCCCCAGTTGGAGCATTTCGTCGATCTCCTTACGCATGTTTGCCCGTACCGCTTCTGGAATGCGGTATGGCGTCTGGCGCATGGGTAGTTGCCCTGGGGTCTCGACCCGGTGAGTTGCCAGAGGCGTGTATCCAGGTACATTAGAGAACGTGTCGCGTTTCTCTTCCAATAGTTGCTGTACCTCGATCCGCTCCTGTGGGCTCAGCCGATCTCCCAGCATAACCTCCCCTAAATCTCCGGACAGCTGCCCATCCCCCAGCAAATCGGGGAGGGGTAAGCTGTCAAACTCTTCCGTGTTAGGGGCACAGATGGCGGTTACCTCCTCAGTACGCTCGTGGTAGGGCTTCAGCATGTTCACATGGAGCATGCGTCGCCCCCCAGTCCCTGTGCAGGGGCCGATAATATAGGTGGTATCGCATCTTTGCTCCACCACCTTATATGGGCCCTGCCAGGCGGCCTGTAACTTATCATGTCGGACAGGTTTTAAAATTAGTACCTTCTGCCCGACCTGAAAGCTACGGTCCCTGGCTCCCCGATCATACCATGTACGCTGGCGGGTCTGGGCCTCCTGAAGGTTTTCCCGTACCGTCTTGGTCAACGCTTCTAGGCGGTCCCGAAAGGCCAACACATATGGTAGGATGGGAGTGCCATCTGTGCTCCGGTCTCCCTCCCAATGCTCTCTAATAAGATCCAATGGGCCTCGGACCCTCCTTCCAAACAATAATTCAAACGGGGAGAACCCTGTGGATTCCTGCGGCACCTCCCGGTATGCAAATAGGAGGTGCGGCAGGAATCGTTCCCAGTCCTTGTGGGTCTCTGCGAAGGTTCGGAGCATCTGCTTCAAGGTACCATTGAATCGTTCGCAGAGCCCGCTCGTCTGGGGGTGGTAAGGGGCGCTGATAATAGGCTTAATGCCACAGATCCTCCAGAGGTGTTGGGTGAATTCTGCGGTAAACTGGGTACCCTGATCCGAGATAATCTCCCTGGGTAATCCCATCCGGGAGAATATCCGCATGAGGGCATCCGCGACCGTCTCAGCGTGGATGTTGGTCAGAGCCACTGCTTCTGGATACCTGGTGGCATAATCTACGACCGTTAAAATATACCGTTTTCCTGACGGGCTAACTTTATTGAGGGGGCCTATCAGATCCACCGCTATTCGGCTAAAAGGTTCCTCTATTATGGGTAAGGGGTGAAGTTTAGCCTTCCTGCGATCCCCCCTTTTTCCCACTCTCTGGCAGGTATCGCAAGTCGTGCAATATCTGCGTACTTCCTGGCTAATCCCTGGCCAGAAGAAACTCTGGGTTAGTCTGTACCTGGTGCGACTAACCCCTAGATGTCCGGATAGCGGAATATCATGCGCTATCCGGAGTAATTCAGCCCGGTACCGCTGTGGTACCACTAATTGTCTCCTCGCTATCGGGTCTAACCCCGTAATCTGTTTGGTTGTTTCCCTGTATAAAAGTTGTTTATCCCAGATAAACTTCTCTCCCTCCGCCCCGGGGGAACCCGTGCCAACCTTGTCCCTATACACCTGAAGCGTGGGGTCTGTTGCGACTTCAGCTACAAATTCATTAGGTGGAGCCCAGGGGACACATTCTAGAGGGGGGGTAGGGTTGCTTACCTGGACCTCCGGCAGTGTGTTGTGGTCCTGGGTGCGGGCCTGTTGTCGGGTGACTACAGGGTTGACCTCTCCTGTGGTGGGTGACTGGGGCTCAAAAGCAGAAGTGAGCCTCCCCAGATCGTTCCCCAATAAAACCTCCGCCGGTAAATGTGGCATCAACCCCACCTCCACTTCCCCTGCCCCCGCTCCCCAATGTAAATGTACCCTTGCTGTAGGTAGCCGGTACACTGCTCCCCCAGCTACCCGGACGGCAACAGTTTTGTTCAGTTTTGCCTGATCTGAAATCAGGTGGCTCTGTACCAAAGTGATGGTGGCTCCCGAATCTCGTAATCCCCGGACTGCTGTACCATTCAGATATACCATCTGTCGATGGTGCCGTAGATTATCCACATTGGCCTGGACCGGATCTGCCTCGTGCAGTACCTCCCATTGTTCCACAGTAGTAATGGGGACTGCGGAACCATATGGGGTGGTGACTAGGTCCTGGTAGTGGTGGGCTGCGGCCGCCCTGGGTGGAGGTGGGCCTGGACGAATCCAGGTGGAACGGTCCCGTAGCTGTGGGCATTCCCTTTTATAATGTCCCCACTTCTGGCAGTGATGACAGGGGCCAGCGGTGGGTTGTCGGAACCGGGGCTGTGCAGCGGGTGGTGGAGGTGGTGGTAGCGGTCTCGGTGGAGCTGGGGTGTAGTTGTTTCCCCCGAATGTTTTAAAAGTTGCTTTTGGAGCTGCAGGTTTTTGTGACCTGCGTGCATCCAGGTAGTCATCCGCTTTCCTAGCCGCCTCGGTAAGGGAAGTAGGGTTTCTGTCCCTTACCCATTCCTGGACCTCATTGGTTACTCCCTCATAGAACTGCTCCATCAGCAACATTTGTATTACATCCTCCATAGAACGTGCCTTGCTAGCTTGCACCCACCCGAGCGCTGCCCCCTGTAATCGGCATGCCCACTCTGCGTGCGAGTCCTTCTCTGTTTTCTTTAGATCCCGGAACCTCCGCCGGTATGCCTCGGGTGTTATAGCATACCTGGCGAGTATAATTTCTTTCACTTTACTGTAATTCCTTATTTCGTCATTAGGTACAGTCCGATATGCCTCTGCTGCCCTCCCGGTTAACCTTCCGGCCAAAATAGGTACCCAGTCCTCTGCGTTAATTTTATGCAGTGCACACAGTCTTTCAAAGTCTTGCAGGAAAGCGTCTATATCTTCCTCTGCCTCCACATATGTTTTAAAAGCCTGGTATGGTATTTTAGGCTTACCTTCCTGTGGCACATTAATTGCAGAGCTTTGTTCTGGTGCCTGTGTCCTTAGGATGAATTCTTGTACCTCGGCCATTGTCCTGGTAACAATTTCTGTTGGGGGGTTTTCCCCATAAAAGGATAGCCTGAACTGAACCTGCCTCTGGAATTCCGATCCTTGTGGTGTTCCTCCCGGCTCCCTCTGTGCCGGAACTGAATCGCCCTCCATTCTGTACTCTGCCATGAGTTCTGTAACAAGTACTGCTTTCTTCTTATTGCTGGCTTGTATACCCCTTGCCTCTAGGAGGTCCTTTAGCGTGGAGCGTTTTAGCGCAGAAAAATCAATCTCCATCCGTACTCCATTTACGCTTGTTCCTCTGTGAGTTTGGATCCCAGCGCTGCCAACCAATGTAGCGGAGAGCCGATCTTGCACAGCTATTCTCCACTAGAGATTCCAGTGAGGCTCAGGAACAAGGTGATGTTAAGTCCATAGGCAAGGTTTCCAGCAGGTAAAGTAATACAGCAGTATCCCCATCGCAATCCCAATAACTGGACGACACACAGTTTCAGGAGTAGACTGACAAGCTTTATTCCACAGTTCCTTATAAAGCGCTCTCCCATGCAAGGGAGGAGGTTCTATCACTTAAGACATTATCCAATCTCTAAGTAGTAACCTCCCACAGATCTCCTCCCCTCCTCTAGCATCATAATCCCCTTATTGTGTACACAGTTTTCCCCGAGTTTTGGATGTACCCTAAATACTTGGGGTACATCCACAAATCCAACATCCCCAGATAGCTCTATTCTGGGGGACCAACATACTTAAAAATTAGCCCATTCGGATGAATGGTTCGTGAGATATGGGGTTCCAAAGATTTGACCGACCGCATGGGTAAAGTATCCGAAAACAGTTCCATGCATTTTGGCCCTGCGGTCGGTCACAAACAAGGGAATGAAAACAGGCGAATTGCCTGTGTTATAGAGCCTGGAGAGGGTTTGAATGAATTCCCTTGTTTATGGGGCTCTTTCTACCGAACGGCGGGTCATTCGGTAGTTTCCATACGAATTTCTGGAAGTATGGAGGTCTCAGCGGTGTTTGCCTAGTCAAGTGTCCGATTTTAGTTCTAGACACTCGACGGCAAAACACCGCTGTTCGGTAGTTTAAGATGGCCGCCGCCACGTGTTTGTTTCCCGAATGGCGGCCACCCAGAGGACAAAGACCACACTGCACTGATTGCCAATTACCTGTTTGCAACATTGTTGCAAACGGTAATTGGAGGCACACTCATTCCTGGGTGGTCTGGTTGTTCGGTAGTTTCATTCCCTTGTTTTATTTGAATGATTCTACCGAACAACTAGAGGAATACAATTCTTTACATACATTTAACATTATACCCGGATACCATGCTTTCTATACATGTACATACACATTAAACCAGCCATATGACCAAATACACTTATTCTCATACATGTCGTGGGACAGCCCGGTACCAATCCGCTACACATATGTACTGTGTTTTGCATTCTGTTCAATCCTTCATACAAAGAATAAATAAAACAGTCACAGGGCTCTTTCACCAATAGAAATAAGTAGGAAAATGTAAACTGCTTAATTAATCCAATCCAAGCAAAAACAAAGCATGGGCAAATGGGGGACTATGGAGCAAGGACAAAATGCAACACATTTCATATTTACAGCTAAACTAATTGATCAATTACTATAGTCACCTGGGTTTGTAAATGCTTCATAGCTCAAACTGCTTTTTGGTATCATTGTTTCAAACATATTTATCTGTATATTTTCTTTCTTGTGTTATATTGTTTTATATTATCTTACAAGCACACCTCTGTTTATATCAGTTAATAATTTTACATTGCATCATTTTAAGGAGAGTTTAAATACCTATTACATAGTTCACCGAGTATTCACTATGAACTATTATTACAATTTATGAAAATGTTTTGTTCTTGTACTATAAGATTAATTGAAGTTGAGGCACCTTTTATATGCTGAATATATATTAAAGAGTATAAACACTGCATGCCGAGTTACACTTTATAATTCATTTTTATTTATTTTTTTGTCTGTGAACGGATGTCCTTTTTTGAGCTCACTTGATATATTGGGTATGTTCCCTTTTGCTCATATTATCTGCTATTACAATCTTCATTAACGTACCACTTTTGTAAAACTGTAATGTGGTCTCCCTTAACCCCTTAAGGACACATGACGTGTGTGACATGTCATGATTCCCTTTTATTCCAGAAGTTTGGTCCTTAAGGGGTTAAAGTCCTTCTTCAGCAAAATATTGAGGGAACAAACATGTGAAATCAGTTTGTTATTGCAGTAAGGAAAGGCAAAGAATTCACAAATGAAAAGCAACAAACAGTGGTTAACATTAAAAAAATAAGCTAAAGAATACAAATACATTTGTTAAAAAGTAAAACTGTACCCCACACATACACTACAGCCTTGACACATACACAGATTGCATCCCACACACACTGACACACACACATCACACCCCTAACACGCTGAAGCCCTCACACAACACATATTGCGGCCCTCACACACATACTCACGTTGCACCCCTCACACTTACTGCATCCTAAACACACCACACCACCCACACACATACTACATCCCCTATACAAACTTTGGATCCCCCAAACACAATAGATCCCCTATAGACACACACTGCACCACCTAAATACACACTACATTCCTGAAATACACATCACATCCACTATGCACACTCTGGTTACCCTATGCCCACACTAGGTTTCCTGTATCCAAACACATAATATATTTTCGAAACACACACTCTCTACAGCCCCCACACACATTACATCGCTGCATTCCCCATACACACAATATGCCCTCTATACACACACTACAGTACCTATACACACACACTCTCTACACACTACAGCCCCCAGCCACACATACTACACCATAAACACAACACCACTGAAACCAACCTATTTACACAAAACACAGCACCACAATCAGCTCACTCTACACACAATCCCAAAAGTAGCCTTCAAACACATGTTCAATACACTATCCTCGCCCTTTTATCCACAGATTTTCCACTTATGGAGACACCAGAGACAAGTCACAAGCAAACACAATGCAAACCTGTCATTTTCTTATGTGAGAGCTTTCCAGCAGACCTCTGTGTTTGGGCTGCCCCGAAATAACATTGAACAACATGTTCAGTTTTAAAGGGAATGCGCTTGTCATTTGTGATGACACAACCCTCTCTGGCTCTGCCTCTTCCATGTAGGCCGCAGTGATAAACAGAAATGTCCAAGCCAAGTGTTTTTACCACTCTGGCCCTTGGTGTGAGCAGTGGTGTGGCCAGGGGTGGGATGGTTCTGAGTAAATTTAGGTGGCTTACTAATTTATGGAACTGAAAGTGATTTAAAAAATGAACAATGTATCTTATTTACAAAGACTGATTTCTAAATAAATTTATTGTCGTTTAAAGGATCACTATAGTATCAGGAAAACAATCTTGTTTTCCTGACACTATGTAATCCTTAGTTTCCCCCCACCCTCAGGGTCCCCCCACCCTCAGGGTCCCCCCACCCTCAGGGCCCCCCTCCTGCTGGGCTGAAGGGGTTAAAACCCCTTCAGCCACTTACCTTTATCCAGCACCAGGCTCCCTCGGCACTGGTGACCTCTCCTCCCCCTCCGACATCAGCTCCCGAGTGAAGCCGAATGCACATGCATGGCCAGAGCCACGCGTGCAATTAAAACGCACATAGGAAAGCATTTCTCAATGCTTTCCTATTAACGTTCTGCATGCTCACTGCGATTTTTACATTGAGCGTTGCAGAAGCGCTTCTAGCGGCTGTCAGGAAGATAGCCACTAGAGGCTTGATTAACCCTGCAATGTAAACATAGCAGTTTTTTCTGAAACTACTATGTTTACAGCTGCAGGGTTAAAACCTGGGGGACCTGGCACCCAGACCACTTCATTGAGCTGAAGTTGTCTGGGTGACTATAGTGGTCCTTTAAGGTCACATTACTGGGAACTGTGTTATGTACAACAACATATGCATTTATAGTAAGTTATAGAAAATGGACACTACCAAATCAGCTAGCTCCAAGATGGTCTTCCCACAAGACAATTTAGGAACAAAATATTGTAAGGTGTTATTGTTTAAACTCAAAATTTGTTAATACAAGATATTATTATTCCTTATTATTTTTGACATTTATATAGTGCCAACTTATTCCACAGTGCTTTATAATATTATAAAGGGGGGAATTGAAAAATAAATTAGACAATTACAAAATATTACAGGAACAATAGGTTGATGAGGACCCTGCTCAAACGAGCTTACAATCTAGAGGTGGGTATATTTAAAAAAAAGTCAACATTATGTAATGGTCCCTTCAATTTCAAATAGACTTGAATTTAGACAATAGGTTAAAAGTTCTTAAATATTTCCACACAAACCTTTATATCTATTTTCCATCACTCAGAGGTTCGCTACACATTACCTGACTCCTTTACACTCACCATATCCATGAGTAATGCAAAACATAGTTCATATTCAGTGATAATTATTTAAAAAGCTGTTCATCTGAGAAACGTTAAATGTCTGACAGGCAAATGGACCGTGTTTGAGGATCCTGATACGTAATAAAGAAGTATGATATACCAATTGCACAGTAGAGTATAATCTGCTGGTTCTTAATGACATTAACACAAAGACATATTGGACAAGTTTGAGTTCCAGTGCATTCTTTTAGAACAATCTAAAATTACAGTATCTAATGGCCTCCAACTTTTCCAAGAACAAGATACATGACAGAACATATATTAGTTTCTCTCAGCTGTTTGTTATATTATGTGAATTACAATAATCTTCATGTTATTTGTATTAAAGTGGCTCTGTCACCTCAATCTTACCTTTCTCCTATTGTTTCCTCTTTCTCTTTTCCAATCAGCTCTTCTTTTCTTTATTTATGCTCTATTTCCCTTTAAAACATAAGTCAAAGTAAGGACTGCTTTGTCTTAGGTATTTTTTCCTACGCTTGACAATTGTTACAAAAGGTTGGAGCTTAAGGCAAGCTACACTTCCTTTGCCAAGCGAACTTTCCCACAATATCCTTTCCATTTTTTTCAAGCACTGCGGCCTCAACTGTCTCTTAAGTGTTCCCCCATTGCATACTCTGTGTAAGAGACGGCAGGGGCCTTACGTCACTACCAGCAATTAGAAGATGGCAGCACCTGAGATGATTATCCAGCGCTACGAAAATGGCAAAATGTAAGGTACATGGAGGTGATTAAGGAGAAAATAAATAATCATTGGGGACATTGAGGAGATAAGGAATTGGGGAAGGGAGACATAAAAAATAGAGTACAAAGCCGCTTTACGTGAACTGTAGGAGACATTCTGGAACTTTAGCACAACTTGTCTATGTTATCCCTTCTTATTTACCAGGGTACGTACAGCTCAGTTACTGACAGCACTGACTGAGCTGAACTTCCTCAGAAGAAACCGACACACAGGCAGACACATAGTAAGTATGTCATCATTGTATGTATGTCATCATACTTAGTACATACATTTGTACAAGTTTGTAAATTGCTTTCATCTTTCTTTTTGAATTTGACAATACAGTAGGGTGAGGGAAAATACATCAGTGATAAAGGAGACACAGTAAGCTGGACATTTGTAGTAAATCTAAGCTGGTTCAAACTTGCCCAGCACAAAGACTTACTTATTTCAGTGTCTGTTTCCAATGTATGAACCAATGCTACACTCTTCATATCTACCAAATGGCGGCTGGTGAAGTATTAAGAAAAAAACAAGAATTTGACACAGCTCTTTAACTTTTTAGCCACCATCTTCTGACCTGTGGCCTCTGTCAACTTAACCTCATAAACTCAGCCACTAATGGTAGTAAGTCCCTATACAATACAAATAGTTCCATACAACAGAGAGTCACCCACAAAATATTCAGAGCAGGGTATAATATGGGGATATCCATACAATACTCACAGTACAATGTCTCTGTATAATGTGACAGCTCTTTCTGTCTAACTCTAGCTATTTAGCCCTCTCTAAGACTCTCTTAGCCCTTTTCGGATCTTATCTTCAGTAGTACTCCTGCTATGACAACTTTGGCTTTCTACTAAATGTTGCTGCTGCTATGAAACATGTCAGCTATTCCTGACTCACTTTTAGATCTGAACACACAGTGTACAGATGGTTACATCAGCAGGATACAGTTAAACTCCGTATTACCTTTGCAGCTGCAGTGGTAATGGGGAGCCAAGAAGCAGCATTGAAACTATCAGAATCAGCTCAGTCCTCAGAGTCACAGCCCCAGTTCTGCAGTATGAAACTTCACAATTTTTCTCTTAGCTACAGTATGAGTGTGTCAGGAGTAAGTTACAGAGTGACTAAGCACTTTAAAAATTATGGTTGACACTGGGCTTAGCCTACTCTATATAATCTGCAATAAGAGTTATTAAAACTATTAGTGACAGACAGAACGTGGCTGTCTTTCATAAAATGTCAGTAATTTTCATTCCCTTCCCTTGTCCGCCCTGGGCTTCACTGGCTAATATATACATATGTGTGTATAAAGTATACTGAAAAAAGGCTTGCACTCACGGTCTGTATCTTGGTAAAATATTTCTTCTTTATTCCAATATTCTTAAAACATAATTCTAGTCATCATCAACGTTTCAGCCATCTCACGTGGCTTTCATCAGGATCAGTTTAGCACCATGTGTGTATATATATATATATATATATATATATATATATATATGGAAAATCTTGGCACTCACCCTTATATATATATATATAAACTAAGAGGGCTGCACTCACCTGAACATGCATACATTATAGGGTGCTGCTGGGGCCAAAATATACAAAATACAGAATCCAGCGCACTCGCTTATTCACTAAACAATGATTTAAAATCTTAGAGATTGTAATAGTTTTATACACCTCACCTAGGCAAAAAATAATGGGGGTTTAGTTACATTATATGATAATATATTGCATAAGCCTGCCACACGTCAATGTACCCCATTCTTAGCAGGTCCTACTCTAGCAGCCTAATGCTTGCTCTTATTAGATTAATCCACTTACTTGGGAAATACTTTCTTACCCTGACTCTCTGCAAGTCAAGACTAAATAGGGTCCTGAAATGAGACACCTGTGACAGGGAGGGGTGCAAAACCAAGGAGTTGCACTGGACTCCCAAATATATAAAAGAAACCAAGAGGGCTGCACTCACCTGAACATGCATACATTATAGGGTGCTGCTGGGGCCAAAATATACAACATACAGAATCCAGCGCACTCGCTTATGCACTAAACAATGATTTCAAATCTTAGAGATTGTAATATATTTTATATATATATATATATACATACACTGAACAAAATTTTAAACGCAACACTTTTTTTTTTGCCCCAATTTTTCTCAAACTCAAAGATCTAAGACTTTTCTATGTACACAAAAGGCCTATTTCCATCAAATATTGTTCACAAATCTGTCTAAATCTGTGTTAGTGAGCACTTCTCCTTTGCCGAGATAATCCATCCACCTCACAGGTGTGGCATATCAAGATGCTGATTAGACAGCTTGATTATTGCACAGGTGTGCCTTAGGCTGGCCACAATAAAAGGCCACTCTGAAATGTGCAGTTTTATCACACAGCACAATGCCACAGATGTCGCATGTTTTGAAAGAGCGTGCAATTGGCATGCTTACTGCAGAATTGTCCACCAGAGCTGTTGCCCGTGAATTGAATGTTAATTTCTCTACCATAAACTGTCTCCTAAGGCGTTTCAGAGAATTTGGCAGTACATCCAACCGGCCTCACAGACCGCGTGTAACCAAACCAGCCCAGGACCTCCACATCCTGCATCTTCACCTCCAAGTTTGTCTGAGACCAGCCACCCGGACAGTTGCTGCAACAATCGGTTTGCATAACCAAAGAATTTCTGTGCAAACTCTCAGAAATTGTCTCAGGGAAGCTAATCTGCATGCTCGTCGTCCTCATCGGGGTCTCAACCTGACTGCAGTTTGTTGTCGTAAATGACTTGAGTGGGCAAATGTTCACATTCAATGGCGTCTGGCACTTTGGAGAGGTGTTCTCTTCATGGATGAATCACGGTTTCACTGTACAGGGCAGATGGCAGACAGTGTGTATAGCATTGTGTGGGTGAGCAGTTTGCTGATGTCAATGTTGTGGATCGAGTGGCCCATGGTGGTGGTGGGGTTATGGTATGGGCAGGCGTATGTTATGGACAATGAACACAGGTGTATTTTGAATGCACAGAGATACTGTGATGAGATCCTGAGGTAGGGGGTTGTGCCATTTTCCACAACCATCACCTCATGTTGCAGCATGATAATGCACGGCCCCATGTTGCAAGGATCTGTACACAATTCCTGGAAGCTGAAAACATCCCAGTTCTTGCGTGGCCAGCATACTCACTGGACATGTCATGGATGCTCTGGATCGCCATCTATGACAGTGTGTTCCAGGTCCTGCCAATATCCAGCAACTTTTCACAGCCATTGAAGAGGAGTGGACCAACATTCCACAGGCCACAATCAACAACCTGATCAACTCTATGCGAATAATCATGCTGTCTAATCAGCATCTTGATATGCCACACCTGTGAGGTGGTATTTGAGAGAAATAGGCCTGTTGTGTACATAGAAAAAGTCTTAGATCTGTGAGTTGAGCTCATGTAAAATTGGGGCATAAACTAATTTGTTTTGTTTTATAATTTTGTTAAGTATATATATATATATTTATATATACTGTACATTGATTAAGCCTGTCACAACCTAAAGTACCCAATTATATATATATAATATATTTTACCAAATTATTTTGTTTAATCATTTACTGATGTAATGATGGGCAGGAGCCAGGAGTTGCTACTCTGCTCTCTACGTGCTACTTCCAAGATGGTTTCTTTCTTCATTGCTGTCACCCCACCCCCTTGTGCTATGAGCCAATTATTGTCCCTGAATAGAGAGTCCAATAGCTGCCCAAATGACAGCTCAATGGGAGGATCCCTGGAATTCCTTCTTAAATGAGACTAGTCATGTGCAAAACCTGTTAAAACAGGGCAGATTCAACATGCCTTGTTGCTCTCAAAATATCTTCTCCAACCAGCCACTAATCAGGGGGAGCAGACCTGCAGTACTAAAACCTGACAGAATGAAAGAGACACGTATTTTGTATTTTTATTTAGATACAAACGTAGTCAATGTGTGGAGTATGTTAATCTACTTTTCCAAATATTTTTTATTGCTTTACCTCCATTCCCTTTTAGTGGTCCTAAACAACAGCAAATTTTTTTTCCCCCACATAAAAACAGGTAAGGGGCTGCCTGAAGTGCCCCAATAGATCAGCCTCCACTGCATATATCAATTCCATATGGCATATTTTCAAGACCCAAATCAAGCTTGAATTATTTTTCCATACAAGACAAGATATAACGTATCAAATCGATTCATATGCATTCTTGTTTGCGTATGTATATATGTAAAATGAGATTGACAAATACATTAGAAATGTATAAAAAAGTATGTTACACTTCTGCAATTAGAAGTAGCCAATAAATAAATGTTGATGCCTTTTACAGATTTGGACCACCTTGGGGGATTCTTAAGTATGGATTTCAGAAGGCCTAGTGCTTTGCCATTTTGTAAAGAAATGCAATACGTTTCATTTGGAGATCTACCGCTTTCTGTATTTCCAAAATAAACAGACTATGAAACTGCTGAATTTGTGACTTCAGTAAGGAACTTCCTTGAGCCAAAAAATACAACACCTTCCATGGGACACACAAGCTGCCTTCTTGTTGCTCACACTGGCTTAACCCAGTGCCAGGATTTTATCACAAACTATCCGTGTAAGTCAGAAACTACTACTGTCAGACAGGAGATTAGTTATTTCTCTTGTATGGTGTCCCACTGTCAGATTGTGCCCAGTACGCTTTTTTGTTGACTTAGTACAACTTAGCTATTGACTTATTTAGATTTATGTTTTATCTATTTTAACTGCTTGCTTTATAAACTAAACTTGTGAAGATGAACTACGGTTTTTGTAAGCTGGAAATCTTTCCGTAAAATTTAAATCAACAATCTGCCTTTCGTGACGCACCCTTTGGAAAAAGCAAACATCTAGGGATATTCGGAATAAGCTGACCTTGAAAATATCAAGGTCTAGATAATTTATAGAAAAGATTTTACAGAAAACATTGACAGTTATCAAGCAAGTTCTCACATAAACTCTAACATTCTAGGCCTTATGGAGGATGCATGAGTTAAAAGAGGTTTAAATTCTAATTGTTCATTAATAAAAAAAAACAGTAATTGGAAGGCTTTTTAAATGACTTTTCAGTGTAAAAAGAAGATTTCAGTGGGAGGATATTTTCAGCCCCTGATCACTAACCATATTTTTCTTGCAGGATTAGAACCATTTGCAAATGAGTACATTAGCGGTTTTACACTCACTAGTGCTTAAACGTAATTGTGATCCTTGTGACCCTAAGAATGATGTCCCAGGGCTGCTTAATACCATGGAGAGGCTTAGCTCAGGACAGCTCGCAAACGTTCCTGTTGAGAAACATCTAGTGGAGGCAAGGAGAAGTTCCTGTCTGGCAGACCGCATTCAAAAATAGTTTAACTCCTTATGATGGAGACACCACTCCGGGCACCGGAACTATTACAGTGTTCTGTAGTGGTTATGGTGCAAGGAGTGATCCTTTAGCTGCTTCTCACTAAATCAGCAGATTAGAGGTTTTCAGTCTCTTACCAAGTTCCCAATAAAGTCATATTGATATTTTTATTTAAAAGAAAAAAAAGAAAAAAAAACTAAATAAACTGCTCATTCTGAATAGATCCTGTTGTTAACGTCAACTTGCCATCTTCCACTACTACTAAATAAGAACTCTATACAGTATGTTATATAGTTTCAATTCTTTACTGTTGCACATTTCATGTCCATGGATTATTTAGTTAGAAAAACAAATATGTTGCAAGATGTTATTAGCAACAGGAGATAGGATTATTTATGGGGGATTAGGTATTACTAGCCTCCAGGGATGTATTTTAAGGCTACTACTGGGAGAAAAAAAAAACAATTGACAATAATATTGAGTTGTGTCGTTCAGCACTACTTTACTGCTGTTTAGAAACATCTTATGACCACAGATATTACACACACAGAAACAGCTAGGAAAGATAAAAGATAACACTCCACTCACCGTGCTGTGTTGACGTCTAAAAACAAGAATAGTAATTTCAAAACCCCCAAATAATTCCCACCTATACTGAGTCTGTATTCATTTGTGCAGCACTTCTCCCACCAGCTAAAAACATGTCTTCTAAACTCTCACTAAGCATGTACACACATCCACTAAAATTACATACACTAAAATTAAACATATTGTGTGTGAGTAAATCTCTGTGTGTGTCTTTGCCCATCTTTGTGTTCATATGTGAAAACAACACTTCGTTCATACACCAAAATTGCATAAAGAAAACCTTTTAAAACTCTACCTTTTGCCCACTCTTGCACCTGGATCCACTGTTCATTAGTTACACCACTAAATAGAAATACCAACAGAAATGTGATAGGACTGGCATTTTATAACTTTTTCTCTCCCTCAGTGAATAAAAGTGAATTGAATGGCTTGGATGAAAGAGCTGCAGGCCCAAGAACAGTTAAGATCCTGCGCTGTCTTCTGTAAACTGTAGAGACAGAAGAATCTGGCTGTTTAGAGATGTGTACTGCGGACAAATGTGATTGTGGAATGGTGTGTATTGGGGAAGACTGTTGCTGCTGGGAGACGTGTGCTGGGAAAAATGTGTTTGTGGGAAGGGATGTATTGTGGAAATGGTAGTTGTGAGGCAGGAAGTACCAGGGAAAGAAAGTGGTTGTGGGGCAGGATGTACTGGGGCAATAATGTTGCTGTGGGAGAAACGTACTGGAGAAATATTGTGGCTATGGGTAAGGATTCACCAGGTGAAAAATGTATAGACCTGTTATGTAAAAAAAATGGCATATACTCAAAACTGACTGTTATGGTGAAAAAGAAGGAAAATATGAAAAAACATACAGATTTTATCATTGCACCAGATATTCACTTAAAATAGACATAAAAATGTCATGTGAAAAGTGTCCCTGAAACATTTTTTCAAATGTTGGCAAGTATACCAGTAGTAGAGAGAACCATGGAAATCAAGGGGGGGAGGGGGGGAGTGCCAAGAATCTAATAGTTAACAAGGGTTAACTGGTTGTCTTTCCTTCACCTGTGTATGCGTTTTGGGGTAAAATCAATTCTTTACTGTGAGGCTAACAAGGCATTTGCCTTGGGCAGCACTTTCCAGGGGATGGCAAAAAACACTGTCCCTATATGCTCAGGCAAACGCCTTGTTAGCATTGTTTTCTGGGGGGCCAGTAGCTGGCCACCTTTGCCCCCCCCCCCCCCCCCCTGTGGAGGGCAGCTATTCATGTTCCAGGTCTTCTGCAAGGCAGCACTGATTTGTGAGCTCTCCCTGCTCAGCTCCCTCGAAGTGATGCCGGGAGCCGGAATATGACATCACTCCAGCTCAAGGCATCACTGCCCTCTGCTTGCCCAGCAGCCCAACACCCTGGCCAAACACTGTCAGTGTGTGTCTGTGAGTGAGTGTGTGTGTCTGAGTGATGTGTGTGTCTGTCAGTAAGTGTATCTGTCAATGAGTGTGTCTGTGTCTTTGAGTGCATTTGTCAGTAAGTGTATCTGCCAGTGTGTGTCTGTGAGTTAGTGTGTGTATCTGTGAGTGTGTGTGTCTGTCAGTGAATTTGTGTGTGTCTGTGTCAGTGTGTGTGTCAGTCAGTGAGTGTGTGTCTGTCTGTCAGTGAATGTGTGTGTGTATATCTGTCAGTGTGTCTGTGAGTGAGTCTGTTAGTTAATGTGTGTGTCTGTTAGTGTGTGTCTGTGAGTGAGTGTGTGTCTGTCAGTGAATGTGTGTGTGTCTGTCAGCGTGTGTCTGTCAGTGAGTGTGTCTGTCTGTCAGTGAATGTGTGTGTGTATCTGTCAATGTGTCTGTGATTGAGTCAGTTAGTGAATGTCAGGAGGTCAGGTACCTGGTTAGTCTCCCCCTGGGAGGGAAAATGTGTGACAAAAGCAACTTCGCCACTGGTTCTTGGAGGGGCATACTTGTCAGCCTCGTACCCTGTGACTATGGCCCCTGTCATAAAACTTGGTTTAAATCACTGTTCGTGTCTTTTTGGATTTTTGTGGCCACAGTTTGAACTTTCGAAGTGGCACTTCAAGCTCCTGAACAGTCGAAGTGGCACTTCAAACTCCCGAACAGTCGAATTGGCAGCCATTCGACATTCACATCTTGTTCGCATGGACCAAAACCGCAAATAGACTTCATTGGGACTTAGCCGCGAATGCCCTGGAACTATTTTCATCATGAAAACCTTGTGGTTCCCGGTCAGTCTTCCAGCAGCACTTAGCCGCTATTCTATGGAACTGTTTTGGGCATGGGACCATGCCTGCTTGGGCAACACTATAACATTTCTGAACCCCTGATCTGATCTGGGTGATTTTTGGATATGTTGTTCACACAGATCAGGGCTATCAGGGGTTGTTTATGGGGATATGTTGTATTTTGGGGTACTTATGGGACTTTTTAAAAACATGTGTTTTTTTCTGCCTGGAGATAATTAAGTTAATGCATTATCTTCCTTATTTATCTCCCAGGCAGAGGGGAGGGATTGTGTATACTGTATGGGAGTGTCTCACTGTATAACGCTGTTTTCATTGGTTTGTTAACTTGTGTCCCTGTGCCCAACAAGGTCCACGTGGGTGTCCCCCTTGTTGGGAAACTTGCATAAAAGGCCAGTGTGGCACCATTAAAATTGAGTTCTTCTTCACCCTTAACTTGAGTCTTGTCTCTTGTGTGGAGGGGACAGCTATATCATCATTACAAGGGATTGCTATAATCATTATACTCCCTTGGATTCTCTGAGCTCTTGTAAGAGCTATTCCTGCTTGACTCTCTGGAGGAAGAGAGGTTCACCCACTGGAACCTGTAGCCTTATCGTAGGTCTAGGGTGGGTAGGAGACGGCAAGACCCCAACCAAACTGCGGTGGTTGTGGGGTCTGCAATGCTTATGGTGTCTGGAGGAGTGCTCTGATTCCTCAGTCATCACTAGGAGCATCCGGCGGCAGAGGTACCCGACCGGGGTACAGGAAGCTCCGTTGCAGTGTGAATGCTTATTAGTGGGTGTCTTTTGAGTGAGTGAGTGAGTGAGTGTGTGTCTGTCAGAAAATGTGGGTGGGTGGGTGTCTGTGAGTGAGTTAGTGTTTGTCTGTCAGTGTGTGTCCGTGAGTGAGTGTGTGTGTCTGAGTGATGTGTGTGTCTGTCAGTGATTGTGTGTCTGTGAGTGTGTGTATGTGTGTCTGAGTGTGTGTGTCTGTCAATGAATGTGTGTGTCTGAGTGATTGCGTGTGTATGTCAGTGTGTGTCTATTAGTGAGTGTGTGTGCGTGTGCCTGTCAGTGAGTTAGTGTGTCTGTCAGATTGTGTCAAATCAGTGAGTGTGTGTGTATGTTAGTGTATCTGTGAGTGTGTGCCTGTCAGTGTGTGTGTGTGTGTGTGTGTGTCAGTTTGTGTCTGTTAGTCAAAGTGTGTCAACAGGAAGAGGTGCGGTATTGACAGGAAGGGTTGGGGCAAATTCAAATTAGGGGGTGCCCGAGTTCCATTATGCCTAGGGCAGCACAAATCCAAGATACACCACTGGGTAACATACTAGGCATTCATTTTACAACCACCATTTCCTTGGTGCAGTTGAGGTAGGGGTAAATGGTATTATGACTGTCTTAAATTAAGTGACAATCCCCATAAAAAAGGGCCAGACAATTCCCAGTTCCCAAGTCTTTAAGAAAAAGTCCAAGCATGATAACCACTAGCACGTGCTGTAGTGGTTACCGTGCCTAGAGTGCCCTGGTGCTCCCCCCAATTCTAAATAGTTAAAGGGACATTATAGTCACCAGAACAACTACAGCTTATTGTACTTGTTCTGGTGAGTAGAATCATTCCCTTCAGGCTTTTTGCAGTAAACATTGTCTTTTCAGAGAAAATGCAGTGTTTACATTACAACCTAGTGATAACTCCAATGGCCACTCCTCAGATGGTGGTGCTTCCTGCGGCAGTGCCGCACACTGTCTCCACCCTCTGCATGCAGACACTGAACTTTCTTCATGTTTGACTTGTGCTGGCTCTGCCCCTGATCTGCTTCCCTAAAGAACAAAAGAGGGGAGGCATACTGCCTCCCCCGGCCCCCACCCATGAGCGGCAGGTAGGGGCCCTAAGTAACAAAAGGGACCTATTGTCTTCCCCCCCCTTTGGCCCCCATCCATGAGCGGCTGGTGGCTGCCCTAAGTGTCAATAGGGGGGGACCTAATGTCTCCCACTGCCTCTACCCATGAGCGGCGGGTGGGGGCCCTTAGTAACAAAAGGGGGGACCTATGTCTCCCCCCTTTTGGCCCCAATCCATGAGCGGTGGGTGGGGGCCCTAAGTAACAAAAGGGGGGTGACCTATTGTCTCTCCCTCCTGGCCCCAATCTATGAGCGGAGGGTGGGGGCCCTAAGTATCAATGGGGGGACCTATTGTCTCCCCTCGGCCTTCACCAATGAACGGTGGGTGAGGGCCCTAAGTAACAAAAGGGGGGAACCTATTGTCTTCACTCCCTTTGGCCCCCACCCATGAGTGGCAGGTGAGGGCCCTAAGTATTAATAGGGGGGGACCTATTGTCTCCTCCCGGCCCCCACCCATGAGCGGCGGGTGGGGGCCCTGAGTAACAAAGGGGGGGAAACTATTGTCTCCCCCCGGCCCCCACCCATGCGTGGCGGGTGGGGGCCCTAAGTATCAATAGGCGGGGGACCTATTGTCTCTCTCTCACTTTGGCCCCCACCCATTAGCAGACAATAGCTCCCCCCAATTTTAGTTATTTGGGTTCCCCACCATGGGGGAACAGGGAGGACTGTGCCAGGTCCCCCCTTATTGCACTAGCAACTGGACAGCAATAGCTGCCCAGTCACTCGTAGTATTAAATGACAATGTGTAGCTAGTGGGCAACATGCCGCGAGTAGGGGCATGTGGGAGGATTTAACTCCCTTTTATTAATATGGAGGTCACAGTGACCCCCATAGGTTTCAATGCGGGGGAAGGGGGGGTAGGAATTGTTAATATTTTTAATTACAAGGAGGGAGCTGGTAGTGCTGCCGGCTCCCTTCTTGCTTTTTGTTTTTTTGCACATGCACATGTTATTTTAGAAAAAAATATATTTTTTACTGAATCTCGTCCAAAAACGAATGTTTTACGGACGAAAATCAGAATGGATGAATTACATTTTATTTAGTACGAATTCATTTGTACGAAACAAAAATTTCACTGGTGCACATGTCTAGATTTTAATATTTTTAGGGAGGCAAGGGAGATCACGGGGGCTAGATGTTGGTTTTAAAACTGTAGGATCAGGAATACATGTGTGTGTTCCTGACCCTATAGTGTTCCTTTAAAGCAAGCAAAGCCTTGTAGTGCAGGGCTTAGCTCGTTGGCTGAAAGTGAAACTCCTAACATGAGCTTCTGGCTCTCACTTCAACTTGCAGGGTGGCGAAGAGCAGTGTCCGACACACCCCAGGTAAGAGGTCAAATGTACTGTAGTGGTTATGGTGGTTGGAGTGCTCCTTTAATACATTTATTGCAGATGCCCCAATTGAAACACATTGAAGAAAGATTGGAGGAAACGTTTATTCACTCAGAACATTTATCCAAATAAAAACCCTGTTACACATGCATTTGCCCAAACAAATGTAATTTCACCATCATTTGCCATTCCAAATCTTGAGACCTGCATTTTTCTACATGTCACTCTACATTCATATTTGTTAGCCAAATTACAACACACTTTCTACGTTCAAGGCTTAAGAAAGATCGATACTTTAATATGTGCTCATTCTCCATTATTAGCAATAAATAAAACTCCAGTGTTAGACAAGACTGTGATTTGCGATATTGGTTACTTGGCTAACAGCCTACATTTCACATGGAAATTCTATCGTCCTGGAAAAGTTAACTAGAATCATGCACAATGTTAAGCTGGGATAGTTCATATGCAGCCCACATGCCGTGAAACGATATAGATTGCTGACAATATGGTATTCAGCATTCCAGGGACTTAATAGACTTAAAGTTGGTAAATACTTAAAGATGTTTTCACAACGGCAGCAGCTAAAGCCAATACTTACAAAAAAATCTGTCCAAATCAGCCTCTAGAGCTCATCTTCTTAACTCTTAGTAATTATTCCTGTCCCCCAGCCAAATCCTGCACCAGGCTACAACTTCTAATAATGACGATATAAAGTATCGTGAAGTAGGACACTTGACTAGAATTTGTTTCATATTCCTTTCCTTTCCTTTCATATTCCTTTCTTTTTCCAAGCCATTTGGTGAACGTATATGCCAACAGACGGAATAGAAGTTTCAGCCCACAGGTGATTGAATATGACCTTGTCGAATTACATTATCCTATTTTGCGGTTCTGCGGAAATAGTTCAATGTTGCAGAAACCTATTTCCAAGTACCATATGGCTAGAACAAAGAGATCAATTGGCATGTTTTGCTATTGATCTCAAATTTGAGGATTACTTTTATGCAGATAATGGTAGCCCCTTCTCAGTTTAGTAGATGTCAATGCATGGAGTGATTTTTAACGCTGATGTTTATAATAAGGACGGTTTGCTGAAGCCTTACTTACATATGTTGCAGTGTACATGGACTGGACATTTCTTCTTCTGTTTCTTGTTCTTTGTAAAGTTTTTTGTTTTTTTTATTGTTACTTTTTCTTCATTATACAAAATGACAGTATTTACTTGTAATTTACAATACAATCCTCAAATACATGAAACACAAACACAAAGCATCACATTTATGGTGCCTAAATCTCCGCTTACATGGCACCTATTCTAACAGTATTCTTCATTTGATAATTATTCAGATAATTGTTTAAATACTCTCAACTCTAGAGTTGGTTTCCAGCCAGGGTGTCCAAATCAACCAAAATGTATCCATTATTTGGTTTGCGGTATAATATCCCTTTTTTTTATTAAGGATTTATAACCAATCTGATTAATAACCTCAGTCCACAATATTTCGACGTCTTGCTTCTATTTCCAGGCAATGATAATTTTTATCTCTACTTTTAGACGACAGCATGTCTAAGACGAAATGAAGAAGAGCTCTTTCCACCTTGGAAGAGACCTCCGTTTAAGTATGTTTCAAAATACAAACAGTTTCTGCCACGTTACCAATCACACTGCAAGACCACCATATGTATAAAAAGGATCTCTCCTGGTCTTTATTGCCTCATCAAATTGATGGAAATTTAATAGCAGATTTAGATATTGTAAGGGGAACTAAATACCATCTATTTAGTACTTTAAAATGTAATTCCTGAAAATTAAGACAATTAGTTGTTTTCCCAACTTAAAACCACCTACTTCTACAAGCATCTAATTCCACCTCGATCTTCAATTCTCTCTGCCATGAGCCAAGTCCTCATAAAGGATTTGGGTTTATCAACAGTAAAAGTCTATGCTATCTTTTAAGTAGGCGATTTTTATTTCTATCATTAAACATCATATCCTAATAAAGGTCAAAATTTAAGTCTTTAGATTTAAAGAGCTCTTTCCAGTTATTTAGGGTTATTTACTAAAGTGAAAAGAATTGTGAATTCAAAGTGAATTTCAAATGTAAGGATAAAATAGTCATGTTTCCACTTCAGTTAATTTGTCCCTAACTTTGAAATTCACATTGAATTCCTAAGTGAACTGTTAGGAATTCAAAGTGAACTTCAATTTTTAGGACAAATTAACTGAACTGGAAACATTCATCTTGTGAAGATTAATTTTCAATTTGCCTGTTTTCACCAAATTGTTTAGATTCACTCAATGAATTCATTTTAGATCCCTGACAAATTGCAATTTCCAGGATCGTTCATCATGAATTAAAAGTGAATTCCTGATCATTTCTATATTAGAGAATGACACTGAATAAACTCAAAGAAGTCAAAGATCAGGCACACGCTGGTTATCTGAACTTAAGCATCTGATTGATCTGTATGTTAGCACTAGCAGAGGATCACAAATTTGGTTATTTTTTATATGCTAATCTGTGTTTTAAAACATCATATATTGTACATTATTGCACAAGATTATATTTTGTATCTTTAGTTTTATTATAGGAGTTTCTTTTTTTTTTATAAATATTTTTTTATTGTAATTTTACAGAAAGTTAAGCATATACGTTCAACAGCATTTTTTAATTATTTCATACAATATGGTAAATTAAATTGTTCCATTGCATTTCTAGGTTTCTAAGTGGCAAAAAGACCAGGGGCTTTAGTCCAAGGGTAAATTTTGTAGCCACTCCCATATATATTGACTTGAGCCCCTCCTAAAATGAGCCTTCTACCACACACCAAGACTAGGGCTAAATACTGTGTTCTATATATCAGAATTATAATATTTGTAGAATTTTATAGAATTCTGTAATAGAAAATTGAGAGTATTACATGAACCTGTGTTACTAAACTCCACATCTGCTCTTTTAACCCGAAGTTAAACTGTATTAACCCTTCAACCCCACTATATTAAGACACCATAGCTATATGTGCACAATGTGCCACATAATTAACTCCAAATATGGTGCATTTAAGTAGCACTGTCATTAATGATATTACTTCTCTCTCCATATTTCAGGAGGCTAGGGTTAGCAATGAAATTGTAACAAAATTAGACCTGGGGCTTTTCAGGACCCCACTTTGGATTCAAGCTCCTGTCAGTCACCCAGCAACACCCCTAAATTTGTACACCAATATGTTGATAATGTTGCATCTGTTAATAACTGATTCTTGATTTATTCCATTTATAATTATTGTATTACTTTAAAATACAATTCAGTGCACCAAATGAAACTGAACTATAAGTGTTTCCCTCTATTAAAACATTACACAAAGATGAGGTATATACTACTGAAAAGCTAATGAGACAGAGACATACTAAAACTCAAGTACCTGATGTGGATAAAAAAAATGATCATATTTCAGGTTTCTTTTCATTCTCTTTGGCAAAAAATAATTCCCATAGTATACAGTATTTTTAAATATCTAGTCTTATTGAATATGACATACTGAACATTCTCTATCTTCCAAGAGTATAACCAATGATCCTTAAAATAACTTTCTTATAAGTCTCACTTTCATGTGCTCAGTGTTTAATATATGTACTGGGCTTGCCAAATATCTAGCTATGGTATAAATTTAGATATTATTTACACTACCTGTATTAAGCTATTGTATATATTAATTATACCACCTGCATTAAGGTTCTCATTTCATTCAGTAGTCTCTTGTGGAAAAAAAAATACATCTATCTCTGAATGCATGTACTAATGAAATACACAAATTGCTTCCAATTTTCACATACTTATTGGGGTGTATTTCTCAAACAGATCTGATCTAAAAAGTGGTGCAAAAATTAAAAAAGGGTGGAGTCACCAATGGAATGTGTTACCATCTAACTAACTTCCTCTATTCCCTCTGGCTCCCTCGGAATGTACTATAATGTATTTTTATATTACTATATATACACATAAAAAATAAAAAAAATTTATATATATATATATATATATATTAAATTCTGTATCTCTCTCTCGCTCTATCTCTGTCTCTCTCTCTATATATATTTATTTATATATAAATAGAGAGAAATAATCAATTACTATGTAGAATTTATAGAATTTGCTGAATTTAAATAGATATATATATATATATATATATATATATATATATATATATAATTTAATTCTACGTGTATATTTATGTAATCTTTTTACATAATTATGTAATTATATTAACTACAATTTGAGGAACCTGCTTGACAACCTAGGCAGAAAGTCCAGAGAATTTAATTAGCAAACCCTATATTTAACCCTGTAACTTTCCAAAACATCAGACAACTTGTACATGGGGGATACTGTTGTACTTGGGAGACTTCACTGAACACAAATTTTAGCTTTTAAAACATGAAAACATATCACAATGATGATACAATCAGTGAAAGTTCAGTTTTTCTGTGAAAAATGCAAAAAACAAATATGAACGCTAACTCTGGCCAGCGTTTGTGACAAAATGGATTCTAAAAAAGACTGGACATGCCCCATTTCTAATATCCTGGGTTGGCTACATTTTCAAATGGTTTGCCATGATGGGGGTAATTATCATGCTTGGGCTGCCATACAGTCTCAAAGGCAACATTACCAATCAGGCAAATTTCAATGTGGAAAAACAGAAATGGGCAGGTCTTATATTTAACCCTGTAACTTTCCATAAAATCTGTATATGGGGGTACTGTTGTACTTGTGCAAATATGTGTATTTTGTTGCAGTAAAAACTAACAGTATTATGACAGTCACAGTTAAAAATCCATGCAGGGGGACGGGGCCTGACCGCAGAGCTGAGAGGACGCTAGCCTCAGCAGCTCCGGCAGCTATCAAAGAATAAAGCAGATTTTCACAGCCAAAACTGCAAACAATTGTGACAAAAAGCCACCAAACATGACACAGAGAGGAACAATATGATACCACCCAAGCAACATTACGAGCAAAATCCACTCGGTAAAGGTCAAACGGTCGCTTTCCCAACTCCACACTAAGCCGACTCTGCATACATGGGTCTACATTCTTCTCCCCCCCCGGACCGGTGGGGTTATCCCGGTTTGCCTTCACACAGAGAGCACTCACCTATGAGACGCTCCAGGGTGCATCTCGGACCAGGAGCCACGAGGCCGACGGCAAGATAGCCGACAGCACCGCAGCTCTCAATAAGCAACAAAATGCAAGCGACTGGGCAGCGGCTTTTAAGGCAAAATTCTACGCCATATGCAGGCGATTCTGAAGCCTCCTGCACCGACACCGGACAAAACAAAATCACGGACTCTGGTTTCCTTTCAGATCCAGCTGGGACACCCGGCTACCCCCTCTCCAACGTGGAAGCAGGGGAACTCCGAGACGGTGAAAATACAAAGCCCTGACTCCCCTTCTGGTACACCACAAGCATTCCCCACACAGGATGCTACAAGCAGGCAAAGCCAAGGGGAGCCCCGAGCAGCAAGGCAGAAATCACCACCACTGCCGATACGCCGAGCCCCTGCAGAAGCTCCGCGAGTACGCCTGAGCCTACCCCACCGATATGCTGCGACTCAGCGTTGGCCTCCACGACCGAACTGCGCAAGAAACAGACAGCGGACCAAGGGGCTAAAGAAACCTACTAACCTCCATGCGTGTGGGCCCAGCACTGCAGGCCCAGAGGAGCAAGGTATGCAACCACCTGTTCCGCTTCTCCACCTCCCCAGCCAGCTACACTGGTTCAAGCAAGGGCCACTACACCCGATACTCTTGTACTACCGGATCACTGACCCCCCACTCATGGGCATTGGCTGAAGGGACCTACAACAACGCATATGAACTCCCACAGCTGCTACTTACTTCTGCGAGATGCTTGATCCAAATGTTGGTTGCCTCTCTTATCATCACTAAGCTTAGCTAGAAATGTTTTATGTCTTTTGTTTTCTTTGCATGGTCTTATGCCTTTCGTTATACACCTAAAAATTGAGCATGTTCTCCCTAAATGCCCTTTTCTATGTCAGCCATTTGAAGAGGATATATCCATTGAGTAACACATGCAACCAGTTACTTTTTACTGTATGTCTCTACATGACTCTAACTAGCTTAGGTACCAGTGGTATAATTCTCCTTAATTTGTCCTAGCATGTTGTCAAGCAATTTTCATGATCTATTAATCACCATGTCCGGCAGTGCCATTGCCTAGCCTGATATTTAAACGTGCCTTCTTGTGGGATTATGTGTATTTCTTGTTACCCAGCTGTTGTGCCAGTATTGGTTCGGCAAGCCGAACTCCCCTTACATTCAATTACTCTCATGCTTATCTGGAGGACGCTCATGGTCCACACGCTTAATTTTGGACCTTTCATTTTAACGTGTATGCCTAGCTTGACCCTTTATGTTTTTCCTCGCTCACTCTACATGCATAAATAGTATGCTTAAATCAAGGAACCAATAAGAAATGTCTTTCTAGATATGCCAGTTTAACGTGATGCTACCACCATATTGTAAAATAGTGCCTGTTTATTCTTGCCTACAATGTTACACCTTTGAGTACTCAATTGCCAGTCATTCTCTTGTGGCATGACATACATGTATGTGTGCGCTGCAAAAATAAAGAATATAAAAAATAAATTTTAAAAAAGCCATGCAGAACTTGAAAAAATAATATTTCTTAATATCACAACATTTTGTTAGATTTTATTCACATCAAATTATATTTAATATATAAATATTTGATGTAAAACGTAATCCCAGTTTCTCCTGAACTTACATGATATATAAGTGTGGGTGACATGAAAGAGGTAAATTATGGTTAAACAGACAAATTCTAGGGTTTGTTTTAGTTCATAACTTGTACAATTGGCTTCCTCCTTAAGGGTTTAATAACAATAGCAAAAACAAATAGAAACAAACCTCCTGCCACTACAAATCTAAAACATCGGTAGAACAGGGAGCACAGATCTGCTCAATCAATGCGTTTTCCTGCCCTGTTCCTTTACCTTCCACCATTCACTATATGACTGAATGCACTGTGGTACAATTTCATACCAACACAAAATAGAAATTACAGGGAACATGATGTTTTAGGCCCAACTAATCAAATAATACAACGTAATATAATCACTAGATAACGTTCTAAAGAATGCTGTTAACCCCTTAGTGCCCAAGAGAAGAACTTCCTCCCAATCCCAACATACAAACAGGGATATCAACATCTAGTATTTGATACAGGGGCAATTAAGCAAAAGCACATATATAGAGAGATATGAATACAGTGTTGCAAGTGCAACACAAGTAACCAGTAAACCTTAAAGTGAAAATTCAATAATGCAGATATGTCGTAGGATCCTAATAGGAAAGGGCACAGAATCCCACTTAGTCGAATTCAACTATCTGCTCAACTATTGCTAGATTAGGAAAAGTCTGTGCTTGGCATAATTACCTACCAATCCCTCCACTGTCTCCCAAAACCCCATAACTGCAACCATCCCAGCTCATAGTGTGAGCTGTATTAAAATAAGCAATGACCCAGATTATTTATTGGCTCGACTAGGCTGGACTTAGTGGCTTGAGACCTGGGGGTACCCTAAGAGGAAGCACAGCCCTATCAGATTGGAGGCCAGCCTTAGGCTTTCAAGCAGCCTGTGCAAAATACTGGAAGGACACCAGGGCACTCAAGCCTCATAACTACGGCAGCGGGCTATACTGAAGCCGGTACTTGACTATTTCTTTAAGATCATGAATGTCTTTGAATAAATGAAACAAATATATAGTTTGTGTGTGCCACTGGCGGATCCAGAGCCTTATTTTGGGTGGGGCACACATTATCTAAAGAAACAATCTAGGCACAATAACCACTACAGCTCTCTGTAGTGGTTATGGTGCCAGGAGTGCCGTGGACCCCTCCCAGAGTAGATAGTCAAACTGCTTGACAATTTACCTGGGGTCTGCCAAGATAGGGGCTGACGTAGGGGATAGGGCCTCTAGTTAAGTGTGTGTGTGTGTTTGTGTGTGTATGTGTACGGAAGGCATTCAGTCTGTGAGGGATGCAGGGTGGGTATGGGAGGCAGTGTGTGTGAGGGGTGTAGAGAGTGTGTGTATGTACAGGAAGCAGTGCATGTGCGAGGGGTGCAGTGTGTGTATGTGGTACAGTGTGTGTCTGGGGGTGCAGTGGGAGCACTGTGTGTAGGAGGGGCAGTGTGTGTTTGTATGACGGGTGTAGTGTGTGCATGGGAGTGCAGTATGTATATGTGGGGTGCAGTGGGAGCACTTTGTGTATGGGGGTGCAGTGTTTGTGTGAGGGAGCACTGTGTGTATAGGGGTGTAGTGTGTGTGGGGGGGGAAGTGTGTGTGGGGGTGCAGTGTTGGTATGGGGGAGCACTGTGTGTATGGGGGAGAAGTGTGTGTGGGGGTGCAATGTGTGTATGGGGGTACAATAGGGGCAGCGTGTGTATGGAGGAGAAGTGTGTGTATGTGGGTGCAGTGGGGGGCAGTGTGTGATAGATTATGTATGGGGGTGCAGTGGGGCCAGTGTGTGTGGTGGGGCAGTGTGTATATGGGGGGTTGTGGGGGCATTGTGTCTATGGGGGGCAGTGTGTAGATGGGAGGCTATGGGGGCAGTGTGTATATGGTGGTCTGTCTGTAAATGGGGGCAGTGTGCATATGGAAGGCCGTGTGTATATGGGGGGCTGTGGGGGCAGTGTGTATATGGGGGTTGTCTGTATATAGGGGGCAGTGTGTATATGGGGGGCTGTGGAGGCAGTGTGTATATGGGGAGCTGTGTGTATATGGGGGGATGTGGAGGCAGTTTGTATATGGGGCTGTCTGTATATGGGGGCAGTGTGTATATGGGGGGCAGTGTGTATATGGGGGGCTGTGGGGCAGTGTGTATATGGGGGGATGTGTGTATATGGGGGACTATGGGGACAATGTGTGTTGAGGGCAGATTAAAACAAATGTGTTTTTTTTTAAATAAAAAAAAATATTCTTTATTTCCCCCCTCCCTTCTTACCTTTGCCCAGGGAGGGGGGATTGTGAATCCCTGGTGGTCCGGTGGAATCCCTGGCGGTTCTAGTGGGGAGGCAGCTCCTGAGGCTAGAGTTCACTCTCGCAAGAACAGAGCATTGCCATGGTAACTGCGGCAACACTCCGTGCTCGCAAGCTAGAGCTCCCGGCTCTCCTCTCCCTCCTGTGCCGGCTGCCCAGCAATGTGCCTGCGGACCAGTGAGGGAGATCTATGACAACATACAAAGATATGCAAAATGTTTAACGGGTAGGCAATCGTTGGCACTCCAGATGTTGTGGACTTCATCTCCCCTGTTGCATTGCCAGCATTATGGATGTAAGTAAATTATGGAAGAATTATGGAAGAATCTGCAGTGTCATAGGTTGCCTATCCTTGAACTAGATGAACACAAGTCTTTTTTAAACTTAAATTACTATGTTATTTTGTTAACTATATATATGTTTTCTCAAAATCAAGATTAATTTATTAATTAATAGTAGATTTAAAGGAATACTTCAAGCACCATAACCACTACCACTTGCTGCCCCCATCCCACTCCCAATCTAAGTAGTCTAACCATCGTAGGATAGTTTGACTTCTTACCAGGGGTCTGCTGCTTGCTTGGTACAACTCCTCATCTAAACTAAAACATGAGATCCAGATCCAGACTTTATGAAATGTGTGCCGTGTATACATGTGAATGTGTGTTTATATATGTGTATCTGTGTTTCTGTGCATATCTGTGTATCTGTGTGTGAGAGTCTGTGTGTGATTGTAAGTGAGAGTGAGTGGCCTTGTTTGGCTGAGAGTTTGGTGTCTGTATGTTTGTTACTGAGTGTCAGTGTTTGACTGTGAGTATGGTGTCACACACAATAATAAATTGATGACACCTACCTAAAGCCTCACCCCTGTTCCTCCCCAATTTCACCACTTAATATGCCTCTTGGATAACTCACAGCTACTTATATACACATGCTAATACATATACATACACAAAGACATGCACAAGCATACACAGGCATGACAGGCACATAGAGGTACAGAAAGGTACACACAGGCACACACAGGCACACACAGGCACATACAAGCACAGACAGGCACACACAGTCACAGAGAGATGACATAGACAGACACAGTCAGGTGCACACATTCACATACAGACACAGGCAGGCACACACAGCCACACACATACAGAACAAGCAAATACAGGTACACATAGTTACTGTCAAGCATAGACAGGAACACAGAGACACAGAAAGGCACAAACAGACATACACACAAGCATTTATACATATTTATATACTGTACACAATAAAAGGATGTTTCTGTACCCTGCCCTCAAAATCACTATTTCAGCTGGTCACAAGCCCACTGTTGGGAGAGCATTCAGGAGCCGCCAGCTCAGCATTTCATTGCCTGCCAGTCATCTCATATGCTCCTCATGCTGCCGCTCTTCTCTCCCTGCCTACACTGGTCACCTCAGTGAGACTCAGCGGTGAGTGGAACACAGACAAAGAATATGAGAACTCTGAGAAGGGACAAAAGCTTAGAGAAACTCAGTAGCTTGCTCTTCAGTAAATCTCCACTCAGATCTCAAAATATTGTTTTGCTCACTTGTGCCATTACAGAAAGAATATATTTAAAGCATATCAGACTAATCCCACCCGTAAGGGCATTCGAGAACCACAATGCCAGTGAGTTCTCACTGCACGAGAGATACAGAAACCCCAGACGATCGTTTTGGCCTTCTTTGGGAATCATTTGGGCCTCATTAGTGAGGTGTATCTGATATGCCTATAGGCACAGTGAGCACAGGCTCCACGTCTGGATTACCCATTTAACTTGGGGAGAGCTAAGTTAATGCATTGCAACAAAAACAAAGAATACAAGAACTCTGACAACGGACAAAAGCCTAGAGAAACTCCGTAGCTTGCCCTTCTGTAAATCCTTGCTCAGGTCTCAAAATAGTTTTTACTTACTTGTACAATTAAAGAGAGAACATCTCAGAAGTAGAAGAAGAGCAGTGATAGAGGTACACACAGGAAATATAACACTCTATCATATTCCCTGTGTGTTTCTATCATGTTACTGCTTCCGCTCCTGACTGACTCCTAGATCAGGGGTAGGCAATCTTCGGTACTCCGGATGTTTTGGACTACATCTCTCCTCATGCTTTATCAGCATTACAGCTGTACGAGACAACTGACTGTTTGTACTAACAGAACAGGCTCCATTAAGGATATCCAGGGAGTTGATAAGCTTGCCCAAAATGATGATTAGTGCATAGGAAAGGTGCTGCCTACAAATATGCCGCATACAAAGATTTGTAGTGTGGATGTTAAGAGTGGACAATAGAAGGTCATTGGCGGAGTGTATAGCCAATGCGTGTTCATGTGAATTACTGAGGCAATATAATGAGGTGTACAGTTGTTAAGAGCTTGGAAGATTGGTGTTTTGAATTGGGATGGGATTAGAAAGCCAATATAAGGATTGGAAAATGATGAAGTTTGTGAAGAGTAACTGACAAGCAAGATTGATCTGACAGCAGTAATTATAATAGTCTGTAGCATGGGCTTTGAAAAGAAAAAAGAATTAGAAGTGAGTTACAGTAGTAGAGGCAGGAAATGAACAATGAAGATGTGCTTTGGTTTCATCTTGCTTTAGAAAGGGACTAATATGAACAGTTTTTTCAGGGACATTAAATAAAAGGATTTGGAGACAGAATATAGGCTAGAGAACAAAGGACACTGAGACAACTTGCAAAACTTGCAAAGTCAAGTTAATGGGCCTACTATTGGCCCACGGGAAGAGAGACAAAGAAGGGTTAGCATTCACAATTGAGAAGATAAGATACTCTTTTTTTTGGAGAATTAAAATTAAGAAATTGGGTACACGTCTATTTATAGACAGAAGATATCTATTTAGAGACAGAACTAATGACACGTTCCAAATGGGCAGGAGAGAGTTCAGACTTGTAGTGGTAAACCTGGGTGTTGTCAGTAAATAGACAACACTCAAACTCAAAGGAAATTATGAGGATACCAATAGCGGCAATATAAAAAGAAAATAGAAGATTATTATGGAAGTATGACAACCTTTTGTCTTTAGCAATTGAAGATATTAACTTTATACTTGAGACTCCATTTGGCTATGACTCTACAAAGGTTACAACAGGAGGAGTCATCACTATTTTTTTACTTTCTGTGGTAATTTTGAACACAGATAGAGATAACATTTGTTAAGATGGGATGCTGTACCCTCTTTATTTACACTTTCAACGATTCTGTGAATTAAATGTAACTTTTACATAACTCCTTTGGCATTCTCAATAATTGGAGATCAAAATGAAACATAACGTTAAAGATCACATAGCTAATAATGTCTTCGTATACATTATTGAATGGATGTTGGTCAATTTTATTTTCCAGTTTCATGGACTTTGGTTTTTATAATTTTTTTTTTTTTTTTTTTGCATTCATTCTGTACTGGACTGTTGTTTATTTTCTGCACCCTTGAACTTCATATCCAGCTGCGAAGCAATGTAAGTGCTAAGTAACTATAATTTGTTATAACTTCAGGAGATAATAGATGGAGACCCACTGCTCTCTAAAAATGAAAAATGCTGTCCATTTAGAGTTTTGTAAAAAGCCCATAGATTATCTTCAAGCCTTCGGGGATAATGGTCTCTGGAGAGGAAAGCCAAAGGTAGAACTTTTTGCCTTCGGTGATATGTTATATTTGGGGGGAAAATAAATGTTGGATATGAAAGAACGATCTTAATTTAACCATCTACCGTTTTACGTTAGGACCTATATGACCTACCATTATTGGCCATAAGTGCCACAGTATGCACTTAGTATAATAGAGCAGCACATCACATACTTTGTATAAGTTAAATTATATTTCATGTACTCTCACAAATGCTGCTCTTAGAAAATGCTGTGATTTCAAACACGTTAGTGCTAATCACAATGCACTTTAGACAAACATTATTATTGCTTTTTAACTTCTAACAAACTTTGTATTGTATAAAAAATTGTCAGGAACTGTTTTTTCTTTTTACTTGTTAAATTAATGCTTGCTACAAGCGAACATTTGAGAAATACAAAATCGCCAACGGTCCCTGAAAAAAAAAAAAAAAATCCCTGTCCAATTCTCCCTCCAGAACTGACCAGAGTGCTGCTTTGTGTGGAGTGATTACTCTTACCCACAGAGACAGCGAGGGAGTAGTCTACAAAGAAATGGGTGTTTTGTGGCTCTAATCATTAGAAAACATTGCCTTATTATCATTTAGCTCACATCCTTAAAGAGTTGTAGTTTGCAAAGTTGTGAAGTAGCTTTTGCTCTGTACGTCAGCATGTGTTAAACTTGCAAACCAAGCTGTGAGCTTAGTTTCTTTGTTCTGCTGGGAAGAGCCCAAAGAGAAAGGGAGGGAGAGGACATGAGCCAACAATGAACTCCTTCAGCGCTGGAGGTTGCAGCCCCATTGGGTACCTGCAGGACTTACAGTCTTTATAACTCTCTCCAAAGTGATGATAGTAGAGCACTGATCTCAGTTTGAGAATAACTTGTTAACTTTAGAGCTTCGTGTCTGTTACCAGTCCAAAATATTTCTTAAGAAGAAAAAAAGCCACCAGGAAAAAAAAAAGATCACCATCCAGCTTGTTTTAGGTAAGTGACACAATTCTCTTCTTTGTTGTCTTCCATTGTTTCATTTTAGTGCTATGTTCCTTGTGTGATCTAAGCGGGTTATTTTCACAGAACATAAACTATATGTATTCAAATCTAGATGTATAATATATATTTTTTAATCAGAAACATAACAAACAACTCAAACTGTCTGTATTAAATATATAGTCAACAAAGTAAAATGCCAAGTTCATTTTTAAAAAAAAAGTTCAAAAGTGAATACAAACTTCTTAGCTCCAATCTCTCTAGTACTTTAAACAAACAAAGTAGGTATCAAGTAACAATAAATAATATGACTTAAAAGAAAACACCACAGACCCTATTCCTGCTATGGCTGTATTACTTTTAGGATGAAACAAAAGCCAGAGGGACCACAGGAACTGTAGTTTAAGGGCTATGCCTTTAAAGGCTGAGTGTTTGTTTTGAATTCACTCCTCCTCTCTCTCTAGTGCTGGAACGTGCAGTTTGTAAGCAGAAAGGACTCCACAAGCTCACTACCAAAAGCAAAAGCAACTTTGTATTTTTGGTCCTCTGTCCTACCTGAGGTTAAACCCTGTCCTTCACCTTGCATGATGCAGATGGCGTGTGTAGCTAAACAGAGCAAAGTACAGTGAAAATGGAAAAGTGCACAGTTGCTGTGGATACCCATCCTCATCATTGCCCAGCACTTCTAGTTTAGTGGGAGGTGCCTGTTTTTGTTTTTAAATAGTTGTTCTTTGGAGTGAGTGAGGGAAACTTCGCTGGGCTTAAGGGAGCACCTTCTCTCCTGAGGGTCCCCACTCATGCAGCTGCTGCTGAGGCTGCTGCCGTTTGTGCAACAGGTAGGAGGGTGGACCGCCCAGATCATCCCTTTGTTTGTGAACTTAGGTCCAAGCACAGTGATCTGTGAGAGGGGAGGGACGGGACAGTAGGGTGACTGCCTCTATCACACCTTAACTAACATCTCCATCACGCTGTGCTGCCTTTATGTACTAATCTCCTTGTCATAAGCCCTAGGCATATATTTACTAGGGGTGGATCAAGGTCAACAATGGGGTAGGACAGTCCAGAAGATGAGTAGGCAGACAAAGGGCAGCTACAGAGTGAGTGAGTCATCAGAGCTCCAGCTAGATTTAGTAAAGTTGTATTATTATTATTACCAATGATTTTCCATTATTAATATTATTTTAGTTTGCAGTGTTAAGATGGAGTTGTTTCTGGAATGGGGCAAAAAGTTGAGTGTTCTGAAGTAGAAGGGACAGCAGTGCAATTGGTGGGTGATGTTGTGTGCTTCTGTTTGGAGGAGACAAGGGAGGAGGGCGAGGGAGGGAGCACAGGGAGAAACCTGCAGTTCTCCAGCTCTTTGTCTGCTCCGAGAAGTTGAACAAAAGGAAAACTCTGAAGAACTCTTTATCTGCATATCTAACAGTCACTCCATCTCTCACATGCTTTGCTGTGCTCGTCTTTTTCAGGAACCCCAGCAGCTCTCACACCCCAGGCTCATTGTTACCTGGATAAGTCACAAACAAAGGTTTTGCAAGTTTTCCTTTTCCGAGGTAAGTTGCAATTTTTGAAAAGTGGGATGTGGGTGTGGGATGAGATCAGGTGGATGTGTGAAAGGTAACAGGGGGCTTGTGGATCGGAGCCTTTTTTTTTGCTAGTAAAATGCCTGCATGCTTTGTCTGTTTACATTGCAATGAATGGGGTTTACAGTATGTTTAAAAACTTTCTAGGGTATTTAAGGTTACATTGGACTGACATACACACTGAGGATAGATCTTATGAGGGATATATGAAATTAACTCTGAAATCTATGCATTGTCTAGAAACAATAGCTGGGGGGGGGGGGTTAAAAGAAAACATATATATATATTAATTTATTTATATATATATATATATATATATATATATATATATATATATATTACATTGTCTCAATATTGGTTTGAGAGTATGTAAAGTTCATAAACTTTTGTTAAAGTTTGACCTTCCTGTAAGCTTTTGTTATGCGCAGAGTGACTATGAATTTTCTGAATTTCTTTTTGCATTTTGTTTCTATTAAAATATTTTCCTTTGTGCGCACTTGTACTTTTAGCACCATACTTTTTTTTTTTATTATTTATTTTTTTGGTTTTTATGGAAATTATCTTTTGAAAAGTTGACCTAAGATTTTGACAAAGTGGTAAATTCTTAACAAAAACATTTGAAAAGTTTCGTAATAAGAAATAAATCACTTATTGTGTATCACAATAGTTTTTTTTTGGTTTTTTTTTTAAATATTTTTTTTTCTTAATTAAAAAATAAGTTAATATAGTAACTGTGAGAGCTCTCAGTTGCCAGATGGGAAACTCTAAATCTGCCATAGTGAATAAGTTAAAGAGGCAAACAAGGTCCCTGTTGACTGTATATACCAATATATCTCTTAATAGATCCCATTGTTCTCAGTGATTGACGCACTTAGGTCAGAAAGTTACAACAGTCCTTTTATAGGGCGAGATCTCTATTGTTTTTGAAGAGGAACACGGAAATAGTTAAAAATCTAAATTTTTGGCTGTGAACGTTTTTTTTTTATTTATTTTTGCATGTAGGTATTATATTTGGACATCATCTTTGTGGTTCAGAGTTTTTGATACCACATTAAAGGAACCTCTCCAGATGTTACATGTGAAGACTGTTGAGTTCAACAAAAGCACATGTATTCAACCATCTCAATAAAATATATCTGACCAAGAGAACATTTTTTTTTTATAACTAATAACAGTGTACACATTACAATGAAGTGTTCTAATATTTTCCAGACACCATTTAATTATATATGCATCCTCAGTGGTTACTTCTTAATTCCGTATGTGGAATTTCTACCAGTCTTTGAAATGGCACCAGTGGATACGGCAGACAATGAAATGCTATTGGCTGAAAGTTTTGAGCTAATTTATTCTTATATCAACTTCAGTATTATGCACCTCTAAAGCACATGTATCAAGCATAGCAATAACTATTTTTACTTATTCATTTTTTTATCTTCCCTAATGCGGTTATATCAAGGTGGAGATATAGACGGTCTCTTTTTTTTTTTTAAATAATCTTATTTTGGGTATATGTTTAATGCAGCTCTGCTGTTATACACTTGCACCATTCATTTATGTTTATTTTTCTTTCTTAAAGTATAAGTAAAAAGATGTTCAAAGTAAATGGTTAAAAAATTTAGAAATATTTCCAATTGTTTAAAATAGAAGATATATACTTAAAAAAAACGAAGCAAAAAGTGCTAATATAATTTGTATAACCCAGTATGTTTACACAATTACTGCCTCCGATGATTTTGTTTGTAACTTGCATTTTTTTATTTGTTTTTTTAATATAGTGTAATTATAATGGATACACTTATTATGGAAATGGGATTCGCAGTTTGGGGTTTAACGCAAAGATTTGATAAACGAAGGGACAATTCCTCGGATAACATACTTTTACCATGCTATTTTTTATATTTTCATGCCCTATCACTTTCGGATTAAACTTTTTTGCGAGAATATTTGGATTTACAAAATTGTTATTTTTGGGGAGTTTTGAAGAACATCAATAACAATTAATGGAATTAATGAAAGACCATATCGTCACATCTATGATACAACGTAAAGGTAACTGAATAATGGTTAATTACATTTTTCCTAACATTTTACCAAATAGTTTTCATTTTGTATTTATTTTCTACTGTAGGTGAGACATCATCAATTAATAAAAATGTCTTTATTGAAGATTTGGGAATAGTTTATCTTAATATATTTAGCATAATTCCACCAGCAACATGGAAGTTGAATAATTCGTATTATATACTGGATCTTTTTAGAAAGTGAATACGTAATTTCAGTTTTATTTTTTTTTTTTTAATTCAGGGTTTCATTAATTAGAAATGCTAAGTGTGTGGAAACCTTGACTTTTAGTATGACAATGTTTCTGGTTACTCATAAACGTGAATTTATGGCTGTACTATGGCTGTACCATGGTTTCTTAATATAATATTGCTGCTTTCCACCTTTAACCCCTTAAGAACCAATGGTATTCCTTGCCGTCATCAAAGTGGAGCCTTTCTGGGCCTGATGCCAATACATTATATCCTGCTTAACATATTTCCATACAACACTCATGACACTAAATTGGTGGGGTATTTGATTTTGGAATGGGAACGTTACAGAAAATATATCTTTGATTGCATAAAATCCCATTGGTCCTTCACGGGTTAAACATCAGGCATCTTTGATTTCATTTGTACCATTGTTAGTTGGTCTGTGGTCAAATACGATCACCTTTTGTGATCAGCTTGGGTTTTGCAGAATTGCTTTGAATTATGCTCATTATACTTGCTGTGCATCCTCTTCAAAACTTGTGCAGGACAATATGACTGTGTATGTGTCCTGAATTAGTGTATTGTTAAAAATCTGTACGTTCTAGAGTCTCTCTAATTCTGCATTGAGGGTGCATCTTCGTGTTCATTAATATTCTACAGTGAAGGCACATTCAAGACAGGACATTTATTCCTAACTGACAGACTAGCCTACACGGACCACGTTTTCATCTCCTTTCATATTTTAGATTAGCTTTGTGTTCTTCACAAACTGTATGTAGCAGAAGGGGCAGGTTTAAACAGGGGGAATCCCTCCCAACATATTTATGTATGTTTTTATGCACTCAAATGCTGTTATACATATATAACTGTTTTATTCTTGCCAATAAATAGTGTGCCCCCTGGCGGTTCTGCCTGGACTATGTTTTATCCCCTGTATGCCGCAATGGAGACACCACTGCCGCCTAAGACAGTGAAATGACAATCCCACTTGGCCCAGCATTATTCCACCCTTGTGTACCCCACCAATCATTTATTCTACACTGCCTTTTAATCTATGCTGACTTTGGATAGTCAAGTGGCCATACATTTTCTACTGATAGTTCTTCAATGAGTGTTCATTGCTAATCTTTGCCAATCTAGCTCTTTTGTACCACATTTCCCAAAATGCTCAGCCAGACAGCTATTGGCAGTTTGTGCTTCGAAAATGAATTGAAAAACCTGAACTAATTTTAGATTCTGGTTGATGGGTGCTTTACAGAAGCTTTACAGGGTGCTTGCTGGGTGCTTTACAGAAGCTGTTTGCCCTAGACTGTTTTCTGCCTCTAAACTGTGTTTGTGCCTTACACTGCCTAGTGATATTGTGGACAGAATGCATCCTTCTGTTTGATTAGCTTTTGGTGACTCACTAGCCATGGATTACATAATATACAGGAAAATGGTAATTGTATTACTATATATAGAAATAATATTAATAGCAGGCAATGAGGAACTGAAACATATTTTTGTTGGTCACATTAAGTGCGATGCAAAGACACTAGCCCTTTTGTGTTGAAAACATTTTCCTCTTCCGTTCTAGCCTTGTCCCTTTTTATTTGTGGAAACAACCTTAAATTGTTAGTAGCAGATCTAAGGCTGATGGATGCCATGAGATACTTCTCCTTAACAGAATCTTTCATTTGTCTGAAGAGGAATTTTCGATGTGCAGTAAATTCTGAAGCAGTATATATCGCTACTCCTTCTCAGTTGTTTTGTATAATGGCTACAAAGCTCTGTCTGAGAAACACCTCATTAGATCACAAACGATAATTGTTCTAAGACGATACTCAGAATAAGATAATTAATAAAGAAGAACACATGGGTGGAGCAAAAACCCTTGTAACTGTGCATCAGTAATTCCATCCATGATGCAAGCCTATCAGAGAAGGTAGTATGCCAAAAATTTGGATTAAATGCAGAGATAAATTTGCAAGAGACAACAATGCACTATGTTTATTTTTCATTCACGACGGAAGGATTTTCACAATGGTCTTTTCAATAGAAGACTCAGAACCTGTAAAATAAATAGAATGTTGAGCAATGACAGTTTTCACAGTTGCCAAATACACAAAGTCGACAATATTTTAGATCTACAATATAATTCACGATGGTGTTATAGCAAAATGGATCAAAAGGTATTGGGTAGATGTTTAAACTCCGTAGTTATAATGTCGAAACCATAGGTTTCACTTATATCTAACCTCATTTCATTGAATGAAGAACTGAATAATTGACTAACTGGCTGATTGCCCCTATAGCTCATTTAGGTGTTTCTATAGGCTTATATCTAGAATAGGTGAGACAAGATTCGTTACAGTATGTGTGTGTTATTTAATAAATAAAAAAGAACTGGGTAAATGTATAATGCTGTGTCATGATTTTTTTTTTTGCAATATAACTGAAATAGGCATTCTAATATATATCTTGATCCTTTTTTCCTATTTGTAATGAAATATTTTTAACCCTTGGCATCTTAAAGTATTGTGTCTATAGCACATGGAGAGTTAACTGAGCGAAGTGATTTTTTTTTTTTTTCTTATTGTCAACCAGCAATTGTATGAGTTTTTTCCCACATCATTACTCAGCGAAAAAATGTGGCAAGCCTTTTTTGGCACCGTTTCTATATAACAAGCATTGCATGGGGCTTTCTGCAACTGTAGTTATGTGCAATTTGGTTTTTCTTCTGTTCATATAAAGGGCAACCGATCTTACCATAAAATTTGGCACTACATAAAATAATGTTCTCTACGGAATGCTCTTTGTTTGACCGTTATGGCTTTTCATGGCTTTTTTTGTTTATCTTTTTAACTGAATATAAGGCACGCTGTGCCAATCTCATACCAACAATGCGTTTTTAATACATCAGCCAATATTTTCATCACCTTTTACCTAAATTCCTTCTAGGAATGCCGTAGAATTATATACCAAGCAGGCGGCATTACAAATGACTTTCCCCTATTTTAAAAGATGCTATTTTGAATGAGTTTGAAAGAACCAATGCCTAAGTCTGCACACCACTTAGCTTTTGTGTTTCTACAGTTATGTAAAATGCAACCCGCTTTTGTACTGTATGTGAATGGCCGCACTGTTTTTTCTTCTTGCTTCTTTCTTTTAACTCACTAATCAAACTGTAGAAGAAGTGTCCTAGAATGCTCTCAGTAATGTTAGATAATTTGTTTGCGGTGTTTAGAAAATCGGGTTTATAGAGATGTGGATTCCTTAATTTAGTTTTACTAGCTTTGAACAAGAAGCACCTTTTTCCACCTTCTGTTTCAAGGTGTATATATTGTTATCACAATACGCATTGCTTCCAATCGTAGTCTTCTGTGGATGCGTACCTGTTTGTAAATGCACTTACTGTTGGCATATCCATGCTCTTATCTTACGTTGATTACCACTTAAATGTTCTCTATATTATATCACAAATACACAGAATGATATGGGCAATAGATTTTTAACAAATTAAAAAAAAACAGTAATATAACAAAAAAGTGAGATGACAAAAGAATAACACGTATTCAAGTATAAGGACTATACTATAAGTGATTTTGTTAACAATGGAAAACGTATTGGTTTTATTGAATGGAAATATTACTTTCATTGTTTACCTTTTTAATTACAAACCTGTCATAATTGAGGATGAATGAAGGCTCTATTAGCAATTCAAATGGACCTGGCTAAAACTGAAGAGAATGCAATAAATGCCTTTGTGTGAAACCCAAAAAGCTAAATCTGGGTTCCTGCATGAATTCACATATAATATGTTCATAATGATATAAAAATCATACAAAAATATTTGAATGTAGAATAATAAGAGCACGTTGCAGTTTGTTCTTATTATTTATTTTTATCCCCTATGATATTATACATTGTTGGGAGTATTTTGAGATGGTAAAAGCCTACACAACCATGGCCGATCAAAGGAGCAGTTCTCTATGTACACTCAGAAGGAACAGATGGTCTGTGGAACACACAGGCGTTATAGTGACAAAAAGAAGGCCTTGATAGCTGCCAACGACAGGACACAAAGAAGCTTACCCTCTTCTAGAGAATTAGAAGTTAGATATAGGGTAAATAAAAATAAGAACATACATTATGTTTTGTTTTATTGTTTTAGAGTATGTGTTCAAGTGTATTATATAAACGTTGTCTAATGCATTTGAGGGTTTTTTTTCCAGTTATTTTTCTCTGCTATAAAGAGGTTTATTTGCTAGCTTTGTCCATAAGTGAATCTATAGGTAACTCAATGAGGTCCAGCAATTCCACCTCCTGCATCATATCATGCTTACCTTTCAATATAATTTACAATAAGGAATCTTGGAGATGCCATATTCCTTTGTTCTGAATGTATCAAATTACCTGAATGTTTAATATTATCTAAAACAAGTTCCAAAATCTGACTTTCTCGTCATGTAACCCTATAAGAAACTGCTATTTTGTACGCTAAAAAATTAATATGACATTTTAGCTTTGTCATCTATTCTAAAAACAGGGTGTGATGATCAGACTTGCAAGATACAGCAAATATAGCAAGAAACATACGTCCCAATGGACTGTATTGCAGATTATTATCCCAATCTTCTCTTTTAACCTTATTTTGAAAGTCAATTTTACATAACTCGTTTTTTTGTGGATAGATCCTTATGTTTGTTCAAACTTAATTTCTTTCAATCTTATTTAGTGTACCCGCACATATTATATATTGTTTATGGTTTTTCTTGTGATGCCCCATATGCATGCAGTGCTTTATTTCATATAATTAATAAAGAGTGATGATTAAAATAAAAACATTTTTCCTGAAATGAATTTATTTTCAGCTAATCCTTCAAATGAGCAGTGAGCCAATGCCTAGTCTTCTTATGTTTTTGGAGAATTACAGGGACAAAACGTATGGTGTGCAAATGCAAAGCCATTCTTTAAAAACCTGTTTAATTTCTGGCCAGTTACACAGTCTACCAATTCAAATTACTCATTGCAGATGTTTTTATATTGTTTCAAATTGTTATATCCTTACTATTCTGGAGGTCATGCAGGCAATACCAAAAACCTATTCTTTTTCTCTACCATAATGCTTCTGAATTGTATAATGCAACATAGTAATTGACAACATTACTTCTATTACTACTACTTATTAATTATGTAATAAGCACATGGAGTTTACCATCCAGTTTTAATATAGTTTAAACAAAACATTATTATTTTTCGCTAAAGTTGCATTTGTCAAACTGGTTGTTTGCCAGTCAACGTTCAAATTGTGGGCCAATGTGTTGAAATTGTACAAAGTAATCTCTAGTTAAGCTAAGTTTTATTTTTTTACCCAACTCCACATGGTGATAGGTTGACAATCAACTTGTAAATCTTGGTTCCTCATAGCAGAATTAAAATCAAATCCTTTTTCCAACTATCCAACTAGATGTTTAAGCCAGTTGCATAGTCTTTACGATTCAATATTTTGTATATAAACCAATTTTTCCATCTTACAAAAGCTTTCTTTGGCCTCCTCTTATATTCAATGAATTTAGTTACTAGCTGAGATCTCCCAGCCAATCCATGGCCACCCTTAGCTTCCCAGGAGACAATCAGTGATCATGTGCTCGAGCTCACTAATTTCTTCCAGAAATGTAATTCAATGCAAATGGAACACAGCTATGTGTGGCATATCATTGAAAACGAACAGCCAGCTTCCAATCAATTATACAAGTATTTCCTTTTATTTTTGTTTTCAGTGAATGAGATGCCACTCTAGGTTTTGTTGTATTGCATGTGGCATTACGTTGATTACTCTGAAGAACTAGAGTGTAATGGTTTCTTGAATGGGACAAATGACCAAATGTGTGATCCAAATTGCTAACTTCACTTTAGATTTGTGAGACAAGAAGGGTGGAGATTGGAAGTGCTATGTTTTGTAGATTTGGCTATCAAAATCTGGAGAATATGAACATGCATTTGAAGCTATGTAAGATAATTTACAATTTGTTTAAATATGCATTAAATTTTCCCTGGTGCCATGAGTGCTGCTTTGAAGTCTAGATCCAGGTAATTCTCCACTAATACTTGTCTGTGTTTCTCTGGCTCATGATTACAATATGTAGTGGGAGGCATAGAAAACAGGCAAATATGTTTTCAAGTGACATTTGCTTTGTAACGTGTGTGGATATACACCTGATTCAGTGAAATAGTAAATGCTTGTGTGTTAATGCTAGGTATTGCTGTGTTATGATTCCTGTTGTCCTGGAGCATTCAGAAATCCAGTTTTTCAGTGTTTCTCAAGACGACCAGTGGATATAATGCTAAATCCTGGAGTGTTGGTGGCCTTTGAAGATTAGTGCTAGAACATCAGCACCAAACCGCTTTACTGCCCTCCTGAACAGATAATAATCCCAGAGTGTCACCCAACCATCGCTGGTCCACTGGTCCACATCCATTTACATCATGACCACTATGACATGTCTTCTGATATGAATGGTTTAAAAAGCAACAAACACAAAGAGTGGCTAATTTAGAAAATGTGTTGCACTTGGAAAAATGCCTAACAGTTCCTCTATTGTTTGTGATGGTCTTAGCATTTCATTAGTGCTCAAGGGGTTACGACAGTGGCTGCCTATCACTGGTGGTGCTGACATCTTATTTGCAGTTCAGATTTTATGAAAAGTTAAATTTAAACAATTTTAATGTCTGTGTACCAATATTTCATACCGTGTCGAAGTGCTGCTTAATTTGTGCACGTTGAATGATCTTTCTTGGGCCTTGGCCTGCCTGAGACCTCTATAGATTTTAGTAGATAACATAATTTTCTTAATACAAGTAAGGACAATGCATGAGTATCTAAAGATATATGACAAATCACACGCCTTTCTCGGATACAGAATTGTTGAAGCTTAACTATATTATGTTGCTAGGAGATGTTTTTTTCTGTATTTTTTAGTTTTTTCCTTCCTACTCCCACTGATGTCATTCACCAGCTAAACAGGTCCCCAGTGTCACTTGGCATTGGCGACACCATATTTATCTTTTGAGGAGATGATTGTGATGTCACACAGGCTCCACTCAGCACCTGATCGTGGTGATGACAGCTAAGACACAGGGGACTTGGAATGAAGGACTTGCAATTGAGTAATGCCATATGGAATATGGACTTTTAAAAAATTAAAGTCAAATAAAACATCTCTGGGCAACAGAATACAAATCAGTTCTGTTGAAATTTATATTTACATAATACATTTTACAGTTTCTTTTGCATGATATATCCACTCTGATACATAACCCTATTATGGATGCTACAAGGTAAAACCAAACTATGTCTATTAAAGAAATATAATTCCATAGAAACCAAATAATGGCTTATTTCCTTTTGAATCATGTGGCGTAATTAGTGTGCACTAGTTTTGCACACGTATTAAAGCCATGGGACTTTAATCCCTCTATAAGTTTGGGCTTTCTTTCATGTTGTACTTAGCCTTAAGTGCATCACATGCATAATTTTAATTTAATTACAGCATTGTTCTTGATCACGTTTACTGTGAGGACATTTAATGTACCTGCCATCCTTTCTTTATAGTGATTTATTTTCACATCACCCAGGGCGTTCTCTCTTTCTTTCGTCCTGAAACATGCTCTTTCATTCTTTGATGAATTTCTGCTAATTCTCTCATTATTTCTGATATATATATATATATATATATATATATATATATATAAATATATATATATATATGTATATATATACTTCTTCATATATATACTTCTTCACAAAGATAAAAACTCACAAAAGCTTGCTTGTTTTTGCCAATAAAAGCTTTTACTCATAACATTATACTGTAATACCCCATAATTGTATGTATTGCAAGTGCAAAGGTATATTTACAATAAATACATGAAGACTGTTGTTTGAATTATACTTAATTTCTGCATGTGTTTGTCTTTTTTGGAGTCATACCAATTCAGAATCACAGGGAGTGTTTGATTAGTTAATGCCCCCATTCCTGATGTCTGTTATAACAGTTTATGCCACTCAAATTATCCATGGCTATATTATTGGATCATATCCCAATATTCAGCATTACTTGTTAATGCCTCTTCCAGATTACTTCCAAATGGAGTGCAATAGCCTATATGAAGTCTTATTAATGAGCTGATGAGCCTATTTATTTTATTAGAAATGTTTATGTGTTGAGATTGAAGTAACTGTATTATTTCAGGATACATACGTATTAATAGGAGAAGCCTTTTGACAATTTCTTGATCTGTTTTATAGGCAAGGTACAATGCCATTATGATTGTATTTATTAAGTTATCTACAGAAGCAATGGCTACTTTTTGACACAATGCCACTAAAGAAATAGGTTTAATATAATAACCCATAACAATAAAATTCATGTTGAGCATTGAAATACAATATTGTAGTATATATGTATAAGCATATATATGTATATACACAGATTTAAGGTGATTTGGAATTAAATTTAGCAAAATGTGTGAATATCTCTAGCATAGAAGATAAATAATTAAAAAATGGATTAAAATTGGTTAAAAGAATCATCAATATCCATATAATTTTTTTTTCTTTTTTTTTTTTAAATGTAAGCATGGACAAAAACTTTTCAAACAAAATATTTGCACTTTGAATTGTTGACAATTCATTTATCCATAAAATGCCAGTGAGCGTTCATTTAACCCTGGTTTCTCCAAAGATTCAGGAGACATTGAGGCACGTTTCATGCTAATCCGTAACTACCGTGCGGGTTATGGAAACATTCCTCAGATATAATTAAACAATGAAAGCTAAAAAAAAAAATTGTCTTATGGAATAACTTTGCCTGGCAAATATAACTTTAAATTCCAGTATATGGGTTGCACATTCATCCTTTGTTAGAAAAGACGTCCATCATTCTTTTCTAGAACTCTCTGTCCTTTGTTGCCTTTCTGACACTCTTTTTAGACTCAATGCATTAATGTGAGGGAGAGAGAAAGCCCCATTATGCCAATGGACTGCCTTGCCACAGTGAGGGATTTCAGAGGTATTGTGTGCCACACAAGGCCTGAATCACTAGGTGGCAAATCTGTATGCAACAGTAGATGTGATTTTCCTAATATATTCTGGCAGAGTATTTTCTGATACTTCTTGGGTATTAACTAGTCTCTGCACACAACAACTCACATTACAAGTGACACATATAGAAACTTTTTATTAGTGGAGATAAGAAAATACAATCAAGGGCATCTAATACATTTCCCAACAAAATTCAGGCCATTGATGGACTTGCATATTCACTGACCTTCTTCAGTTTTTTTGTTTCTTTTTCAAAAACCCTGAGTATTGAAAATTAAAATTAATCACACTATTAATCAGTGTTTGTGTTATCTCTTTTAAGGTTCACAAAATAAGTATCATGGACTTATTTACCCTCTGGAGTCCTCTAAACACATCATGATACAGTAACTTCTAACGTGCTACACACAATCTAGGCTTGAACAGTGCAGACTGTATGTAAGATGTCTTCTACAATATGTTAAGTTTCTGGTTTCATATTTCATTTTATATTTTGAAGACATTGAATTTATTTTTAAATGGTGAAATCTAGAAATCAAATGATTTAAAATAGACATGAGTCAGCATTCGTTTGTTAATTGGCATATTAAAATTATTTTGGATGAACAAAGAATATCAGCTTTAAGGCCCGTGTTATATGATCAAAATCAATGCTAAACACCCTGTTTAAGCAGTGGAGAGAGACACTCGTTAATAATGTCCAAAAATAATGTCTGACATTGTGGAACCCGTAAAGATCACTTTGTCTTCTACCTGGACATATGCCGTAGCCATAACAATTTCTGCTTCTGTCGAGGTTTTATGAAGGAGTAGATACACTTATTAAAAAAAATTGGCTTATATTCAGTTTTCCTTTAATCAGGGAACACTATTTTCTCATGTAAAAAATATATATTTTTTGCCATCAAGGTAAATTTTCAGTGCATATTTTTAATTGATATTGGGATAAGCTGAGAGGTTTTGACACTGATGGACTAGAGAGCAATTTTAATGTGATCTTGCCTCATTCTTGGAAAACAGAAATTTGATTGGCACTTCTGCTTCTCAGGTAACAACAGTTTCTGTATTATGTGTTTATTTTGAATTGGCAATGTGTTAATAACATCACAGTCGTATGCCTGGTGCATTTCATTAGCCAGTAGCCTGCCCAGCAAGCTCAAATTATGTAAACATTCGAGTATGTGGTCAAGAGACAAAGATGTTTTGTACCATACTGGGATATAGAATTACCCATAGATAGATCTGTGACAGAGTCTGTAGACAATACCATTCAAGTATAGTTCCATTCAAATCTTCCTTATTTGGTAAAATATATGATCCAAACAAAATATAAGCTAGGTGAATTAGAAACCCACTTGAATTAATGCAGTCATAATATTAGCTTCAGTATTATAAATGGATTTGCTAAGTAATGAAAATATTGGTTAGGAAGATAAAGTATTATAATATGCTATATAATAAATACAATTATATACCTTGGATGTCATATGTTTCCAAAATATTTCCATTGTTCCCAGACTTATTAATTGCATTTTGATGTACCTTAATATGCCAAACAAGTGAATATTACCTAATATGTCACCATTGCCTTCCAAAATTGTCTTAACACATGAAGTGCATTTGCTTCACAATATGTCATCTATTTCCTTAAATAGTAGAAAAGGCTGCTATGTTTAAGGATCACTTTTATTTCATATCATGCTGTCAGTTCTCTTTACTTTGTTTGAAGACTGCAGAACATCTCTTGTAGCTTGTCTCTATAAATTTGTAACGTTGCATATGAAAAAAGAAAGCCTTGGAGACCACAGGAAATATTCATTTATAAGGCACTTAAACTCAAACCTGATAAGTTACTTCTGATTCATTTGTGAAATTATTGTAAATTATGTCTGACCATGCTAAAGCACTGCACAATATGTGTGTTCTCTAAATATTATTAACATGACACTGGTCTTCAAGACAATCTTGTCTGAACAAGAATTTAATAAAAATATTTCTGGTATGTCCTATTGGAAATGTCATTTTGGAGACTCACATGGTAGCTACGGCCTGAGCATCTGTCAGAACCTACTCCTTTACCGTGATACCCTCCTGAGATAGGATGGACAACTTGGGTTTGAGCACTGAGAATCCACAATTACAATTGTAATTTGGCAAAACAAACTGTAGATTTGGTGACTATTTATGAATTTAGAAACTTAGTAGCTACTCAAGCTACAAAAATAAGGTAAGCCAGTGTTTTTGTAGGTAGATTACTCTACGACAGGGCTGCCCAACATGTAGATTCACAGATATTGTAGAACTACAACTCCCATGATGCTTTGCATGCCTTTAGAATGCTTTGAGAATGACAATGCACCATGGGAGTTGTAGTTCTACAACATCTGGGGATCTATCTGTTGGGCAGCCCTGCTCTACGAGCATACATTTAAAAATGTAATTGTTCATCTTTTCAAATAAATATTGTGTGAGAAAATGTTTTAGAGATTAGATGGTATCCCTTATCCTGTAATATTTCAGACATAGACCTTGATCTAATATTTTTGAATAAGCTTTTGAAATTATTTAATATTTGTTTACACATTTTTCAAATATTGTATCTACAAAAATTCCCTTGGACTTTAATGGACACTTCTGTAGATAGTTAATTTTAAAAGTTTATCCAAAAATATTAAAGAATTTTAAAAGTTAATTAAAAAATATTATAGTCTATAGTAATATTAGCACAGAAGCAGAAATACTGTTTTTGCCATACAGTAGGTGCAATAAAATGTGATATAAAAAGATCCTCTATGTTTGCAAAACACATATAAAAATGGAGTATCTATAGGTAATTATCATTCTTTTCTTAATAGCAGGCAAACAAGCAATACCAGTTAATTAAAGCACTAGTTTTTGGTTATACACAAATTTCCTTTTCAGGGGACGGTTATCATAAATTGAAGGAGATGCTGAATGACGGACTGGCTACTCTCTGGGGAGTGTTGACAGATACTCGTAACATTCAACGAACTGCTGTCTGCTGTACAGTTTGTCTGCCAACAGATGGCGATTTACAGAACAAGCGGCAGTTCCTCCCAAAGGGTTTTCCTCATGACTCTGCTATAGTAAACTGGATATATATATATATATATATATATATATATATATATATACACACACACACATACTGAAACAGACATATTAATGATGTCATGATGTATATGTGTAGGGCATACATTTTTTTATGCTGCGTATAGTTTCTATATGATTTTTATTCTTGTAGTCCTTGCATGCAGTGTTTTATATTCAGAGTTATTTGTATATTGACCCAACATAGTCACATTGTAGAGTTCAGTAGACCTGTGTAATAAAGAATACAATGCAGGCCAGGCAAAGGGAGTGTGTGCTATGCATACTAATCAGGACCGACTGGCAGAGAATTATAGGAAATGTAGTCCAGTATCAGCTGGAGACCAATGTTGGACAGCCCTGATCAATATGTTCTATATGTGCATTATATCAGAATGCCTCTAACAGAGATTGTTTGTAATATATATAACAGCTATAAAAGCAGATGTTGATGCTAATAATAACAATGGTTCTACAATAAATTGCAGTACAGCATTTACATATCACGATGCATGTTGAAAGGAGAAAATTCCCCACATATTGCTCTCTTTGCTGAATGTGAGGTATGGCAATACAACCAGACAACACTGTTATTTTTCAGATTTCCATCCCTCATAGTAAAGGTTCTTCTTACCGATGCAATACATATAAATTGATAATTGGGTATGCATATGAATTGATAATTAGGTATGGGTGATAATTAGGTACGGGTGTATGGGTGAAACAAAATAGCTTGATGTTGGATAAAAACTATATGGCTGTGTAGGCAGATGGGTGAAAGTGGTGCTTTATCAGTGAAAGCGGTGGAGTGTTGTTATATAATCTATGGACGAATGTCAAGTATTGTGCATTCTCATTATAAGTCTATGCGGAGAAGATATTTTCTCGTAGAGGAACGTTGTGATTTTGCTTTTTTCCTTCTTCCAGTGTTACTACCGCATGTTGGATATTGGGCTCTCTTTATGTAGACTTTGAGAGAAACCATGGCAGATTGTGAGGCCAATATGTGGCCTTCATTCCAATACCTTTCTATATTTTTATTGTTAACTATTTCAATTAGTGCTGGCAACTTCTGGTGTCTTTGTAGTTCATTTGTCTTTAATTGAAGCAAAAACGATTTTTCCCAAAGTTGATTCACACTACTTGTAAGTATCCAAATAATCATACATTGTATATGCAGTGCCTAAAATTTCAAGCCCTATGTTTGTAGCCAGGCCTTAAATTAACTTTCCACTGCAAGCCTGGAGGGTCCATGGCATCCCCACAAGCGGTGAGTTTCTACTTGCCAGGGCTACATTTTCAATGGCCAATTGCTAGTGGCAAGTGGACATTTTAAATGCTAGTACATGTGACATCAGAGAGCACCATAAGAACTGTATACACCTGTGTTTTTCATTTAAAAAAATATATATATCTGGTCAGTGTAGAGTAAAATAGTTCTAGGTAACCCTTTTATTTCCTTTGGCATAGTTGCTATTCCACATAGTACAAAGTAGAAGCATGTGTTATTTCCTGGACACTGGAAAGCTGGGAGCTACTCAAAAGATTGCAGATGTTAATTGGCTGTAGACGTCCAAACTCTCTGGGACCCACCACACATGCTTGCCAAGATGACATACATGCCTGGAAGCTAACAGGGCTGCCCATTCACAGAGAACTACTAAATTGAAATTGCCCTGGGAAAAGCCTAACTCTGTGAGAGCTCTAGGGTTATAGGGCTCGGTATCAGACTCAAAACTGGGACTTTGTACATGTCTGTGTAAGGGAAATATCTTTTTTCCTTGTAGTTGTTTGTAGTTTTTTAATGTAAGTCTGTAAGGAGAATGTACTCTGTCCTGGTAGAATGTTGTGCTTCTGCACTGGAATTTTATGAATAAATGAACATCACACTGGGAGTACTTTGTGATTTCTCAATGCAAGTCATTGAGAAAAAAAAGTACATTATACTTTCTAAGTATAGATCTGTACATTTTCTAGTTTTGCGATATGTTACGGTCACACAAGTTATTTCATTATTGATTACTAAAGTGCTAACTTGATCTGCAGCACTATACAGTGTGATTTTTACAAAGACATGTGAATTTCAGTTGTTACAATTATAGGTATAATCTAGGAAATGTGTTTGTCTGCAACAATCAAAACCACATCATTTTATGAATCTCATATTTAACCTAATGGATTTTTATTTTTTTTATTTTGGCCTCTCTGCTCATTTTCATTGATTGTTGTTTTTATTCTGAGTTACAAAATAAGCTGGTAAAATGTAACATTCGGGTGCATTCTATCCAGTAGTGGGATTCAAACATTTTAGTAACCAGTTCTCACTCATATGTTTCCGACTCCACACAGGGCTGGCCCAAGACATTATCCTGCCTGGGTCCAATACTTAAATGCTGCCCCCTCACCCACTGTTATGCATGCACACACAAGCACAGCAACAGAGTCACACCCTGGGGGGCAAAAACAATTTAGTAGCCTATAGTGCAATTTTACCAACCCACACATTAACATCAGCGATGGACACAAGTACACAAAGAAAATAGATGTGTTGATAGACATACATGATAACTGAATAGAAAGAATTAAAGTGATAAGCACTTGGGCATTTAGATGTGAAAAGCTGTTAGAGAGCATCCTGGGGAGCACCTGCCCTGCCCACTAGACACTTGGACATCACTAATCAATTAGGATCTTCCCAACCAGGCAAACATCTAGTAATTGGAGCTCTGAAGGATTTTCCAGCAAGGGAATGCTATTAATGCATTAAATTCATAAACCTGGTAAATAAACTCAATGAGCAGTACATGCATTGACTTGATATATCATGCTGATGAGCAATACATACATAAACTTAATATATTATGCCAATGAAAAGTAAATCCATAAACTTGGTACATCATGTCAATTAACATTAAATGCATAAACCTGGTATATCATGCCAAACAGCAGTAAATGCATAAACCTGATATATCATGCCAATAAACAGTAAATGCATAAGCCCTATATATCATGCCAAAGAGCAGTACATTCATAACATTTGTATGTCATTCCAATGAGCCATATGTGCCACCAAAAAGCTTGTTAGTGCCATCTGTGCCCCCAAACAACCTGCCAGTGCCATCTCTCTGCCTAAAGCATCTCTGTGATGTCGCTCTGCTTTCAGCATCTCTTTGCTATTACGCTGCCCCAGTGAGGGTGACAGCGTGTGTGTGTGTGTGTATGAGGGTGACAGTGTGTGGGGTGGTGTTGGGGGGGGATGACAGAATGTGGGGGTGACAGTGTGCAGATGGTGACTCTGTGCACGGTGATGATCTGTGGGAGGTGGGGACAGTGCGTGTAGGGGTGACAACGTGTGTGGGATTGCTGATATTGTGTGGAGAGGCTGTGTTTTAGTGACCAGTCTCCCTACACTGAAATATTTTTTTTCCTGCAGTAATCAATTCCATGGTAGTCCAGTGGTCTCCCTCCCTGGTGGACCAGTGGCCTTGCTATCCTGTCTACAGCTCCACTGGATGCAGACCATGGAGGTTTTGCATGCTCCAGCAACTTGAAGTATCAGTTGCGGCAGATTACCACAGCAATGGTCTTACACTGAGTCAGCCTGATGTGCGTAATGCCAAGCTGACATGCCCCTTCAGTGGGTGGGCACACTCACCTCCTAGATGAGCTCGTCCATTATGGGTGTCACCATTAATGCAAGTTGCATCACTGGCAATGCCTCTTTAAAAGGTCCAAGAATGAGGGTCAGGCACCAGCAGACTAACTAATATCAAAATGTATACTTACACATACATGTCGATGGTAGAAGTAGAAGAATAAGCAAAAAGCAGCAAGATGATGTATCACAAGAGAATATGTATATGTATATATATATATATATATCCACATTAAACAATTTCCTTGCACTCACGCTTGTAGAATCCCTTACTGGTATCCAGTGGGTTAAATTGCCGGGTGCCCGTCCCTATAGGGATTAAGAAGTTGTATACAGTAGTAGATAAGTAGAGGCTGCACTCACGGTCTTTAAATTCTAAATTGAAAAATAGGTTTTATTCCATGTGTCACAATCAACGTTTCGGTCCACACAGGGACCTTCCTCAGGATAGAGTGAATCTCTATCCTGAGGAAGGTCCCTGTGTGGACCGAAACGTTGATTGTGACACATGGAATTAAAACCTATTTTTCAATTTTGAATTTAAAGACCGTGAGTGCAGCCTCTACTTCTCTACTACTGTATATATATATATATATATATATATATATATATATATATATATATATATACATATATATATATATATATATATATATATATATATATATATATCGTGATGCATCATCAATGCTGCTACTCTCTGCTATTTCTTCTTGACTTTTTTTTTTGTTTACCAGTTTTGAGACTGTGAACAATTTATTTCTTCGCACTTCTACAACTTTTGTTCCTCATTACCTCTTTCATTTGGGTACTTCAAATTCACATTTAAGTGTCTCCTTTCTTTGTTTACTCTCTCTTGGGAGTCCATTGGATTGCCCTCTTCTAATGCTAACTCACCTGCTCCATTTTTAACTGGACATGTGCACAATTCAGGAAACTATATCTTTGTAGAACAGAACTTCTTATCTCTTTTCAAAATAAGTTAGTCTCCCTTCATGCCAATTGTGCTACAATCAACCTTTATTCCCAAGATCTCTGCATCTGTGTATTTTTTTTTAATTCTGACCATGTTCACTCTTCCAGCCATCCAGTCTGAGAACACTTTCATCTTAAAATTATAGCTTGTATTTGTCCCTTTTTAACGTTAGATGCAATCTAAACACTTGTCCAGGTCCTCAATATCTCCTTGACTAGTGCAACCCACTTTTCATTGATTTTACATATACCCAGATTATCTCATTACAGTCCACAATAAATGCTCCTGCCAAGCTTATCTCCTTTTTTTCAGCTTTTCTCACACATCGCCCTTTTGTCTTTACACTGACTTCTTATATCCTTTAAGCTTAAATCTACTTATCCTCACTAAACAGCAAATTCAATTTCTGTGCCAGTGACCGTCATCTGTTCTTTATTCACGATCTTACCCCCCGATTCTTGCTTAGAAATCTTCTTTGGGTTTCTAGTGTAATACCATTCCTCATCTTTTCTGACTTGCCCCGGTTACCAGTCCTTTAATAAATAACATTGTTGGCACAACACACAATGTCCCGTCCCTTTGTGATCCAGTACACTTTTAATTTTTTGGTCATGCTCATTGAGTGAGATCTTCATTAAATTTTCTTGTAAGCCAAACTTGTTTTGCCACATTACATCTGCCTATTTTATAAATTGTGCAGCGCCATGTCAAATTTTGACAGGTTAAAACAAATTAATAGTAATATTAAACTAAAGGTGAACTTATCATGTACAAAATGCGTGTTCACTTTCAGGTATTTTGAGGTACATTTCAAAGCTGGCAACAGATGTTTTAAATAAATGTTCTTTCTTGTTGATGATTTTGTTCTCGTCAAACATGGCTACTGCAAAAGTTGCTACTTGTGCAATGGCTACACTGCAAAATCACATGATGTATCCTACAATACTCAGTGCAAAGTAGAACTCTTTGCATTTTGGGATGAGGCTTGTCATTTGAGGACCCAGGAATTGTACACACAGCCAGTTCCATATTCGTAATAGTTTACCGCTAAGATTTTTGGAAAGCAGTAAAGTCTGGAGTGTAAACTAATGTAGAAATCATTTTTAAGCAATGCATTTCTAGTAGTATGGCTAGTATCCTGTGTCAAATAAAATGAAAATTTGTGCTATAAAGCAGTACCAAATTAATTATTTTGCAATGCTAAACAATTTTTTCGCACTGTTGCATTTGTTGTTATTACAGAAATTCATGTTTAAATATTTGAATTGAGCTTGCATTCCATATAAAGTTTTTTTTCCCCACAATTTTTAATAGTGGCAGTTGAGGGTGCTTATTTAATATGATCTTAGATTACTTATACAATCAAGTATGAATACATTATATTTTAAACTGAAATTATACATGAACAATGGTTCAAGCTAAAAGGGTTCACATCCTTTTTTTGCAACTGTATATAAAGGGACACTATAGTCACCACAGCAACTACAGCTTATTGAGTATAGACAGTCCCTGCAAGCATTTTCATGTAAACACTGCCTTTTCAGACACAATACATTACAGTCTAGGGATACCTCCAGTGGCCACTCCTCTGACGGACGCTAAAGGTACTTCCTGGGTCATTGCTTCAGACTGTGCAGCACTGACATTCAGCATCTCCACCCTCTGCATGGAGACACTGTACTTTCCTCATAGAGATGCATTGATTTAATGCCTCTCTATGAGGAGATGCTGATTAGCCAGGGCAGCGTTTGGCTTTGCCTCTATTCTCCACAGAAATAATTTAGAGAAACTCATGACTGCTGACCCATATCCAACCGTCCCCCCCTCAATAACACACTGGACACCTTCTTAAGTGGATAAGGGCAACGGCCACAGCTTTACAAAACCATAACACAATATTGTTAAAACCTGGCAGCTGTCCAGGGAACCCGCCAGCTGTGACAATAAAGAAAACAAAGAGAGACCACACAAACACACCAAGAAACCAGGGAGGGAGGGTGGGAATCTCAGTCAGTGGCCCTCAACTGATCCTGCTGACTGGTAAGTCCAACAGACAGTTCTCCATATACTCTCCAAAAGCCCAACACAGCCGTCACTAGCCATCAGCCGTGTGCCGACTGTAGTCTCCCCAAGGTGACACTGCATCATACTCCTTCCTTTGACTTTGCTGTACAGGGAACCCGACTACCGCGATGCTGCCCTATCGCTCCCCCCCTGCTGACAGCGCAGCTTCAATGCCAGACTGCAATCTAACATTAAAGATATCCAGTCCAATGGGCATTAAATGTACCCCATCCTGTTGCACAACATTCAAGTTCTCGCCTTCCAGTTTTAAGTGCCTAACTATGCTGCCGCCAAGCCTCTTGACAAAGCGCGAAATGGTCATATTGATCTTATGCCTGCAGTGCTCCAGAGCCTTGCCATGCCCACCTAATCTCCAAACAGGGCGAGGCACTATTTCAGACCAGATCAGAGTCAGGTCGCGAAACAGTGCACTATATCATGATGCATTGCATGAATGAGATCGACCTCCCTCCGTTGCACGATATAATTCCCGCCCGCATGCAAATTTAATGTAACTGGTCTTAAAATGCAGCAACCAAGATGCGTGCACTCTGAATAAAATTGATCCCAACACAACCCACATAAACCCCGCTTGATACAGAAACCCCAAATTGCGGCCATAGGCTTTATCTTCCGCCCTCCTAGTTGCCCAGTACACATATGAATGACCCAAAATCCATACATGACGGGGGACATCGCCTATGAGACAAATTACATCTGTTAGAACATTCATATATACATACAGAACATTACATCAAGTGTGGACGAACATAGAGCTGAAAACGGCCCGATTCCCAGCGACCCAATCGCTTTAGAGGTTCTGACGGGAGTCCCAGCAAGCTGGCCTGAGTATCTGCTCCTATCCTAAACGAATGCGTGGAATATTGCATGGGGTCCCCACCCGTCCCTAGAATACATTTTCGCAGGATGCTGGAAAATTTTAAACGGCTAAATGACGAGCCATTCTGATGAACCAACATCCGAGGATACCGAGACGTCGGAGAGCAGCAGCGCAGCTGAAGAACTAGCCCTAGGCACTACCAGTTACCCTATCCGAAGGGCACAAAAAAAGCACAGAGAAAATGAAACAGTAAAATCTCGTAATCAAAAAAGCAAACCTGCGGCAGGAACTCCAACAGCTGGATAACAACCTTTTTTCCATCCTTTTAAAACCCGGACAATGCAAAATGCCTTAGTAACATCAGACCATCCTACAAAACGAAGCAAAGGAGAGCAGACAAGCACTGTTTGGCCATCACAGCAGGCTTACCTGCATCATGCAAAGATTCCAATAAGGAAAGCATAGTCGACAATCTATCAGAATCCCACGAAACATCCTGGTTCCTACTCAGGGCCCCCTAATTACCTCAGGCCACACTATTTGCCTTCCACGTAGACTCCAACAAGGACCCCCAGATCAAGCACCTCAGATGTCTGAAACCAGGTTCCATAAATAAGTCAGGCAAGGGGTTTTCATCTGAGCAGCCTCCCGAAACCGGCCCCACTGAAACTAGAAAGAGAGTCAGCAATGACATTGACAACACCCAGAACATGCCGAGCTACAATCCACACATTACATTTTAGGCTAAGTAGCAGTAGACGCCTGCGCAATGCCAAGACCGGAGTGTGCCCCGACGTAGAACGATTGATCACATGTTGTGCATGTGAACAATCACTTTTCTGTTTGCAAAATACAAACCCCACAAATCGAGCTCAACCACAATGGGGAACAACTCCAAAAACGCAAGGTTATCCATTAACTCGGAGCCTCTCCACTTGGAGGGCCACGCCGCAGCACTAAACCGAATCGACCCCGAGGCATCAGATCTAACTCGCTGTTAGCCACCGCTGAATGCGACCAGCAAGACTGCCCATTATATGCACCCAAAAAGGCACTCCAGACCTGAAGATCTTCCCTGTGCTGTTTTGTAATGCGTTTAAAGTGGAACGCCTGCTTAACACCGACCATGGACAGGGACAAGCCTCGACAGAAAGCTCTACCCATAGAAAGAACCCTACAAGCAAAGTTAAAATGTCCCAACAACGACTGTAATTGATGTAACTGGACCTATTTTGAACCCTTGACCAGATCAACCATCCGCAGTAACTGCCCAAGCTTATCTTCCGGCAGTCGAAATACCATCTCGCCTGAGTCTATTTCAATGCCAAGATAAACCAGCTTATGTGTCGGCTCTACCGTCTTACCTCTGCTACTGGGACTCCAAACTCCGATGTAATCTGCTGAAATGACTCCAACAACTTAGAGCAGACCTTCGTATCCCGGGGATTGATAAAAAAAGAAAATCGTCCAGGTAGTGGGTCAAGGACGAAAAACCCAACACCTGTGATACCACCAAAGAAATAGCATCCCCGAAACTGACAGCCTAGCAGGTGGTTGCAGTCCGGGTGAACCATAAGCAAGCGAAACTCAGACTTGATGTCCAACTTGCTATAAGTGCCCCCGACCCAGCCTCCCGAACCAATACCAGAGCCCTGTCAAAGGAGGCATAGCGTACCCTCCAAATCTCCTTATCAATATCATAATTCACCAACCTGCCAGGTGGGTAAGACCCTGGGCTCCTTGTTAAGGACTAGACCCAAGGGGGACACCCGCAAGTTATGAAAGGGAAGATTGTCGAAAGGGCCCACCACACGCCCCAAACTAACCTCCTTTTCCAGTTTGTTTGCCAAGATCTCCTCCTTAATCGAAACCCAACGCAAATTCACTGCAAACAACAGCAACTTAGAATAAATAAAGGAAATCCAAAAACCGGATGAAAACCTGTCGAAAAAAAAACCCGTCAATTAGGATGCCGCTCTAGCCACGGGTGCATCCTTGCAATATTCACCAGAGTACTCCGGTTGAGGAACGTTGTCCTTACTGGACCTGAAACCTGGCTTATCTTTCTTGAAATATCGGAGCGGTAAAGGACAAAATAGACTATTTACAGATGCCCGGGGAGCTTGTAGTTTGTCTCTTAGAATTAATGAACACCAAATTTGGGGGAGTTATGCTACTCCAGCTACAACACTTCGCTGTATACCCTTTACCACATCTCAAATACAACTAAAAAAACTAATCAAGAAGTGGAGCGATATTTAGGTGACAAGCCCCATACCACATGCATATAAAATGTGAATAAAAATAGCAATTATACTCCCAGTAAGTGGTGAGTATAACAGTGTGTGTACCCAATGAAAAATGGACATTTGCTCTTATATAAGCCCTTAGAAGCAAGGTCTGTTTCAGCTTCCAACATCCTGACGAAGCCGTCTGTGTATGGCGAAATGTGTAGACGTGACGTCATTACGCATCCAGGTGGGCGGAGCAAAGCACAGCCTGGAAGTACAAACGGCAGCTATACAGCCTGAATTTGGGACTCCACCACAACTCACCTTGCCGGAATTACAATCTCTGCATGGGAGACCCCCAATGTGGAAAAGCGTGTTTGTGAGTAACAAGTACACACACCGTTATACTCACCACTTATTCCTGTAAGCAGCAACCTGGTTGCCTAAATATTTGTTACTTTTAAGATTTTATTCTGTTTGAGTGACCTTTTTTAACCTACTGTTTGTGAATAAATTGTTACTTTTTACCATCAATGCTATTAATGAGCATATTGAATGTGTTTATAGTACAATGTATATAAGTGCAACCAATTATCCATACAGATCTGCACTATTATCATTTCTCATTTTCTCTTTTCCATGTATCATACTGCCCTGGCTCTGTGATTTCCAGCTACTGGGAGTATACGTATAATTGCTTTTTTTATTCTCACTTTATATGCATGTGGTATGGGGCTTGTCACCTAAATATCGCTCAACTTCTTGATTAGGTTTTTTATGTTCCCATATATGTTTATATGTAAGAGGTCCTGTGATATGGTTGTAGAAATATACTATGGATGCACAAAGAGCTGGAGCATCCAAACTTGGCATTGGACTTTTTACTTTAAATATTTGCCAGTTGTTGTCCAACAACCTCTTGGTTGGAAATCCATATTATAGGTTATTATAGGTTGGAAATCCATATTACAAAGCATAGCTCAATATTTTCTGTTTTGAAGTAGCAATCCAGGCACAATATTTCCATTGAAACAAAGCAAAATGTATTATTGATGCTAATTTTATTTAAGACTGTTATATTAACTTGGACTGAAGTAGCTCAGGGATTACACAGGAGGCATGCCAGATGCAAAAAAATATATAAAAATTAATTAACAGGACTTTGGGAAAGTTTATATTCCAGCAGGGATATATAATAGCTCACTGATGCCTTAAGAGTGCGGAGCTAAGTATATTTAAGTAGCTCTCCACTCTCTGAGGATATTTTAATGTAAACATATTTGCTACCTTGTAGAGCTAAATCTTCTGTTTAAATTTAATGAAGAATTTTCAGAATTCTGGCTTTTGTCATTTTAGATGGTGGCGTGGAAGCTGCTTAAAACTAAACATTTTAAAGAAGAAAATATTCATGTATGTTATATAAGCAGTGTTTCAAAGAGTTCAGGCTTTTACCTATAAAGTACTGACAGTAGAATAAGATAATCAGTTTATTCTAGTTTCTCTTTTGGGTGATTGAAAGCCAAGCAAACGTTTTTTAAAATACCAAGGAAAAAAGGAGAGAAGTGGAAAATATGCTGCATGTAAAAGTGGTAGAGCCTAAGTATTTAGCTTTTTTCCTGGAAACAATTGTTGTATGAGGCATGGATGGTGGGATATCCTGTAGATTTGCCCCATGAACTGTGACATATCTCCCAGCACATCTGTACACCCTATTGTATCCACTTACCTGATCGCTGGCGATCCCCCGCCTGTGATTGCGATGTGGGGACTTGCTGGCATTCCAGGCAATCCCCCTGCGGCTGTTTGTGATCGTGGGGCCCTCGCAATCACATGCTCGGAATTGCCGTCTTGTGTACTGCCTGCAGGGGGAGTGCCTGAGCTCTCAGGCTGTCCCCATCATGCCTACAAAAAAGTTTTTAAAGTTAAAATAAAGTTGTTTAATTTCATAAAGTAAATAAAAGACTTAGATCATATATATATTTATACTTTTATATGCATATACACATACACAACCCATTATTCTAAATGTATTTTAATATATATATCATTATATATATTAATATTAAAAAACACTTAGAATGACATTAATATTATATATATATATATATATATATATATATATATATATATATAAAAAATGTAAATAATAAATACATTGAAATAATGGAAAAAAATACATTAAAAAAATAAAATTTTATTTAATACATTTAGAATGACGTTATAAATACATATAATACATATAAGTATCTATATATATATATATATATATATATATATATATATATATATAGCTATATATAAATAAAAATCATTTAAAATATATATATAAATATTTAAATTCTACAAATATATTTATATAATATTACTACATAATTAAGTCATTTTATTAATTACAATTTGAGGGACCTGCCTGACAACCCAGGCAGAAAGTCCAGATAATATGGTTCACAAGCCCTATATTTATTTTATTGTAACTTCCCGAGACTTCGCTGGACACTAATATTAGGGTTTCAAAACAGTAAAACATATCACAACAATGATATCGTCAGTGAAATTGCCGTTTTTCACAGACAAACGGCACATTGACTGACAATATAATTGTTGTGATACGTTTTACTGTTTTGAAACACTAATATTTGTGTTCCGCAGAGTCTCGCGAGTAAAACCAAACCCCCCATGTACAGGATTTATGGCGTTTTCAAAAGTTACAGAGTCAAATATAAGGCTTGCATTTCCTTTTTTTTACATTGAAATTTACCAAATTGGTAATTGCCTTTGAGACCATATGGTAGGCCAGGAATGAGAATTAGCCCCATGATGGCAAACCATTTGCAAAAGTAGACAACCAAAGGTATTTTAAATGGGGTATGTCCAGTCTTTTAGTAGCCATTTAGTCACAAACACTGGCCAAAATTAGCGTTCAAAATAGTTTTTTGCATTTTTTACACACAAACAAATATGAATGCTAAATTTGGCCAGTGTTTGTGACTAAAATGGCTACTAAAAAGACTGGACATACCCCATATTGTATACCCTGGGTTGTCTACTTAAAAAAAAAAAATATGTACATGTGAGGTGTGATTTAGAGATTTATGACAGATAACAGTGTTACAATGTCACTATTGATACATTAAAAAAATATATATAAATTTTGAAACAGCAATGTCCTACTTGTACAAATAGCCATATAACCTGCAAAAACATGTTAACATTGGGTATTTCTAAACTCAGGACAACATTTTTAAACTATGCACGGGTGTTTTTTGGTGGTTGTAGATGTGTGGCCGATTTTGGGGGTCAAAGTTAGAAAAAGTGTGTTTTTTTTAACATTTTTATCAAATTATATGATATGATATGATGGAAATCATGGTATCTTTAGAAAGACCATTTAATGGAAAAACTGTATATAATATGTGTGGGTAAAGTAAATGAGTAAGAGGAAAATTGCAGCTAAACACAAACACAAACACTTCAGAAATGTAAAAACAGCCCTGGTCCTTAACGGTAAGAAAATGTAAAAAACGGTCTGGTCACTAAGGGGTTAATTAGCCCAACACACATGCACACCAAACTGCTGATTGTTAGGGCATTTCTTTTTTTAATCAGTAATGCTCATTGCTTTTCCAATGTGCTCCACACTGGTTTTGTCTTCTCAAGTGCATGTAGTTTTTATTGGGGCATCTAAGTCATTGCCCTTTTCTCGGGGCACTCACAATTTCATGTAATTTTTTGGGTAGCACCTTATCGTCTTGGACTAAAATGCCTTCCTTCAATCAATTGTTCTTGAAAAGTCCATCAAAAGCTTTGCACTTCCCAGTTTTCAGCCTGGCCATTATAAAGATCAGATTTTTTTTTCAAAATTTGTAAAATTACAAAAAATGTCCACAAAGTAATTATTCCCTTTTCTCAACTAGAGCTTCTCAACTTCTCAACTAGAGTGGAGTTCTTTTCAATACATATCTCCTAAGTGTCCCTATTTAAGACGGACAGTCCCTATTTTGGGTTCAAGTCCCTCTGTCCCTTTTTTCCATCCTAATTTTCTCTGCGTGTATAACAGAGCTCCATATCTGTTTTAGAGGTGTTTTTAGGTCTGGATTTGATATTGTTGGATAAGCTTTTGAAATTATTTAATATTTTTGGATGAAATATATAATTTGATATTTTAATATGTTTAAAAATATATATATTTTTAAAATGTATCCAGAAGTATTAAATCATTTTGAAAGGTTATCCAAAAATATTAAATCAAGGCCTTTTTAGCATAGTACTGGCCACCCCCGATAACCCTTTGTCCCAATCTCATATTGGGAGATATGTTAGGAATAATGTACTTGCTCTGTATTTGTCTCTGCTCTTCTTCTGACATGCCAGTTTCTGGAGTGGGACTGAATTAATGTAATTTCCATTAATGTTGGACGTCATCGGACATGTATGTCCTGCCTGGGGCATGGCCCTCTAGTACACATTGTCTGTCACACCATGAAATAAGTTTTTTAATGCAAGGTATGACAACATGGCAGATCACATTATACATATATTTTGCAGTCCTGAGTAAGTTTAAGCATTAGCTTGAAAACGTAGCTGTCATTAGAGTGATTCTGTATTATTGTCACATTGAAAAGCTATAGTGACTTGTATTGTTACATCTTGGAATACACTGCTGTACATGTAGCTGTGTAACATTGTAGAATGTACTCTGTTCTGTATATGTAACAGTTATTAGGGCTGGTATGTGGCTTCACCTGACTGAGAGTGATAAGATGTTACAGCATTTTGAAAAGAGGCACATACAACCTCACAGTTCGAGCCAGCATCCACATACTTACATTATGTTCCTCTCGCAATATACTACGTCCGCCCTGGTGATTGATTAAAGCACAGTCTATGCGATTAGAAACCGTCTAGTGATTTATTAGAGAGCAGTCACTCATTCATTATATATGAGTCTCAGTCATAATAACTTGTATATGTGATTAGAGACCAGCAGTCTAGTCCCTGACTGTCTCATGGGTGATTGTGAGACACCTGGTCACTGACAAGCTGGCTGTAGCACTGGTTGTCTCATTACAGACACAGTTATGTTACCTCAAATAACACCGCCTGACGACCTCATGAGTCACCACTCCAGCACACCGCAGTCACTTGGAGATATTGAGTAGCTGCATTTGGGTTACAGAGGCTACCAAGGCTGTTAGAGTGATCAAGACACAGTTAAATATGTAACCCTTTAATCACACAGGCTTTTCTAAAAAAAAAACAAAAAAAAAACATGTCTTTGTGACAAAGGCCTTTTTAGTACATTTGCTATGTACTATTACATATGCTATGTGATATATAGAATTTATATTATTTATGTCATTTATTATTTATTTATATGTAATGTTAAAAAACACTATATAATTTATCGTTTTTGCTTATAATAATAATGTATAAGCAAATAATGCAACTAAAAAAAAGAGCTCAAAATAGGTTTATTGTTCTTGATTATTAAAATGCCCCATGTTTTCATAATTCAAAGTATTATTTATTTACGTTGTAGGGCAAATATTGCAATGCGTAAAGTATATCTAAATCTAAAGCTTTGCAAAATGTGGTCTCGTGGTCCAAAACTGCTACATAAAAGTATGTATTTTTTTCAAAAATTTTGTAACCATCAGGGTACTTAAACAAGAGCATTTTTCATTTAACCATTTTATCACCTTTGCCAAATTTGATGGTTATATTTACTATCTTGTGTTTTTCATATACATGTTACATTTTCATGGGAAATTTTACATACCATACATGTCCCACTACTGTCCTACCAATGTTCATCCTGCTGTTTCCAAAAGCAGAAGAACCTCCCCATGTAGTCCGATTTACTTTTAACACATTTAAGTTAATGGTGAAATTACAGACATGCCAAATTTAACACATGTCACTTTTGGAACAAAATAGTAGCTCTTTACTGCACTTTACCCTACTTATACAATACCATTTTTAATAGAACATAACATTTTCTAAAACCAGTTTTTACCAAATTTAGCAGTGGTATATGTTTCTATATATTTTTTCACAAAAAATTAATGGTTCATTTTATTGGCCCCTAGATTTGTATTCTGCTGCATCCCCAGAGGGCAGCAATACCATACATGTTTACCAGGTTTTTGAGAAATGTATAGGATCTAATTTTTGTTCTGAAGCATTTCTACCGATGGAGAGTCAATGATAGTCTCAGAGCATCAGCTGACACTCTCAGCTTATTACCTCCACCCAAGTGAAGAGCTTCCTTATTGAAACCTGAGAGTATTGAGGAAGCATATCGACTGAGAGGATGGACCCCATCGAGGGCACATTGGGGTTGGATCCCTCGGAAATGACTTAACTCCAGAAGAAAGATGAACCTACACACATCATAGCAACTTAATTGAAATGAGGTTGTCATGGTGACCAGAGTATCACTTTAATATCGCTAAATTAACTTTCTACCAGTGAAGCATGGTTAATGTAGTTGAACTATGATAATAAAATCCAGTTCCCCTGCCCCACCGTACATTTTAATCTCCTAAAATTGTACGCTGCTTCTAACTTTTCTGTCCCGTGGTACTTTTCCTCTAGTGTTATTCAGTGTTACCACATACCTCTATTTGATGTAATATATTGTGTGTAAATACTGTGATGTAGATTTATTTTTTAGTAAAGAAATTTAAAGAAAGGGTTAAAATACATATTTCTTGATATAGGTGAGGTGACAAATCTTGCCCACAAGACCAACTGTGAGGTGACATGGTCTAGGTCAGATGTAGGTGGAACATGTCCAATGTATGTCTATGAACTTAGTTTAAAGCAAACTTATAGTGTTACAGTATGCTAAACTGTTTTGCTTTTTTCATCACCCTTGGGCACAATGAAATATACTAAAAAATGCTCTAATAGCTATCTAAATTATTATACATTTTTAGCAGAAAAACATACAGACATGGGCAGAATTAAAGAGGTGCCCTTTGTAGCCAGATACTTTGTGTATCTCTAGTTACCCACTATTTCTTTAGTTGTGAAGGTACCGAAATCTGTTTCTCTACTGGCAATGTTTTCCTTAGCTGGGTATTTCTGATCTTTATTTTTTACTGACAGAGCACCAAGATATGACATCATACTGTATACCTGTGTGCTGTTTAGTGATGCTTGGCTTGACTCCTGACATCACCGCAGGGCTGCAGTTCTGGAAGATCATGAAGGAATCAGCTCCCTCACTGCTTCTGCCTCCATTTCACTCCGGACACTGTATTTGGGCACAGTAGGTATTTGTCGTCCAGAAAGCAGATGCCTACTTAGCAGTAGCACACAGCCGGCTGCCTCCTTGGGGCGGTATGGTGGACAGGCAGTCAGCTCTTGGCATACCCCCTGACTTTGGTGCACATACCACTTGGGGTATGCGTACGACCGGTTGGGAAACATAAATCTCTGCCTCCAAAATGACTCAGTCTTTACTGTTTGATTCTATTATTTGCATTTGATTCCACGTTTCATTTGTTTTAACTGCAGTGTTTCATTAATTCAACAAAACATCTTTTATCCTGAGAATCTACAGGAAAACATAATATGCCTCAATTCTGTTTAACTAGTTATTAGGAATATAATTGTATTTATTATTTTTTATATTGAATTCTATCAAATTCCTCATGTTTACACTATTTGAGGAACAATGGCTACAAATTAGGAACACAGTAATAGAAATAACAAATTATATTTAAAGGACCACTCTAGGCACCCAGACCACTTCAGCTTAATGAGGTGGTCTGGGTGCCAGGTCCCTCTAGGATTAACCCTTTTTTTAATAAACATAGCAGTTTCAGAGAAACTGCTATGTTTATACCGAGGGTTAATCCAGCCTCCAAATCCTCTAGTGGCTGTCTCACTGACAGCCGCTAGAGGCGCTTGCGTGATTCTCACTGTGAAAATCACAGTGAGAGCACGCAAGCGTCCATAGGAAAGCATTGTAAATGCTTTCCTATGCGACCGGCTGAATGCGAACGCGGCTCCTGCCGCGCATGCGCATTCAGCCGATGACGTCGCAAAGAAGAAGGAGAGGAGGAGGAAAGCTCCCTGCCCGGCGCTGTAGAAAGAGCTAAGTTTAACCCCTTCCTCCCCCCCGAGCCCGGCGGGAGTGGGTCCCTGAGGGTGGGGGCACCCTCAGGGCACTCTAGTGCCAGGAAAACGAGTATGTTTTCCTGGCACTAGAGTGGTCCTTTAACAGTACCCAAAATAAGAGAACTGTGTAGATTTTTAAGAATTGTATCTTGCATGGAATGTTCTAAAAAGGTTATGGAGTTCCCGGGAATCCTTTGGATCGTATAAGCGTTATTTAAGAAATATCTCAAGACTGCCCTTAGCTATATGCTGAAGTGGAATTGTTGCACGTCCGTTGAGCTGTTCGTGATATTTGTAGCTCCATTCACCCCAGACGTTCCTTTTCTATTTCTATTTCAATTCTTGCAACAATTACCTTACACACAAATCCATAAAGCTTATCTTGAACATGCTTTATTTTATTATAATGCTACAGTAATTATTTCAATTTTTCAAGTGATCACATAAACTGATTAATATAATAATATAAATACTAAAGTTAAACACTATAGCGTTAGGAATAAAAATATGTATTCCTAAACCTATAGTTCCCTAGTCACTGTTTAGGTGACAGAGCCTGCGTTACCAGGGATAAAAAGGTAGTTAGCTCACCTCTCTACGCCTGTCTCCTTGATCAAGCTCCGCCGTAGGACAGCATTGGAAGGCTACTGCGCATGCATGGCTGCACCAAACAGATATCTCTCTGGAACCATTGGTCTAAAACAGCAGTTTTACCCTGAAAATTAAGAAGTCCTCTGGACCAGATGGCTTTAATGCCTTTTTAAAAATAAAACATTTAAAACCATGTTAGCACCCCACTTAATGAAAACATTCAATGAAATTGTAGATAAAGGGGACTTACCAGAAGAGATGTTAAAAGGAACATAACCCCTATTTTTAAACCAGGGAAAGACCCTACTGACATAGTAGACTACAGACCTATTTCACTATTGAATATAGATTCTAAACTATATGCAGGCATAATTGTCGAAAGGATCAAAAATAATATAAAAGATCTGGTTCATACCGATCAGGTAGGTTTTATTAATGGGAGAGCCTCTTGAAACCATATTAGGAGTCTAATGAGCTTATACAAAGATGCAGAGAAAAGACAGATATCCCAACTGACACTGTCATTAGATGCCGAAAAGGCGTTTGACAGGGTTAGCTGGGACTTCATAAGAGAGACCATGCAGGCTTTTCGGATTAATGGCAGAATTTTTCATGCTATAATGGCCTTATATTCCATGCCAACAGGAAGAGTGGTAGGGTCAGGTGTTAAATCTGACTGGTTCCAAATTAAAAATGGAACAAGGCAGGGGTGTCCTCTATCTCCCCTCCTATATAGTCGTTGGAAGCACTAGTTAGAGAGATTAGAGCCAACAAGGATATTAAAGGACATAGAGGCTCAGAACATCAAAAAATTAAACTTTATGCAGACAACATCTTATTGATACTGCAATTCAAATAAATGCAATTCAAGACAATGAATCTAATTACAAAATATAGCAAATTACAAGTTAAATATAGTAAAAACTGTTGCATTATCACAACATTTAAAACAAAAAGAAATAACACAATTGAACAGGATGTATGGTTTTATATGGGCAAAATCACATCTCAAGTATTTGGGAATTAACATTTCTTTAGACCCAAAAAACTGGATGAAGATAAACCTATTACTCCTAATTAAACAAATTAGCAGATCATTGAAGATATGGAAATGCCTAGGTACATCATGGTGGGGGAATATAAACATAGTAAAGACATACGTACTCCCAAAGCTGACATATATCTTTAGAATGATACCCCTAATGGTACCGCCAGCTTGGCTAGACTTCATACAATCAGCTTTTAATCGTTTTATTTGGGCAGGAAAAAAAGCAAGATTAAGTTTGGAATCCCTTTAAAAAAAGAAAAAAAAAGAAAAAGGAGGCTTAGGGATACCGATTAAAAAGGAATATTCTCAATCTGCATTACTAACCCATGCAATAATAACACAAAATAAAAAGTCTAAAACAGAAGGGTGGTATGCATTAGAAAAAGGACACTTCTAAAGAGCTATAACGTTTGAGCAAACTATTCCAACAGGAAGACTATAACAATTTAGTAACTAAGTGCTTAGAATTGAGAAGACTATTAAAAAAAGAATCAACTCCTCTGGCACTTAAAAAATGGGAGCAAGGGGGGCGGAGCCAGCTGCCTAAGCGAACGGACGTGCCCTGCGGGAGCTCTGACTCCACAAGCAGCCTAACTAGCCCACAACCGCTATCTTAACCCAAAAAACCTGACCAAAACCGGGCTACAGCTTGCACCCACGATGGGACGCAAGTCCAAGAAATACCGGACGGACAAGCCCCTGCCAACCGCAGATATTGGCGATCTCCTTTGGAGGCCCCAGGGATCCATGAGGCCTAACATGGCGCCTCTCACAGATGGGCCGTCGTGCTCATCCAGTGAAACCTCCCTCACTGACCTGAGATACCTGGAAGCACCAGCGCACAATAGCAGAACCGACAAAAGGGACGATCGACAACATGGGGCACCGGTGACAGAAAACGCCTTAAAGGCCCTCCTGGACGAACTGCGGCGTAACATTGCCACAGATATCTCCACATTCCGGGACGAAATCAGAGGGGTCTCTGCCCGCCTCCATGACACGGAGGTCATTACAACGGCCCACGAAACGAGACTCGCAGCACTAGAGCGGGAACTCACTGCCGTGAAGGGCGAACAAGCTAAAATACAGCACCGCATGGCCGCTGCAGAAGACAGGAGGCGGTGGAAAAATGTGAAGATCCGCGGCCTATCAGACACAGTCACTGCAGCGGAACTACCTCACTTAATCCGGAGGCTTCTGACCCACCTATTCTCAGCCAAACAAGCTAAAATAATGCAGCTAGATAGCAGTTACAGACTCCCAGCGCCACCCGCAGGTACCTCAGCCAGGCAAAGGGATGTTATAATCCGCTTCCGAAACGGCCCTGACAAGCAGGCGTTTATGGCAGCCACGAGAAATAAATCACCCTACTCCTTCGAGGAGCACCAACTAACTTTCTTTCCAGACCTCTCGAGAACAACCTTAGACTGGAGGAGTTCCTTGAAACCCCTGACGGCAACACTTGCAAAGTTCCAGGTGCCTTACAAATGGGGCACACCGAGGAGCCTCGTAATCACACAAGAATCCGGGACATTGAAAGTAATGGAGGCTGAAGAAATACCCAACACTCTACAGAAACTCGGGCTACCAACCACCCAAGAGGGAGCACTGATCTCCGCTCCGGACACACAGCAGAGAACTTGGGACCCTGAGAGGATCCGCCCGTTTGTTCCCGCCGCCCTGCGAGGTGATCCTGCCACCACTGCAGTGCCCTGAACGGCTACGAACTGCAACCGGAGCCTATGCCTTTTATGGGCCACCGTTATAATGTAGTTCCCCACGCTATACTTCTTGTTGTTCTTTTTAATTTTCTAATTATTTGATGTTTAGTTTTAAATAAGCTTATACCATACCACCAGGGACACGTCCTAGTCCCCATAGACATATACGCGCTGGCACAGGGAGTACACTCCCTCCATAACCCCTCCACTCACTTGACGCCCACTTGCAGCAATAATACTTCACCGAAGTGAGTGCCAACCTCTTGCCTCACCATAGGCACACAAGTATACCCTCATGCACCGCAAGATGATTGTGACCCGTGCTACCCCCATCTACCGGTTGCACGTCGCCATAGGTTCCTTAGGGACCACGGGTCTAGTCTCCACTACTCTTTCACACTATATTATAAATTAAACTTAACTCCTGTTACACCTTCATCCACAGACACTCACAACCATCCACATAAGGGATATTGTAATGCTTCAAACACTCCAACCTGAGCACTCATGTCCTTGATAAACACAGTGGGGCGACCTACTGAGGATGATGTCATATAAAACAAAAATTTTGTGCTAATGTCTGCTACAATATGCCGCTTTACTGTTATCGTATGAAATGTTATGCTACGCAGCTGCTGTTGTGGCACTGCCTGCTATGTTGTACAACCTGCACTCCAAAAATAAAGAATAAAAAAAAAAAAAAAATGGGAGCAAGAACTACGATTGTTAATAACGCTACCAGACTGGAATAGATCCTTAAAAATTACCTATAGCAACATCTATTGTTTAAACTTAAACGAGTTACAATTTAAACTGATGAACAGATGGCACTTAGTACCAGAAAGAATTGCTAACATGTATGTAAATAATACAGATTTATGCTGGAGATGTGGCACTTTTAGAGGCGACCAGACTCATATTTGGTGGTCATGTCTTTTATTAGGACAACAATGGAAAAAGACAGAAGAATTCTTCGCGACCTGGATCGGGCACAAATATGAGTTTTCCCTAATGAGAGTGTGTAACAGATCCCCCTGTTTTACATTGGATCTGCAATCTATGTTGTAGCAGCCAACGTCCATGTTACCTGGGAACCTCTACCCTTCGTTTTATTCTATGATGTCCCATCATCCACCTTGCCTTGCACTTAAAGACAAAAACTGTTTCTGGCCCTTTAATTGTGTTGTGCAAGGAATGGGTACATTTGCTATGGCACTTCGGATACAGCCGAAGTGCTGAAGTAGTCGAAGTGGCCGCCTTCACTTGGAAAACAACTGGATGCTGAGAATCCTCCTCACTGATCAGGAAAAGGACACCCTCCAGCGGTTGAAACCCCTCTACTACACAGGGTAACCGCTACAGAGTGCTACTACATATGTCTCTTAATACTTTAAATAGAAATGAGACCAGGATATTCTTACATATAGTAATGGCGGTAAAAATTTGAATTGCAAGAAATTGGAAGTCTTCAGTAGTAAGCAACTGGCCATTTATAAAGGCACAAATGACATACCAATGTAGAATGGTAAGAGGTATAACTAACTAATTTTATTAATAATAGAAAAAATTAGCTCGCATTCTGGAATCAAATATTAAAGGAATTAGGAGAAGAAATATAATATGATATATATATATATATATATATATATATATATATATACAGAATACTAATTCTGATGAGTAGAATCTGGAACGAAGCAGAAAATAAAGAAAAGGGCACAAAAAATAATTTCTGACTCGTGTAGCACAGATATCTATATTTGTACTAGGGTATTGACCTTGTTTACAATAGCACCTACCGACAACAAGTCCTACTTTATGTTTTGTTTGTAATTATGTTATGTGATTTGTGATTTTGTCGTACATATTTACATGTACGAAATAAGTATATAAAGAAACTAAATTTAAAAAATAGCAGTTTTACTATTTTACAGAAGCGCGTCTGGTTAATTCTCTAAGTCAGGTTAGCTCTCTAGCAATTATTTCAGCTGCAGGGTTAAAAGTAAGTGGTTAAAAGTTAAATATGAAGTGGTCTGGGTGCGAGATGAAGTCTGGGTGTCTCTGGTGTTCCTTTAAAGTAACCAGCGTAAATTTAAAAAACATTGCACTAGGCATCATTTTCAGGGGTGGGACATTTTGCATATGAGTGCAGAGTTGATATCATAAATAAAATATTTTATGTATTTTTTTTCCCGGCATGCCTTTCAGGTGAAGCCAGTACCTGTGAAGGGGCTTAGCGGAGCACTTGGACCCATGTGAGGCCCTGTGACAATTTAAGGTATTTTTAGAAAATTAAAAATATCTTTCTTAATCACAATGCATTGAGGAACTCTGATGGCGCAAGCCTTTTACTGGGCTCTACCTACTGTGCCATTCTTCTCTTGTGTGGTGAAGAATAGTGCCCTCAATTCTACCCACTGTATCCCAGGAGTGTAACCCTATTGGCAAATGGTTCACAAAGCGGAGATGTGGATCTATGAGTGTGTATATCTGTCAGTAAGTAACCGTGCATATCTATGTGTGTCTGTTAGGGTAACATATATTATCGTGTGTCTGTGTTTGTTTGTGTGTGTCATGATGGGCAGGTGTGTTAAGCCCTGAACAATCCCATTGATTAGTTTGGTTAAATTTAAAAGTAGTAGAAACTATTACATACCTATCTTTTTCATTTTGATAAAATGTGCTGATTTTTGATAGTTGTCTATAAGTAATAAATTGATTTTTTCCTACTTTTTAAAATGTGTGTGGGTTGTTTGCGTATTTTTCACTGTAGATTGTTTTCATCTTGTTGATGTAAAATCATATTTTGGAGACATAACACGTATTCACAATTTTTAACTGCCTCCAGCAGGAAAACATATTGTTGAAGACAGAGAAGTTGGAGTAGCTAATGAAGAGTTTCATACAGTTTTTAAGAAAACCCTGCGGTTAGACATGTCACACTGCATAATAAAATACAAATATATATCAGCTGCTACCTTTCGTGTATCCATAATGATCACAATTTCTATCACTTTCTGTGTCTAACTTATTTATTTTGTTGAGGATCCTAAATTGCTAAAAATTGCTCAATCCTGACACAGCGTAAAACGCACCCATGGCATTCTACCTGTGTTGAAAGCAACTCCCATTAAGCTGAGCCAGCATTCGTTTAATATAGTCCATAACAGATGGCTATCCAAATGTTGTTTATCTCTGCAAAAGTACAGGCATTATCTCATAATCTGTCCCCATCATGAAAAAAATATTATATCAGATTTTTTTTGTTTAGCTGCAAAAATAAATCATCACCTGAGATAGAACAAAGTATATTGTTATTTTGTCCTGGGAGACATTCTCTCGTTCATTACTTAGATCGCACTTAAGCGGTTTGAGTCACAAAACTCATCTCTTCTTAAGCCATACAATCTGCTGGTTTATCAGGTCAAAGCTCCTTTCGGCACATGTTTATGGATTATATCCAGATCAGATGATATTCTGGGTTTTAACAGGTGCTTTGCTTGGTCTCCAAACTGAGAATCACTCATAACACGACAAATTGTCTATCATCCCTATAACCATTTGCCGATAGCTGAGCCCAGTATCCCATTCCTAATTTATTATATGTCTTCATGTTGTGTTTAACAAATTAATTCATTGTGAAATTCAAAGAAATTAATTATATCTCTTACACTTTTCACTCTTAGCAATTGTTTCAAATATTGATTAACATGTCAAGTAAGGCATAACTACATTATGTGTTTAATGGTCTGTTATATGTGCTTACCTTAAGTCTTTCAAATATATTGGTATCTTTTTTATTTTAAACCTATCTTCTCTCTCTCTCTCTCTCTCTCTCTCTCTCTCTCTGCAGAGTCTTAGCTTCTCTTCTTACTTGAGCACACAACTGTTTTAATGAGCACAGATTAGTCTTTTAAATTCACTATAATAATGTAATTGACCATGTATCACCTATGTGATGGCAGAACATTGGACAGCTTGTGTCCGTAGTGAAACTTAAGGGTGAAGGAGCCCTGATGCAAGAAATGTTTTGACCCCTCCCTCCCTTCCCCCAATAGCGCAAGAGAGGGCAAAAGGTAGATCCTAATTTTCATACAACACCCACAATGCTTTGCCACTGTACTATATGCTCATCCTTGCAGGGTTGTATTTGTGAGCAGTGTTTTTCTGTTTGAGTCTAAGCATGCCTTTGTGTAGAGAATGTGTATGCATGTAGGGGTGTATTTGTATGTACTATTACCATTGAAATGTAATGGTGTACTTGTGCGTAGTTTTTGCATTTGAATGCAGGGGTGTATTTGTATGTATTGTGTTGGCTTTTAAATGCAAGTTTGTTTTTGTGTATAGTGTTGATGTTTAAATGAAGAGTTATTTGTATATGATTTTAGTGTTTTAATACAGGGGTTTATTTGTTTGTATGTAATGTTTGCTTTTAATTGCAGGGGTGTGTTTGTATGTCGTTTTGGTTTTTCAATGTAGGTGTATTATTGAGGTTTGAATGAAAGGGTGTGTTTTTATATAATTTTGGAGTTTGAATGCAGGGTTGTGTTGGTATGCTGTGTTGGTGCACACATACACTGCCACATACATACTTAAACAGATATACATACACATTAACACACAGATGCACACATATAAACTCACTGACACACACATATTCAGATTCACACTAACATGTGCACACTGACACATACAATCACACTCAGATACACACACTCGGACACACAAATACACACATTAACACACACCATGAGACACAGTTACACACACTGACACATACACATACCTTGACGCACAGATACACAGACTGCCATATACACACACCCTGTCACATAGACACAGACTTCCATATACATATATATGTCATGAGTTTTCAATTTGCAGCGACCCTCCTGTTAACATACCTTTTGTGTGCAGGAGGGTGGCTTGCTTTGGGTCCTGCTGCTGGCTGAGGTTGATGGGAGTGTGAAGTCTGGAGAAGCTCTCTCCTCTTGCCCTTTTCCCCCAGGTTGACTGTGCAGCCACTTCCTCTACCTCCTGCACGGGCTCTTCCTTATAGTTGAGAAGAAGTTACTGGTTGTCACTTCCTCTCAGCATCACTGATAATACAAGGGACATGGCGCAGGACTGAGCCCCTGTTCAGCAGTACCTATCACGTGGTCCTAGATGCATGGACAGCGGCGTACATACTGCGGTCGCAGGGGTCGCAGCTGCAACCGGGCCCACCACTCCAGGGGGCCCAACCGCCCTGCAGACCCCTGTGACTAGGTATCTGCCACCATCATCTTCTGCGGCCCTGGCCCACGCGGCAAACCGCCGGGGCCGCCGTCCAAGGGGCCCATCGGGTGGCCCATGCTGTCAGGGCCACCTGATTGATGTGGATTGTAAGGGGGCCCGGTCAGCACTGGGCGCTTTAACTGCGCGACCGGGCCCCCTGTGATTACATCACAAGCTGGGAGGAAGTGACCGCACGTCACTCCTCCCAGCTAACACTGAGAGCTGCACAGGAGGAAGCAGAGGGAGCCAGAGTGGGAACTCTTGATTCCTATCCACCTGAGCCACCACTGGACCCCAGGGAAAGTCACCCTCCTGCACCTTAAAGGTAGGAAACAGGAGGGTGACTTAAACATTTTGTGTGTGTGTGTGTGTGTGTTTGTATGTATGTGTGTCTGTCTGTATGTGTGTGTGTCTGTCTGTCTGTGTGTCTGTCTGTGTGTGTGTGTGTGTGTGTCTGTTTGTATGTATGTCTTTGTATGTATGTGTGTGCCTGTCTGTGTATGTATGTGTGTATGTCTGTGTATGTATGTGTGTCTGTGTATGTATGTGTGTCTGTGTGTGTGTGTGTGTGTGTGTCTGCCTGTATGTATGTATATATGTGCGTCTTGTGTGTGTGTGTGTCTGTTTGTATGTGTGTATATCTGTCTGTGTGTGTGTCTGTTTGTATGTGTGTCTGTCTGTCTGTGTGTATGTGTCTGTCTGTCTGTATATGTGTGTGTGTCTGTATGTGTGCCTGTCAGTATGTGTGTGTGTGTGTTTGTATTTGTGCCTGTCTGTTTGTATGTATGTGTCTGTGTGCCTGTCTGTGTGTCGGTCTGTATGTGTGTGTGTGTGTGTCTGTCTGTATGTATATATGTGCGCCTGTCTGTTTGTATGTATGTGTATGTGTGTATGTGTCTATGTGTGTTTGTGTGTGTCTCTATGTATGTGTGTGTGTGTGTATGTGTCTCTGTCCGGGGTGAATAGGGCGGAGGTGGGAGGGGAGAGGGGAGGCCCACAGATCATTTTCGCACCGGTGCCCTATGGTTTGTGTGTACGCCACTGTGCATGGACCACCTGATGGGCCTTCTCGTCGTGTGGGCCCCGGTGCACCAGCGATAGTTATGCCACTGGCTTGAATAACCAGACTTGATAAGTCACTGTGCTATCCAATCATAATCTTTAGTTTTGCAATACATAAAGTATGAATTATGGAACTCTGGGAGCCGAGGAACCTTTTCAAATGCTATACTTTCTCATATCCATAATATTTTTTTGTGCATTATTCCTTGCTTACAGATATATGGTAAGGTAGGGATACAAAGTATGAAAATTTCCCTGGCTGGCCTCACACAGGGTAGACCATTGTCTACTTGCACTGTGCCTCACTGAGGACAGTCTCCTTGTGTTCTGGATACAGCACACCAAGAAGCAAGCCTGGGAAGGAAATACAGAAGTTTGAAGTCCCTCAGGATCGGTTGGGAAGTATCGGTTAAAGTAGCAGTCTAGGCACCATAACCTCTACATGCAGTTATCCTGCATTAGAGTTCTTAGTCAGGCGTTTTGACCAAAACCGGTTTACTAATGACGCTCAGTCTGTCTCACACTCGCCAGAATTGCTAATGCGGAAGTGTTATTCCCACATTAACATTGTGACTTTCATCCATATTTTACCGCTACTTGTTTGCTATTTGATGATGTTTACTAATGCAAGAGTGCACACATTGTAATGGCAGTCTTCTTTGGCTTCAGCAATGTTGTACCCCTGCTAGCATATGTTCATGATGGATTGATGCACATCTTTGCTAGACACACATGCTTCCACACACTATGTTCCTGGCATGTATTTTCCATGTCTTTCCCACCACCTAAGTCTAATTGACACCTTTTAATTTTAGGAGGTATGTGCTGATAAAGACATTTAAACTGTCCTAATAATGCCTTGCCATGTCTTAACTATCATCTACCTTTTTATAATAAACAAATTAGTTTTTTTTTTTTGGTCAAACAACGGTTAAAAAAAGAAATAAAGACATTCTATTAGACATTAACGTGTTTTTTTATTAATCTCACTGCGTGCATGCTGAGAGTCTGGATGTGAAGCTGTGCATCAACAAGTATAGCCTATGAAAACAACATACCCACTATAGGAATATCTTTGTGCTTTATATTGTACCTTGTTATCACCCCCTGTGTTTTACCAGTTTGAAAGAAAAATATCTCACAAAGACAAAACGATGTGGTTTGTTTTGCGTTAGTATATTTATTATATTATGCTATATAGCATATCCCAAGCGATATATATTGTCCAGGTTCGTATATCAAAGCACAACGTACGAAGGTGGCCTACAACACTTTATAATTTGCATAACTTTGCATAGATTTACAAAGGTCAATTTTCTGAAGATATTATTATTTAACCCCTTAAGGACACATGACATGTGTGACATGTCATGATTCCCTTTTATTCCAGAAGTTTGGTCCTTAAGGGGTTAAAGAGTCAGCCTACCAAAGTTTCTATATCTTAGATCTTTCAATAACATCACAATTCTGAATTCTGGGCATTTTTATGTGTTGAGCTTTGCTCAGAATATATTCTCTACAGATACCTGGGATAAAAAAAAAATGCTTGATTGACCTTTTAAATGTTCAGTGATGCCTTAATAGAAACGGCCGTTATATAAAATAATTACGTTCACAATACTAATATCAATGTGAAATCATGCAATGTAGAGAAAATATGTAGTGAGCTGTAGGAAGCGACCGGAGAAAAAAATGCTGAACTGATTTGAATTTGAAGCTTTATTTTGAAGAGGCCCTTAGTATTTACATACAAAAGGAATATAGCTATTCACAGCTAACACTAAATAGGTGTAGACCATTGAAACTATAAAGTGCACATTGTCTGGTATAGTTACATTTAAAGTATGCTATATAAAAAGTTTCATAGGTTTTTTCTTATTTTTATTATTTATAGTTGAATTTCTCCCAATGTGTATTTTTACATTGGCTGGGTTTATCTTGGTGCATTAGTTAGGCCGACAGGGCCTACCAGGACCTTCGGTTATCACAGACTGGCCCGTGATGTTTTGGGTCTGCCAGGCTAATTAATATTAATTTATTAATTAATAACTAAATGGAGGAGAGGAGGGAAGGGCTAGAGTAGCATGTAAGCATCATCTATATGGTGCTATTACGGTGCAGTAGGTAGGGCACGTACATCACTTAAAGCGTTAAGAATGCAAATCTTCAATGTTCCTTTAAATATGCTCTAATATCCCTGACACTTGTTATATAGCTCCCACCATGTATGATCAATAAGTGATCAAATAAGTTATTTTATGCTCTTTTTACCAGAGCCATAGCTCCCTCAGCACTGCTTACCACTCCTCCTCCATGGTTGGTCAAATCCAATGCTCTTCAGAGGGGACCATTGGGGACCTGATGCGCATGCATCATGCAGTGTGAGCACCACATGCACATCCTATCTTCCCCATCAAATCAATACTCTCCTGTTGGAGCTTCTGAGACATGTGATCAAGTATTATTCTACCAGTGTAACGGAAGCACCTACGTATGGTGAATTTAGCCCTGCAATGTAAGCATTGCATTTTCTAAAAAACACTGTAAAGGTTTGCATTGCAGGGTTAAAAGGACAGGACCAATGCCTGTAGTGGTCCTCTAGAAACATAGAAACATAGAATGTGACGGCAGATAAGAACCATTCGGCCCATCTAGTTTTCCCAATTTTTTAAAAACTTTTATTAGTGTCAGGCCTTAAATTATATCTAGGATAGCCTTATGCCTATCCCACACATGATTAAACTCCCTCATTGTGTTGACCTCTACCACTTCAGCTGGAAGGCTTTTCCATGCATCCACTCCAAAACTGCGTAGAATGCTCCAAGCGAGATTTCACCAGTGTTCTGTACAATGGCATGAGCACTTCCCTCTCTCTCCTGCTTATACATCTCCCTATACAACCAAGCATTCTGCTAGCATTTCCTGTTGCTCTTTTACATTGTCTGCCTGCCTTTAAGTCATCTGAAATAATCACCCCTAAATCCCTTTCCTCAGATGTTGAGTGAATATAGTCAATGCTACGTTTCCTGCTGCTGAGGGGTTTAGCTCCACTGAGCAAAATGAAGCAGGAAGTAACATGACCCATTATCTGTTTGACTGCCAGAGGGGCTGTCAATAAAATTATTCATTTCTATTGAAATCTGATTTTTTGTAAAATGAAAAAAGGAGAATATTTGCTTCACACATATACATTTCATCAAGCTAAAGTGCTTTAGCGGTCTGAAGGATCCCTTTAAAACAAAATTGCTGAAAGTGTAGTGGGCTAGGTTTGCCAGATTTTATGTGATATCATAGACACATGCAATTGTTTTATGCTGATGGGCATTGAATGAAAAGGGCTGCATTAGGTAACATTCTGTGTTTGGAGTCCTCTCCCCTTTATTGATTCCTTTCCTCGAGCATATGAATTCCACACATTGCACAGCAACACTTTTCATGAACTACCCATTAATAAGTATAACTGGTAAGTAAGTGTCCACTGAACAGTGGTGTGTCTGGCACCCGTAGTATGAGTTTTGCAGGCCCACTCACACGTGCCATAGATAATTAACTAGTATTAATGTGGCACAGTAAAATCTTTTTTTTTTTTTTATACAAAGAGAGGATCTTAAAGCAGAATTGGCAGGCTGTTTTGGGCACAACCCAAGAGCCAACTAAACTTTGCTAAAGATTGTGCTTTTATTTTTTTAAAACAAGCATATTATTTTACCTTTAAGATTCCCATTGTTCCTGGCACAGCTAGATATACCTCGGTATTATGTTTAATTCATTGGTATAATATTGTCAGGCACATTAAGGGCACAAGTCTAGATATGGCATATATCCGAAAACAACAATTAGAAAAGCTTTCCACGTATATTCAAAATAATATTGGTCTCAATAATGGTTTGGCTTGATGCAGTATAGGCTGGATTACTTTATTGGATACATCCCTAGATACTCTTCTTGTTTGTCTGTACCAAATGTTTGACCAGTCCGGTCTTGAACCAATTGCAAGGATGGTTATATTGTATAATTTGCAGGAAAATAAGGATAGCTGAATTCAAACTGGTACAGGATAGTTTTACTAAATGCCTCGTATACGGTGTCTCAATGCTTGTTATGTATAGTTACTCGATCCAATCAGGTCACAAGTACCTATTTCTTACAGGGTATTGATTGAGCTTTTTCTTAGAACTGCATGGACTTCAGTAAACCAATGCTTTTTTTCAAAGGTTTCTTCCTCTTGGCCTATTTATGTGCGCATATATTAACAAGAATTGTTATTACAATGTTTTGTCTATTGGTGATAACACAATTTAATTTTGTTGTTATAGATTTGCTCAACATTCTCTGCAAATAAAGATAGCCAACGCATAGAATTTACAATGTGCCAGCATTATTTGTAGCTCTGTACAATGAACATGAAACACACAATCTGATCTTAACATAATATGGTTAAACACAAGATGGAGAGGTATAAAAAAAAAAGCATGTGTATAGTGCTGGCATTCAGCTTTAAAACAATCAAAAAGAGTTGTTTCCTGATTCTTTTTTGCAACACTACAGCATATTCCAAACCGAGATATGAAATAATATATTATCTCCAGAATTCAATAACATTATTTTTTAGAAAGTATTTTACTGTGAATAATATATCAAGAGCTCTCTTTTTTGTATATGTTTTAACACAGTGTTTCTCAAGCCAGTCCTCAAAGCACACTAAGTATCCAATTCTGTTACAAAACGGTTATTGACAGAACATGAGCCATTAGTGTGTCTTGAGGACTGTTTTAGCAAATACTGTTTAGAAATACAATAAAATAGCTACCAAAATTCCACTAAAATAGCTGGGTGGACAAACTAGATAGATTGGCCAATAAGCATGTGCTTAAGGCCCACCACGATAGTTCCACTCATAGTTAAAGGCCATCATGCATACTAGTTAGACCACATTTTTTTTTATGATATTGTAAATTGCTGTCAGTCCTGTGCTAATGCACCAATCAACCTTTAACCCCTTAAGGACCAAACTTCTTGAATAAAAGGGAATCATGACGTGTCAAACACGTCATGTGTCCTTAAGGGGTTAAAGGGACATTATGGTCACCAAAACAACTTTAGCTTAATGAAGCAGTTGTTGTGGATAGATCATGCCTTTGAAGTTTCACTGTTCAATTCTCTTTCATTTAAGAATTAAATCACTTTTTGCTTTATGCAGCCCTGGCCACACCTCCCCTGGCTGTGACTGACACAGCCTTCATGAAAACAGAATGGTTTAATTTTCAATCAGATTTAACTTACTTTAAAAGATTTTATTACCTGCTCTCTAAATTTAACTTTAATCATATACAAGAGGCTCCTGCAGGGTCTGGCAAGCTATTAACGATAATAGATTCTAAATTAAACAGAATTTGCAATAAAAGAAGTGTAAACATTAGATCACTCTTTACAGGATGTGTTTAGGAAGGCTGTGTAAGTCACATGCAGGGATATGTGGCTAAGGCTGCATAAGCAAAGTAATTTAACTCCTAAATGGCAGAGAATTGAGCAGTGAGGCTGCAGGGGCATGATCTACACACCAAAACTGCTTAATTAAGCTAGAGTTGTTTTGGAGATTATGGGATCCCTTTAACAATTAAATATTGTAATTGGAGAAGGATCCCAATAAGTCTCAGCCATAAATTGCAACAGATTTCAGCCAAATGTCAAGGCTATCTTTAATTCGGGTCCTTTTATATTTCAAAGTATATTTTGCAACACGTGATATACCTGAAGCAGATATTAAAAACTGATCTAAACACTACACTCCTTGTGGCATATTTTCCAGCCAATGTTAATGCATTTTAAACCGTAACTGTCTGTATTGTGCAATCAGCAATTTTGAAATTCACATAAAGTTGTCTAAACTATTTCAGAATCAAGCACATTTGAAAATGAGACTCCGGGTTGTTGATAATAAGTAAGAAAATAGAACAGCTCATTGCTTTCCCCAAAACATTTCATTATGCAACAGTACTGTCATACAATACCAGCTCAGCAATACACATTTTCCAGTGGCATAGAAAAAAAAAATTAATATAACTTACGAAGATGCTGACCACATGTATAGCTCATTTTATGTTTGTAATAATTTATTTATAAAGTACATATTCCACAGAGCTGTACATTTGGAGAATACATATCAGCCAATCAAATTGTAGGTGAGGACCCTGTTTACAAGAGGCTGCAATTTAGCTTAAATTCTTTTATACTAAGATTGCACTAAATAATAAATAACCCTGGGGACTGAGATAATATGAAAAGTAAAACACTACGATGAAGGTGTGATTGATTTAAAACAATACAAATGGAACTACTGCTTTAAGTGAGTCCGCAATAATAACCTTGGCATCAGGATGTTGTATGAATTTTAGATTTGTATTCATGCTTGATGGACATTATTGCTGTGCAGTTACAGTAGAAACCTATTTTTGGTCAGTTGAATTACATTCATTAAGTCATTTTTAATGCCCATCATATTGAACCACCATTAATGACTGCTTTTTTAAAAAAAAAAAACATATATTTAAACATTCTTAATTGTAGCTGTTCGCCTACATCAAGTTATGTGTTTAGCCCAATTTTGATGCAAAGTATGTCAATTTCATGTTGTGTCAGTTAAAAGTCTGGAACGCATGTAAAAAAACACTATTAGAACACTGACCCAAACATAGCACTTGACAGATGTTATCTCAGGTATTTACTATGGAACCTTATTTATACTTTCTGACGTCAAGACCATAAAAGATCTGAACCTGACAGGAAGGCCAGTAACGGACTAGAAGGCCAAGTGTGACCTCTGAATCTGATAATAAGTTAATATCAGCTGTAACAGATATACTGGAAAACGAGAGAAATCTCAATGTATCTTTCATGGGAAAATATTTGATAAATAAATAAATAAATAAATGCTGCACATCGGTAAGTTTGCTAGTCTCTGTGGTTTAGATTTTCAGCTAAGGTAAGCCAATACTGATTCACAGTAAAGAATGTGAAAAGAGGAGAAACTATATGTTTGGAGCCTGCAAAGCGGACATTAAATTGGGGATTTGAAAATCTAAGCTGAATTCTGAAAAAAAATTAAGATGGACCAGGCATAGCATCTGAATCCGCATTGATTACTTTAGCGATAGTGTTAATGCCTCAGGTAAAAGAAACTCGATTTATTAGAAATCAAAAAAGCAAATCATATCAAACATCAAAAAGGAAAGTAAAAAATAAGCCAACCAAAAAAACGGTAGAAAAACATTTGAGGCAAAATTGGTTTTCCTGCAAATTCAGATAAGGGAACTGTGAAACAAATAAAATTACAGAATTATTTAGAATCACAGTAGTCTCATATTTGGAAAACAACTAGTAAAAGAAAATCCATTTCATGCATCCACTCTTTTTTCTTTGGAATTCATTCACTGTGTTCAAATCAGCAGGTAACACTGAGGATATAGCACTCTTGATTCAAGCAGTTCACCATTACCAAACAGATAATTCTGCAGCCACAGATAGCAATCTAGTGCCACATTGTACAAGCCACAGCTTGCAGACGTGAAGGTCATTCAAACTCTTGCTCATGAATTAAGGAATGTTATAGAGTATTTGCATAATGCCCCTTCATTGCTGACTGAGGAATAACCTCTGCAAAACCAGAATGCAAAATAGTTCACAGCAAACTGCAAGAACGATGGTTTGGGCATATTTCTGTTTTGGTTTAGCATATTGGGTGCTACGTTGTAGAAACCACAGCACCCAGGCAGGAAGGTTACGCAAGCAATTATCTGTGGATTAAGGAATGCTATTGACAATTTTTATGTGTCGCCCTGATTTATGTGTTTGCAGATGTTAATCCTTAGTCACCAATATTTACATGTTGCTGCCTGAGGAATAGCATCTGTACATTGGAAGACAAAACAATTCATAGCTAACTGCAAGAATGGTTTATTCTATTTTAGTTAGCTAGGCATCTATAAATGCTTGACATAAGTATATCTGTCAAACATTTGATCTAATTCTTTGAATTTCACTTCCGCTAGTTTACTGTGATTAACAATCCAGCATAATATGAAATATTATGATATAAGATTCTTAGTTCTTTTTTCCCCTATTAAAATAGATGGAAGGGGGCAGTGGATGTTATCCAGTGGCATTTCATTTTGTTACTGTATACAATATGTGTGTTGTTTGGAGAACCATTTGTATTGCAACTTCGTACACTAGTATGTAGTAGGAGTTCATGTCTTCGTGTTCCTTAAGAATTCCAATGCAGTATGCAGACGTACTTCCACCATCCTCTCTTCTCTTCTCTTGTGTTGTATTTGTTTATTTTTATCTCTTAGTTATTGTCATGCCTCATGGTTACTGTTAAGACCGTTGTTCTTGGAGTGTTAGAAGTAAGGTACAATCTTTGAGCTTGGACAAACTCAAGCCTCTACAGTGGCTGGAGATATGGAACTGACCCAAAAGTTCTATATGCATGTGTCAACAACTGTTGGGAGACCCAAATCTTTGTAGATAACAGGTAGTTCAATGGTAAGTTGTTATTACACTGACAAACGTTTTTTTCATAAAATGCTGGTATTTGGTATAGCGAACTTTCCTAATGTGGATCGAAACCCTTCCCAATTAAAAAAAAAAAAAAAAAAAGCTAAAAGTCACCTCCGTTCTGTTGCAGAGACCAAGTTTTTCCTGCCTGATGATCCTCCACTCAGCATGATCCATGTTGCCTAATGTTGCTCTCCCTTTGCCTCCAAAATAAGTGCAATTTTAATAGCTGGTCAGGGCCATGAATATAACAAAACAAATGTTTAAAGAATGCAACCCAAATTTGTGATTTGAAATTTTCAAGATATATTCTCTCTGTAATCCACATGCTGTCTCTCAATTGAACAAACTACTTTTTTAAGTCCACCATATGTCCTGCTGGTAATAGTGATCATAGTAATGTCAAATGGTGCCATCAAACACCACTTTTCAAAAATTAGGTGTAACTACGAAGTCTATCTAAAGAGCAGACTGGTAAAAAGTTACCTTAGGACCCATAATGATCTCACCATTGATGACAGTTTTTTTTCTTAAAAAAGTTGACAGCCCTTCTCATCGCTCACCAACACTTATGTACACTAGCTTTGTGCGAGCTGTGACAGTACAACAGAGGGAATATTGTAAGCTGATGTCAATTTGACGTGTTGAGTGGGTAATTTTGTACGCTAGTGTCTTGACATGGAGATTTTGCCCAGTTGCCCATGCAATAATTTTATGAACTTCTCACACATGATGTCTATCATTTCTTTCTGCTGTGTACTGTGCTGATTTGAAAAATATAATCTTCTTTTTTTTTCTGAATATTTGCTTTCATGTTAGAATATCTTAGATCATTTTAGAGGGTTCTAGAGGTTCAATGCGTATTTTCAACATTACAGCTCTTAACAATGTTTAAATTATTGTATTGAGCTTACGGCATCTATAGATAAACCAGACTCATCACAAATACATATTAACAAATCACATATTGACCATTACCGAATCTAGACTAAAATAGCTTTGTTGGAAAAAATATCCAGAATAACCAAATAGGAGTCTAAATTAGTCCAAATTGTGTTGGTAGGTTTTCAGTGCAAATAAATAAATTATCACTATTATTTTATTATTATTTATTATTATTATTATTATTAACCCACTGATTTAATCTAGAAGGGTACTTTAAAATAATCATATGTAAAGTATAATTATTGTTCCAGTTTTGACTTCGTCTCTAACACTAGTTAATGAATAGATTCCTAGATTAAACTTTTTGCAAATAATCTATATCACTAATGTTGTAGACATTACGGTGGATATAATGAATGCATTACTTTTCTCATACCCTGCCATAAAATATATGTTTTTTTGAAAACCATTGTCAAAGTGAGTCACCATGGATTGACCGATTCTCCTCTGCCTCAGCTGTGGATAAAAATCTTAGGGTAGAAGAGAAAGATGTTGCGTTGAAAGATGTGTGGATTTAATCAGTGTTAAAAGGGCAGCACATTAACATTCTACATGTGTGCTCTTTTCATCACCTGTTTTTAAAAACACTCTGAGCTTTATGTTCCCCAGAGGCAATACTTAAGGTAGACTGCCTTCTTTTTATGCTTTATTTTGGACTGTCCCAGAAATGTTATTCTAGTAACTAAATATTCATTTATGTTTGTAGTGTAAATCATACTTATTTTACAGTCTTGTGATGAGAGTGCTGTAGTATAGTTTTCTCCCTGGTGAACCCACCATCATAGTTTCCCCTTGCCTAATATTGAAAACATCATATGTGTAATTTACGTTGCAGCTGTGTTCTGATATGCACCTTTATTTATGGCTTAGAACACAGAGCTTAGTGGGTTTTTTTTTGTTTCTGATTAAACCATCTGCATTGTGAGTTCAGAAGGCTCTCATTTTGGCCTTTCTCTGTTAAGAAACAATGGATGTTCAAAATTAAACAAATTTTAAAATAAATTTAAAAAAAGACAAAATTCTAATATTTTAAATAGAAATCTCTGCATTCAATGGGAAAACACATTGAAAGCATAGATTGTGAAATCATAATTTGTGAGCAAAGCATTCATTTGCTCCTAATCACATGAATTTGTAACTTATTTGTTTTGTTTTTATAACCACAGAAATTGTAACTCACTACAGAGTATGGTGGCGCTATATGAGTTTTTATAATAATGATAGTAATATGTCTAGGGTGTTCCTGTCTTTCTAGAGAAAGATCATTCACATGTGATGGTTGAGAGTGAGAGAGGATGCAATTTGCTTGGGGTGAAATAAAGTACAGATGGCTCATACTTCACCTCAGTTTAACCTTTCCTTTCATGAGTTGCTTAAATTTAAATTATGGCACGCTTAAATCGCTGGGTGATGATCAGTTATTCTTTAGTCCAAAAGCATATAAAGTCAGTATAAAGCATGCTTTATTTTGATAACCGGATCATAAAGGCACTGAAGAGCGTGTGAACTAACTTCGAGTGAAACATGCAATGTTGTTTATCAGATCTTTGGAAAGAGGTAGTAATAAATACTTCACATGATTGCTGAATTATTTTTATTTAACTCAACAAAATGTTTGATGGTATTGAAATTATGGTGTCGTGGTCCATTTGTTTAGTGAAGGCAGCCCTAAGTTAAATTGATCACCTTGGTTAATGGAACGCTCCAAGCACTATAACCACCAGACCCTGCTGTAGTGGTTATAGTGCCACATGAGCCATGGCCCCCCCACTTTGTAGCTCATCAAAATATTTTTGAATGGTTTTGACATCTTACCTTGGGTCCACTGGATTTCGCTCCCCGTCTTCACTACAAACACCAGAGAACCGAAAGATCCTAACCAGGAACACCCATTTGCTCTCCTGAGCTAATCCATGCAATGCATTACTTTGGTTTCTAACTATCGCCCAATATCATTGCTCCCAGTATTGATAAAAATCTTAGAAAAATGCGTCCATGTGCAACAATGTGAGTATTACCAACAATCAAACTATCTGACCCCTGATCAATCAGGTTTTTGCCCGAATCACTCCACTACAACTGCCCTCCTAAAAGTTTGCAATGACATCCAAACTGGCATGGAACAAGGAGACCTAACTGGAGCTATTTTCCTTGATTTTGCCTTTGACACAGTAGAAAATGAAATTCTATTGCAACTAAAAAACTCAGGTATTGGTGATTGTCCGCTAACCAGGTTTTGATCATATGTATCGGATCGATCACAATATGTGTCCATTTCTGACAGTGACTCCCTCCCTCTCCCAGTCAAGTGTGGTGTTCCCCAAGGTCCCATTCTCTGCTCCTCTTATTCACATCCTACTATTCACATTATTTATGAATAATCTGCCTAATGTCTGCAAATCCTCAAATGTACATATGTACGCAGACGACACAGTAATCTATGCAAGCAAATCCAATCTACCGCAGCTTTTGGGCTGTGCTCCAAGACCAGAGGTAGAAAAGTGGATCGCAAGAAACAAACTCTTCTTAAACACTGACAAAACTGTCACAATGATCTTTGGAACAGTATCTAAATTACACAAATTACAAATTCACATCTATGCTTTAAAACAAAATCAAATAGCACACTGAACGCAGTCCACTCTTTCAAATACTTGGGTATGTTGTTAGACCCCAATCTATCTTTTGGCCTCCACATAGAAAAACTTGCATCTAAACTTTATCCAAAACTAGGTGCCCTGTACAGAAACAAATCCTGCCTAAACCCTACAGTAAGGAAAAGATTGTACAGCAGATGCCAATTATTGATTATGGAGATGTAGTATATGCACCTGCACCGCAAACCCACCTTAATAAACTTACCGTATATACTCGAGTATAAGCCGACCCGAATATAAGCCGAGGCCCCTAATTTTACCCCAAAAAACTGGGAAAACTTATTGACTCGAGTATAAGACTAGGGTGGGAAATGCAGCAGCTGCTGGTAATCTTCTAAATAAAATTAGATCCTTAAAAAATTATATTAATTGAATATTTATTTAGTGTATGTATATAATGAATGCAGTGTGTGTATGAGAATGCAGTGTGTGTGTATGAGAATGCAGTGTGTATATGAGTGCAGTGTGTATATGAATGCAGTGTGTGTATATGAATGCAGTGTGTGTGTATGAGAATGCTGTGTGTATGAGTGCAGTGTGTGTGTATGAGAATGGTGTGTATGAGTGCAGTGTGTGTATGAGTGCAGTGTGTGTGTATGAATGCAGTGTGTGTGTATGAGTGCAGTGTGTGTGTATGAGAGCAGTGTGTATGAATGCAGTGTGTGTGTGTATGAGTGCAGTGTGTGTATGAATGTAGTGTGTGTATGAATGCAGTGTGTGTGTGTGAATGCTGTGTGTATGAGTGCAGTGTGTGTGTATGAGAATGCTGTGTGTATGAGTGCTGTGTGTGTGTATGAATGCAGTGTGTGTGTATGAATGCAGTGTGTGTGCATGAATGCAGTGTGTGTGCATGAATGCAGTGTGTGTGTGTATGAATGCAGTGTGTGTGTGTATGAATGCAGTGTGTGTGTGTGTGTGTGTGTAATGCAGAGTGTGATGCAGAGCCTTGGTGGGGGGTGGGCATTTTTATTTTTTAATTATTTTAATATTTTTTTGCTTCATTACATTTTTTTTTATTATTATTTTTTTATTTTATTATTATTTTTTATTTTATTATTATTTTTTTTTTTTTTTTTTTTTTTTATTATTATTATTAATATATATACATTTTTTTCGTCCCCCCTCCCTGCTTGCTAGCTGGCCAGGGAGGGGGGCTCTCCTTCCCTGGTGGTCCAGTGGATGGGCACTGTGTAGGAGGGGGCTGTGGGGGCTGCAGAGAGATGTTACTTACCTTTCCTGCAGCTCCTGTCAGCTCTCTCCTCCTCCGCCGGTCCGTACAGCACCTCGGTCAGCTCCCAGTGTAAATCTCGTGAGAGCCGCGGCTCTTGCGAGATTTACACTGTGAGCTGACAGAAGAGCTGAACGGACCGGCGGAGGAGGAGAGAGCTGACAGGAGCTGCAGGAAAGGTAAGTAACATCTCTCTGCAGCCCCCACAGCCCCAGTCTGTATTATGGCAATGCAAATTGCCATAATACAGACAATTGACTCGAGTATAAGCCGAGTTCGGGTTTTTCAGCACAAAAAATGTGCTGAAAAACTCGGCTTATACTCGAGTATATACGGTAATACATTGTATAACTCGTTCTCCTGATTTGTGCTAAAATGTAATTACAGGATCCACCATTGTGACATGCTAAAATAACTAAACTGGCTGTCGCTGGAATCCAGACGCACCAGTCATCTTTCCATCCTTGTGTTTAAGAGTTTTTCTGGGAAGCTCCAACCCTACCTGATCAGAAAGCTCTCCCCAGCTGTTCCCACTTCCTATAACCTCCGATCCAGTACCAGCGCTTTCTTTATTCTACCTCAATACAAAAAGAAAGCAGCTCGATCCTCCTTTTCCTACAGAGCACCCCAATTATGGAACGACCTCCTGCACACTTTTAAATCTTCCCCAAGCCTAAAGTCCTTTAAGAGATACTTCTCTACATATCTCAAAACAGAATGTGCCTGTCATGGTTGAATATATATTTCCTACCTGTTCTATGTTAACTTTTGTATATATTGTGTATTAATATTGTTTTTGTATTTTATTGTACCCTATTGTATTAATGCAATGTTTTGTGGACCCAGGACATACTTGAAAACAAGAGAAATCTCAATATCCTTCCTGGTAAAATATTTTATAAATAAATAAAATAAATAAATAATTGGCTAAGAACATCCGCTAATCTCCCTTGTCAATTACCTAAGTCCTGCACTGTGTGGCTGTCACATCCTGCTCTGTTCTGTGGAGATGTCTGGCCTTGGCTTCTGGTATCCAGTACTCTTGTTACAATTCTTGTTTAGTTTTTCTTGGTTTTTTGGTTTTCTATTCTATGTCTGGTTTTCTTTATGCTGGGATTTCTGGGTTCATTCCTATAGTCCGTCCCTGGATTTCCCAGTCTCTTGGATTCATTTAAATGTTTGTTTTATTTGCCACACCCGTTTGTTTTCCATCATTCCTTTTTGTTTCAGTGTCCTGCAGGCAGCTGCTGAAGGCTTCTGCCCTTTCTTGCAGGTAAGTGCTATATATGTCTTCTTTGGTTGTTTTAGCATACATTAGGCAGTGTAGGACCTGCCAGATATGGGGTAAATTGGCGTTGTTGGCAGGCTTATACAATGTATGATCATATAGTGTGACTAAATCCCCATGATTTTCATATATAGTGCTTAGTTATTTCTCCTCTTGTTTTGCCTATGTTATATTGTCTTGTTTTAGTTTGTATACCCAGTCCATGTACAGTCATGCCCATGGTATGTTCATGTTTTCCTCATGTCTTGTGTATATGTTCTGGGTTTAGCTTACTATTTTTCTTTGGTTCTGGTTCTCCTAGTTTTGTCTTGTTTTCATGTTTGGTGACTATCCTAGCCTTGCCTTGTTTCTAGTACTGGATACAATCTTGCTGCAGAGCCTCCCTATTCAGCTCCTGGGAGGTCTGCTTAATTTCTAAGCTCCTAGTTCCTGGTATCCGCATAAGCTGATTCAGGGTCTTGGTATGTGGCTGCACAAATGCTGGTGCTCAACACCAAGGAGCGTGCGGTTACCCTGCACCAGACCCTGCTAATCCACCTCCACACTGTGACTCCTACTCTGAACATCAGGCATACTGGGTCCCGGTCCACGCACCGCCGCCCGGACAGTGTCTGGGTCCCGGGCACCTGACCGCCACCCTGACAGTAGCTTAGCTCAGGAGAGCCATCGGAAGTTCCTTCGTAGTAACCTATATCTCTCTGGAGTTATTAGTGGAGGTGGGGAGGTGTGCCCATCAGAACCACAAATGGCGGTGAATGGCAGCACTTAGCTAGAGCTCCCCAGGCACAAGCACTTTCTTTAGCTACTATTAGCAGCAATCCCTGATTTTCTTCCCTGAGAACCTACCACAAGAACCCACTCTACCGATGCTCTTACCATACAATGGGTGGTGGACATAAATCAAAGCAACACTTAACAGTGGCCATTATCTTTTGGAGCCACTCAACAAAGGACTTATGTAAGCAAATGACATACCTACCTCAAAATTGGACAGCTGTATGTCCAACAGAGCACTTCCACTAACAAGATTAAAAAATTTTTTTAAAGGATATCAAAGCCCACATGGAAGGAAAATTTATTTTAATTTGCACCCCATCATGGAGGCCTAGAAGGCCTAACCACTCAGACGCACATGGTGGAAGGCAAGATGGAGGAGATAATTTCGATGGTCAGCTCCTATGATGCAGCCATCTCTACTTTGCAAGAACAACTTCAGTCTCTAAAGGACATCTAGGAAGACTTGAGCAACTGCTCACACAGCATTAATATTAGAATTCGGTGGGCTACTTGAAACGATCACCTCGGACATGCTTCTCTCAGTATTGAAAGAAGCCTTTTGTGGCCTACTTCCAGGCATACCTCTTACAGACATTTTAATGGACCAGGTCTATAGTGCTCTTCACCCACTGACAGCCTCCTTAACCCAACCGAGGGACGTCAAAGTGCGGATGCACTATTTCCACTTTAAGGAAGCCTTAATGAGAGCAGTTAGTGACTCTCCCTCACAGGTGGATGGATGCCAGGTCCAAATATTTCAGGACTTGGTCTCCAGCACCCTGCGCAAACAGTGTGAGTGCACCTCCTCACTCAGAGATTGACTTAATAATAGCTGTGCTATACCTGAGGCCATCCATTTAGACTCACCGTCCACAAAGATGACCAGCTCTTCACTCTTCACAAGATTTCTGATATAGCAAGCTTTGCTGCTAAACTGAGCTTGCCTTCTAATATGCTGGACCCGCCACAACAAATCTACCATTCTACTTCAATATGCCGCTTGTGCTCCGATGCACCCAGCAGGTCCTAGAAATTTCAACCAGCAGGCAGAGGAACGACATCTCCACTCACACCTTATCGCCAGATACCTGTTGCTGAGGACTTTTCTCTTCCCTGCTGTCTACAGATGACCGATTGGAGTCTGCTGAGGTGACTTCAAGTGTCCTATGGATGTCCACAACGCCACCTTTCCACCATATTCTACATTTTACTGAGACCTAGTCTTAGATAGCAGTGGTTCTCTAATTGCTTCTTATTATATAACTAGGGTTTACCATTTAATGTTATTTACTGTGTTATGTTTAACATTTTCCCTACACACTGCAACTTAGACAATAGCCACGATTGCCCAGTCATGATTTTCTCACTGTATTTTGGAAATAGTTTTCTATGTCCTGCCTTTCTACCATATTCTAATCCTTACTGGGTCGTAGTTTTAGTTAGCAGTGGTTCTTTAATAGCTATGTCATTTGCTACTGGGGTCCACCTGCCTATTTGATTTAGGCAGTTTATTGTTATTCATTGTTTGCCGTGTTATTTTCACCTTCTAATTTTCTTCTATTGTTTTTCTTAATTATTATTACTTCCTGTGATGTAGACTAATGTCCCATCTAGACATTGTGCGTGATTTGGGGGTAGATCACCTTGGCATCGTAGGTTTAACCTCCTCCATTCTTGCTTTGTTGGAGGTGGCAGGGTGTGTTGTTCTCTGTCCCCCTTTTCTCTTCTTATGTCCCTCTTTTGTGTCTGAGTCTATAACAGAGCTCCACAGCAGTGTTAAATTTGTTGACTAACAATTTTAGTCAGATTTTAGTGAACTAAAATTTTGGAGATTTAGTTGACTAAAATACGACTAAAACGGCTTTTTTAGTCAAAAGACTATGACTAAGACTAAATTGAAATTTGCAGCCAAAATTAACACTGCTCCACAGAAACAATATTCATAGTAATGTGTCTACAATACATGTGTTTTTTTCTTGCATAAATAGTTCTTAGTAGGTCAATTTCTCAGAGCATCCCCCCACTCCTGGACACAGCCCCACCCACACCACTAAGATTAAAGTGTCCCTTTTTGCATTAAACGAACACAATAGTGTCAGTAACACAAACATGTTAAAAACGCTCTTTAGGTTCCTGACCCCCTTCAGTCCCTTTGAAAAGGCATAAAACTGAACAGCGCTGCTCCAGTCTCGTCACAACTGGCCCTGCTCCGCCTCTTTGGCTGAGATCATCAAACTTGACGATCTCAGAAAAAGCCAATGCTTTTGGAAGCTATTGTGCATGCATGGCAAAAATGCTGTGCTGCGCCTTTCAGCATTTCCTCATAGAAATGCATTGGTTCAGTGCATCCCTATGGGAACGTTCAGTGTCTCTATGCAGAGCGTGGAGATGCTGAACTTCAGTGCTGCACACTGTCAGTGCAGCACTGACTCAGGAAGCACCTCTGAACGACTGCCCCTAGAGGTATTACTAGTAATATAAACACTAAATTTTCTCTTTTTACATGAAAATGCCTGCAGGGACCAGAATAACTACATTAAGCTGTAGCCTTTCTGGTGACTATAGTGTCCCTTTTAGCCCTCTCTCCCCCCACACACACAAATGGGCAAAGAGGAGATAGAGACAGTTTCCTTTAGGGGGTGGATCAGTAAAATCTGGGTAGCACTATACTGGTGGATGGGGAGAGGAGACATTGATGTTTACATACACCCCAAATCAGTTATAATACTCTCTCTACCTGACCATATTGTGAAGAAACAAAAAAAGCCAGTTTTTGAGCCCCCATGAGATGATTAGAAGGTAGATTGCTGCATTTCATTTCATTACAGTTACATAATGGTTTGTTGTGAAGCTAGTGGACTTTTCCACTCACCTTAGTAGGTTGGGCATACTTTGTGTATAGTGTGTGCCACTCTTGTACAGTGTTGGCAGAGTCGGACTAAAATAGATGCTGATGGAACTGGCACTCCGGTTCTATTCATTGTGAGAGGGCAAATTGTAAGCTCTGCCCACTTCTGCCTGCCCACCAATCACTGTACTTCTTATTGCTGAAAGTTTCCGTATGCCAGAGACATAAAGCGTTAAGTATAAAGAGTGTCATGTCTGGTGCAAACAGGAAAAATAAAAAGTGCTTGCTGGTTAAACTGGTTTCCTTGGTGACTGCCCAATTTTAGTACTTTAGAGCACTTTTCAGAACAGGACACTCTATATACACAACCCAACCATCCTCCTACACACCAAACAACAGTGATGGCTTACCCATAGTTTCTACCGACTACTTGCTCTGTTGATGTTAGATTAGTCAAGGATCTACCTGAGCATTATTGTAAATTCAGTCCACAGCAGCTTCACATTTGGACAGGATGATGACAGGGGCTTCCCGGAAAGCAATCATACCCTCTCTCAGAAGGGGCATGACAGCCAACACATGCCAAGCTGACTGACAGCCTCCTGACTAACCCCCATGAGACCATGGTCCTAGAGCCTTCAGCAGAGAGCAAGTATTTCTAATGGTTCTGTCAAACTGTTTTGGCAGGGGATAGATCCCGGATGTTGGACTCTTAGGATGGTGGGACAGGTACCTAAAGGTGGGAAGGTTGGGAGCACTTTTGAGGTAATTCACAAAGGATGGGGAACATTTGGTCTGAAAAAGCAAAATTTAATTAAATTAACCAAATTTGCAATTCTCATATTTTTTGTGGAGATTATGGTTAGAATTGCAACTAACCCATAGGCGTGCGCACGGGGTGTGCCGGGTGTGCCTGGGCACACCCTAATCACACCTCCGTGCTGCACTGCCTCTGGGCAGACTGACATGTCGGGTCCTCGAACCGACACAGGAGGGGGCCCGGCGGCGTGCCCACAATGCCGCCGGGTGAGAGGCCCCTCCTGTCAGTCTGCCCTGACAGAGATCCGGCCGCTGGGAGTGAGCTGCAGACTGAGGTGTCTCGCGATCTCCAGCCTGTAAGAGCATTGCCGTGGCAACGCTCTGACTGGAGATCGCGAGACTCTCCATGTGGTCTGCAGCTCACTCCCAGCGGAGCTGCAGACTGAAGAGAGAGGGCGCCCACTGGACCACCAGGGCAGGTATTTATAAACCCCCTTCTACCCAATGTCACTCACTGCTCCCCACCCCATTCACTCACCCCCTTCTACCCACTGCCCCCACCCCATTCACTCACACCCTTCTACCCACTGCCCCCCACCCCACCCCCTTCTACCCCCTTTCACTCACTGCCCCCCATCAAACCCCCTGTCACCCCTTACCCCCTTCCCCTCTACCCCCTACCCCCTGCTACTGCCCCTCTACCCCCCAACCCCTGTCACTACCCCTCCACTCCCCCACACCCCCTGTTACTACCCCCTAACACCTGTCACTGCCCCTCTACCCCCTTACCCCTGTCACTACCCCCCTACCCCCTGCCACTGCCCCTCAACCCCCCCTAACCCATGTCACTACCCCCTACCCCCTGTCACTGCCCCTCCACTCCCCCACACCCCCTGTTACTGCCCCTCTACCCCCCCTAAGCCCTGTCACTACCCCTCCACTCCCCCACACCCCCTGTTACTACCCCCCTAACCCCTGTCACTGCCCCTCTACCCCCTTACCCCTGTCACTACCCCCCTACCCCCTGCCACTGCCCCTCAACCCCCCCTAACCCATGTCACTACCCCCCTACCCCCTGTCACTTCCCTTTCACTCCCCCACACCCCCTGTTACTGCCCCTCTACCCCCCTAACCCCTGTCACTACCCCCCTACCCCCCTAACCCCTGTCACTGCCCCTCTACCCCCTTAACCCCTGTCACTACCCCCTGCCACTGCCCTTCCATCCCCCACACCCCCTGTTACTGCCCCTCTACCCCCCTTATCCCTGTCAGTACTGCCCAACCCCTGTCACTGCCCCTCTACCCCCCAACCCCTGTTACTACCCCCTTACCCCCAGTCACTGCCCCTCCACTCACCCACACACCCTGTTACTGCCCCTCTACCCCAACCCCTGTCACTAACCATCTACCCCTGCTACCTCCTGTCACTGCCCCTTGACCCCCCTACCACCTGTCCCTCTACCCCCCTTACCCCCTGTCGCTGCCCCTCCACCCCCCTACCCCCTGTCACTGCCCCTCCACCCCGTACCCCCTGTCACTGCCCCTCCAACCACCTAACCCCTGTCGCCCACAAATTGCATCCCTCACAATCACACACACTGTACCCCTCACAACTACACACACTGTACCCCTTACAATTACACACACTGTGCCCTTCACAATCATACACACTGCACCCTTCACAATTACAGCACACTGTACCTTTCACAATTACACACACACTGTACCCCTCGCAATCACACACACTGCACCCCTTACACGCTGCACTGCTCACAATCACACACACTGCACCTATGTATATTTGTGTGTATGCATGTATATATATGTATGTGTGTGTATGTGTATATAAAAATACATATACACGCGGCGTGTGTTTGTGCTTTAGGGTGCACACCCTAATGCAACAGGCTGCGCACGCCTATGAACTAACCATAATTTTCATTGCTACTAAATGAGCACTTTATTCACTACTGGTGTCTGCTTTAAAATCAGTACCTCTCATATGAAATAACATGATTTGCTTATTTATCAAACATATTTAAATTAAATAGTCTTGTATGTTTTTTTACAACATATTTTTTATATTTTTATTCTTGGGTATCTACCTCTCTCTGGAATTAATCCGTTCCCCCTAGGAGTAAATTATGTAAATGTTGCTGAGGACAGATGTTTACATTGTCTTTACATGTGTTAGAAGTGGCTAAGATTTGCTTGCAAATTTTATTCAACCCAAATGACTTCCTGGCAGATAGTAGCCAATACAGTTGATTCTGAGTATTCGGTTTGGGTATTTTCATTGTTTGATTCTGGATTTCAGTCTTTTAGTTGCGTCCAGACAGGTTGAAATCCGAGCCACAATTAATCTAATTAGCAAAAATTTGGACATTGACAAATCTTGAGAACACTGTCTGGATTTAGCAGTCAAATGCCTCTAGATGATACAGGATTTGGATAATCTGGACTGGGAGCATTCAAACTTTAGTAAATAACCCTGTGTTTTTTGTATTTTTTTTTAATATTAATTTATTTTAACCCTTGACCTTGGCTTTATGCAGCTATAGGCTTCTACTTTTTTTAATTACAACACTTTTGCTCCTGATTGAACGCTCCTTGGCAGATTACTTTTTGAAATCAGCTTTCATGGAGAAATATTTTACTGCCAGAAATCATCAAAAAGCTTTAAAGGTCATTCATCTGATTTTTTTTTTTTTTTAAATCTGATGACGTTTTTAACCCATCACTATATTTATGTGTGTGTGAATGTGTCTGTGAATGCATGTATGTATGTTTATTTGTCTGTACATGTGAGTAGGTTTGTCTATATTTGTAAGTATGTATGAGTGGCAGAAAAAAAATCCACTGGAGATCAGTATATTGAGCAAAATTTAATTGCAGCCCCAGTCGTAATGTGTACCTTTCTTTTATAGAAAGAGGCATTTGCAGGTTCCTCCACTACTTAGAACATAATAAAAGATAAACCGGACTTCAAGTGAAGAACGCCTTAATTGACGTGAATGATAAAAGCAAATTAATCATTCCTTTATCCATGTACATGAGATGGCTTAGACTCACAGGGGGAGCACTAGATGAAATGTATTTCGTACCTTAACTGCACTTCGTCAGTCTCTAATGAAGTGCAGTTAACGTACAAATAGCATTAGAGGGTACGTGCCAGTGGACATTTGTGGTTAGACCCCTTAAAATGAGTTCTGAGCCTCACACCATGTTCCTATTTCTCTTTAAAGTGCCCATTAGAGTATTTCTTTTACAAGAGAAGTCATGTCATTGTAAAATTAATAACAATTGGACTTTTGCACGGAATAAAAATGCAATTTGGCCAAACTATTTTTTCCCGAAAATATAATGAACAGGATTATTCACTAAAGTGAGAATTCAAAGTGAATTTCGAGTTTAAGGCCAGAGCAGCCGAACTGGAAGCATGGCTGACTGAGAAAATTACATGTTTTCCCGCTATTTGATTTACAAATCAAGTGAGAAAAAATAAGCAATAGAAGGAAAAAGAGGAGGAGCAGTAAAAAGGTCTGTATCTATATATTTGTATATTACATATATTTATAAAATATTTAATATATATAGTTTGATTTTTTTTTTTTTTCAACGTGTCTCCCCTTTTTTTCGCTCTGTTGGTGACTTCTCAATTGATCTGTGAATTAAATCAACATTTAGTGGCTGTCCCCTAACCATCATTCTTATTTTTTCTCATCAATCATTTATTTTTGTTGGCAACACGGGACAAACTCCAAATCCTTAAGAAAACAAGCATGCTTGTATATTGTGCAAGTCATTTGCTCAGTTATACGGTGGTATTGCCCTTAGGAGATCAGCTTTAAGTCAGATTAATTTAAATACGTCAAAAACCTAATGCACAAGTCACATAACCATGGTCACATTCTGTGCCTACAATTTGTTCTATAAAGTTACCAACTTTGATTGGAAATGCAGATTCTAATATGACAGTGAATATGAAATGATGTATGTGATCATGGTTATGATGCCATATATAAAATCTAACCAGCATTATAATCGCTCTGGATGAAACTGAAAAATGGAAGAATGTACTGTCAATTCTGAATAGGTAACCGAGACCCTTGTAAATACAGCCTCTCATAGTGCATGGCTGTCTCCTAGTCACTTCTGCTCACTGTATACAGTATACATGGTGGTGGCAGTGAATGGGTTAATCAGTACCTCTTTAGTCCTCTCTGAGTTATAAAATAAGTACAAAGCAAACTTAATTAAACTCCTGGGCAGTCTTGCTTTTCTCTATATTTTACTGATTTGCTACATACTACAAGTTCTGTTTTTATTTAGTTTTTTTTTACAAGATATACAGGCCTCGGATAGTGATATATATTATTTTTTATTATACACCAGATAATGATTTTCATGCAATCCAGTTTTATAATACCTCCTCAATATATTAGAATCCCCTCTGGCTATAAAGGATTACCAATGTAGCAAACAAAAATAATTGGAATCTTTTTATTATTATTATTTTACTACTATCACTTTTTAACGATGAGAAATATGGGCTGTGCAAGGTAATATTTTGCCAGTGTGTTAATTTCTGTGAAAATTGAAGGTCAAGTCTCTGTTCTTCAGTAATTTGTCCACAGCAAATTCAGAGATATCTTACGAAACCAAGAGATCAATATGAGGGCTTAATTCTTTATGAAAATTATTTTAAATTTACTTTGGATCGTACCATGATTCTGTTTAAGCATCCTGTCCTAACAGCTTGTAAAGTATTATAGTAACAACATCTATGTTGGTGTGTTTCATTAAAACACAGTAACTGAAACAAGCACTATAATTGGTAATTGGCCTGTAATAGTTTTTCTCATAAAAGATCACTGTGAGTTTTTACAAGACTTTCAGGCTATAAATTTCAAATCTTCAAACAATGGAATGCCAAGATGGAGTCTGCATCATCCATGCTGGCTCAACGGTCATGGGATTCCATGAGAAAGCAAACAAATGCTGTATTAACTGCCAACGCTGCTATAAGTAGCATAGAGCAACCAAAAGAATCGTGGTTGTGGTAATGTAACAATAGTAGCAAATAGTTTAATTAGTGTTTCTCGTTATATAGAAAGTCAAGATGAACCTGCATCTAAAAAAAATTATCTACAGTAATGAAGAATTTAAATTGTGTATCTGATTATGTGTTGTTAACCTTGTTTGATATAACTTTGATATATATTTTTCAGCTTTGGTTTTTTAATTATAAAACCCAACTGCCTCTTTATTGAAAAGCAAACTGAAATTAAGTTGAGAAGCAGCTTGGAAAAATTAAGCCAAAACTGCCATTGTTTAAAAATAAATAAAAAATGATCATGTAAAAATTTTCAACTCCACCATTTATACTATATTTTGCATATTGATTCTCAAATGATCGTAACTCAGTGCTAAATAATACAGTACATAGCTATATATTACAATGGAGGCTAGTTCAGTTGACAATCATGAAGAACAAGTATTTAGACAGAAAGTGCAGTACATAGTCGCTGGCAATTTTAACAATATATTTTCAACTTACCTTTTACATCTTCTAACATAAAATATATGCAGTAGCTTGTAAAGCTGTTTATTATAAATACATATAAAGAGACAGAAAAACTAATCTCATTGATACCTATAGAGTCTTGTCTATCTGTCTATCTATCTATCTATCTATCTATCTATCTCTGTGTGTGGGTATATAAGTAAGTATGTGTGTATTAAAATCTGACGTGCACACTGTGGATGTGCGCGGCAGCTTTGGCACTGGCTCCTCCTGTGGCTCTTAAAAAAGATTAATAAAAAAATATATATGTGTGGCTCCAGTCCCTGTTAATCAACCTCCTTACCCACTGTTAACCCTTTTTCTGCCAGTCCCTGTTATCTTCTCATCTCTCTAGTTACCCCTTCCCAGCCAGTCCCTGTGAGGTTGACTTACAGGGGCTGGATTGGAAAGGGTTAACAGTGGGTAGGGAGATTTGCAGACAGGGGATCAAGGGGAAGAGGTTAACAGTGGGTAGTAAGGCTGGCTTACAGGAGCTGGTGGAGAAGGGGTTAAACGTGGGTAGTGAGGTTGACAGACAAGGGCTGGAGGGAAAGAGGTTAACAGTGGGTAGTGAGGTTGACTGACAGGGTCTGAAAGGGAATGTATTACTTGCATTACAGGAAGGGATGGCGAGAAACACATATAAGTTGTCTAGGAACAGGGGGGAATATCAAAGGAAGGAGGCAAGAAAGTAGAATGGAATAAGGCTGCAACAAAGCTATGACATTAAAAGACACTAAAGAAAACAGAATTGAAGGCAAAAGAATAACAACAACTATATTACACATACAGAACTGTGCTTAGCTCTAGCCTTGTCTCTGCAGTGCAGTCTGGGCTGTGAACATTCCTTACACTAGAGAAGACATGTCTCTATTTCAGTGGCTGCAAAAGGTATGTTTCTTTTAGAGACTAGGAATCAGGGACATATTGCAGTTTGAAAGGGGGTGGCTAAGGAGGTGTTACACTGCTGAAAGCAGGAAAACATTTTACTGCACTGCAGGAAAACTACAGAGAATTGAAAGAAAATACACTAACCACTGGTATTTGAGCTTATTAGCTTTAATTTAAAGGAATACTATATGTGGCAAGAATTCAAAGCTGTATTCCTGGCACTATAGCTCTTTCTGCCTCCCCCTCCCTCGCGCCCCCGCCCCTTCTGTGGTAAATAAAGGGTTAAAAACTATTTATTTACTTTCCTGATCTCATTGCCGATGTCCCTCGAGGCTGGGTCATGGCTTGTCCCTCAACTTCCAGGTGCCAATGCATATGCGTGGCGAGTGCCACGCAGGCACTAGGCCTCCCCATTGGAAGGCATTGAATCAATGCTTTTTCTATGGGGAAATAGCTGATGCTGGATGTCCTCATCCAAAGAGTTTGTAATGTTTAACATTGCAGCACCAAGTGCTATAGGGACACTGCACCCAGACCACTTTAATGAGTTGAAGTAGTCTGGGTGCCTATAGTGTCCCTTTAAGCATAACTTGTTTCGCTGCCTGGAGTGTTCCTTTAAGTAGGATTGGGTTTTTAGCAATACTTGATTTACCTTCTTACACACATTTTAGATGATTTCCACTTTTCTAGTTTCTGCCTTCCTATTTCTACATTTATTTTCTCTTATATATTTTTTTCATATGTGTGCTTTGAGTCTTTATTCAACACATCTCTATTGGTTGTGTTATCTAGTCCCTCTAACATTATTTGTCCAGTGTTTCCTTTTTCTGTACTTTTTCTCTCAGATACTTCCTAGAACAGATAAACATAAACACATGAACACACAAACAAACTCAAACCATCATGTATCTATTAATTGCTTCATCAGGTATTGGCTGAGTGACAAAGCTCCTCGTTCACTGAATAATCAAAAATATATTTTCTGAAAGAACTGCTCCTTTCTTGTGTTGTGCGTACGCAGCTGCTGTGACAAACCCTACATGCTTAACCCCTTAAGTGACAAGACAGTTTTTCAAACTTTTTTTTACCGCTAAGGACCGGGGCTGTTTTTACATTTCTGCGGTGTTTGTGTTTAGCTGTAATTTTCCTCTTACTCATTTATTATATATCGTTTTTCTAGCCATTAAATGGTCTTTCTAAAGATACCATTATTTTTATCATATCATATAATTTACTATATTTTTGTTTATAAAATCTGATGAAAAAAATAAAAAAAACACAACTTTTCTAACTTTGACCCCCTAAATTCGTTACACATCTACAGCCACCAAAAAACACCCATCCTAAGTAGTTTCGAAATTCTGTCCTGAGTTTAGAAATACCCAATGTTAACATTTTCTTAGCTTTTTTTTTTGCACGTTATAGGGCTATAAGTACAAGAAGGACATTACTGTTTCAAAATATAGATATATTTAAAATGTATCAATAGTGACATTGTAACACTGTTATCTGTCATAAATCTCTGAATCACACCTTACACCTGTACATATTTTTTAAAGTAGACAACCCAGGGTATTCAATATGGGGTATGTCCAGTAATTTTTAGTAGCCACTTAGTCGCAAACACTGGCCAAAGTTAGCGTTCATATTTGTTTGTGTGTGAAGAATGCAAAAAACAAATCTGAACGCTAATTTTAGCCAGTGTTTGCGACTAAGTGGCCACGAAAAAATACTGGACATACCCCATTTGCAATACCTTGGGTTGTCTACTTTTGCAAATGGTATGCCATCATGGGGGTAATTCTCATTCCTGGGCTACCGTACGGTCTCAAAGGCAACATTACCAATCTGGCAAATTTCAATGTGAAAAAAAGAAAATGCACGCCTTATATTTGACTCTGTAACTTTTGAAAACACCATAAAACCTCTACATGGGGTTCAGTTTTACTCGCGAGACTCAGCGGAATACAAATACAAATTATATAGTCAATCAAAGTGCCGTTTGTTTGTGAAAAACAGCACTTTTACTGATGATATCATTGTTGTGATATGTTTTACTGTTTTGAAACACTAATACTTGTGTGCAGCAAGTCTCCCAAGTAAAACAGTCCCCCCCCCCCCCCCCCCCCATGTACAGGTTTGTTGTGCTGGAAAGTTACAGGGTTAAATATAGGGCTTGCAAACCAAATTCACTGGACTTTCTACCTGGGTTGTCAGGCAGGTCCCTCAAATTGTAATTAATAAAACAACTTAATTATGTAAACATATTATATTAATATATTTGTAGCTATATATAAATAAAAATAATAAAAAATACATATATGTATATATACATACGTGTATTTATAACGTCATTCTAAATGTATTTTGATTTAAATATATATGTATAATAATATCAAAATACAGTTAGAATCAATTTAAACTGGTAAGTGCACACTTGTGATCTGACGTACCAGGTACGTCTGCGGTCGTTAACAACTGTTTTTTATCAGATGTACCTGCTACGTCCGAGGTCGGGAAGGGGTTAAAGGAACACTGTAGTATTGGGAATAGAAACATTTATTCCTAAACCTATGGCATTCTTCTCACCATGTCGTTTATCGCTCCCATCTGCAAGGGTTAAAAATACTGTTTAACTTGGCTAACATGTCCCCGGCTTGCTTCTCTCTTTCCTGATGAGCTCAGCCAATCCAATGTTTCCCTATAGGGAAGCATTGGGAGAAGAGCGCGCATGTGCAGCACCAATCAAATGTTCTCCATGTGAGTCATTTGATTAAATAACCAAGTTTGACTCAGGTATTCAGTGGAAGCGTCCTCTAGTAGTGATTGTCAGGTAAACAGACTAGATTTGTGTTAACCCTAGCATCATAACATTGCTCTATCTAATAAACAGAGATGTTTTAGATTAAGGGTTAAAAGTAAAGGGCCCTGCACCCACACCACTTCATTGAGTGTTTCAATATGATTCCCCCCTGTTGCTAACATTATCATGACATCCAATGCCTCTCCACATCTCCACAGTGTCTACTACTTCCCTACTCCCTTTCTCCATGTCCAGAGTCTTCATTCCCTCAATATCTGTCTCTATCTCTTATTTTCTTTTTTTTCCTTCATGTCTTTCCATCTCCTTGAAATTTCTCTCCATCTTCCCTACTGTGTCTTTTTCCTCCACTGTCTTGCTCTATTTCCCTCAGTGATTCTATCTGTCTCTCCTAGTGCCTCTCTATAGCATGTGTCTGCCTTATCTCCCCCTTCTTCGTCTTGCTTTATCCACACATTGCATGTGTCCGTCCATCTCCCCTGTGATTCTTTCACATCTATGCTTCTGTCCTCCCCTTCACTCCCATGCCTCTCTATAACTCTATTTCTATAGTGACTTTCTCAGTATCTCCCTGCACCTGTTCGCATAACCCCTCTCCTTTTTAATGAAGTTATATCATGTGCTAGCGTAGTGGTGTGTTTTCTTTCTGGCACATACTACATCATTGGTGTTCAGTCATACTGTGCTGAGGAGATGATTATCCCTGCTTCTATTTCACAAAGTTAGGCAAAGAACTTTTGAGACCTGTGCTGTGGCTTCATGCATGACTGTGCAACAAAAAGGTCATAAAACTGGTGTGTATATTTTTTTATGTGCACTTTAGCTAGATGGCACTGATCTTTTCTTTTTTGTAAATCATATTTTTATTGAGGTAAATGCACACACATATAGAGTAGACAATGCAATACAAGTCAAAGCAATAGTGGTCATCATTGGAAACCTCTCAGGTGTACAAACAAGGACAATACCTCACTTTGTATAAAGATGAGTAAGAGGCATAAAGTATTCTCGCATTACAATAGAGATAAAAAAAATGATAAGGCATCAAGTCTCATAGACTGCATGCAACAACAGTCTAATAAAAGGAAAACAAATAAAGACTGTGATATTAAACTCGTCAACTTAGCCCAATGGAAACGGTATCAATGAGTATTAAGAATGTAAGGCCCGTGAGTGGACCAATACCCAGTCTAGAGATTTTATTCTGGAGCAGGTAGGGAGGGTCAACACATTCCATGGCGGCTGCGTAATTCATTTAAGAGAAGGAGCCTGAGAATACTTTGGGCTGGCTACACACTGCTATATGACGGAGATATAGATTGCTCTTGTCTGGAAGAAGCTTTTGGCTGAATGCCCTGCCTTGCATGTAGCTGTTTCCAAAACTGGTTGCAGAGATGATCAAATGTTTCTAAAAGGTTGTGATTGTGCGGTGAAGGTCACTCATGTTCATCAGAAGCCGTCATGTGGGGCATAAGCGCCATCTTAGGCACATCAGGGCACAATGATAGTGCCATTGGATGTCAAGCAACATGGTCCTTGAAAAGTAAAGCCAGGTGTTAAAGCTGCTGAAGACCACCAATCCAAATATGGCAGTAACAGACTAACTGTCTCTTCTTGCACTCGGAGGACAGGAGCTTGGTCAATTCTCCCACCTTACTTAAATGAGAAAGCCGTAGAGAGTATGAACAGGTTATCAAGTAAAATGCCTAAAGCCAAATGACAAAGGCAGCACAGTATCTGCGCCAGGATTAGCCTTGAATTGTCCAGTAAGAATAGCAAAGTTGATTTTTAAGATGTCATATAAAGCATTTTGCCTCTTTTGGCTGATTTTTCTTGACTTTTTATTTAGAATCATAAATGTACATTTTGTTAGATAAAAACATTTCCTGTTATTACAAAGTTAACCATGACTATATAAATTATTTACACATATTTAATTTACAAAGAGGTCCACCCAAAAAGTGATGTAGAAAAACCAAATCTGAGCTATTTTGTCACCTATCCACATGTCACAGTTTAGTGAATAAACACATAATCAACTTCAAATAATCACATAAGCATTTTTACATGTGCTATCATCGCAGTGATGAATAGTAATGGAGGCAGTACAATTGTTTTTCCACATTAATAAATCTGCCTGACAGTCGTGTCCCTCTTGGCTGAAGAGGGGAAGGCTTTTTTTTCATGAGGGCATATAGAGGAGTAAACGATAGATGGGGCAAGATCAATTTTTAGATGTATGTGAATCGTGTGTCTTTGCGAGTACTTTTTCCTAAAGGACCCATCTAGTGTACCTAACTCAGAGGTCTTGCGTATGTTACAATCATTCATGTTGTAAGAGAATATTCCCTTAGGTGGATCTGTGTGTCTCGGGAGAAATCAGCCTCTCTCGGAGTGAAACCGGAGTGTGTTGATTCAGCATGAAGTCATTGTTAGTTTTTGTCTTGATCTTCTTCATAGTAAACTAATAATAATAGAAAAAATACCAACGCTAATATGTCTCTGCTTTTATAGTTTAGTGGGCAGTTATATTATTTTTATCATACATCAAGCGGCAATTTTGATGTTCCCTGTTTTAACAGGCAGTGCTATAGGCATATTTGGCTAGGCTGTATATATTAACAGGACTATTTATAGTATTTTGTAATTTGTCAGAGGTAATGGTCCTTAAAGGAACATGTGTTAAAAAAGCAGGAAGAAAAGAAGAAGAGAGAACATCTAAAAGCTGTTTGACTTTTATTATATAGATTAATTTAAAATCTTCCCCAACTTAGAAATAGTTATAAGCACAAACAATGGTCAAATTTTTTTTTTTAAATTCACCATTACTTAATTGGAAATATTAAAATTAATTATATAAATTGATACGGTATGCACCCAATCACAAATTATTTGTTTTGAATATTCCCTGTTAATGGATTGTTAATGGAGATATGATAATTTATTAGGCAACGTTGCCGGTCTTAGCGAAAACAACTTAATGTACAATTAATAACATTTCAAAATAAGAGGTTCACAATTCCCAATAGTGTATCTGCTGCATCACTTAGAAATTCTTCATGTAAGAAGTTCACTGCAAAACTGCAAATCACTTATTTAATTTTTGATCCTTTGGTTATTTTGTATATATGTATATGTATGTGTGTGTGTGTATATATATATATATATATATATATACATACATAGATATATTGCCAAAAAGGTAGCTGCTCACCGGTTTTTAAAATATCAATTCTTTATTCAGTCAGATTAAAAACAGCGAACAACGTTTCAGTCCCCGCTCGGGACTTTGGTCGCTGTTTTTAATCTGACTGAATAAAGAATTGATATTTTAAAGACCGGTGAGCAGCTACTTTTTTGGCATTGTATCTTTGGAGTCCAGACTTTGGCACCCGGCTATTGAGCAACTTCTAAGCGTGAGTGCAGGGGAGTATTCTGTTTATATACATATATTTGCAAAATGTACATATACTCAGCGTGGGATAGCACCAGGGCATTGAGCTAAGTACTACTTCGTCAGCAAGGGTGAGTGCCATTATACTTATAATATATATATATATATATATATATATATATATATATATATATTTGTTTATTTTTATTTATTTATTTTATTTTTAAAGTATTACTACTATGATTTTAAAATATTGAATAAGCCTTTTTTTTTTCATTTTACAATGACTGTATTTGAATAATGGATAACAAGAATAAAACAATTATTAATTCTTGGAAGAATTTTAACTGTGTCTAGAATTAAAAGGTTAATAAATAAATTGCAACTCATAGCACAAATATATAAATTGCAATCCTTTCAACAATTTAGACATGTGAATGCCACTATGGCAAATGTATACGAATGTTACATTCTGTGATAATGGTGTGAAGATGGGTTTTCACTCTATGTGAACAAACCAAATCTTATTTTTGAGTGAAATGTTCATTTCATACATTGAGTCCCTTGAATATAAGATATTTTATAAAAAAAAAAAAAACTATGGATTGCTGTAAATAAGTGCTGTGTGTGATATGTCAGTAGTAGCCTTAATCATTAGCAGCAGTACCTGCGCTAACTAATAGAGAACAACGTTGATCACTGATATCATGTAGTGGAAATTACTGCCAGAGAGCATCAGATTGTACCTGATCTGGCATTGGACTGCACAAATCTGCTGGCACCAGTAATACTGGGATTATTTAAGCAAATGATACCACCTACATACATTCTGCACCAGTTTTTATAAATAACCCAATAGTCTTTTTGAAAGTTATGACGTTACCAGTGTTCTGCTCCTACATATTCCTCTCCAGTGCTTCTATGGGAAGAAGAAAACAAGGCTCAACATGAAGTACCAGGCATGTATAGGTTCATGGCCGTGCAGGTCTGTCTGGCAAATGCAACTGGCAGACATGACTAACTGCAGAGTTTATTGTTACATGAGCTGGGGTTCTACAGCTAAGTTAGTAGATAATGTTAGACATTAGAAACCTCAATTTCATTTATGATTTAATTTGTTTATTATCGTGTTAACCATAGATACAAGAGCTGCTCATCCAATCAGGGCTATTTCACGGTTTATGTCTGAGACAAGCTACAGTGTTTGGATGGGACAGCTGTCAGAATTATTCACAAATGTGAGAATTCCAAATAAATTAACAGTGAATTTCAATTTAAAGGCCAATCTAGCTGAATTGGAAATATTCTCAGCTATGCTTTCATTTTGGCTATATTGGTCTAAAACGTAAAATTTACTTTGGATTCTCACTTTAGTGAATAACCCTGAAAGTTATGTCAGGTAACACCTGAAACTGAAATACAAACATTAGCTGTTACCCACTGCTACAAATAATCTTTTCTTGCATTTGTCAAAAATGTGTTATTTTGGTGATATGATATAATGCTGGCAAGTCTGTTTTTTGACCTAGTTAAGATATATACAGAGTAAAAGTATGGACCTCTTTGTCTCTGTATATTTCCTCACCCTGACTTTCTGACCAGTGACTGCTGCAGGGAATTGGCTCTGTCTACTGAGGTTTAGCGGGATCCTACATAGACATCAATGTTGTACTCTCAACCATGCACGAGAGTACAACAGTGATGTCGAAGCTGAAACGGACCTAGCGAAACAGGATGGTGACGTCCCCGAGGGCCAGGTTCAGATAAGTAAATCTCAACGTTGGGCGTCTTTGTAAATTTGCCATGTGCTCTTTGTAAATTTGCCATGTGCTCTTTGCCTACATGTTGACAGTGCTGATTTAAATACTGGAAATCGAAAAAAAAAAAAAATAAGATTATATGGATGGATGACTGTGTACAGCTAATTACTCTTTTTAGAATTTTAGTTCACAAGAACAGGATTGTGAACACTCTGATTTTCAGAGTACTATGTTTAACCCCTTAAGGACCAAACTTCTGGAATAAAAGGGAATCATGACGTGTCACACACGTCATGTGTCCTTAAGGGGTTAAATGGGAATTAAAGGAACACTATAGGGTCAAGAACACAAATATGTTCCTGACTAGTGTTGAAACCACCATTTTGGTGGTTTGACCAACCTTACTTCCCTTAGAAGGGGTGAAAACATGCCTTATTTCCACGGGTCTGTCGGCACTGGCCCCGCCCGATCCACCTGCTTGGTGACATCAGAATTTACAATTTTTAGCCATTGGATTGGTTAAAATCAGCAGGGATGCGAGATGGTGCGGGGTCAACTGCCGGTTTAGCCAATTAACACCTCCTCATAGAGATGCATTGATTCAGTTCAGCACCATGAACGGCAGTGCTCCATTTGAGGAGTGGCCACAGGAGGTATCCCTAGGGGGTAATGTAAACACTGCCTTTTCTCTGAATGGAATGATTGTGCTCACTAGAACAAATACATTAAGCTGTAGTTGTTCTGGTTACTATAGAGTCCTTTTAAAACTTCATAGCAAATGTTTTTAAAGGGTTACACCAAGCATCATGGCCACTTCTGTGATATCTCGCAGACGCTGCACACACACACAGATACAGAGCTTCCAGGCTGCTAATGTCAATTCTGTGCGTAAAAGGCATCCATTATCAGCACATAAAGCATGCTGGTGACAGATGACCAATGGCAGCAAGCTTCTGTGCCACCCAGCCCAGTCTTCAGAGTATGCCTCCCCTACAGCAAGGATGAGTGATGTCACTGAAGAAAGATCATGCTGTATGCTGCTCCATCTTGCCCTACCCTTTTACCCAACTGAATGCACTAGATGCCCTTGGTCCAACAATTAAAACGTTGCTTGGCTCAGAGACTGCCCAATTCTTATAGCCTTTTTTGGTTCTTTTTGCCCGTCCTTCCTGTATGTCTGTTTGGAACCTGATCTATTAGCCACTTAAAGTATAAACACACCTTTGCTTTCTACACCAGTTCGAATGATATCATACTCACTATTTAACAGTGATTAGGCCCTAACAGGCATCCTACATTAGAACAGTGTTATGCTTATCAACTGATCAACATTGCCATGCAGAAATCAGCCACCAAAGTACAAATAAATTTGTCTTGGACAAATAACTTCTTGTCCTTGTATGTCCTTTGTGCAGACATGGTAACATCATCAGAAAATCGTAAATTAAATTTTCAGAAAGATCTGTTTCAGGTTTACACTAACGTCATTCAATCAAGCATTCAATTTCCTACTAGTCACTCTTAAAGGTTCCTTCTGTTTAAAATACCAGTTCAGTTTTTCCATTTACAGTTGTATATTGTCACGTGAGCATAGATTTATTGGTTTATCACTTGTCACATAAATTAAACTATTCCTGTGGATAATAATTGGTGAACAATTTTGTTACATCTGTATATACATATAACAAAGCAAAATAATGACTAAAGCTGCTGGCCTACATTCTAAATAGTGAAAAATTATTGAAGTGTCAGGGTCCATTTACAAACACCGGTCACAGCAAAATTAATCCACAATGACATTTACTAGCCAGCGTTTCTGAGCTTCCTTGACCTCCGTGTACATCTAGGCCAGGAAAAACCATACGCTACAAATGGCGAACGACCATCAGCAGTCAGCCTGCAAGCCATGCTAGTAAATAACTTCACATTTCTGACTTCTCGGCATAACTCATTTTATGTATTCCACATTCTTTTATGGCAACTAGTAAATCGATCCCATTGTATCTCTCATATATTACCTTTCTTTATACGTAACCGATTCACTGATAGTATTGCTGTCCTACAACATAGCTGGGTGAGATAGCCTATTTGGTTAATCTACCAACTGGCCATTAAGTCAAATTACATGGTCCTTTTTATTCTTCTGAAGCTGATAAAATGAGTACTACGGAGATGTACAGCTAACATATATACACCAGGGAATGCACACGTCAGAAGACGAGAGAGTTAGATAATTGCTTCATCCTTCCTGCAGATACAGTGAACCAGGCTCAGGAAGCAAGATTATGCATAGTTATTTCTTCTCTCTAACATTGTAGCCTAGAATGATATCTGTTGCATACTAGGTTGCCACAAATTTTAAATTCTTTGATTCTGGGGCATCCAGTCTGCTTGCAGTGCCTGTGTTACACCAGTGACAGCAGACTTTTATATTGGCCAATCTATAAGAATAATACTTAACCATTCAAAATGAAAAGTTTTGCCAGGGGCTAGGTAGCATGACATTTATTAGCAATGTAACCAACATTAAGTAACCTTTAAGTTATTCCATCTTTTTTAGAAGCTCCAAAAAAGAATTTCTAGTGACCACTGCTATTTCTCAAAAATGCTAGAACCTAAAGGGCAGCACTCTACTCTCTCCTCCAGCTCTGCTTCACTCCACCTTATTTGATTGTTATTTCCTGTCCTATTGTGTTTTACACCCCACCACCTATAGACTGTAAGCTCGTTTGAGCAGGGTCCTCTTCAACCTATCGTTCCTGTAAGTTTTCTTGTAATTGTCCTATTTATAGTTAAATCCCCCTCTCATAATATTGTAAAGCGATATGGAATCTGTTGGCGCTATATAAATGCCAATAATAATAATAACAATAATAACAAGGAAAATCAACATATAATAAGTCTAAAAGGCTATATGGCAAGATAGTGCTTACTCTGATATAATTTTATTCTGAATTAGACTGTACAGTTAAATTCAGTATACTGTGTTTTAGGTGTCAATGCTACATTGTCTAATTGTATCTTATTTTTTATGCTTACTTTTATTATGGGAACCGATATGAGGATGCACACACAAATCTCAAGCACACATATGCACACACAACCATAATATGCAGGCCCCTCTTTTAAATTATTATTTTTTTTATCATCATATTTTTTATGTTTAGATATATTTTAGCGTTTGTGTACATAACAAGCATTCTAAACTATCACATGGTCCATTTATTGTCGTTAAGTGTGCAGAATCCATCACCTGGGTGAGGTCATGGGTCCAGGAACTGTAATAGGTACATAATTCTGGAGGACTGGTTTTGCAAGAGGGTCAGAAGGAGAAGGAAGGTAAAAGGGTGTAGATGAATGCAGAGAAGAATCAGAGGGAGGAGGGATGTGGGATGAGGGAGAGAAGAGGAAATATGGGAGAGAAGGAGGTAGGCATGGCATCCATTTTGATAGAAAAAACCCACATAATACTAATTCATAAGCTATAATATTAATACAGATACACTGGGCCAGATTTAGCCTCCTTGTTGCCCCAAGGCAAGTTTCTTCAATACACCCCAGCAGTCCATTTATTTATAAATGTATATTATGCATGTGTTTTATAGTCATTTTATCTTCTGCTTATATATATAAAATGCCAAAATACCAGAGTATTGCAGTATGCAATGATACCTTTTTTTATTGGACTAACATAATAGATCAAAGATAAGCTTTCGAGAGTTTTCCTCTTTTCTTCAGGTCTGAAGCAATACTGATCAATCTGATAGAGTTTAACACTTAAAACAACTCATGTTAGAGAAGGAGAGGGAGGGGAGTGAGTGGGGTGTCACAAATAGCAGAAGATGTGCCTGAAAGTGAAAGGTACAAGTTGGCTGAGAATAGCCAGTTGCTGCAGACCTGAAGAAGAGAGGAAAACTATTGAAAGCTTGTCTTTGAAATATTATGTTAGTCCAATGGAAATAAATACTCTGGTATATTGGCATTTTGTCTACTGAACTAATACGGCTAATCCAATCTACACTATATAACATATTAATATAATACACATATACTAATAAACATGCCTACATATGTACACATGCAAGATACACTCCCAAATTAAAAGTGATTTTTTTAAAATGAAACATTTTGCCTTTTTAAAGATCCATGCACAGTACTACACACACTAACTGACCCATGCAGACACTTCTTCACTGACCCATGCAGATGCACACAAACTGACCAGTGCAGACACACAAAATGACCATTGCAGACACACGCTGAGTCACTGACCAGTGCAGACACACACTGATCTTTGCTGACATTCACACACTGACCCATGCAAACACACACTGACCAATGCAGACATACACACACTGACCTATGCAGACACACACTCACACTGACTCATGCAGACATACACACTCACTGACCCATGCAGACGCACACTCACATTGATCCATGCAGACACACACACTGATCTTACTGGCACAGTAGGGGCAAGGCAAATGCTCTTGGCTGCAGGCCTTCTGTGCTGGTTGTCCTCTTCTGATTCCCTCTGCCTCCTTTACATGTATGAAGTTGGAGGAAGTCGCTCAGGGTTATGATAGTGTCCTCCGATTGGTGCAGCGGCTCAGCAGACCCCTGATTAGTAGAATCAGCAGTTCAGTAGTCCCCTTTGGTGCGAGCTTGGTGCTGCACGCATATCCACAGGGGCCAGCCCTAGCAACTTTGAATGGGCTAGCTAGTGAAGGAGACCTTTGATCACCCCACTGGCCATGCCACCTTTCTAAATCCTGCCGCCCCCAGGCCATGGCCTCAGTGGCCCTGTGGGAAATCCGGCCCTGCAGATACAGTATAGATTTTCCATCCTACTTATATGAATACAAACACATTTTATTGGTTTCTTCTATAAGTTCCTTTCTAGAATTTTTTTTTTTTAAATAGAAAAGATATTCAGAACTACAAACAAACAGAATAAAACACAATGAAAGATATTAATTATCTGTAAGACTTTACATACACATCAGTATTGGACTTGGAAATTTGTTTTGGTCCAAACTGCAATTCATCCGAATTTGGTTCGTTTGGGCGATCTGTCAAGTTTCTTAACTTCAAGCTGAAATACACCCATATTACTTACCAAATGAGCTGCACAGTGGCTTGGCATGCTAGTTTTTATTTGTGATTCAAAATGTTGTCCTGTGGAAAAAAAGAGAACTAATGGGAGGGAAAAAAATTCTTGACGGCTATCGCACATGATTTTATTCACAGATCAAGATGCTAATTGAGCAACAGAGGGGAAAAAGGAGGAGCAGTGTAAAAAACGATATTTATATAATGAAATATTAAAGAAATATACAATATGTAAATATCTATTTTTACCCCTTCTCCTATGTTTCCCTCTGTTGATTTATTTTTCAAATTTGGATCTGTGAACCAAATAGTGGGAAAATGCACCTATTAGTATAATGCAACATGTATGCATAATATTACATTATGTATACAACGTAGTACACTGGTTGGCCCATTTACTCACCTTTTTGGTTATTCTGCTTTGTTTCTGAATCTGTTTTTTGTTACCAGAATTCTGCCTACCGCCATATGGCTTAAATTGGGCATCCCGAAAAATATTTCTATTTTTAAGAAAAAAAATTCGACAGTGCACTAGTTGGCTAATTTAATCTAATTATCAAATATATTTGTATCCTTGACAGTGGATTTTTTTGTAAACTAATTACATTATTTTTTACTATGTACACCCAGGTGCAAACACACAAACACACAAACAAACATATTTAATGAAACTTAGTTTGAAGTTAGTGCGCGGTAATGATTGAAGAAATAGTAAGAGCAGCAAATGCAATGAGGGAGATCAGAGGAAAAAATTCACCTGCAGTGTAACACTTGGAGCACAACAAATCGCAATAATGTACAACCTACAGTCTATTTAAGGATGAGAAACCATTTCTGTAGATGTAGATTTTTGTTCAAATTTTATGTGCTAGATAACACTCTCTGTCCACTAAACTGTTGGGAATCCAAAGTGAGTTTCAAATTTTTGGCTGAAGTAACCAAACTGAATAGTAGCTGACTTGTGGAATTTTTGCAATCCAGATATATTGGAATAATTTTTGATACTGACATTGAATTTACTTTGTGTTTCCAAGAAATAACAGTGGGTAGTCCTGTCTGATATTATATACAGTGATCTTTAAATATATTAACCAGTATGTTTTCTGGAAGTTCATAATATTATGAAAATACATTAAGTGTCATTTTTGCGAATACAATTTTGCGTATAGCACATTTTTTTAAGGTATACAAACAATCCACAGTACATACATAATAGTCTACTGTGTGTGATCTAGAAAAACTAGACTTTCAGCTACCTGTTCTAGTAAACAATAATTATGACATTTTTGGTGTTTCATTTAGGAAACGAAAGGGGGAAATTGGGCCGTTTTTCTCTGCTTTCTAAATAAAATGTGTTTATTTTTGTGAATTATATAATGAGGTCTTTTGGTTTTGTGTAGGCTTAACACTGGTTAAATCTTAATTTTTTTTTTTTCTTTATAGCTTAGAAAAATGCGTTGGAAATATAATAGTTATAAAAGAAAAACATCTTGAGCTGAAAAAAACTTCTTGAAAATATTTGAGACGGCACAGCATGGGGCAGTTAGGATTTGAATCCTTTGTGGGTGCATAAGGAGTTTTTGTTGACTGTATGTAGTGTTAGTTATTAGTTAGTTTTTCTATAAAAACCCTTCTTGCTTGGCTTCAGCAAATCATTCTTATTCAGAGTTAACCAAGTGCTTCTCACCAGTCTTCTTAAAAGTTTTGTATCTGTGACACTAATTCCAGCAAATTGAAATAAATGAAGAAGGAATGTAAGGTATTCATTGTGCATGGAGGACTTTTGTTTAACTGTCAAACATGCTGAGTTGGCTGTACAAAGCTTCCAGGCTGCACAGACCAAGTGCATTAGTTTCCCATAATTCTTGGAGATGGCAGCACCGCACTGCTTTATCTCACATGAAATATCAAACTGTGGTTGGCTAGATACACAGTGGCACACAAATGCATTGCATAACGATTTCTTTCCTTTAAATTGATTCAAGGCTCAGCTTTTTCAGCATGACTGCTGAAATCATGCTATTCTGCTGGGATTTTGCCGCTCGTCTGAGCCTCTGGGAGTGATCATGACTTGTTGGAGGCATTATTTGGATTTTCACTCCTGAGTTCGAAATTGAATCAGTTTTAACTATGACACAGTATAGAAAAGAGAGGGAAAAAAAAAGAAAATAATCTGATGTCTTATTCACAAACGGGTGTGAATGTAAAAATAAATTTCTGCCACAGGGGTTGTTGGAGGCTATAAAACTTGTATGTGTCAGTGGAGCAAATTCCTTCTGCTTGTACATGTTTACATGTTAATATTGTTCTGTGCATGCTAGAGTGGCTCCGAACATAGTAGGAAGTACTTCAAGTAATAAACATAAATGTAAACTTGATCAATTACTCCATTTTCATGTGCATTATAACAATTTAGGGTGCAGTTTGCAGAGTAGTTGAAAGGAGAGTGTTAATGAGCTCTACTCAAAATGGTTTCTTTTTTGGCAGGGGCATTTTGTAAAAAAAAATACATTCATGATTGAAATGATAACATTGATAACACAAAGTGTGTTGTGAGTTCCTTTAGCTTACTACGCAGTTTGTGTCGCTGTTGGTTTTAAAGCTCAACCTCTTTTCTGGCATGGCCCAATAATAAGATTATATTATGTTGCACCTGCTCATTAAAAAGATACCTCAGTATTTTTAGTGTTTTTTTTTTTTTTAAATCAATTAAATAATTTTATATTGCTATCAGCTATAATTATAATTTGTTCATTGAATCGCAGTTCCGTTGGGTGCAGAAAACCATGTTCCTGATTCAGTGGGTTCAAACTAGTAAGTGTTACAGCCGGAGAGGTAAAAAACAAACAAAAAAACATCTTGCGCTATCTCTGTTTACTCCAAAACTGGCCTAAAGCTGATTACTGGTCAGCTTTGCAAATAAGGGGTCAGTTGAGTACTCTGGTTCTCGACATATCTCAAAGTATACTACATCTAGTAAAAGGGTACAGTTAGTTTAAATAAGTGTTAAGTTAGCACTAGCTCAGGACCTTATCCTTGTATAAACTTTTGTTTTATACAAAACTCCTGTGCCAGGATCATCAACTCTTTTAATAGGTGCCAATCTTGATGATCTCAGCATTGGGAGGCTATTGCGAATGTGTGTTAAAACTCCACGTTGCGCTAATCAGCATATCCTCATAGAGATGCATTAAATCAATGCATCTCAGTGGGGAGTGTTTAGTGTCTCCATACAGAGCGTGGAGATGCTGAACGTAGGTGAAATAGAAAGTGCATGTAGTGGCTGTCTGAGTGACTGCCACTATAAGGTGTTACTATGCAGCAATGTACACACTGCCATTTCTCTGAAAAATGTAGTGTTTACATTGAAAAGCCTGCAGGGACAGGATTTAGACACCAGAACCACCCTAGTCTAGCAGTAGAATGTGTGTTTTAGAGATACAGGCATTAGAATGTGTTTTTTTTCTGAGATACAGTCATATTGCAACGTGTATTTCATTCTATCTCTGTATAATACAAAAAAACTCAGTTTACACTAATTTACAATAATACATTTAAAATAGTTTAACTGTAACAATGGCATTAGGGACATTTAGTGAAGCATTAATTGCAGAGTAGTGATCTATTGGCTTAGTGGAAATGAAATATTGCATTAATCTCACCACAATGACATGCCAAACTTTGGTTTAATGGCAGTATATTTCCATGATGTCCCATAGAGTATTTTTTGCCTCCACTGATCTGCTGACACAGCTTTCGTGCCGTACAAATGGGTTTACGCACCTTCTGAAAGTGCTTAACTCTAGACAAATTTATGTCTCATGCAAAGGTTAATCCTTGAGATTATTGTATATTAATTCCTGCTTAATGCTGGCATGGTTACAGAGGTTTCAAACACCACAACTCTTATTTACAGGAAAGAGCTACGCAATCAAACACATTCCTGTGCCTTAAGAGGCCTGAATTGGTTGTAAATATAGCATAGCATCCTGCCTTTTTTTTTGTAAATCTTTCTTTTATTATGGCATATGCGTTATGGGGTACAAAAGAGAAAGAGGAGGCATTGTGGGGTAACATGAGACAATAATAGCAAGATTTTGTGCAATGCACCTCAAAGCAAGATAGCCATGTTTTTTTTTTTTTTGAGTATACGGTACATGAAAAACAGGCTTTGCTAACCGTCAAAACAGGTTAGTAACACATGAATAACAAGATATGATCTCGATAACAAATTTAAATCTGTAGCCCTACAGCGTACAGTGTGGTTTCGCTTGTCTGGTGTGTGGGTCGTAGTAGGGGTAACGGAGCTTATCGCGCTGAACACAGCAGGGGTCCACTATGTGTATCGGCCATCAAACTGTTGGGACTAGGCCTATGAATAAATCGAGAGTCTACAAATATAGACTCGCGTGGGCATTGGACAGGTTAATAAGTACATTTTTTAAACATGCTTAGTGTTTACGTAGCCTGGTATGTGCGGTTAGTGGGCAGTGGGGAACATGTCATAGCAATCGACTGGCCTACCACGCTTAAGGATAGAGCTGGTTATGCAGCAACAGGCTGATCTACGGGTAGGTTAATTATTAGGGAGCACCAGTACCTCTGGGTATGAGACAATCAAAAATGACAATATAAACACTTAAGTCCCGTTCTGTTATCTAATACGTCACTGGCAGTAGAGGAGCTGCAGCCCCCACCTTATACCATTAATACGCTTGTACAGGCTGTCCAAACCTTCGCCCGGCACGGTGGGAGTTGCGCACTGGAGCCCAGGGCCCGGTTCGGCATATCTGTGAATGTAAAGTCCCTGGAAGTGATAGAGTTCCGCATTTGTGCCAGGATTGATGGCCTCTCCGGAAAAACGTAATAGGTAAAAGTGTCAGTCGTTGTGGTGAAGTTAATGTCTCGCCTGCGGTCTGGTCTGCATAATGGCGGTCAGTTCCTAGGTGAGGTTGATCTTTTCAGCCGATGCCGGTCCTGGGTGATGGGTTGGAGGGCTGTGTTGCTGAGCAGGTCGAACGCCCTGACTTGGCTGTGCTGGCTAGATGGGGTATATGTCCCGACAGCAGAATGGCTGAGGGATCTGTCCGGCCCCAAGGGGCTATAGTGCGCTGCTCCCATGTCGGAGCCTTCTTCCGGCCCCAGGCCTTTGTGGAGGGCTGCATCTGTGTACCACAGGCTCGGTGGCTTCGTGAGTCCGAGGCTTTCCCGTATCGGGAGCAGTGAGAGACCCGGGTGGACATCCGCCGCCAGCGGCGGGCGGTCTTCCTGCGAGGTGGGCGATGCTGTGGAGGTTTCCTCCTTTGGGCCCTCAGCCTGGGAAGGTAAGTAGGAGCGGTATGAGTAGCAGTTGTGCCCAGGAGCAGTCGCTCCGTCTCCAGCCCAGCACCCGTCTTCTCCCTCTCCGATTGTACTGGCGTTGTCTCCACCATGTGGAAGTAGGGGGCGATGTCTGCCCCACCGCCATCTTGTTCGCTTGAAGTGGGGGCGCTGCGTTGTGCTACCGGAGGCCTCGTTGATTTGGGCCTATTCGAGTGTGCCGGTTGTCGCTGTGGGTCGGGCGGTAGGTGGCATGAAGGATGGTTAGAGGTTAGTGGTAACGGTGTCCCCTGTCTCATTCTGTGCTCAAGCTTGAGCCAGAAGTTTGCGAATATGAGTTCCAGGCTTGACAGGGGGGCTTGTTGTACCTCGTGTCCGCTCGCTGGTCGTCCGTTCTCCGCCATCTTGGATGGACCCTGCGGCCCTCTGATATGTTCCTCGCTTGTCAGATCGTTTTTCCTGTCGCTTAGGTGGACCGGGATTACCCCCGCCGGTCCGGGGGGGGGGTTACAGGACTGCTGTGTGCTGCGGGTATCCTCCATGCGCCTCCAGGCTGAGGGAGCGGCCGCCTCCCCCGCCCGTCGCGCACCAGGCCGCAGTGCCTGTCTCGGTTCCGGCAGATCCCCATCGGGTTTCCGGGTGGCCCATCTCGTGCCCCCCGGTGTGGGTGGCAGGAGGGTGTCTAGGGATGCCGCTTGATTTGCCTGTGGGGGCCCGGTTTTCGCCTTTTCGCCGAGTGTGTGCGGGAGCTCGAGGAAAGCACGTCTCGCCGCCATGCTTGTCAGGCCCCGCCCCGCATCCTGCCTTTTGTGTGTTAAGGGCAGTGAAGTAGTCCCTGGAAGGCTTTAGAATTCCACACTATTACATACATAAAGTTTATTTTTTGTAAATGAAAATGTTATTGAAGGAAAATCTACAATTGAAATAAAGACATTCAAAATCAAAGAAGTATATCATGTTTTTGTGTTGCAGTGCAAAACGCTTAGGACGCAGTATTTCTACTGTAATAATTTATAAAATAATTAATCTCTATTATATTATCTTTATATTCATTATCACTAATCTTATATGCCTTTTTAATAATAATAATTATTGTTCTTGTTATTTTAAACAACATTTAGTGTAGTCACCTATAACAAACTGGAGTGTGCTGTAGAATCTTAGTATCTCAAAAGGTGGGCTTTTTTGTAACATTATGAGAGGAAGTGAATCAAATTAACTGAAAGATTTCATATGGTACACAGTATTTCATTGGTCTTTATATCAGACAAAATGGAAATATTGCAATCTAGACATGATGCATTGTCATGCATTTAGATTGGTAACCCCATATCTCCGACATCTAGACAGTTTGTCTTGTGCAGTGCTGTTAATACACAATTATGACTTGAGAGCTTCATTACTGAAAAATAATACTGCTTTTATAACCTAATGTTCATATAGTCACTAAATAACATGGGAAGCAGACTATAGATTTTGAAATAACAGGAAGGAGTGACTGTCTGGCCATTAGACCTAGCTATGGATGGAACAGCTTGGGGTACAACAGGGGTCATAAATACACAATGAATTTTCAGCCATCTTAACAGCCAAAATCTATGCTGCGCACAACACACAATGGGACAATTATGTACTCCCATACAATAGAGAGACAGAGAGAAAGCATCCAATATTTCCCTAGTTAATCACTCTGCTAATATTAAACAGCAATACGCTAGGTGAAAGGACAATTGTTGGATTTGTATTTATATTGGATTCTGTATATATATTTTTATGATGGCAGATTTTATCAACATATTTTAAGATATTGTACTATTTTACTTATTCTTTTTCAGCAAAACTGTATTACATATTATTTTTTTGTGAGATCCAGATTTCTTGGAAACATGTTACAGGATAGAATTTTGTCTTTCACAATAGTTAAAGTGTAATATTTTGCCATAAGACCATTTTCTTGTACATTGTTGGAATCATCTTGTTAAACTAATACGTCTGTTTGTCTATTCTTAAATATGGAAGACAGAATGTGCACATTAATGTTTACATTATAAAAAAAATGGCCTGTGGGTAGGAGTTACGGCATGTCTGCCTTAATAATTTTGAGCTCATTAGCACCAACTAATGGTTGCCTATAGTTTTATCAGTGTCTCAACATGGAAGTCAAAAATCAGCTTTAGTATTAAGTGCGATACATCCTACCCACATTTTCTTGCCTAGCTGTCTCCTCATTTGGCATTTATGATATTTAAGTATATCACCAAGGTTGCCAAATTGCATTTGATTAAAGGATTATAATGAAAAAGACATACTTAAGATGTGTATTTAAACAAACCAGCTATGAAGTGTGCATATTTTTTAAATGGTTCCCTTGTAATTGGCCATATAACAGCCGCATGTATCAAGGTCTCACTATTCAAGGTTTTTTTTCCATAAACTTGTAAACAATCAAAGAGCTTGTGTATACATTCTATAGTAAAACAGTTTTCGTTTCCCATGATATGGGTCATCCACACCTCCACACAGAAACGTATTCTGCTCCCATACCAATAATCCTTGAGTTGAAAAGGCCTGTGAAAGACAGGGTTTTTTTTTGTGCTGTGGCTTACACTGGCCTGGATTCAATGACAAGACATTCTTTCTATTTTTTAACATAAAACATTTTAAATCAACATTTCCAACCAATTAATATTATTTTCAACTAACTGAATATGTAATATCAGGAGCCAATGCTTTCCTGGAATGTACTGACTACTTTCAAAACCTCCATTGGGCTAAAAAAGAAAAGAAAAATGCTCTCTGAAATCACTGGTGATCTTGTGCCCCTGTGCCCACCGTGCTGCTTGAAATGCTAATTTTGTTTGTTAAACTGTTTTTATTATTTTTCTTTTTTTCTTTAGAAATCTTTTTAATTTGAGCTGCTGCACTTATTTAAATTGATCAAAGTTATACATGTGCAGTTTGTGTTTAAAGTTATGTGTTTTTTTTATGACAGTGCCACTTTAACTGGCAGTTGAACAGCTTTTCTGCCATTGAAGTTTATGGTAAATTTATTTTCATTAAATGTAATTCTATTCATGGAAACCAGCCATTTTGTTTCCTTCAGAAACTTGATTAAAAACATAATCTATATGGCTTGGTGGCTCCATGTTTGCTGGCAAGAGACAATAACATTGACATGTAATTTTCTGCATGTCTCCACCCGTAATCCCTGTGTGCAGTATATATATTTATTTTTTTGATCCGGGAATCTGTGGGAGTGCTGAGGGCTTGTAAATATTTCCTATCCAAAAGCATATTTTGTTGTCTGTTTGCCTCAGGTGTAACTCAATGTTATAATTAATACCTTTAAGTAAACCTAGTCATATGTTGGGTTACAAGAACTAATGTACAGTATATGTACAACTGCATTGACATTATTTTCACCCCCCCCCCTTTTTTTTTTTACAGATTTTTTTAAAAATATAGTCAGATTTTTTTAACATTGTGATGCATAACTAAGACATACACTTAGGACAAATTAGCAATTAAATGTATAGATTTGGGAATACTTAAAAAAAATAAAATTGGATAAATTCACACAATCATCTTTTTATGATTTTGATCACATCCCTTACAGTCCACTTTAACTGTTTAGATTGTATATTATTGGTACAGTGTATTTAATAACTTGAATTCTAGGTTGTGAATTGATTTTCTGAAGTTGATATTAATCAATAATTCCTTATTTACTTTATTTTCATGTTTACAAAATGATTATTTGCTATTAGTTTATAAAGAGTCTTGTGTAGCATTGAATACACTTTACTTTCAAAAGTTGACAATTAATAAAGCTTCACATATTTACTTTCTTACCGTGTTTAGAGAATTATTATTGGTCTTTGTTTCTGTATGATGTTATTTTTTTTTTGTGAAATTGTTTCTTTCTGTATTCGGAAGTATTTGTGGTTACTAGTGGTTATTGTCAGATAATGTATGCCCATAATTGCTTGTGTGAATTTTATAATATTTCAGGTTTATATATTATAGTTTTAAACAGTGTCTAAAACAGAATTACTATTTTTGTACATACAATAGGCTTGACAAACAATATAAACTAAACATGGTCACATTCCCTCTTGTATGGATTTGTAAGAATGATGTTGGTATTTATGGAATTGCAGATTCCAAAAGATGACACCAAAATGTAAAAACAAAATTAAGCTAAAATGCAGAGTGTTACACGTTGCTAATGCAGCCCTGTAATGTTTCCAGAGGCTTCCCTTCTCATACATTCTCTTTGACTGCTAGAACAAGGCACTGTGTTTTTAGCCACAAAGGCAGCAGTATTTACAGTCCCTCTACTTTATGCAGAGAGACTGAGCAGCGTTCCATTTCTTTCTTCCTTGGATGAAGTTCAGTGCTCTCATGCAGTGTTAGGCATGGTAACTGTGATTTTGGAGGGCACTCCAAATACCAGAAGCATTTATGCTAATTTAAGTAGCTATAGGACAAAGCGTTGTTAGGTACTATTCTTCAAGTTGTGTCAAATTATATCACAGGTTGACAAAAAACATGTCTCTCCCAAAAGCTACAGCCGTCCCCCTTTATAAAAGCTTGACATACAAGGAAGTGAACATACTCCTTATGCCTTTATGTCATCACCGCTGTTCAGATTTGAATGGCTAGTGCAGATGTTTACTACCACAAATGCCAAGCACAGTTTTAGGCTGTAAGAGAGCACTCAGTAACTCTTTGCCCCGTATGCACTACAAGAAGCTGTGGTGGTTTAAGGTGCGGAGACTGCCTCTTTAGTACTCCTTTATTGAAATTATTCTAGCACACGTTTTCTGCACATTTGTTTCTTGTTTGGGGGCAACACAACCCACGTTTCTAACTTAAAAAACTAATTTCAGAATATTTGATACAACCATCACTGTGACTCTGCATTGTAAATTCATGTTCCAGCAGGGCGTTGTGCACCCACAAATTATTATTCTATTTATTATATTATTTACATTTATATATTTATTATAGTGCCATAAATACTCCTACATACACCTATAAGTGTTAGGCAATGCTATTTTGCCCATTAGATAAATCTAACATTATATATATATATATATATGTATGTATAATATTGTTTAATTTTAGGTAGTAATTTGATCATCCTGATCACACACACATAGATTTTTATGATATATGATGAACAGCAAAGGCAAGAATCTTCAGGACTTATGTAGATGTCTATTGTAATGTCTTTAATGTGTCTCAACAGCATCTATTTTACATTGTAATGGGACAGCATGGCATTTCAGCATTATTTTTTATTATTTTTTAGTTTTCATGTTATATGCTATGACAATTGACTTTACTCTCGATTACAATGATTACCATTTATAGTCCATAATAGGACTTAAATACGTTGCATTATTGGGGGTTTAATGTATTTGTTAAAACCAAGGCAGACATGAACCTTTTTATATGAATCATCAGTTGTCTTCTGGATCAGGTTGTCTCCATGGCAACATGGGCCTTGGAGTTGTCACACTTCCTCTGGTTGCTCCCTCTTGTGTGTTGGATTGGAAGTTCATCCAGTCTTCTGCTCTTCTCCTTCTTTGTCTTCTGTCAGGTCGACAGTGCTGCAGGGATTGTGACTATTCATTATTCTGATTATGACCAGATGGGTTGAGGCAAGTAAGGAATAGAAAAAGGTGCCAATATTTTAGTAGGGGTAAACAGATTTTGTTACTTGTAAATACAATTAGATTTTATACTACAGTACATTAGTTCAATACAACAACATATGATTTTTTCATATCTATATATAACAATACCTAACTAATAATATATATATAAAAAAAATAATAATTCTGTATTTTTTTCCCCTGGGTTTCTCCAGGCATATATTTTCAAATTACTTATGGTCGTTATAAAAACATGCAATTAAAAACACTCTTTAACTTTTATTCCAGTGTATTGTTTACTCTATCAACATTTTCTTTTTTCCCATTATTTTATAAATGCCACATTATGCAGCACTGTACAAAAGATGAAAAAAATAATAGTAAACTATATTAGTATTTTCATTCTATATTTTCAGTGTTTATTATAATAAAAAATCTTAACCAAAAATATAAACTATAAACTATTTACTCTGATATTTTTAACATCTCATTTATTTTTGCCTATATTTAATTAGTTAGTTTTCACTGTACTAGACCTGTTCACTGGTTAAACATATTAAATGTAATATTTTATGTAAACATGTGTAAATAATTTTATCATTATATATTATAACATAATATAAAACATTGCATGCTTTATAGTCTGTGTGACTTATTTTGTCAGAAAAGTAAATTACACCATAAGGCTGAGCCATGAAGATTTGCTTTAAAATAGGTATTAACTTATATTTTATGCATTGCAAAATAGTAAACAAAAGGGCTATATTACATGTGTTTCTTGCATTTAAGGACTATCACACACCTAACCAAGTCGTTAAAAAATTAAGAATGTATTATTAGTATTACAAAGCCAAAGCCAGTTTATTATTTCTTCTTCATTTTAATACCCCAAAAATAAAAAAAGGACTATTTAGAAATATTTTTGCATTATGTTATTGTATTTTAGATGATTCTACTAAATTCATATAACATTATAGAGTACAGGAAATAAAGTCAAAAGTATACTCTCATAAAAAAAAAAAAAAATATATATATATATATATATATATATATATATATATATATATATATATATATAGAGTGAAAGTTGCAAAAACATTATAATTTTATTTAAAAAATACACTGCTTCCACACACACATATATACATAAACACTTTTATATAATGTCATGTTGTGTTAGGCTATGTTGCGCTTATTGCGTAAAATAAAAATACAACAAATCAAATATACATGTGCAGATATTCAACGAGTTTTCTAAACACACCTAACATAAAACAAACATAGAAAAAAAATGTGCACCATATGAAAATAATCAGAAACCCACTGCATAGTGTTTATAAAATATGGTATAATATGGTTCCTTTATATGGAATGGAGTATCAGGTACAATCTAAATACCATAATATGTTCCCAGCTAGCACATTATAAGGAAACACAGTAATTAAAAAAAAAGTCACAAAAATCTACATAGCATAGAGGTTTCTAGGAACCAGAACCCATTTGTTTGATTTGGAACCACTCACATGTACAAGAGCCATAATCAGGGCTTACATTCATGTTCAAGTGTGCCCTAGATTAGTGTGAGTTATAATGCCAAGTAACAACTGCAGCCATTTTAATCATGACATCTGAAATAGCTGCCTGGGACATGCTATTTGAACACAGTACACTACACTAAACATTAACCCTACACTACATTAAGCATTAATGTCTGCAGTACCCCAACATTCAACATTAAGCCAAACCTAAAAATATAATATTTTAATGAAAAAAAAAATATTGACAAAAATAAATAAATAAATGAAAATTAAAGATAAAGGCGAAATATGCATTATTGGGGAAATGGGGAAATAATGCCATCTTAGGGTTCTGGATATTGCTACTTAAGTGTTGTGGTTTAATATGACTCCTCATTGGATTATTTTGCCATGCCATAATACACCTATGCATAATTACTCTGACTCTATCTCACACAAGGAAAAATATTATTTAATAATAATATCACAGAGGAAAAGCACGGAAAACGTGCCGGTTTCTGCAGGAAAGTAGAAAATAGAAAACTGTCCACTATATGACTCGATATTGATGAATTGTTAAATAAAATATACATCGTCCTCTGTGAGTTACATATTTTGTTTTCTCATTGTTAATGTGATTGTAACAATAAAGTTTCTTTTAAGTTACCTGTTGCCCCTTGTGGTAGCTTTGAGGCTTTGAAACATTTTATATTCAGTGCCGTACTGTTTTCATGTCACTCTCTATTTTTAGCTAGTTTCCATAGCACTGTACCTCATCTTTAGTTTTACTGACAGCAGTGGCTTGTCAGACACCTAGGCATATCCCCACCAGATAATTGTTGTCATAATAAAAGTAGGGAAAAAAATATTTTGCCAGTGATAAAAAGTGAAACTGCTGCTGTTGGTTTCCCTGGTGGAAGAGTTAACCTGGAAATTTCACATCACATATTACTACAGTATTATACATTTTCCTTTCCTTCATCCACCACAACACAGACTGGCTGATTAATAACAGCCAACACGGATTTTATTTTTGGTGATGTTAATTGAACTTTAGAGTAACATTGTGACGCCTATTCCAAATATGAATATAGAAAATAATCCAGGCACTCCAGCGAATTCCAAAGCAAAGGCAATTTTATTAGGACCAGGAACCAAAAAGCAACGTTTAGACCTCTTAGGCCCTAAGGGGTCTAAACGTAGCTTTTTGGTTCCTGGTCCTAATAAAATTGCCTTTGTTTTGGGACTCGCTGGAGTGCCTGGATTATTTTCTATATTCAAATTCCATGTTTGGTCCTTCCTGGTACTGGGACTTATCCACTAGAGCACCCTGAATTCCACAACGAAGGGTTGAGTGCACTTCCATTATCTACATATGCCTATTCCAAATATGACATTGTTTTTTCTAGATTGGCCAAAATATAAATGTGCCTTCCCTCCCCCCCCCCCCCCCCCCTCCAAAAAGAAAATAATCAGGTGTACCCTGCCCATAAATGCTACCCACGTGGAAACTGTCTCATATCATTCCAATACTGAATGTAGTTATATTCAGTACAATAACATAAAAACAAAGTAAGCTGATTCAGATAATCACAATTATCTTACAAAGTCAGTAATGTTTTACATTTATTGTGTGCAGTGTGTATTCACACAAATGCAGCAGAATGCATTAGGATTGTTTAAGCAGCCTCTTCATGAACAATGTGTATTGCTATGCAAAAAAAAAACTAAAACAATAATCAATATGAAATAATATGCAACAGAGTCAAAAGACAGACCAAATCCTGCTGCATACATCAGCAGCCACAAGTCATATTGAGGTAAAATCATAATTTGAGGGGAATCCGTTCTAAAAAAATCAAACCAATTTGGCAAAACTGATTTTAATTTAGGATCCAGCACCCCAAAAAATATTTTACATTTGTTCAAACATACTTGCAACCAAGCAAAAGTTTTTTTTTTGTTGGCCTGTGTAATGAATGATGGCTTTCTGGATAAGCAGTTGGGTATGTGCAGAACATAGGTCGGTTGTAAAAATAAATGTATTCAGTGTGAGAGGGAGGGAGAGTAGACACGAGCTTCCCCTTGCAGGTTCTGCCTGCAAAGGAGAAGCAAAGCTCGTCTAGATCCTGAGGAGGCAGGCAAAGCTAGGCGAATCAAGGAGCATGTGTGAGTGTGGGGGTGTATAGGAAAGAGTGATAGGGTGGGGCTGGGTGTGGTTAGCAGTAATTGATTGGCATGATAGGGGTATAGATAGGAGACATGTTCTGTACTTTCCCCCTGCCATTTTATAATCAACTAGGAATTGTTCCCCTCCCTCCCTTTAGTTAGGTTGTTTATTTATTTATTTGTTTATGTTTCACTGTTTTCTCACTTGCCTTTCGTCACAGCAGGCGGGTGGTTGTCCTTGCCAATCATGGGCTGGACTGGGGGAGTCCAACGGTTGTGAAGGAAAGTGGGGCCGATCCCTCCTCTAGCCTCGGTGAAGTTAAGGTATGGCTTATTATGGACGTTGGTGGAAGGCCAGGTTTTGTGGCCAGTGTTAGTTTGAATGAGGGGGGAGGGCAAATGCCCAGGTGAGTTCCGAGGTTAAGGATACTTGATTGGCAAGGATGGGTATGTTTATGGAACATTGTTAAGTTACATTGAAGTTATGTTGTTTGATGTCCAAATTATTAATGAATATATATATTTGATACAAAGTATTGGTAACATAATTTGGTGAAATATTTAATAAAAAGCTGTGGCCTATTTTCACCAACCATGTCTCATGTTGCATTATTGGGATGTAAAAGGGGCACTACACACAACTCCCCACTACGTCCACACAAGCCTGCGTGCTCTGCGTGCTGATGACAGATGTAAAATATGAACAGAATTGAGATTACGTAGCCTAGAACCCAGTTACATATTCTGGGGTAACTGCATGTGTCTTGTCAAACAATGTTTGTTATTGTCTGATTTAACAAAAATGATAATAAAAAAATTAAAACATTTCATGTCCATTCAAAGAACTGAACCCTGGTTGTCAGGATAACAACAAATATAAATTAACATATACAATTGCAAAGCTCTGTGTGTCAAGTATTGTGTGCCTGTTGACACCAGAGAATTATCCTCAATTGGCCTAACAAGTGCTCTTAACAAATGCTCTGAGCATGTGCACTCCTGAGTGGGGCTGGCCATGTGGAATATAAGTGAGCCTGGTATGCATTAATGTATCTGTGTGAACTTGCCCGCTTTTTGGGTACAGGGTTTTGGGTCAACCCTTTCTTGACTTTATACCTCCCAATTTTGGGTGGTATGTTAATACCAGCACTATTTAAGTCTGCTGATAATTTGTCCCCCATTAACAGCAATGTGTTTATGCTGAAAATGTGTCCCTAATACCAGCACTATGTGTACATGTGCTGACTGTATATTTTCAAATGCCCACACTGTGTGTGCTGCAAGTGTGTCCCCCTTAGTACCATCCCTACTGCTTACGGAAGACTCTGAGTTACATTTAATGCTGCATTACAAAAAACAACTTTCTCTTAAATTACATACTGGGGAGTGGGGTTCCCAAAACCCATTTAAACCCTTAAGACCGCAGCCAAATGTACAAGTTGTGAACGAAACAAAATGTAAACAAAACATGGCATTTGCGCTATATGTCTGTCCAACCGTAATTCACCTCTTTCATATTAAATGCACCCCCCCTTATTATATATCATTTTATTCAGGGGAAACAGGGCTTTCATTTAATATCAAATATTTAGCTATGAAACATAATTTAATATGAAAAAAATGGGAGAAAATAAGATTTTTTTTATTTTTTTAGTTCTACATGACATTTTAACTGTCAATGTCATAATACTGTTTGCTTTTACTGCAATAAAATACACATATTTGTATTCAGCAAAGTCTCACGTGTAAAACAGTACCCCCTATGTACAGGTTTTATGGTGTTTTGGGAAGTTACAGGGTCAAATATGGCGTGTTACATTTGAAATTAAAATTCGCCAGATTGGTTACGTTGCCTTTGAGACTGTATAGTAGCCCAGGAAATAAATTTACACCCACAATGGCATACCATTTGCAATAGTAGACGACCCAAGGTATTGCAAATGGGGTATGTCCAGTCTTTTTTAGTAGCCATTTGGTCACAAACACTGGCCAAAGTTAGCGTTAGTATTTGTTTGTGTGTGAAAAATACAAAAAACGCCAATTTTGGCCAGTGTTTGTGACTAAGTGGCTACTAAAAAAGACTGGACATACCCCATTTGCAATACCTTGGGTTGTCTACTATTGCAAATAGTATGCCATTATAGGGGTAATTTTCATTCTTGGGCTACCATAGGGTCATAAAGGCAACGTAAGCAATCTGGCGAATTTTAATGTGAAAAAAAATGAAACACAAGCCTTATATGTGACGCTGTAATTTTTGAAAACACCATAAAACCTGTACATGAGGGGTACTGTTGTACTCGGGAGACTTCGCTGAACACAAATATTTGTGTATTTATATTAAAATACACCTAGACAGTGTATGTGTATGTGTGTATATGTGTATATATATATATATACTTAGATCATATATATATAATATATATATATATGATCTAAGTATATATATTTTTTTTACACTTATTTTAAGTTATTTTCATTTGATTTTCAGCCAGCAGGGGGGACTAACTGTCATTACAGTTAGTCCCCCTGCTGGCAATGCACCAGGCAGCTATCCCGGCCATGTGATTGTGAGGTCCTCGCAAGGACCTCACGCTCACATGGCCCGGGGGGGCTGAAGAGGACGGAGGTGCCGCGGGGGGCTCACTGGGAGTCCCCCCAACCGCGATCGCCGGCGTGGGATCGCCGGCGACCGGGTAAGTAAAAAAAAAAACGGAGGGCGTACTATTACGTCCTGCAGCGTTTAGAGCCGCTTTAAAAAGGACGTAATAGTACGCCCTGCAGTCTTAAGGGGTTAAAGCCAGGGAAGAACTGATTTCACCTTTTCAAAACCCCACATTGCACCATGTGATTAAATGTAAACAACAGTATTACCGTATATACTCGAGTATAAGCCGACCCGAATATAAGCTGAGGACCCTAATTTTACCCCCAAAAAACTGGGAAAACGTATTGACTCGAGTATAAGACTAGGGTGGGAAATGCAGCAGCAACTGGTACATTTCTAAATAAAATTAGATCCTAAAAAAATTATATTAATTGAATATTTATTTACAGTGTGTGTATATAATGAATGCAGTGTGTGTATGTATGAGTGCAGTGTGTGTGTATGAGTGCAGTGTGTGTGTATGAGTGCAGTGTGTGTGTATGAGTGCAGTGTGTGTGTATGAGTGCAGTGTGTGTGTATGAGTGCAGTGTGTGTGTATGAGTGCAGTGTGTGTGTGTATGAGTGCAGTGTGTGTGTATGAGTGCAGTGTGTGTATGAGTGCAGTGTGTGTGTATGAGTGCAGTGTGTGTGTATGAGTGCAGTGTGTGTGTATGAATGCAGTGTGTGTATGAGTGCAGTGTTTGTATGAGTGCAGTGTGTGTATGAATGCAGTGTGTGTATGAATGCAGTGTGTGTATGAGTGCAGTGTGTGTATGAGTGCAGTGTGTGTATGAGTGCAGTGTGTGTGTGTATGAGTGCAGTGTGTGTGTGTATGAATGCAGTGTGTGTGTGTGTATGAATGCAGTGTGTTGTGTGTATGAATGCAGTGTGTGTATGAATGCAGTGTGTGTATGAATGCAGTGTGTGTGTATGAATGCCGTGTGTGTGTATGCATGCAGTGTGTGTGTATGCGTGCAGTGTGTGTGTATGCGTGCAGTGTGTGTGTATGCGTGCAGTGTGTGTGTATGGATGCAGTGTGTGTGATGCAGAGTGTAATGCAGAGCCTTGGTGGGGGGTGGGCATTTTTATTATTATTTTTTAATTATTATAATTTTTATATTAATTAATTTTTTGTTATATTAATTTTTTTTATTATTATTAATGTTTTATTATTTAAATATTTTTTTTTTCGTCCCCCCTACCTGCTTGATACATGGCAGGGATGGGGGCTCTCACTCCCTGGTGGTCCAGTGGCATTGGTAGTTCAGTGGAGGGGGCTGGCAGGAAGCTCTTACTTACCTCTCCTGCAGCTCCTGTCAGCTCCCTTCTCCTCCGCGCCGGTCCGGTCAGCTCCCTCTGCAAGTCCCAGTGTAAGTCTCGCGGCCGCGCTCTGACCCCGCGGCTCTCGCGAGACTTACACTGGGAGCTGACATGGGAGCTGACTGGACCGGTGCGGAGGAGGGAGCTGACAGGAGCTGCAGGAGAGGTAAGTAAACGCTCTCTGCCAGCCCCCCTCCTACACAGCTCCCAGTCTGTATTATGGAAATGTAAATTGCCATAATACAGACAGTGACTCGAGTATAAGTCGAGTTGGGGTTTTTCAGCACAAAAAATGTGCTGAACAACTCGACTTATACTCGAGTATATACAGTAAATTGTGAAGTGTTTCGGCATTCATATGTTATACTCAATTCAAAATATATCCTTCCCATTCAATGAATAAAACAACTCAAAAACTGGAAAACACAGATAAAGTCAGTTTTATTTTTTCAACTCAGGAAAAGCATAACCACAAATAAGCCAGACAGAACAGAACAAACAAAACCTTAAATAGCTTCTATTCAATATATACAAAAACAAATATAAATAAATGTCACAAATAACCCTCACTCCTGCTCTTCATGGGTATTTTAACCCCTTAAGGACCAAACTTTTGGAATAAAAGGGAATCATGATGTGTCACACACGTCATGTGTCCTTAAGGGGTTAAAGGCCCAACATCTATAATTCTAATAATTTCACTGATAAATTGCAGGAACTATAACATTTTATGTGAATTTCTACTGTCTGTCATATTCTTTGGCTCAGTTATACACTTTGGCTTCTTTAATATCTAAAATGAGCAGCATCTTAAAGAGGCACTAAACACCAAAACCAGTCATCTAAAGGTTGTGGTTTTAGTTCATAAATACTGTCAGTTTTATATAGCACATTGCTGTTTCTGAGAAAGTTAATGCTTCTGGATGAGAAGCATTGTATCAGACTAGAAATCATCAAGTGAGTGGAGCGGGCTGCAGCGAGGAGTACAGCTATCTTTTAAAACAATTGGATTCCACTAATTTAAAAGAACACATTAACATAAAAATAAATATATTTACGAAAAAAATACTCTTAAGCATTCTGATTAATTGCACAGGGATTTAAACGTACACTCCAGACGCCTAAATCACTTTAGCTTGCTGAAATGCGTGTGAAAAGTGTGGTGTGTCCTTTTTTTTTTTTTTTTTCATTTTGCAAAAAGTGCACATTTCAATAGAATTTGACACTTCTAGGAATTAATCTGGTTACACTGTCTTGTCTTTTAAGCTGACAGTGGGTCCTGTTACTTCCTGGTTTGGTTAGCTCAGTGGAGCTAAACTCAAGAGGCAGCAATTGCTCAGAGCACTTGCCTTGCAAAGACTTCTCATTGAGCTGTATTGGGAAGTCAGTGATTGGACAGCCACAGAAAATCTGAGCTGTGTTAGTAGGGGAGGGTTTGTAAAGGCTTCAGACAAGAGAACTGCAGGTTTTGCAAGTTTACTCATAACAAAAAAAGGCATAATTAAAGAACGTTTTCATTTGTGGTATTCCTACATAACAGTGATTTTTTTTTTATTTATTTTGTATTTGGGCAGTGGAGTATCCTTCTAATCAGCAAAGCAAAAATATATCTCTTAGTGAACAAGCCCTGTTGTTTACAAACAATTTTACGAATGTACCAATGGGTTAATGTTAACTAGAAACTAGTTCGTTTGAAGACATTTTCCATTGAATAAGACTTTGGAACAAAATATTTACTGTATAATTCTACTTTGATTTTGTGTGACACATCAGTAGAGGGTATAATTTTTTCTGGCTCTTAATTGAAGAAAAAGCAAAGTTGTATGAATGTTTTCAGAAAACAATGACATGTGACGAAAGGTGCTCTTAGCATGAGTGTTTGGGAAAGTTCATTTTCCAAGTACCAGTTAGCAAGTTAATTTGTTATTACTTAGGTGAATTAATTCAGCATTTAGTCTGAATGACGCATTTCACTGCCTTGGTGTTTCAAATATTCTTTATGGTGAAAATTACCATAAAATTCTATTAATTTTGTTTCTAATAGCTGAAAATCTGTTGAGTGTGACCTCCAGTATTTTCTATTAGCAAAACACTTTTTTTAATTCATTGGATTTTATTCTGTATTGAAGGTAATATTAGACTCCTAAATGGCAGTGAATTGAGCAGTGAGACTGCAGTGGCATGATCTATACACCAAAACAGCTTAATTAAGCTAAATCTTTTAGATGCCTATAGAATGACTTTAATTATTTCTTGTTAATCAATTACACCGACTAAGGGGTAAATACGTACAATAACTGAAATATAACTAGAAACACTCCTAAAATAATAAACATGCAAATACTTGAAATCTCCATTTAGAAGTATCATAACCATCCTCATACTGCACTTTCCATATGGATCCTAAAAGGTTAAAGACATACCTGTCACCTAGCAACGTCAGTAGACTTGCCTGTCTGTAACCTTCAACCTGTGATGTAATAGAAAGAACCTTTGAAGGTACATTTCAATCTTTTTTATAGCTAACCTTGCAACAGAGACTTACTCAACACTGAGAGATCAATTATGAATCACCGTTTAGGCCAAGTTTTAAATAAACGAATAATGGTTTTTGACTTCAGCAATCATAATGGCAGATTTTTTTTTTTTTTGTAAATTTAGTTTGGGAATGTTACCAATTGATTATTGATGCTGAATTGTTGGCCCAAGTTACTGACCTCTTGACTCTTGATATGATTCTCCTAAAGTCCAGATACATAACTAGATGAGAGTGATTAATTAATTAGGTAAGAAGCTGATGTAACATTTCTGGAAGTTGGCCAAGGACATAATTTATTTTCATTTTAAATTAGTTATATCAAGGATGGACACTGTATGAAATTTAAAGGGACACTATAGTCACCAGAACAACTACAGCTTAATGTGTATGTTCTCGTGAGTATAATCATTCCCTTCAGGCTTTTTGCAGTAAACACAGTCTTTTCAGAGAAAATGCAGTGTTTACATTACAGTCTAGGGCAGGGGTTCTCAACCCAGTCCTCAGGAACCCCTACCAGTCCAGGATTTGGGGATTACCTGGGTAAGGTGTTTAGAAAAAGGGGAAAAAAAACACCTTAGACTCTAAGGTGTTTTTTTGTTTTTTTTTTCTAAACACTTTAGACACACCCAGGTAATAGAGAAGAAAAAAAATGATCGAGGATTCTCACTAGTAGATCCAAGATCACAATAAGGATATCTGAATAAATGGTCTACATGAAAAAACTGAAAAATGAAAAATAAAAAATACTATATTATGAATATACAATAAACCTAACTAATCACTTAAAAAACACCCATATATGTGAATCCCAGAGGGGAGCTATAAAAGCTCAGAAAGTCAGAATACCATATTGAGCAATCCAGCATAAAATTGCCTGAGGTAGGATGAGAAATAATGCAGGTGGCTAATCCTATATAAAAAATGCACATCACACCACCAAAAATAAAAATTCCTCTTATACCTCTAAAGAGACCGCTGTGGTTGCAGAGTATCTACATAATTACAAATAGTTGCAAGCTATTCTAATTGGTAGAGCCCACCCAGTGTTAAACTACAGTAGCGCTCATACAAAGATTGTAAAGAGAGGAGACACTAAAATATGTATGAAAACACTGGACTTGGTGCAGGTCCACCTAGCATAAAGTAGCTAAGAGTGCTAACTGGTACTAGATAGAGAGATACCTAAGTACATTTTCTCCCTATAAATCGTTGACAAGGCTACTAAGTCTGAAAATGCCTCACGGATAATCTATCCTTCAATAGCATTCTTGCAATCAGACCATGGAGTCAGACAATATAACTAAGTGAATCAGCCACTGAGTCTGAACGCTCCCTAGTCGGTAAACGGCTGCAACATTAAAGCTCCTATTAAAAAACTGACAAACCCCCCATAATCAGTGAACTGCGCTAAACAAAAAACGTGCAGAGTGAAAAAAGTTACATATCGCCATAGGAATAATTCCAGGGGGCTGTGCCATAGCCCATTATAATGAGAACCTTATTCTCAACTTTTGTAGTGTAACATGAGTAGTATAAACCTGCATAAACTGCATTACTAGACATAATCTAAATAGGTATCAAGATCAGGTATGAAATGTTTAGCTGATCCATGAGTAATTACCTAGTCAATTTAGAGAAAAGGGGAGATTAAAAGGTTTTTGGAGGTGCATTGATAATCCTTAAAATGAACTTGCTTTTTCCTATAATTTTTAATATTATGTTTACTTGTCTTTATATTTAACAAATATGTATTTGTAAGGTGCAAAAAAAATAAAATAAATTAAATTAAATCTACACCTTTTTTTATCCTGCAACTGGAGACCTCAATTCTAGCTCCCTGTCCATCATTGTTTTAAGCAGTGTCCTTTGCACCTGGAAGTCAGAATAAAGAAAAGGAGTGGAAATAAATGTGTCTATTTTCCTACTAATTTACAATGTTTGCCATGGCTTTGACAGGGCTGAATGGGGTTGTGATGCCATTTGATACATTTTCAATATAAATGTAAAAGAAAACAGAGAAAAAGCTACAAGCTATAGGTGGGTTTCAATGGTTTTCCCAACTGTTCCAAAAGTGACAGTTCGTATTTATTGTTTTTTTTTTATTTTTATTTCTGTGCATGATACTTGATTGCTGTTTGTAGCTATTGTTTCCATGTGTGGAAATAATATATATAAAAAAAGAAGACATTGATATTGCCAAGATAAAAGAACAGTTGTTGCGGTTTTGACAGGAGGAACCCAGGGAGCAGTAGCAAGCCAAAAGTGAAGTACCAAATAGTGATTTAGCAAACTCATAGTCAGGGGAAGCCAAGGTAAGGGGCAGGCATCATAAACAGAATACAGACAGCTAGACGAGAGCACATACCTGAGAACTGAGAACTGAGACATGGTTAGATGTGGTTATATAGAGGCAGTGGCGTCCCAAAGAGGGGTGCGGTGGGTACGGACCGCACCAGGGTGTGCATCATGGGGGAGTGACACCAGGGCCAGCGCATCCTTTAGGGCGCACCGGCTTTGGGGAAGCAGGATATGAGTGACCCGGCAGGATGGAAGCGCACAGCGCTCCATTTTTCCAGTCACTCTGAGCCTGTCAGTCCGGCTGGGTACAGGAAACAGAAGCTCGTCCACGCTACATAGGGAGGTAGGAGGCACACAAGGGAAGGGGAGAAACCACCAGGGGAGGGAGGCGGTGAGAGAGGAAAAACCTCCAGGTGAGGGGGGGGGGAGAGTTACCACTAGGGGGCCAGAGGAGAGGGGAGATAACACTAGGGGAGGGGAGGAGAGGGGAAATACAACCGGGGTCGGGAGGGGAGAGAAGGGAGATACCACCAGGGGCAGGGGGGGGGGAGGGGAGATACCACCAGGGGAGGGGGGGAGAGAGACAACCAGGGGAGGGAGGGAGAAGAGAGACCCTATATCCCGTACACAAACTGGTATTCCTATAATAACACAGAACATATCCCCTACACACATACACTCCACTCCCTGTGAGCGAAGTCCGGTGTGGGCCATGTAGGTGGAAATAGGAGAGATCACCAGGGAATTTGGGGACAGAGGGGAGACCACCAAGGGAGGGGGGGAGAGGGGAGAGACCACCAGGGGAGGGGGAGAGAGAGACAACCAGGGGAGGGAGGGAGAAGAGAGGGGAGACCACCAAGGGAGGGGGGGGGAGAGGGGAGAGACCACCAGGGGAGGGGGAGAGAGACAACCAGGGGAGGGAGGGAGAAGAGAGACCCTAAATCCCGTACACAAACTGGTATTCCTATACACTACATTTAATAAGAACACACACACATTACATCCTCTACAATAACACAGATCATATCCCCTACACACATACACTCCACTCCCTGTGAGCGAAGTCACTTTGCCCACTCCCTGTGAGCGAAGTCAGGTGTGGGCCATGTAGGTGGACTTATGAACGGGCCTTGTATCCATACTCACGGTCAGACCCTGGGGGCCCAGACCCTGAGCTGTGTAGGGGCCTAAAAAAATGGAGCTGCTTTCTGTTCGTTGATTTTTGTGAGCAGAGTTACAAACAGCCTCCAGAGAGCCTCTTCTACACCTGACCAGTGGAGCCAGATTGCACCCTGAGCCCATCATCAACCTCTTGTCCTCATCTGGTGGTAAGTAGTCTCACTAATCTCTTTACATTAAAGGGACACTATAGTCACCAAAACCACTACAGCTTGATGTAGTAGTTCTGGTGTCAATAGCCTGTTCCCGCAATAGCCTGTTTTCTGCAGGTTTTTTAATGCAAACACACTGCCTTTTCAGAGAAAAGACAGTGTGTGCAGAACTAGCGTTAACTCATATGGCAGATCATATGGGTGGGGCATTGTGATGTCACATGGTGGGAAGAGCATATGAGGGGCAGCAAAATTTAATTTGCCTATGGCGGCAGAAATCCTTGCACCGGCCCTTATGGGAGTTATGATTTACGAGTTACATTAGTTAAAAAAAAAAAAAAACACAAACACATTATTAAGGGGGTTGGAGTGACTCCATGAGTTACCACACCGGGTGACACCAACCCTAGTGACATCACTTTATAGAGGAGAGGTTCCCAACTTGTGAAGCTCCACCCCCTAATGACATCATAGGTGTACGCATGCCCAAAGTTGAGATGGGAAGAGCCGTGGCACCACTGTTATACAGCTCCCCTTCCTTACAGATTATACACTAAACAGGGACCGCGTCGGCCACGGAGTGAGACGTGGCAAGGAAACCCCAGGTAAGTGACATGACACCAGTGAGCAATGTTTCTGTAGGCAGGTTTGTACACTGCTTACTGACAAATCCAACCCTGGACTCAACTAGTGGTGTAGAGTTTCATAAAGCCTCTGTCATAACAAGTTCACTTTATGCCCTAATACCTCATTAAGCAAACTTTATATCATGATAATATATCTAATTGCTTAATCATATATTTGGTGAAAACCTACCTCCTGTACAGCATTGATAATCCAACATCATGTTGCTTAAATGTTAGTGCTGCCACTTACCACTCCCTTCCTATTAGATTGGTCCTGCTCTTGTTAGAGGGTGGTGGCAGGTAGGACAGCCATGGTTGCAAGGTAGCCATAATGCATAAGAGATGACTGCAGTAGGGTTCTCTTGCTTCTGTCTGTAAATCCATTCTTGGCATAATAGGTCTCTGAGACTTCGGTATCAACCAATATTAATATATTACTATAGAAATATGGGGAAATAATAACCGTACTATATTCCAACATGCACAAAAAAAGACTGACTAGATTTAATACTGCACTAAAAATATATATCAGGAGGCTTTAACATGACATGTGGTAGGGAGGGGCAAAGAGGGCACTTCATCCCAGAATGCAAGCTCAAAAGTGCGAACCAGATATCCCAGCCCACGCACTCACAGAGTGCTATAAGCTTTAACATATGCATCCTAGTAGTTCCCTTTGCTGTACCAGTGAGATGGGACATGTGAGAAAACCAGGTTGGAACTCAAATTGTGACAGCTCAGATGTATTAGAGAGAGTTGGCCTACATTACAGTACATGACAGCCCTGTACATTTAGATTACAAAAAGAATGATACAAATTTCTTATAGAGTAAATGTGTTTTACCCATATTTATTGTTTCAAACAATGATGCCATTAGCTTCTAAAAGCTCTATTCATTTTGTGCAGTCTTGAGTATTGGTTATATATTTATTTTGAGCTTAATGCATACTATTTTCTTTGTATGAGTGGTGTTTATAGCTGAGTGAGATAATAAGGTCTAGTCTCCATTGAAAATCCCATCTCCCTTTACACAGACATCCTTGTATTTTCTATTTGTGAACTATCCAGCTGTATCACTTGTGTCTAATGGATTCAGAAGTACAGAACCTTCTCTCTACTATCTTCTTTCTTCCAATGAACTGATAAGTCATGCTTTGCAAATGTAACATGTTGAGTGTATTTCATACTGGGCAACTTTCTGACCCTTTATTGATATTTTTAAATAAGTGCTCATTTTTACTTTGCTGCCATTTAATAATTTATTGAGAATTACAAATAATAAATAAAAAAAAAGGTACAATACAAATCCAACAAAACTTTGGCAACCAGAAAATCTCCCAAGTACTTAAACCATTAAAGCCACACAGTCAAAAATGCTAAGTAAAAATCACAATAACAACATAACCTACAAAGTATACAGTTAGATCCTGAAATATTTGGACACTGACACAATTTTCATCGTTTTGGCTCTGTACGCCACCACAGTGTAATTGAAATTAAACAACCGAGATGCAATTGAAGGGCAGATTTAAAGCTTTAATTCAAGGGGTTGAACAAACATATTGTGTGAAAAGTTTAGGAATTGCAACCATTTTTTGTACAGAGTTCCCTTATTTCAGCGTAATTGGACAAAATAACACAATCATAAATAAAATGTTAATTTTGAATATTTTGTCGAGAATCCTTTGCAGGCAATGACTGCTTGCAGTCTAGAATGCATGGATATGACAAAAATGCTGGCTTTCCTCCTTTCTGATGCTTTGCCTGGCCTAAACTGCAGCTGTCTTCATTTGTTGTTTGTTCGTGGATCTTTCTGCCTTAAGTTCTGTCTTCAGGAAATAAAATGCACGTTTAACTGGGTTGAGATCAGGTGATTGACTCGGCCATTGCAGAATATTCCACTTTGCAATATGTTTTGGAAAAATGTTCATCTGTAAAGCAAAGCCTCCACTGTGTCATGAGCTGTTCCAACCCTTCTCCATACTTTTTTTTTCTTCCCATCATTCTAGTAAAGGTTGGTCTTAGTTGCATCTGTCCAAAGAATGCTGTTCCAGACCTGAACTGTCTTTTTCAGATGTTTTTTTTTTGGCAAAGTCTAATCCTGCCTTTCTTTCTTGACGCTTATGAATGGTGTGCACCTTGTGGTGGACCCTCAGTATGTGCTCTTGTTAGTCTTTTTTTTTTATTCTTTATTTTGTTCGTGCAGAGGTTAAACATGTGGATTTGCACTGCCACAACAGCTGGTGCAACCAGGTTTGTATTTACATTTAAACACATGGCATTAAAGAGAAACATTGCACTTTTTTTTTTTTTTTGAAGTAGATAAGTAAACAGGGTTAAATCTGAAGCTTCATAAAAACAAAGGGATGCATTAGCTTGGCTCACATATAAACTTCGGGTAACAATGGATCTACGATACAATAATAACAGAAACAAACATAGCATAATACTGTTAACTCTTAAGGGGGAGTGGAAATTTGAATAGTAGTTCACACTCACAAACCAAAATTGATTGTAGGCATATCGTATAAGGCGGTGAGTATCTCAGGGTAGATGGACCATCATCACATACATAGAAAGGAATAAAAAACAAAATAGTGCAGAGTATCTTGGTAAAAGAATACACTTTAATATAAAGGCACACTTACAATGTTGAAGTGGCAAACAGGCATATAGGATCAACCGGTCTCAGGATCACAGGATGAAACACAGGATCAACTTTACCCAGTCGAAATAGTTAGAATAAATAAAACAGCCTAATACAAACAATAAAAAACTCTAAAAAAAGCCCTACGCGTTTCGTTCAAATGTCCTTGAACTTCCTCAGGGGCAAAAAACGTCCTTCTGTGTGTAGGTATAATCGTCCATGTAGTGCTGGTGGCCCTTTTTAAATCCATCTAGTTGCGGCACGCCCGTGGTCTCCTCCAATGGTTTATTCGCTTCCGGGTTCGTCCGTCTGCAGTATTTCCGGGTGCACACTGATGACGCAACCGGATATGCGACTCACGTCTATCTTCCGGAATCATCTGTGCGTTCCACCTGTTATGCGTTCCACCTCTCATTAAAGAGCAGGAAGCAGCCATAAATGAAAAAATAGTTTAACGATAATATGTAACAATCGTAATAATGTTTAGACATGGTGGCATTTTCTAAAAGGGATGAAGTCCCTCACATCTATCTATAAGCCCTTAATAACAATATAGAAAAAATAAATAAATAAAATTGCAAATGAAAATACAATTAAAAGTGCATTATGTTCCTCCATATTTATCTGCTATACATTTAGTCCAAGGGTAATTTTTTGTTGTTAACTATTACCCACTAAAAGTGTGTCCTATCCACTAGGAGGTGTATCTGTACTTTCTATATTTGGCTTTCACATATAAACTTCACCTAGTAGTCACAGTGAGAATATCGGCAGGCTAGTAACTGAGCTAATCACTCCTATCCTAGTATCTGACTACACATGGTTATGCATATAATACAGTAGATCTATTCCAAGCTATTCATTTTAAGTGGGCTACGCTAAGTGAAAGAAAAATTAATAAGAGGAACTGGCTTGATTACTAGTAAACAAAGACAAATTTATACAGAGTAAGATAGCATATAGCTCAGACTTGCCAAGTTTGCAAGACAGTGTCATAGTGTAGTTAGCTAAATACCTTGAGTATGCGGAATATGCTTATGGTGCAAGAGAATAGTATTAAGTTGCTTAAAATAACAGTGAAGGTATTGACTATATTCTTACAAGTTTGGTCATTATAAAGTGAGACAGTGGGACATTAGAGATAATAACTGACTTATCAAGAAAAAAATATTTTTGCCACAGTCAGACAAGTGGTTTGCATAGTAAAGAACTTAAGAGCTATATATAGCATTTCATACATATAGGCATTGTAGGTGTAATAGGTACATACGTTGTGCAGTGGGTAGTTATGTAGAGGCTTAGTCATGGCTCTGTCGTTAGGAGGTGAACAGTAATACTGGAAGTTGTGACTGTCATTGGGCAAGTATTAAAATTAAAAAATAAAAGGGCAAACATAACTAAGGGTCTCGGTCACTTGTGGAAAGCATTTACCCCTGTCTTATCTAGCCCTCGTTGTTGATATCAACCAGGGAAAGTACTCCCCGTGCCTAAGTCACCCACAGGCATGGGGGTGGTGCAGGGGAACAAATGGGTAGAGGTCATGTCGGTCGTAAGAGTGATGGGGTAATTGTCATGTCCCGGCAAGGATAAGTGTAGCTGCAAAGTCCCAGAGGTCTGGTATATTTTAGGTAGGAGATGGTTCCAGCTGCATTCAGGTGGTGGCTCGGGCGTAGGGTTCCGCAGCGGGCGGTGTGGGCACAAACTCCGCAGCTGTTAGTGGGTTCCATTGGTGCAAGTTTTTGGGTGCCTTGGGTAGGTTGTCTCGGTTCCAGGGTTGTGTATGATTGCCGCAGCCTCCTTGAAGTCTTGAACTGTGTGGGTCACGTCTCCATGGAAGATGGTTAGGGATCGAGAGAGGTGCCAAAGGTAGCGGATTTTGTGTTTCTGTAGTACCGACGTGAGTGGTCGGAATTCCCTGCGCCAGGCCATAGTGCTGCCCAATAGGTTGGCATAGAAATTGAGCACCATTTACTCTAAATGGTATGATAACTTGTCCCTGGAGGCGGCCAATGGTGCCATTTTGTCCTTCCCCCTTCGGAACTGGACCACCAGGTCTCTTGGGGCTGTGGATGGTGCTTTGAGCGATTTGGGTACCCGGAATACCCCATCTATTTCTATTATTTTGGCCTGTCGTGGTGTCAACAAGGCTGCCAGCAGGAGTCTGACCAGGTGTGGTAGCTCCGCTTCGGGGACGTTGTCTAAGATCCCCCTGATTTTGAGATTATTTTGGCGTCATGTGTCTTCTTGGGCCGCGAAGCGGCGTTCGTGTATTAAGTTTTGTGCTGTAGGTTGTGAACCGCCTGTTGCAGGGTTGCAATTTGCTTCATGCTTGCGGTGGAAGTTTTTTCCAGGTCCCCAGGCGGCCTGTCAGGCCCTGTATGTCCTTACGTATGGTAGCCATATCAGCCATGAGGTTTCCTTTGCAGTTCCGCTAGGAGCTCCTTCATGATCGCTGTTGTCACTGTAGCAGAGTTTGGATTCGGCCGTGTTGTCAGCGGTGTGGCTGCCAGTGTGGGTAAGTACCCCTCGCCTACCTCAGTGGACCGGTCATCGGAGAAGTCCGAGCAGTCTTCCATGAGGGACGCCATCTTGGACTCCTGACCGCTGTTTGCCTGTCACCACATGTCCCCGATGGTCATCCCCAATCGGGGTTTATCAGGCTTCAGTTTCTAGTTTTTCTTCCCCATGAGGTTTAGTCAAGTTTGGGGATCCTCTTTAGCCCAAAAGTGCCGGTAGGGATGGCAGTATTATGTTGGTTCGGGCCCTCGTTTTCAGGAGCTCAGAAATCATGCGACCGCTTGCTTTGACAGTTAGGCTCCGCCCCCTTCTTGCTAGTCTTTTGTTTATGGTAGACTAGGATAATGATATGCCTACCTCCTAACGAGTGTTCTTCACTTGGCTGGATGTTGTGAAAGTGTTTTTTTGTACCATGAAAACGATGCTACAATTATCCACCACTGTTTTCCGTGGACATCAAGGTTTTTTTGTGTTGCAAACCTCACCAGTGCATTCCTTTTTTCTCCGAATGTACCAAACTGTTGGCTTGGCTACTCCTAATGTTCCTGCTATTTCTTTGATGGATTTTTATTTTTGTGTGCAGCCTGAGGATGGCCTGTGTCACTTGTATTGAAAGCTCTAGCTATAAATGTGAATGCCACACCTGGAATCATCTCCAAACCTGCTTAGTTGATGAAGAAATAACAAAATAATAGCCCACACCTGTCCATCAAAGAGCTTTTGAGTCAATTGTCCAATTACTTTTCATACATATTAAAGAGCTGTAATTCCTAAACTCTTCCTCCAATTTGGATATGGACACCCTCACATTTAAGATGAGAGACTGCACTTAAGCCCATATTAATTATTTAACTGTAACTTGAGTTTATTTCGGTAAACAGTCAAAATAACAAAACTTGTTTCAGTGCCCAAATATTTCTGGGCCTAACTGAATCTCACCCACACATATAACTTGTACATAACAAGCTAGTACTATCGTGTTTTAAAGCATACAACAGACCTCTATGTACATGGCAAAAAAATTAATAAAAATTAAAGGCACATCCCATTTTTATATTTATAACACTAGACAGTTTTTTAAACAATATTTAGATGTGCAGTCCCCTGTTTCCCCCCCAACAAAATAGTTACTTACATCTAATGCGAGGAGATGGTTTTCTTTGCCTCTGGCAGATCTCTGTCTCTAAGATGATCTCCCAACCAGCCCAATGATTTTCACAGAGAAGCATTCATAGTTATGGCCAGTAGTGTATTTTGGATGTGTGCTGCCCTAGGCATGACAAAACTCTGGCACCCCCCTAATCTAAATTTGCTCCACCACTTCATGTCAAGGCCACGCCTATTCCTGTTTAAGACTGACACGCACTTTGACTGACATACACATGCTCTCACTGATACATGCACTGACATACACTCACTGACAGATCCACAGTCATTGGCACACACTATTTTCCAACACACACTTTCAGTGGCAGACACGCACGGACAGATACACACTCTCAGGTCCACATACACTGACACACACACTGACAGAAAAACAGCCTTCACTGACAGATGCACATGCATTTCCTGCCTCTTGGGGGTGGGGGGAGGGGGGGAGGTGTAACAAGTTAATTTTAAAAAAGTGCTGATTTCTATAAAAACTTGCACTTTTTTAAAATGAAAAAAAAAAAAAGAACACACTCTTTACACATAAAGCACTTCAGCAAACTGAAATGGTTTATCCGTCTGGAATGTCCCTTTAATGATAAAAAAAAGTCTTGTCATTTCCAATGTGAAAACCTGTTCTTTCCAAATAGAATGTAATTTTAGGGTGTGTTTTGGAAACCTGTAGACATGTGCAATTTGTTTCGGTCCGAATTTAAATGCTTCTGAATGTCCGAATTGCCGAAGTGCCGAATTTCCAAAGTGACAAATTTTGCAAGTGCCGAACAGAACCGAATAGGCGAAGTCCCCAATTGCTGAACCCAATTGCCAGAGTGCCGAATTACGGAAGTGCTGAAGTGATTTCTGAAAAAGTGTCAAAACAGGAGAGGGAGGGAAAATAAAGGGAATGATGACAGGAATCTAACCCTAACCTTACACCTAACCCTAAACCTACCCCTAACCCTTATCCCAACCTTCCTCTAACCCTACCCCTAACTTTACCCCTAAGCCTACCCCGACACCTAGTAGGTTAGGGGTGGGGTTAGGGTTAGAGGGAGGGTTAGGGTTATGGGGTAGGGTTAGGGGTAGGGTCGAAGTGCCGAACCGAACCAAATTTTTTGCCCATGCACATCCCTAGAAACCTGACCACTGGAGTTGCTGGTCTCTGGAAGCCAAGAGACATATTTGGTGGCATGTCCACTAGTTTTAACCATTCTGGATTAATTTTAGCCTCAAAAAGCTTTTGTTTTATACGTTTACAGTTTCGAACTCTTACAAAAATACAATCTAAATGATTTGTTACCCCATTTCTAAAATTCTAAAAGATATATCAATGAGTTATTTTACCTGTTCGAGAAATCACAACTTCCTGAAACCCAAGGCCATTCTGTAGTACTACAATTACCGTATTTTTCGCTCCATAAGACGCACTTTTTTTCCCCTCAAAAGTGAGGGGAAATGTCTGTGCGTCTTATGGAGCGAATATGAAGCTTTACTTACCTGTCTTGCAGCGTTGGCCGGCAGCACAGGGCGCACCGCGGTAGTGGAACTTGAATATCATGTTCCGGTTTCCGGCGGGACTGAAAGGAAGTGTGCACAAGCTGAGTGCGCACTTCCTTTCAGTCCCGCCGGAAACCGGAACATGAAATTCAAGTTCCACTACTGCGGTGCGCCCTGTGCTGCCGGCCAATGCTACATGACAGGTAAGTAATTATGGGACAAGGGGAGGGGGACAGTAAGGGGGGGGGAGGGAGAGGGGGACAGTAAGGGGGGGAGGGGGAGGGGGACAGTAAGGGGGGGGAGGGGGAGGGGGACAGTAAGGGGGGGAGGGGGAGGGGGACAGTAAGGGGGGGAGGGGGACAGTAAGGAGGGGGATGAAGTCTATGGGGAGGGGGTGGATGAAGTCTATGGGGAGGGGGTGGATGAAGTCTATGGGGAGGGGGTGGATGAAGTCTATGGGGAGGGGGTGGATGAAGTCTATGGGGAGGGGGTGGATGAAGACTATGGGGATGGGGGGATGAAGACTATGGGGAGGGGGTGGATGAAGACTATGGGGAGGGGGTGGATGAAGACTATGAGGAGGGGGTGGATGAAGACTATGGGGAGGGGGTGGATGAAGTCTATGGGGAGGGGGTGGATGAAGTCTATGGGGAGGGGGTGGGTGAAGACTATGGGAGAGAGGAGAAGACTATGGGAGGGGGGGACACTATGGGACAGGGGAGAAAAAAAATATTCTGTACAAACTGTCCCATAGTAAGAAACACTATGGGACAGTTTGTTCAGAATATTTTTTTTCTGGGTTTCTTCCTCTAAAAACTAGGTGCGTCTTATGGTGAGGTGCGTCTTATGGAGCGAAAAATACGGTAACCTAATTGCATAAATATGCATGGTAGACCTATCATTTCAACCAGACCTCATAGTATAAAAATACTTAATTATTTTCTTAAAGTTTATGCATTCTGTTATTTCCTTATGAAAACATGTTAGAATGACTGAGATATAATTTTATAAAAGATGATATAAGTTACGATACATATTTATTTACCTATTCTTATAATTTATATTTGTATTGTTGATCCCTATTTCAGTAATGTTTTTACTTACAGTCAGTTGATATAAAAGAACACATTCAGCATACCGGTAGTTAAAATATTTTTACACTAAAATGAGAGGTTACTGGCTGGCTAACTCACTGAAAAGGTAACACGACACTATCATTCTATTATATATCCTTTAAAACACCCTCGTCCTCTTTTTACTTTTTTCCTCTTTTGCTTTTCATAAAAAATGATTTGGGCTGAACACCATGTGTAGCTTGATTATTTTTTCCCTTATTATCTTGGTTCTTTATGTGCCATTTTTATACAATGCATGTCTCCTCATTCACAGATTTTTTGAATGGTTCCTGTGCTACAATCACTTGGATTCATGATCAATGGATAGTATTACCCTTTTGTGTTATACATTTGCCACTGTGCTTTTTCTGTTTTTTTTTTTTAATTTTTTTTTAATGTCTGAAAATGTTGATTTATGTTAACAGTTTTGTAAAATAATATTAATAATAATGTAAACTTTCTAGAATATACTATTTTCATTTTTTTTCAATTCCAATGTTATGGCTATTAACAAAAGACAGGTTGGCAGAAATATTTTTTTTTTCTTATCTGTACATTTTTGTTATTCAATCATTAAATCATTAGAATTTTAGTTGTATTTTGAAAGGATAAAAAAAAATCAAGTGACCTTCTAAAATACAGCTTTGGTTAGAAATGGATTAGTGAATTTTTATTTTCAATTCTCTCCCTATATCTCTTGTTGCCTACTTTCTATAAAATGTAAGTATTCTTAAAGTGGTACCATGTTAAAACGTCTGCTTTCTGTTAAACACATGTTTTCTTAAAGTATTGAAATGTGTAAAATACATATATTATATCTTTATCATACATATTTACAGGAAAACTGTCATTTATATACATTAAAAGATTAAATGTAAAAGGGAAGTCCGTGAAGGGGACATAAATATGGAGAGTAGGAATATGAAATTACTGCAGGCTACTGAATCGGGTTGGAATCGGGTTGGAACCGGGAATCCCCCCTCTAAGTATTGCAGGAGAAACATTTTATTATTGTTTTTATACGTATGCACAACATTTTATGTTGTAACTGTTTTGAATTACACAGAGCAATGTTACTATTTTTTATATTCACAGAGATCATTGTATCTAATGTGTTCACATAGTACGATCTGGTGTCATTCCACTTTAAGTTGTCAAACCATTTTGAATTTGGAATGCAAATTGGCCCACTCTTCAGACATAGTTTAAATGGAATTCCCCCTCTAAGCCACATTAGATATATCAGTTGCATATCTAATTTGGGGATGCTCTCAGCCAATGGATTCAACTCAAGGACAGGAGAAATTAATATTACTAATGCAGAAGTGGGGACTATAACTTTACTAATATTTGAAGAGAGAGCCACACCTCTGGTGGTAGAGTGGCCAAATACTATTTATATACCATGGGACAATCTCATGGGACTCCTGGCACCATAACCACAACACAGCTTGTTGTAGTGACTATATATGGTGTTCAAAGAGCCCCTTTAAAAGTGTTTAATTACCAACAGTTACAACCAAAGAATTGCCAGATATTGCCTATGAATTGCAAGTTTTAGGTCAAAACAGGCGAAATAAAACTGGTCACCTGAGTGAATGAGCAGAATCTTAGCACAGTTTATTTTCATATTGTATCAATAATTATAAAACATATAGCATTAAGGGCTTACGAGGCTTGAAAGTGGACAGCTGTGATTTGAAAATGTGGGTCTGTATCTTGTCATAGCCTGGCCAAGCTGACTCTTTAAGTGGAAAGCATTCACATTTTAAGTGGAAAGAATCACTGCATGCGCTATCTATCAGTGTGTTAAACTTACACAGTGCATGCAAAAATAATGATTGAAAGGCTGGCACATCAGTGGTTTCTGTAATAAATAGTTCAATTCAGGAACTTCTGCCAGAGGATGCATCTTTTGGCCAGTTGCAGAAAAGGTTATAGAAGTAAACTGGGCACAGGGGGTTTCACTTTTGAACAAGAGGAACAGCTGTTTTCAAAGATTCTGACTTGTACTGCATTAAAGTTCAGATCGACATCAGTGCCTTCTCGTTCACAATCAAAGTCTTCCTTTGTAGACCTCTAGTAAAAACTGCTGCATTTCTCAGCCTCCCTGGAATTGCAGTCTACCTTACCTCCCACACTCACAGGCTAATTACTATATAATGATGTTCGCCTCAGGAATCCTGCACAGCTTCTGACTATGTCACTGTCAGGAGGAAAGACATCTTCTGACCCAGCACAGGTGTGAGTAAATTTGAGCTTGTTTCATTAGTTTATCTAGTCTATAAGGCACTTCATTTGAATCTCCACTCCACAGTCTGGTCTCTAGCCTTCAGTTTTACAAGTCGTTACTTCAATATTCGGGTGGGTTTAATGTAAAGAGGTTAAGGCTACCCTAAGTGCTAGGTGTTCTCTTATTCTAAATATAAAACCTTTAGCACAACACCACATATTGTAACCAGTTAGAACTTTCACTCTCAGAACAGGATGTCCATACTACATTGAAAAGGCCATTAATAGACCTTTGAAAGTATGTGTAGCAGCAGGCTAGTCAGTAGCTTCCCATCTACCGGGAGCAATGGTAGATCTGACAGAATAGATGAGTGGGACATATTGATAACTAAAAACACTAGGGTGAAAATACCCTGCTCTTCAGACTTATAACCAAAAGACACTAGATTATGGCTAGTATATAGTTATTGTCCTATGACATTTGTTGACAATGGGATCAGTAGGTTTTTTTTTCTATTTAAATTGTCCTTAAACAAGTATGTAGCATTCTATATTTGGCCTATTTGTGAATTTAGTTATTTACCTATATCTCGGCACTAACCCAGAGAAACACATCTAAGTCCAATTAAGAATGCATTATCAAAACTGTAGAATAGGCTCATTGTCCTTGGGTATGCTTTTTTCAGGGACAGGAGTCTTTAGCACAAATTAATGGTTACATATAGTAACTTAAGAGATACAGTTTATTGGAAAAAAAACCTTCAGGGACATATATATTACATGGTTGGTTTCTGAATGTATCACATTTAATGGCCATTGGCCATTGTTTGTAATATGGTGGTAATCACGCTTGAATTCTAATGGCTTTTTCCTTTTGTAAGCTGATTCTGTAGCACAAAGCAGTAGCAGAAACATTTTTTTACAGAGACAATGCTATATTGCTTACTTTGGTGTGAAAAAGAACACATATCAGTGGTTTAGTGTAGAGCTTCTCGAAGTAGTGCAGAATTTGTAATCCTTCTCAACGATCCCGATGAAAGATTTGTTGGAGGATCTGTTGTGTTGGGTACTGACTCTTAGAAACAGCTGCCTTTAAAATCTTCTATTTATATGAACTTCCATAAAAATAATACATTGGGTAAAACGAGTTAAACTCATAAAGGAAATGGCCATGCATGTTATACATAGCATCGTCATGGATATTATTTGGACATTGATAAAAATAAAAAAAAAAATATATAAAAAGAAAACAAAGAAGAACAAGGGAGAAGAAAAGGAACCTGTGGTCCATCAAGTGATGGTAGCAGAATGGAATGATCTGAAACAAGTATTGACCCACCACATGGGACAATCTGCTTTACTGGTACAGCTAAGGTTTCAAAAGAAGGAACTATTTGATAAACAGATAACGCTTACACTAACTATTTAATTCTATAATATGTGCCTAAAGCTGCGTAATCCAGTTTTGGTTTGTAAATTATCAAAAGTGGTGAGAATGCTTATGTATCCAAAATAAGTTTTCAGCCCATTTCTGACATGTTGGTGTTTCTCAATTTATTATTTAAGCATTAATGTACAAGAGTATAAAATGTTGTTTTACATTTGGATGATCCACATATCTATGCAGCAGTCACATTAACCACACATATACATATCCGCTGCACCTTGGTGCCACATAAAGGAATTCTGCCACCCTCAACAGAAAACCAAATAAACTGTAATTTTAATACTTGAATATTAGGAGGCTTTGGCTTGATTAGAAAAACACCAGTATTTAGTTTAGTCTGCATATAGAACATGACCTGTGTGTGTGTGGAACTAGAGAATAGATATAACCGCATATACATTAACTATAGTTGATATGACTATACCTCAAGACAAGAAAAAGCCACCACCATTATATCTGTCTTTCATCTATTTTACAGATTGTACAGATTGTGTGCATGTTCTCAATGCACGAATAAGCAGCCTTGCAGTTTTGCAAATTTCTTAATGTGTTATCTGTATAATATACTAGTATTATTATTATATAGCATTTATATAGCGCCAACAGATTCCGTAGCGCTTTACAATATTATACAATATTATAAGAGGGGGATTTAGCTATAAATAGGACAATTACAAGAAAACTTACAGTAACGATAGGTTGAAGAGGACCCTGCTCAAACGAGCTTACAGTCTATAGGTGGTGGGGTATAAAACACAATAGGACAGGGAATAGCAATCAAAATAGGTGAGAGTGAAGCAGAGCTGGAGGAGAGAGTAGAGTGCTGTCCTTTAGGAGAGAGCAAGAGGCAGGTATGTGTGGTAGAGGTTACTCTGGGAGGCCATAAGCTTTCCTACGGAGATGGGTTTTAAGGCACTTAATTGATTGAAGACTAGGGGGAGAGTCTGATGGTGGTAGGCAGGCTGTTCCATAGGAACTAAAAAGAAGCTATAATTAAGATCTCCAGGGCATGCAGAGACCAAGAAGTTGATAAAATTATATAGCCATATCCAGGGCCAAATTAACATAGGTTAAAAAGTCAGTAAGGAATCATGAGAAAATTAATAATTAAAAGTGTTTTCATTTGCATAATTACATTTGATTAGGTATGCCTTATGGAAACTTACACATAGAATTGTTTTACACTTTGTTTGTGTGCTATCTATGCGTCACAGTTTTCAAATAAATCATTTATTTACAAAGATCTTGATAGGGAATGAGTTAAGAAAGCTCTGGATAGAAACACTGGCTGCCCTGAGCATAAAAGAGAAAGGTGAATCCGTGTTTCTATTGAATTACCAACTGGTGATGGAGATATGAATTTTAGCTGTACTTTGAATAAAGAATTACATATACACGTATAGACTAGTTAGGTCAAACATCAAACATCCCGAGGCTTACAAATGAACTATTGATAGTTTGGGGCCAGTTCTGTCTTATTGAATATCACTACTCTCTTTGTATTTTGTCTCCTAACTTAATTAGAGAAGATGCTTCTTTTAGAATTGTATATATTCTAATGATACTCCGTAATTGTATCAAAAGTACTAAAAAGAAAATTCTCCATGGTTTTTTATTTCCCATTTTTTCCGCCGTGTTACACCAGCATTTGCATTTACAATTTTCTGCTGCATGGGATTTGTATCTGGCAAACTGCAACTTACCCTTCTTAATGAAATCCTTCCACAACATCACCTCATTGAATTTATGTTATTCTGCTTTTTTGGCTCGGTGTGACTCATCTGGGTTTCTGCCTACAGGAGTGACTCACATGGCATGCAAATCCCAAACATTACTGAGTTTATGAAGCAAAAATACTGAAGCAATGCCAGTTTTTTCAGTGTTTTCTAAATATAGATTTCCTAGATGTCTGCCTCTATCAATATGCAATGTAAAATTAAATAATGCAATGCTTGCTATCTATCTACCTATTTAGCAATCAGCCGATCTATCTCTCTTTCTATATTACTATTGGAAATAAAGCCCAAACGCCAATTTGCAGATTTTAGTTTTATGTGGATTGCTATACCTATCAGTATGCATATAAAGTTAAATAATTTAACTGCAGCGGTATGAATGATTTTTAAATGCTAAAATACTAAATATAGAATTTCTAGTATTCATATTACTGTGCCAAAGATTTATTATATAAAGAAAGTATTATATGTCTTCATGACTGTCTGTCTGCCCTATCTATGGTTACTTTGTCTGTGTGTGTGTTTGTCTACCTACCTTTCATATTGTTGATGCAAATAATCTAAGTTACATGTTGTTTGGAGTTGTCTTTTAGAGGTTTTTAGTTTTATTAGTAATCAGGTTTACCCTTTCAGACGTGTACATATCATTCTTGTTTTCCTCTGAGAGCTAATTAATTGCTCAAAGCTTGGCACTTTTATCTTTAAATAAACACTATAGTGTTGGGAATACAAACGTATTCCTAATGTTACAGTGTTGGACTTTCTTTTAGGGTCCCCGGCCCCCTTCTCTGTGGAGAAGTAAGGTGATCAAATGTACCTTTTATCCTTTGCCACGCTGGTTTTGCCACGGCTGGCCCCGCCTTCATGGCTGAGAGCATCCGACTTGAGGCTGTTGCGCACTTGCGTCAAAATGCTGCACTGCGCCAATCGGCATCACCTTACAGAGGTTCACTGGATCTCGGAAAAGGCAGTGTTTACAGTGTTAACACTGCAGGGACATGCTATAGACACCAGAACCACTACATTATGCTGTAGTGGTTCTGGTGACTACAGTGTCTCTTTAAGTAAATTCTGCATTTTTTCCAATGCCTTAGTTTTTTCATTTCATATTAAGGACTTTGCATACTTACTTGAATTTGCTTGATTCTAACTTAAATGCAATATTCACCAAATGTATAGTATCTTTCTGAAAAGACACAGAGATGTGAGACTTTTGAAAGAAGGATTTGTCACCTATAAAATACTTAACATTTGATTATAATTAAGTGCAATAATTGTATGCTATATTGTAATAACATATTCATATTTTATTCATGCAGTGTGTGCCGTGTTTGTATAAAATATAATTTGTCTGTAAAATAATCAATTTTATTGCTGCTGTCACCGAATCACTGCAATATCTTAAAAATTAACAATTCTTCAAAGTTTTACAGTTCTTGTAGAAACTATTGCACATTTACAATTAGAATGAATTATACAAAATACAATTCATAAAAATATTCTCTGTGCTGCAAATCAATATTGTTTATACACAAGCTAGATTATTCTACTTTTAATGGCTTTACCATGGTTATGCCAATATTCCCCATGTCTTATGTCATGCAGTAAAATCAGCCAATGTCCGTGTTAGATTTAATTTTTTTTTTCTTTTAGAAATTGAGTATTTTGCTCCATATATATAATTGATCATAAAATCACACTCATGCATTTCAGACCTAAATTTATTGATGTAATAATACCTTTCAGGAGTAAAGTTATTGCATTAATTCATTGATATCATAAAAAAGGCCCTAGATGTATAAATTGACTAGATTGATACATGTAAAAATGAAATTTCCAAGTATCATATTCATTATTATATTACTAGAAAATATTTTTGTTCATTAAAGCGATGCTATTTAAAGAGGTTATCTCGTATATCAGCTGTTATGGATTTTTGCTGTGTTCGTACCTTTTTCGTTTTGTCCTTTGTTAATAGAAGGAAACAGTCTATAGAATATTTTCCTAGTCATGGCAGGCTGGTTTGGGGACAACTAATACTCCTGTTATATAGTCTACTGACGTTTTAATGTGAACACGGTATACTATTGTGAATTAACATACTAGTACTAGTGAGCAGAAACTTACTAGCTATAGAATAATCAAATATACACAAATACATATTAGTACATGCACAGACATTCATTAGCACTCATACATTGGCACGTTCTAGAACATATGCGCGTCCATCGATACTTGTTAGAGGACTTCAAGGTTTCCCAGCAGAACATTGCAGAGAGCAGAACACTTTGTCTCCCAGCCAGTCTTCTTCCCATGTTGCATCCACTTTTGGTAGGTACTAACCACTGCATACTAGGAACACCCCACTAGACTTGCCATTTTGAAGATTCTTTTACCCAGTCGTTAAGCCATCATTATTTGTCAAAGTCACTCAGATTTCACGTGTGCATTTTTTTTTTTTTTGCTTCCAACATATCAAATTCAAGAACTGACTGTTCTCTTAATGTCTAATATATCCCTCTTCTTGATAGGTGCCATTGTACCTATGTAATCAACTTTTTCCCCTTCACCTGTCAGTGGTTTTAATGTTGAGGCTGATCATCAGTGTACCACATACATTTATATTTAAAAAAAATTCTACCTCCTTTATCTTTCACTATTGTCTGATTGAGAACTACTCTGTATCAGATTGACTGATATACGTTTTAAGTTTACTCAAAGAATATACATGCCTGCAGTGAAGTGATGATTGTTACCGAGAATTCCTCGTTGCAGCCATAGCCCTCGAATGCCAAATTTTAATCTTACATCACATCGGTGCTTTTTTGTTAGCGTCCATAGATCTTGAAGATTTAAAGAATTTCAATTTAACAAACACATGTAGCTTCTGAACCTTTTTTATGAAAACCGTAATTTACATAATATTGTACTCTGACAGTTCCTAAGATATTTTATGTAACCCTTTAAATGTCAGAGATGTGTCACACACGTTTCTTTATAAAGCGCTGGTCATATATCTGGCACACAAAGGATGAAATAATGACTTTTGATCTTTTTTTTCCTCCCAGCTACAAAGTATAGAAAATAAATTACTGTCAAGCACAGACATGTCTGAACAAAATCAATGTTGCTTCACCTATATTTAACATATAAAAATACACTTAGCTCAGTGTGTGGAAATACACACAGTTATATACGCTAACATAACCATTAACATAACTCTCAGGGCTTTAATTCAACCTAACTGGTTCAACATGCTAATCTATGCTTCAAAGAAGTGGAGATGAGATCAATTAACTCCCAGTGCTAGAAGCAATATATGTTAATTCATTAGTTATAACCTCTTACACAGCCACTGGTCTGTTTGATTGTCAGGAAAGGATAGTCTAGTTTAAAGTTTAAAGAATGATGACACATTGTGACTGGCCAACAGTCTCCACCAGGTAGTATTAGGTTACCAATGATTAAATCGTACTGCGGCTTTGAATGGTAACTGTCTAGAAAGAATTTCAAAAATATTTTGAGGGGAATGAGATCTTTTATTTCTTGCTACTGGTAACACTCACAATGATGAAAGAATGTAAGCATGTGTGCCAGGAAGGAACTGGCAGGCAGCCTTGCAAGACAGCCATCCAGTGTCGTTAAGGCATATGGGATGCCCTGTAATATTGTTTACGATTAACTTAATAAGAAATTATATGGGTCATTTCCAGAAAAGGGAAACCGGAGAAAAAAGTCAGGTTGGAGCCCTAAATATCCTCTCAGATCTGGGACACTAACAATTGTCTCTCTGTTAAATACATTTTCTCCTCTCAGCTACTACCCGTAGGAAAGTAAGCCTTCACCTCAGGTGTTGTGGCTCCCATTTTGGTTGCCTGACATAATTGTGAATTGGGTAGTGGAGGGAATCAAACATTTGTGGAAGGTGGGGCCTTAGGTCATTAGGCACCCTGTGCAAAAAGTCTTCCTGTGCAGCAGTTACCAGGGGCTTCTGGTAGGTATTAGCCATGCCTCTGCAGAGACACACACATACAGACACGCACATACTCACAGACAGACACACACATACACAAAATGTTTAAGTCACCCTCCTGTTTCCTACCTTTTGCAGGAGGGTGACATTCCCTGGGGTCCAGTGGGGGCTCAGTCTGATGGGAGTCAGAGTTCCCTCCTTCCTCCTACGCGGCTCTCTGATAGCTGGGAGGAGTGACCGGGGCAGTCACTTCCTCCCATCTCTGTCTGATGTCATCACAGGGGGCCTGGTCGACCTGTTAAAGTGCCGCAGCGCTGAACGGGCCCCCTGAAAATCCATATCCATTGGCTGGCCCTAACAGCATGGGCTAACCGATGGGCCCCTTCATGTGCGGCCCCGGCGGTTTTCCGTGTGGGCTGTGGCTGCAAAACATGGAGGCGGGTACCCGGTTGCACGGGTCTGCACGGCGGCCGGGCCCCCTGGAGTGAAGGCTCTGCGGTATGTATGCCAGTGGGGCCCGGTTAAAGGGCTGCAGTGCCCAACCGGGCGTCTGTTCACCAATATCCAGGGCCGGCGCCACCTGTAAGGCGACCTAGGCAGCTGCCTAGGGCGCAACTTACCAGGGGGCACCGGATCCCTGTCCCCGCTGCGCCTCCTCATGCTGCGCCGCCTGAGCGCTTTAACAAGCCCCAGGCGGCGCAGCACTGCTGTATGGAGGGCGGCCGGGTTTCAGTGACCGGCAGGAGGGAAGCGCAGAGCGCTCCCTCCTGCCGGTCTCTCCATGTAGCGTGGCCGGGCGGCGCGGAACCCGGGACAGGAACCTCTGTTTCCTGTACCCGGCCGCCGGCGGACTGAAGGGAAGCGCTCACTGAGTGAGCACTTCCTGTCAGTCCGCCGGCGACCGGGTACAGGAAACAGAGGTTCCTGTCCCGGGTTCCGCGCCGCCCGGCCACGCTACATGGGCAGGAGGGGAGGGTAAGGACCACTATGGGAGGGGGGGATAACGGATCACTAGGGGAGGGAAGGGGGGAATAACGAACCACTAGGGGAGGGGGGGAATAACGAACCACTAGGGGAGGGGGGGGGAATAACGGACCACTAGGGGAGGGAAGGGGGGAATAATGGACCACTAGGGGAGGGGAGGACCACTGGGGGTGGGTAAGAACCGGGGGGGGGTGGGTAAGGACCGGGGGGGGGGGGTAAGGACCATGAGGGGGGAAAGGACCACTAGGGGAGGGGAGGACCACTGGGGGTGGGTAAGGACCAGGGGGGGATAAGGACCACTAGGGGAAGGAGGGAGAGGGGGATAAGGACCACTAGGGGAGGGAGGGGGGTGGATAAGGACCACTGGGGGTGGGTAAGGACCAGGGGGGTAAGAACCGCTGGGGGGGGGGTAAGGACCACTAGGGGAGGGGAGAGTAAGCACCACTAGAGGAGGGGGAGGAAGGACCACTAGGGGAGGGGAGGGAGGGTAAGGACTACTAGGGGAGTGGAGGAGGGAGGAAGGACCACTAGGGGAGGGGAGGGACCACTAGGGGAGGGGTGAGTCAGAACCACTGGGGGAGGGGGGTGAAGGAACACAGGGGGAACGGGGGTGGGAAGGTAAGGACCACTGAGGGAGGAGAAGGGGAGGTCCACTAGGTGTTTGGGAGAGAGAGGACCACTAGGGGGGGAAGGACTACTAAGGGGGGGGAGATTACCACTAAGGGGGTGGTGGGAGTAGGGGAAGGTCTACTAAGGGGTTTGGGAGAGGGAGGACCACTAAGGGGTTTGGGAGAGGGAGGACCACTAAGGGGGGGGAGGGGAGTGAGAAGACCACCAAGGGGGGACTGCAGAGGGACAGGGGACCAAGGGAGAGCACTAAGGGACACACACACACACAGAAACATACAATACATTCCTACTCACACACGATACATCCCTTACGTTCTCTTACATAATTAATGCACCCCTTACAGACACACACTGCATTCAATTACATACACAGAAACAAACCTTGCACCCCTTACACACACACACACACACACACACACAGAAACATACAATGCATTCCTTACACGCAAACACACACTACATCCCATATAAACACACTACATCCCTGAAACAAATTGCACACATAAAAAATCCCCAACTCATGGGTGGGCATTGCAGGCGTATGCCCCCTGGGGGCCCAGACCTTGAGCTGTGTAAGGGGCCCTAAAAAATGGAGCTGCTTCCTGTTCGTTAATTGTTGTGAGCACTGTTAAAAACAGTCTCCAGAGAGCCTCTTCTACACCAGACCTGTGGAGCCAGACTGAGCCCATCATCAGCCTCTTGTCCTCATCTGGTGGTAAGTAGGCAATCCAATATATTATTAGTGGCACTAATCTCTAATTTACCTCACATTAAATGGATACTATAGTCACCAGAAGCACTACAGCATAATGTAGTGGTTCTGGTGTCTATAGCCTGTGCCTGTAGGCTTTTTAATGTAAACACCCTGTCTTTTCAGATAAAATACACTTTGTGAAGACTGGCGTTGGCCCATATGGCAGAGCATATGGGCGGGGCATTGTGATGTCACATGGTGAGCAGGACATATGGGGGGGCGGCAAAAATTTTTTTGCCTAGGGCGGCAAAAATCCTTGCACCGGCCCTGCCAATATCCACTGGGTAGCCCTAAATGCATGGGCCACACAATGTGCCCCCTGAGCGTGCGGACCCCTATGTGGCTGCACTGGCGCTAGCTCCGTCGCTGGTGATCCAATGTAGGGGTATAACGAGATACAATAATACAAGGCAGTAGGGTGCGCCAGAGGGTTAGGGATCAAGGGGATACTCAATAAGGCAAATGATAAACAGATAATACACTTTCAGTCAGATAATATAAAATCTTAAATACGTATAAAAGACAAGCAAAGAGTCCAGGATGAGGTATGAAAGTGTAGACAAGTCTATAAAAGTTTGCCTGTATCTTCAGGAAAATATGTCTTCCAGGTAATCCAGGGACATAAAAGGAAAGAAAGAGTACCAATAGTGCAATATGTATAAAATATAATAAAAACTCCTGCCTTCCCCACCCTCAATTTAGCGCTTTTCCATCTTTTGTGTATACCGACATACCCCTACAGCCCCAGGTTCTGAGCTACAGGCCAGTTTGAAATCTACCATACCAATTTGCCTGAATGTAGGGGTATACCGAGATACCCCAAAGTTCTGAACCACAGGCCAGCTCGAAACCTACCATACCAACTTTTAAACCACATAATTAATTTAATCCATAAAAACAACCCATTCCACACCCCAATGTACCTATCCAGCCCCAGGCTGCTGTGACCAGGCGGAGGATAACTCTAAACCTAACCAAAATCATGGAGGATGGGAGGGACAACAACAAGGTCTGTGAGAAAGCATTAGAATGGGATATTTTAAGATGGCTGCCCTATATGTATCAGCCTACCCATCCTAGATAACTAGCCAAACCAAACACACTAACTATAAATGCCCGCCTCCTAGCTCTGTCAAAGACCTATTCCACTAAGCTGTGCTGCTCAATGGGCTTCATAACTGTGCTCCTGCTGCTGTTAGTTGACTAGAGTGGAGCTGAACGTGGCATTCTGCTATAGTCTGTCTGTTTCGATGTGTACTGTGGTGTGTGTTCAGAGACAATTTTCTTCAAAACAATGTTGTAAATTTAGTTAATTTGAATATTTGTGGTCTTTCTGTTCAGAACCAGTCTGGTCATTCTGCTTTGAGATTTCACCCATAGAACTGCCAATTACTTATTTTTTTCTACAATCTCTGTAAACTTGAAAAACTCTGCCGTATGAAAAACCCAGGTGATAAACTTGAAACACGATGTCTAGAAACATAAAGGGACACTATAGTCACCAGAACAACTACATCTTATTGCATTTGTTCTGGTGAGTATAATCATTCCCTTCAGGCTTTTTTGCAGTAAATACTGTCTTTTCAGAGAAAATGCAGTGTTTACTTTACAGCCATAACTCCACTGGCCACTTCTCATATGGCTACTAGAGGTGCTTCCCATTCAGTGTCTCCACAATCTGCCTAGAGACACTGAACTTTCCTCATAGAGATGCATTGATTTAATGAGGAGATGCTAATTAGCCAGGGCTGTGTTTGGCTTATGCTGGCTCTGCCCCTGATCTGCCTCCTTGACAGTCTCATCCAATCCAATGGAAAAGCATTGTGATTGGTTTAGAACAACAATTCTGATTATGTCAGCCAAGCAGGCAGATCAGGGACAGAGTCAGTAGCAATAGACCTGAACAAAAGTAAGATGTTACTATATTTAGGGAGGAAAAGGGTGGGAGGGCAGGGGGGGCTGGATGCTGGTTTTAACACTATAGGGTCTGTCCCTTACCTTATAGTATTATAATGTTCCTTTAATGTACCCAAATAGGCATTGTTATGTGTCAATTATTCATAGACATATTCTATTTATATGCATTATATAAAGACAAATAATGCAAAAATAAAAATCTAAGTAATAAACAAACAAAAAATGCTTATCTAATTTTGCAGCTCTTACACAAGCAAGTGTTGCCGAAAGTAGACCTCAGTTTAGCATGAAAAGGCTCCACCAATCAAGATATCCTTCCAAGTTACAAAAGGAAGTAAAAATTCCTTGTTTTATCAGAGTAAGGGAAAGGCTTCAATGATGTTTTGCAAATTTCTGTAACTATAAGCCACACATGGCAGGGAAAGACTGTAAAGGTAACTCTCTGCACTATAACCTTGGCTATGACGAAACATAGTTATGTGAACAGGCTCTAGGACCATGCAGAGGAGGCTCTCTGCCAGCCAGGCCTTCTTAACAAATCGTGTCACCTCCATATGATCTCATACCTTTTCAATGCTAGAAGGTATGGAATACTTATAGCAAGATTAGTGGTTTCAGAGACAATAGCTTACTTTTGAAGTGGTACCTGCCTGCCAACCCAGGTCGAAAGTCCAGAGAATTTAATTTGTTAGCACTGTATTTTACCCTGTAACGTTCTACGACACCCTAAAACCTGTACATGGGGGGTACTGTTTTACTTGGGAGACTTCGCTGAACACAAATATTAGTGAGTCAAAACAGTAAAACCTATCACAGCAATGATATTGTCAGTGAAAGTGACTTTTTTTTTTTATTTTTCACACACAAACAGCACTTTTACTGATGATATAATTATTGTGATACATTTTCCAGTTTTGAAACACTAATATTTGTGTTCAGCAAAGTCTCCTGAGTATAACAGTTCCCCCCATGTACAGGTTTTATAGCGTTTTTGAAAGTTACAGGGTCAAATATATGGGTAAAATATATTTACATTGAAAATGGCCAGGTTGGTTACGTTGCCTTTGAGAGCGTATGGTAGCTGAGGAATGAGAATTACCCCCATAATGGCATACCATTTGCAAAAGAAGACAACCCAATGTATTGCAAATGGTGTATGTCCAGTCTTTTTTAGTAACCACTTAGTCACAAACACTGGCCAAAATTAGCGTTCAATTTAGTTTTTTACTTTTTTCACACACAAACAAATATGAACGCTAACTTTGGCCAGTGTTTGCGACTAAGTGGCTACTAAAAAAGTCTGGACATACCCCATATTGAATACCTTGGGTTGTCTACTTTAAAAAAAATATGTACATGTGGGGTGGTATTCAGAGATTTATGACAGATAATAGTGTTACAATGTCACTATTGATACATTTTAGAAATGTATGTTTTGAAACCGCAATATCCTACTTGTACTTATAGCCCTATAACATGCAAAAAAATAGCAAAAAGCATGTAAACACTGGGTATTTTTAAACTCAGGACAAAATTTTGAATCTATTTAGCAGTTAGTCGCTTTTGTAGATGAGTAAAAGATTTTTCACATAAAAGTCAAAAAACATGTATTTTTTTCAATTTTTCATCATATTTTTTCATTTTTTTTTTTAATTAAATTACATGAGATTATATAAATAATGGTATGTAAAGAAAGCCCCTTTTGTCCTGAAAAAAACAATATATAATTTGTATGGGAACAGTAAATGAGAGAGCGGAAAATTACAGCTAAACACAAACACCACAAAAGTGTAAAAAAGATGCCTGGTCGCAAATGTACAACATCACAAAAACAGTCCGGTCCTTAAGGGGTTAAAGAAAAAATATGCCTCTTTGTTGATTGTTTTGGTTATGACTAAATTTATATTGTTTAAAGTTGCTTAACCCCTTAAGACCGCAGGACGTACTATGCCGTCCTTATTTTGGTGGCTCTAAACGCCGCAGGACGGCATAGTACGTCCTGGGCGGTCTTCAGCCCCACGTGGCCGGCGGAACATGGCCGCTGCAGATCGCGGTCGGGGGGCATGCCTGGCCCCCCAGGCAGCCCCCCTGTGCCTGGGGACCGCGTTCTGCAGCTTCCGATCGCAGTGACAGGCTGTAACTGCGATCGGTATTTACCATGTGTCAGCCGATTTGAAATCGGCTGACACATGGAGCCGGCCGCATTCTTCTGCAGCAGATCGCGGTCGGGGGACATGCCTGGCCCCCCAGGCAGCCCCCCTGGGGTCAGTGACCGCGATCTGAACTGTCAGGCTGCAGTCTGATCACACTGACAGGCTGCCATAGCCTGTCAGTGCGATCAGTGTTAGTATGTGTCAGCCCATTGGCTGACACATGTAACTGCAGCCATTAGCCCCCTACAGATCGCGGTGGGGGCATGCCTGTACCTCCCAGGCATCCCCCTGTGGCCAATTACCGCGATCTGTAGGAGGTGATCACAGTGACAGCCAGTCACTGTGATCACTGTTAGTATGTGTCAGCCAATGATCTCAGATCACTGGCTGACACATTGTCTCTGCCCCTCTCCTCACCTCACTTTGATCTGAGAGAGAGAGGCAGAGAGATCGTGGTTTTTGCAGCTCCTGTGGAAAAAGAAAGTTTAAATTTTTTTTCAAAGTTTTTAAATTTATATTTTATTTAACCCTTTCAGTGCTGATCACAGCATATTACTGTGATCAACCTGATTAGGGTATTTATTTATTATTATTTTTTTGGATCAAAAAAAAATATTTCTAAATTTTTTTGATCCTTTGTGTCAGTCGCAGCAACCCAAATCTCCATTACCCTTTCCCCGCTGCCGTGATCACTATACTGTACAGTATATCTGCTGTACAGTACTGTATCAGTGATCACTGTGATCAGAGGGCTCTCTGATCAGACTGACCTTTTTTAGGGTTATTTTTACATATCAAAAAATAACCCTTTCAGTTTTAAAAACTTTTTTGGGTCAAAAAAATTATTTCTAATTTTTTTTGACCCTTTGTGTCAGTCGCAGCAACCCAAATCTCCATTACCCTTTCCCCGCTGCCGTGATCACTATACTGTACAGTATATCTGCTGTACAGTACTGTATCAGTGATCACTGTGATCAGAGGGCTCTCTGATCAGACTGACCTTTTTTAGAGTTATTTTTACAGATCAAAAAATAACCCTTTCAGTTTTAAAAACTTTTTTGGGTCAAAAAAATTATTTCTAATTTTTTTTTACCCTTTGTGTCAGTCGCAGCAACCCAAATCTCCCTTAACCCTTTCCCCGCTGCCGTGATCACTAAACTGTACAGTTTATCTGCTGTACAGTACTGTATCAGTGATCACTGTGATCAGAGGGCTCTCTGATCAGACTGACTTTTTTTTAGGGTTATTTTTATAGATCTGAAAATAACCCTTTCAGTGTACTGATTGCAGCTGCCTATACTGTGATCAGTACATTTATATTATTTTTTGAGGGCGGGTAGTAGGTGTTAGGCAGGTAGATAATTAATTACCCACTTTAGTATATAAATTAATTAATTTGTCCCCCTAGAATGGCACGTCGCTACTCAGCCGAGGAGGCGTATGCCATTCTGGCAGGCAGTGATAGTGACACTCTGCAAGACAGTGACACTATCACTGCCTCTGACATTGAGCCTCTGAGTGAGACCTCAAGTGATGGTGCCCCACCACCACTCACAAGAGGACGCTCAGCAAGCCCAATGCCAGGCGGAGACTGGGTGCCTCCAAATATGATGGCCCCAGAAATACCGCCGTTCACTGTTACACCTGGCATCACTGTAACAGTGGACGACTGCGAGCCAATTCGTTTTTTTGAGCTCTTTATGTCAGACGATATATTTGAGCTCATGGCTCAGCAAACGAATTTGTTTGCTATGCAGTATCTCTCTGCACATCCGGGGTCCCATCATGGTCGCAGGAATATGTGGAGACCCACGGATGTCGCAGAGATGAAGCGGTTTTGGGCTTTAACCCTAATGATGGGTATTGTAAAAAAGCCCAGTATCAGGTCCTACTGGAGCAAGCAACGTATCCTGGCTACACCTCTTTTCCCTGAGGTTATGTTGAGGGATCGCTACCTGCAACTGCTGCGATTCCTTCATTTTAATGATAACTCGCTGTGTCCCCCTAGAAACGACCCACTGTTTGACAGGCTATATAAAATTCGGCCCTTTATTCAACTCCTGTCAGACAAATTTTCTGAAAATGATGTCCCCGATAAAGATATTTCAATTGACGAGTCCCTTATGAAATTTAAAGGTCGACTGCTATTTAAGCAATATATTCCATCGAAGCAGTCCCGATATGGCGTTAAATTTTATAAATTATGTGAATCCTGTACTGGTTACACATGGGCGTTTCGCATTTACCAGGGGAAGGATAGCCATCTTGACCCACCAGGATGCCCTGATTCTGTGGGTACAAGTGGCAAGATTGTTTGGGATCTAATCCTTCCCTTGTTGAATAAGGGATATAGGCTATGGGTTGACAATTATTATACCAGTATAGAATTATTTAAAAATTTATATTGTTTTGAAACCCTAGCCTGTGGCACAGTGAGGAAGAATCGCAGGGGTTTCCCCCAAGCCCTGGCAAGTGGCAGAAGCAGTAGAGGTTCCTCTTCAGCTCTCCGCCAGGATGAGTTGCTTGCTCTTCGCTTCAGAGATAGGAAAGATGTATACATGCTGTCTACGATGCATGACGAAAGTACAGTGCCAGTGTCTGTGAGAGGTAGCACTGAGCATCTGGAAAAGCCGAAGTGCATTGTAGACTACAGCAAGTTTATGGGGGGAGTAGACTTGGCTGACCAATGCATACAGCCCTATCTGGTGAACCGAAAAACTAGGACCTGGTACAAGAAAATTGCAATCTACGTGAGCCAGATTGCAATTTTCAATGCCTATGTCCTCTATACAAAAGAGGTCATAGGTAGGCCCTGCCCTTTCCTCGAATTCACATTAAGCATTTTGTCCCGTATGTTATTTACCCAGCCCCCAAATCCCACTTTGGAATCAGGAGATCTCCAAAGACTTTGTGGCAAACACTTCCCTTCCCGAATCCCATCCACCCCTAGTAAAAAAGCTCCCCAAAAAAAGTGCCGTGTTTGCTACAAGAAAGGAGTCCGAAAGGACTCCAGTTTTTATTGTCCAACCTGCCCATCTCTACCCGCCCTCTGCATAACAGACTGTTTCAAAGTCTACCATACAGAGCTGAATTTCTGAATCACTCTGTATGGGACTTTGGCAGTTTGTTTGCTTGATTTACCTGGATTTCTGACCTCGGCTTGTCCTGACTACGCTTTGTTAGCTGCCTGTACCGACCCATTGGCTTGTTTTACCGACTACTCTGAATTCTGGATTCCCCTGACCTTGGCCTGTCCCTGTTTACGCTAGCCATTCTAAAGTGGCTACATCAAACAACTCAAAATACTACATTTGTAGTACTTGAAATGTGACTTCCCAATAAAAAACTGATCACAGGGTTAATGCTGTGATTAGCACTGAAAGGGTTACAAAAAATAGTTATTTTTTTTCGTTTTTTTTACTTCTCAAACTTTTCGCACAGTGACTCTCTATGTGATATCAAAGATCTATCTGCCTCTCTCTGCCTTCAGATCAAAGTGTATGTGGGGTACTGTTCTATTCATGTGATATAATAAAAACCTGGAAACATGGTACATGTAGGTACTGTTATATTCAAAAGACAGTGTTAAATCAAAATACTAAGTCTCTAGTGCACTAACTAATATCAGGATTATGACATTTCCAGTGAAAATGCTATTTATCTGATTAAAAAGACAAAAATCAAAGTAGAAATCACTACATGGGCCCAGCATTTCTGTTAAAATGGCTAGACCTAACATCTCAAATTATGCCATTTGTTATACTCTGGGGTGCCTACTTTTGAAAATGGTTTGCCATAACGGTGGGAATGTTATTACCCAGGCTGCCATACTCTCTGAAAAGCTACATAGGCCCAGAAAATAATATTGGCAAACTTACAAGCTGAAAGGGCATCTAATATATTTCGCCCTGTGACTTATCAGTAAAATCTGAAATAATAGTACGTGGGGGTACCGTTATATTCAGAAGACAGTGTTAAATCAAAATACCAAGTCTCTAGTGCACTAACTAATATCTGTATTATGACATTTCCAGTGAAAATGCTATTTATCTGATTAAAAAGACAAAAATCAAAGTAGAAATCGCTACATGGGCCCAGCATTTCTGTTAAAATGGCTAGACCTAACATCTCAAATTATGCCATTTGTTATACTCTGGGGTGCCTACTTTTGAAAATGGTTTGCCATAACGGTGGGAATGTTATTACCCAGGCTGCCATGCTCTCTCAAAGGCGAGATAGACCCAGAAAATCACTTTGTTAAATTGCCAACTTTGAAAAGGACATCTAATATTTTTGTCCCCATGACTTCCCCCCCAAAACAGAGAATCTAGTACATGGGGGTACTGTTACATTCAGGAGACAATGTTAAATACAAATAGTGAGGCTTTGTTGCAATAACTCATATCAGGAATATGAAATGTCCTGTGAAAATGGAGTTCATGTGCGTGAAAAAGCACAAATAAAGCTATAACCCCTATGTGGGCCCTTCATTTCTGATAAAGTGGTTAGACCAAACATCTTGCAATGCACCATTTCTTATACTCTGGGTTGCCTACTTTTGAAAATGGTATGCCATAATAGTGGAAATGTTATTACCCAGGCTGCCATGCTCTCTCAAATGCGATATAGGCCCAGAAAATCACTTTGCCAAATTTCAATGTAATAAAGCCTAAATGGATAAGCCTTATATATGACCGTGTAACTTTCCAAAACACCATAAAACCTATACATGGGGGGTACCATGGCGCTCGTGAGACCTCACTGAGCAGAACTAGGAGTGTTTCAGGGCAGTAAACTATATACTAACAATAATATTATCAGTGAAAGTACAGATTTTATGTGAAAAATGCAAAAAAAAAAACAAACACTAAATTTGGCTAGGGTTTGTGCTCAAGTGGCTACTACAAAAGACTGGGCATACCCCATTTTGAATACCCTGGGATGTCTACTTTTTCAAATGGTATGCCATGATGGGGGTAATTTTCATTTCTTGGCTGCCATACGGTCTCAAAGGCAGCCTGGACACTGCAAACTAATCTGACAAATTTCAAGGTGAAAAAGCATAAATGGATAAGCCGTATATATGACCCTGAAACTTTCCAAAACCCCATAAAACCTATACATGGGGGGTACCATGGCGCTCGTGAGACCTCACTGAGCAGAACTAGGAGTGTTTCAGGGCAGTAAACTATATACTAACAATAATATTATCAGTGAAAGTACAGATTTTATGTGAAAAATGCAAAAAAAAAAAACAAACACTAAATTTGGCTAGGGTTTGTGCCCAAGTGGCTACTAGAAAAGACTGGGCATACCCCATTTTGAATACCCTGGGATGTCTACTTTTTCAAATGGTATGCCATGATGGGGGTAATTTTCATTTCTTGGCTGCCATACGGTCTCAAAGGCAGCCTGGACACTGCAAACTAATCTGACAAATTTCAAGGTGAAAAAGCATAAATGGATAAGCCGTATATATGACCCTGAAACTTTTCAAAACCCCATAAAACCTATACATGGGGGGTACCATGGCGCTCGTGAGACCTCACTGAGCAGAACTAGGAGTGTTTCAGGGCAGTAAACTATATACTAACAATAATATTATCAGTGAAAGTACAGATTTTATGTGAAAAATGGAAAAAAAAAAACCAAACACTAAATTTGGCTAGGGTTTGTGCCCAAGTGGCTACTAGAAAAGACTGGGCATACCCCATTTTGAATACCCTGGGATGTCTACTTTTTCAAATGGTATGCCATGATGGGGGTAATTTTCATTTCTTGGCTGCCATACGGTCTCAAAGGCAGCCTGGACACTGCAAACTAATCTGACAAATTTCAAGGTGAAAAAGCATAAATGGATAAGCCGTATATATGACCCTGAAACTTTCCAAAACCCCATAAAACCTATACATGGGGGGTACCATGGCGCTCGTGAGAACTCACTGAGCAGAACTAGGAGTGTTTCAGGGCAGTAAACTATATACTAACAATAATATTATCAGTGAAAGTACAGATTTTATGTGAAAAATGCAAAAAAAACACTAAATTTGGCTAGGGTTTGTGCCCAAGTGGCTACTAGAAAAGACTGGGCATACCCCATTTTGAATACCCTGGGATGTCTACTTTTTCAAATGGTATGCCATGATGGGGGTAATTTTCATTTCTTGGCTGCCATACGGTCTCAAAGGCAGCCTGGACACTGCAAACTAATCTGACAAATTTCAAGGTGAAAAAGCATAAATGGATAAGCCGTATATATGACCCTGAAACTTTCCAAAACCCCATAAAACCTATACATGGGGGGTACCATGGCGCTCGTGAGACCTCACTGAGCAGAACTAGGAGTGTTTCAGGGCAGTAAACTATATACTAACAATAATATTATCAGTGAAAGTACAGATTTTATGTGAAAAATGCAAAAAAAAAAACAAACACTAAATTTGGCTAGGGTTTGTGCTCAAGTGGCTACTACAAAAGACTGGGCATACCCCATTTTGAATACCCTGGGATGTCTACTTTTTCAAATGGTATGCCATGATGGGGGTAATTTTCATTTCTTGGCTGCCATACGGTCTCAAAGGCAGCCTGGACACTGCAAACTAATCTGACAAATTTCAAGGTGAAAAAGCATAAATGGATAAGCCGTATATATGACCCTGAAACTTTTCAAAACCCCATAAAACCTATACATGGGGGGTACCATGGCGCTCGTGAGACCTCACTGAGCAGAACTAGGAGTGTTTCAGGGCAGTAAACTATATACTAACAATAATATTATCAGTGAAAGTACAGATTTTATGTGAAAAATGCAAAAAAACCAAACAAACACTAAATTTGGCTAGGGTTTGTGCCCAAGTGGCTACTAGAAAAGACTGGGCATACCCCATTTTGAATACCCTGGGATGTCTACTTTTTCAAATGGTATGCCATGATGGGGGTAATTTTCATTTCTTGGCTGCCATACGGTCTCAAAGGCAGCCTGGACACTGCAAACTAATCTGACAAATTTCAAGGTGAAAAAGCATAAATGGATAAGCCGTATATATGACCCTGAAACTTTCCAAAACCCCATAAAACCTATACATGGGGGGTACCATGGCGCTCGTGAGACATCACTGAGCAGAACTAGGAGTGTTTCAGGGCAGTAAACTATATACTAACAATAATATTATCAGTGAAAGTACAGATTTTATGTAAAAAAAAGAAAACACAAAAAAAACCGCTAACTTTGGCTAGGGTTTGTGCCCAAGTGGCTACTACAAAAGACTGGCCATACCCCATTTTGAATACCCTGGGATGTCTACTTTTTCAAATGGTATGCCATGATGGGGGTAATTTTCATTTCTGGGCTGCCATACGGTCTAAAAGGCAACCTAGGTCACTCAAACCAATCTGTCAAATTTCTATGCAGAAAATAAAATAATGGACAAGTCGTATATTTGACCCTGTAACTTTCCAAAACCCCATAAAACCTATACATGGGGGGTACTGTTTTACTCGTGAGACATTTCTGAATACAAATATGTATGTTTTATTGCAGGAAAACCGAATAGTATTCTGACATTAACAGTTAAATTGCCATGCTGAAATTGAAAAATAACAAGATTTCATAATTTTTTCAAGTTTTTTAGATTTTATTCATATAAAATGGAGTTCCATACATGAATGTTTGATATTAAATGAAAGCCCTGTTTCCCCTGAACAAAATGATATATAATAAGTGTGGGTGCACTTAGTATGAAAGAGGTAAATTATTGTTGAACAGACATATAGTAAAATTCTGTGGTTTGTTTACATTTTTTTTGGATCACAACTTGTACATTTGGCTGCGGTCTTAAGGGGTTAACCAGGTCCCTGTGCATTCATATGTTTATTATCAGAGAGACAGTCTAAATGTGATGTCACAATAACACCACCAAGTGTAATTCCAAGACCTTTCATTCTCCTGTTACTTTTCCCAGTGAGGCTTAAACATTGACAAGCATGTCCTCTGTGCATATGGCCTATGCCTGATGAGTTCTATTTACTAGATTTTGCACCTGAGTTTCCGGTTATGGCTATATGGAAATGGACAAACAAAGTGAGATCAGATTAATAGTAAAAGATGAGTGAATTACGAAGTAGTTCGAACTGTCTCTGTGACACATGTAAAAACCAGAAGAACTACCAAAGTGATGAGATTACTTCATATTTTGTTTAGTAAAGTCATATATTTACTATCATCAATGTTTAACAACAGCTCCTGGTGAGAAATAATTGATAATTATGAACACTTCAACTTCAGAGGATGCACACTACAAGACAAAACAAACTTTCCGTAGAAAACATTGCACTTTGTACATAGCAATTATAGTACTGACAATATAGTGTTCACTAAATAATTATAGGGAATTTTCTCTGAAGGAATATTTAGTATTTTGTACTTATAAATGTTTCTTCTGATCACTTAATCTTTTAGAAACTATAAGGGTATTATTATTATTATTATCATTATTATAATTATTAATGTAACAACTCCGACAGTTCTCACACATTCAAGTAGACTGCACATCCCATGGTACTTAGTCAGTCAACTAGCCGATCATCAAAGCAAATCTTAAATGTTCTTATGGGGTTATTTACTTGTAAAGACTAGTTAATTAACAAGTTAATGTTTGGTTCATCTTGAATGCTAAATGGGGTTTATAGGTTAAATGTGACTGAGTTTCCAATTTTACTAGTTACTAAAGGGAATCTATATATAAACAAATCTGTATTCCTAACACTAGAGAGCCCTCTGGTGCCAGGGCCAGATAGGGTGTGTTTTGTCATCACCAATGACAAGCGCGCCCTATCACAAAGTGAGCATGTTGGTTCAATGCTCTTTCAGGGCAGACCATGTGCAGAGCTCTGCTGAAGAGCTCTAGCATGAAAATAAAAGATCCTGTATTTGTTCTGCACAGCGCAAACAAATTTAAAGCACCGCTATAGTGTTAGGAAAACAAACTTGTTTTCCTGGCACTCTAGTGTTACTAGGTCCCCCACCCTCAGGGTCCCCCTCCCACTGGGCTCTAGGGGAGTGAAATGGTTAAACATTTACCTTTCTCCAGCGCCCTCGGCACTGGGAACTCTTCTCCTTCTTCTGACGTCATCGGCTGAATGCGCGCATTCAGTCAGTCCATAGGAAAGCATTTCTCAATGCTTTCCTATGGACGCTGGCATCTTCTCACTGTGAAAATCACAGTGAGAAGCGTGGAAGCGCCTGTAGCGGCTGTCAATGAGACAGCCACTAGAGGCTGGTTTAACCCATATGTAAACATAGCAGTTTCTCTGAAACTGCTATGTTTACAGCAGACAGGGTTAACACTAGATGGACCTGGCACCCAGACCACGTCATTAAGCTGAAGTGGTCTGGGTGCCTATAGTGGTCCTTTAAAGGGACACTATAGTCACCAGAACAACTACAGCTTATTGAATTTGTTCTGGTGTGTAGAACCATTACCTTCAGGCTTTTTGTTGTAATAGCTGTCTTTTCAGAGAAAATGCAGTGTTTACATTACAGCCTAGTGATAACTTCACTGGCCACTCCTCAAATGGCTGTTAGAGATCCTTCCTGGGTCATGGCTGCCTAAAATGCATCCAAACATTCACTGTCTTCTCCCTCTCTGCATGCAGAAACTGAACTTTCCTCATGGAGATTCATTGATTCAATTCATCTCTCTGAGGAGATACTGATTGGCCAGGGCTGTGTTTGATTTGTGCTGGCTCTGCCCCTGATCTGCCTCGTTGTCAGTCTCAGGCAATCCTATGGGGAAGCACTGTTATTGGATCAGGCTACCACTTCTGATGATGTCAGCAGGCAGTGGGCAGGTCTAAAGGAAACAGGGACAAACAAGCAGCTGCAGGCCTGAATATAAGTAAGATGTTTACTATATTTATGGAGGCATGAGGGGGACAGGGGGGCTAGATGGTGGTTTTAACCCTTTGGGGTCAGGAATACATGTTTGTGTTCCTGACCCTATAGTGCTCGTTTAATAACATGCTTGCACTGTGTTTGCTTGAATTCTGTCTCTCGTGTCTCCATAGATGGGATGCCAGGAGACAAAAATGCCAGGAGAGAGTATTGTGTAGTGTGTGTGAGGGTGCTGTGAGTGTGTGTGTGTGTGTGTGTGTAAGGGGTGTACTGTGTGTGTGTGTGAGGGTGCTGTGTGGGTAAAGGTGCTGTGTGTGAGGGGTGCAGTGTGTGTGCTGTGTGTGAGTAATGGGTGCTGTGTTTGCGTGAGGGTGCTGTGTGTGTGTGAGGAAGCTGTGTGGGAGGGTGCGATGTGTGTGTGTGAGGGTGCTGTGAGTGTAAGGGGTGCAGCATGTGTGTGAGGGTGCTGTGAGTGTCAGGGGTGCAGTGTGTGTGAGTGAGGGTGCTGTGAGTGCCAGGGGTGCAGTGTGTGTGAGTGAGGGTGCTGTGAGTGCCAGGGGTGCAGTGTCTGTGTGTGTGTGTGAGTGAGGGTGCTGTGAGTGTCAGGGGTGCAGTGTGTGTGTGTGTGTGTGAGGGAGGGTGCTATGAGTGTCAGGGGTGCAGTGTGTGTGAGTGAGGGTGCTGTTAGTGTCAACGTGCAGTGTGTGTGTGTGTGAGTGATTATATCTCTCCTCTCTTCTTACCTTTAGCCTGGGAGGGAGGATCGTCCTGCTGCCATCCCTGGTGGTGCTAGTGTTGAGTGATCTCTAGCCTGCAATACACTGTATGTGGGCCAGTGAGGGAGATCTTTGATCTCCCCACCGGCCCGTCATGGAATGCATTAGGGCCGGCGCTTGCATAGTGCCGGACATGCATAGACTGGCAGGGGAGATCCTGTGACACACACACACACACACATACATACACATAGACATGTAGACACACACACAAATACATACAGACACACACAGACAAACACACACACATACATACAGACACACACATACAAACAGAGATACATACAGACAGATACACACACACACGTAGATACAGACACACACAAACATACAGAAACACACACAGACATACACATACAGACACACACACAGACATACACACACCCAGATATACTGATACAGACATTCTCTATCACACACACAAACTGTTAAAAAAATGTAGTGACTTACCTGGGGTCCAGTGGCTGCCTCATGCTGATGGGGGTCAGAGCTCCCACTCTGACTCCCTGCTCTCCTCCTGTGCGGCACTCTGTTGGCTGGGAGGAAGTGACGGCTTCCTCCCAGCTCTGACATCATCAGTGGGGCCCGGTCACACTCCTAAAGTGCCGCAACGTTGACCAGATTCCAGGAAATCCATTGCCATCAGGTGGCCTCAAGAGCATGGGCCATCCGATGGGCTCCTTCAATGCGGCCCGGCGTTTTTCTGTGCTGGGCAGGGCCGCACCAAAATGCTGGTGGGCATCCCGGTCGCAGCTGCGACCCCTGCGACCGCGGTAGTTCAGCCAGTGCTGCAGTCCTAGTCACACCTCCCTGCATGTGACTTACACAACCTTTCTAAACACGTCCTGTAAAGAGTCATCTAATGTTTAAAATTCCTTTATTGCAAATTATGTTTAGTTTAGAATTTCCTATCTCTCACTCTGTTAATCGCTTGCTAGACCCTGCAGAAGCCTCCTGTATGTAATTAAAGTTCAATTTAGTTAACAGGAGTTAAAAACTTTTCAAGTAAGTTACATCTGACTGAAAATTAAACCATTTTGTTTTCATGCAGGCTGTGTCAGTCACAGCCAGGGTATGTGTGACTAGATAAATAGAAACAAAAGTGATTTAACGCCTAAATGGCAGTGAGTTGAGCAGTAGACATGGGCATAATGGCTGAAAAAGGGAGAAAGGACATGATAACATGATGTTTAAGTAGGTAGGGAAAGGGGAGCTTATGGCCTCTCTCAGAGTCACATACCACTATAATAAATGCTTAAAACATGAGAAGAAAGCTCATGATGCTTAGAAATGGAGTTCCTCCCTATAGTCATCTTACATGTTTTACTCTCTTAATACCCTCTTTCTTCTGAAAACCTGGGTTTAAACTGTAATCAGCGATTGAACAACTGACAGACGTTCTATCCCTGCACAATTCCTATATTGGCTCAAAGTAAAAGTATTCAGAGTCTGTATGGAATACAGGGGACGATTCGCACATTGGAGAAACAGTATAAATTAATTATTTATGGTAGTACTTTTTTCCTAGCATCACTCATGGTATTGATCGTCTACTTACTGACAGCCAAAAATAAATTGACTAGTAATGTACACTATTTAAAGAAATCACACATGTACTGAAAACTGTTGGTGCTTCTACCTTATAATGTTTAGCAAAAAACACTTAACTATACTGGGATGATTGTACTCACTCAGATCATCTATATTCTTGGGCTGATGAATCAATGCATCTTCAGAGCGTGTAGATCTGAACGTAGGTGATGCACACAGAGCAGCACTGAAATATGAAGCACCTCTAGTGTCCATCTAAGTGACTGCCACTAGAGTTGTTATTAGGCAGCAATGTAAATACTGCATTTTGTCTCTATTATATTTTCTTTTATCTTTGTCACTAATTTTATATGCCTTTTTAGTAATTATTATTATTATTGTTCTTAATATTTGAGGCAAAATAAATAAGAGGTGTATCAATAATCTTTAACAAAAGATTACAACTGAAAGAGGAGCTCTTCATAAGAGATAGTGAAGGTCGTTATCCATTATGGACAGGTCTAATTAATTCCCAAAAGTTTACGATATTGAATATTAACGCTCCAAACAAGGGCCAAATTAAATGTATTAGTCACACTTTGAAACAAATGAAAACATTTTTACGGGCTCTTTAATTGTTTGTGGAGACTTTAATTTACAGGTAGACCCAAGCATGGACAGTAAATATTTAGCAGAATCTATCCCCGATCCTCATTTAGTGCAAAACTGTAAAATGTTTTATAAATTATTGGTAAAATATAGACTTTATGATACATGGAGAACCATGCCTCCTTTAGAGAGAGATTGCTCTTTTTTTCCCCATAGACACAAAACATATAGTAGGCTGGATTACATTTTTGTGGATATTGGATGTTTATACAGTATTAAGCAGGCAATAGGTCCTATCGTATGGTCCATTCATGACCTGGCCATAGTGACCTTGAGCACGGGTGGCCAGACCAGGACTAATAGATCATGGAGGATGGATAAAGAGCTGAAGGACCATGTGATTTTAGAGAGCTCAAGGAAGAATTGAGATTATTCTTTCATAGTAATGGATCAGTTAATTCTAAAGGAACATTTTTGTTAATTCATAAAGCATAATTAAGGGGATTATTGATAAAATTGCAGGCACACAAAAAGAAACAGTAAAACTCTAAGACAGCTTCACATTGAGCTCACCCAGTTGGACGGAGACAACAAAAATACTCCAAACACTGTAACTATGACAAAAATTCAGGATATGCAACTACAAATAAAAAGGAGACAGCAGAATTTAGTGGATAAGTCTATATGGGCCCTACAACAACGTCTCTACCATTGTGGAAATAGGGCAGGAAAAATGATGGCAAATAAGCTAAATCAAAAAATAATAAAGAAAGTGTTTCAATTCCAAAGGATGTAGCCAAGTGCTTTGAGAAATACTATTATGAATTATAAAATTTTAATTTAAATAAAATTGATCAAGCTACAAAAAAAAAGAATATTTTGAATTTTTTTGGACAAAATTCATTTTTCTAAAATTTCAGTTGGCAACCTTAAACAAAGAGATAACGGAACAAGAAGTAGCTTGGGTGATCTCAAAATTGAAACTTGGCTCAGCGCCGAGTCCAGGCGGTCTTATTAACCAATATTTTGTCAAAAAGAAATTTCTAAATATTTGTGTGAAACATTAAATGAAATTAAGAATAATGGATGGGCTCCATCTGAGATATTAGAAGCACAGATAATAACTCACCTAAAACGAACAAACAAATGCCAGAATGTAGTGATTTTAGACCAATTTCGTTACTTAATGCAGATATACGCAAAGATCTTAGCAGAAAGAATAAATCATAATATACATAAGCTGATTGCCCCGGATCAAACGTTCTTTATACAAGGAAGACTGGGACTTGATAATATAAGGAAACTTTTAAATCTAACTTCATACCTGAATCTAAAAAAAAAACAGAAGCCATGTTTGTGGCACTTGACGCAGAGAAAGCATTTAACAGGGTTGATTGGGATTTTATGAACCTCACCTTGTCTAAAAATGGTTTATGCGAATTCGCCTCTAAAGCAATTGGTGCACTATACGCTCATCCTTCTGCAAGGGTCACTGGCCAAGGATTTTGTTCTGATCGATTTATCTCAAACGGCACCAGACAAGGGTGTCCGTTATCTCCATTGGTGTTTGCATTACTTATTAAACCTTTAGCAATAGCTTTTAGGGAATCTGAGAAAGTACATGGTATTGAGATAGATCAGAAACAACATGTAATCTCTTTATATGCTGATGATGTGATAATAACTATGGAAAAGCCAGAAAAGTAATTGAAAGCCTTACAAGAAATTATTGCAGAATACAGTGCAATAGCCAATTACAAACTAAATATAAAGAAGTCTGAAGCCATGACTTTTAATATCATAAAAAAATAAAATTGAGTCAATGATAGTATTATTATTATTATTATTATTATTGCAATTTATAGTATCATATCCATTTAAATGGCAACAATCAATAACTCACTTAGGTATAACCATATTCTCACATATAAAATAAGTGATTCAAGTTAACTATCAAAAACTTTTTAGAAAGATAACAGAGACTATAGCTTACTGGAAAAATTTAAACATCTCACGGCTAGGGAGAATCACGGCTATTAAGATGACTATATTGCCTAAGATTACTTATATAATGCGATGTATTCCAATTCAATGCCCTATATATATTATAAATCAAATGCAGAGAGCTATAGATTAATTTATCCATCAGAATAAAAAGATGCGTATTAAAAGACCGGACATGTTTAAAAAAAATTGTAAAGGAGGAATAGCATACCCAGATATTCAGTATCTAGAAGCCACCTTATTAGTCCATATGATAAGATGTATGGAGGAGTCAGAACGTAACAACTTGTCCCAGATAGAAATCTATTTTCTTACCAAAAGTAGTACAAATTCAATACTCTTTCAGGAGTTAATATCTGGTAATGCATTTAAAACTAGAGATGTGGTAACCTGCTGGTCGAAATTGAACATTAAGTACACATTAATTCCTTTCCCGAGTTTGATCACTTCGCTTTCATGGTTAAAGAGACGGTTTCCCTCTCCTTTGCTTAATGTACTAATAGCAGAAGGCTGTAAATACCTAAGTGATCTATCAGTAGATAATACATTCATAGAATTTGATTACCTACAGAGAAGATATAATGCCTCAACTCGTTTTTGGTTGGACTTTGGACTTTAATAGTTTAAAGACCAAAATGTTATCCTCTAGGTTTCATTTGAAAGTAGTTAGGCAGATGACACCATGTGAAAAGCTAATCTGTTCAAATAAAAAAACTACATCTAATTTCAAAGTGTTTTAGTTTAATAAGAGATAGTGAACAGGAATCTAAACCCTTAAAAATAGGATTATGGGAAGAAGAACTAGACCAATCATGGCCTATAGAAACTTGACAGGGGGCATTTTCAGTATCAGATAAACTCATTAAATATGCTACGTATAGAGAGACCTATTTTAAAATATTGCACAGGTGGTATTTGGTACCAATCAAACTTTGGAAAATTAAAAAAGACAACATGCAGAAGTACTGCTGGAGAGGTTGCAAACAAATTGGGTCAGCTTTACATAGGTGGTGGTCTTGTCCTCTTATTCAAATATATTGGAACGATGTCCATACTTGGTTATCCCGAATATTGGGGAAAGAAATGAAGATGGGTCCAGAATTAGTTCTGTTTCCCATTTTTCCCGATAATATTTCAGTGGATGTGAAAAGTTTTTTAATTCAGGCTTTAATGGCAGGAAATGGCTTATAGCATTAAAGTAGAAGGTAGAAAAAATGCTCCAATGGTCGGAAATTGAAACTGCTATGCAGAGAAACAGAGCTTTAGAACTAAACTATAAGAATGAAGGGATATATAAAGTAAATATAAATGGTCGATATGGGATAAATATTAATTAAACCCTGGACCTACAGATTTATAGTAGTAGGGAAGATTGCGTCCCCCATGGCTGGCTCACTTCATCTCAACTCTTGGAATTCTGTGTAGAATGCGTGTGCTTGTTTTTTGTTCATTTTTTTTTGTATTTGTTTTTTCTTCGGTGTTGGCATTTTCTTCTAGATAGATGTGTTCCCACTATAAAGTACACAGGTACCAGAGACAAAACTGACTTTTTGTATACAAGTTAGAACAGAGGACACGGAGATATGCAAGGGTCTCTGGTGGAATTGGTAAAATATATGTAACAAGGAATTACTCCTCACATTCTTTTTTTTTTTTTTCCAGTGCATAGGATTAGTACAATCAGGCTCAGGGTACCCCAACGGCAATCCTCTAGCTTCATTTCCACCTCTACAATTGAGGTAATAGATTGGACATGCACATTTTTGTGGTATCAACGGTTAATAACAAATGATCATAAGTAGTTTGTCAGAATATCGTCAAAGGAGTGACACTGTGCATCTCAGGGCACAAAACTTGCTATGCTTAGAAGAAGTAACGCAGGATGCAATAGACTAGGCACAGGCTTAATTAAAGCTATTGATGCTTTGCCGATCATTTTCCTGACATGGTGCTATACAACTAGGTAATGCTTGATCTACATGTAAGTAAGTATGTCAGCTGATAGTCTCACATTCTTTTTTAACTGTTGGACATTGTCTGATGTTATTGTCTGGAGAGGGGCATTTAATGCTAACATAAGAAGATGAATATATGAAGCTAAATATTTGTTTTGAATATATTTATTAGTATCGCAAAAAAAGTATAGGCAGACATTTTCCGAATTGATAAAAATAACGTATGGTTGCCTGCGCAGAGGCGTATAAGTCAGAATAAACAAGCAAGGAAGTAAATTGGGTACATATAGACTTTGCGAGATTTGTTATATCAAGGGCATTCAACAGGCATAGTATCGCATTGTGCAGGCTTTATATTCATCTGAGCAATACCTAAACTTATGTGACTCATATTGCATAGGGGTTTTATCGGCCTGGGAGCCTGGGTCAACTCACTTAATCTTGCGTGGGTGCTTTATTAAGTCTCGACAGATATGGCAGCAGTTTTTGCTAGGATCCACAAAGGGTTCCATATTTTACTGCGTGGTTGAGTTATGTCTACTTTTTTGTAAATTGTATGCAAGTCATGTGGAGGAATACTAACAGGTAAATGCGTTTTAAAGGAAGTGATCTTTCTGATGTAGGCTGTTGCTAACGATGCAGTGCTTATAGGAAGATGTATAGATAAACGAATTATATAGGATGCATTGGTAGCGCCCAGTAGGTTATATCTCAGGCATACAATATTAATGAATGCATAAAGAATAACAATTAATAGACGTATGGCATACATGTAAAATAAAAAGTAAACCAACAACATGTATATAAAAAAAAAATGCAGTTGGCCAGTGAGAAAGATGGCAGCCATCTAGAGGAGCCCATGCGATATTGGGTACATTAATACAGTAAATGCTCCCAAACCATCCCTGCAAATCTATAATGAAAATGTATAAAGCAATTAACGTGAAACGCAAAAAAGGAAAGGAAAAGGGGGCGAGTAACTATCACCAAGATGACTGTAGTTTAGGATTCTGTAGTAATCAGATTAGGGCTGTCCATGACACAGCTACAGTGTGATCCCAGTGCACCGGGTCTCCATCTGTCCTCCCCATACCGGTCTCAGCCCACCGGCAGGGCTTTCCATGGCCCTGTGGGCACTCAGAGGCGAAGATTGTTCACGAGACCCCCATACCTAGAGTCCGAAAACCATCCTCCCCCTGCACCTCCCCAGCACCTCTCAAGCCTCTGCGGAGCGCGTGCCCCCCTGCCCCTCCTGGCGCCGGCTGCATACTTGGGGGTGGAGCGCGCCTCTCTCGGCCACCAGTCCGCCAGAAGGCCTGCATCCTCCTGGTCCACCGGGCTCGCAGCACCCGGGTCAGGTCCCACCTAGGACCCCAACAGACTTGGTAGGTCAGGGCTTCCACTCCTCCAGTGGGCAGGCAGTCGGGTAGTGCGTCTATGTGCCGGCGGCATCTTTGGCTACCTGCGTTGTTCAAGTCAGCCCCTCATCTCCACTCAAGATCAGGCAAGTGTGCGGTTGTGTAAAATTTGGATACAGTGGGGTGCAGCCGCACCTAAGTCCTCATCATTTGTAACTCCAGTGATTGCACATGTCACCTTAGTCCCTTTCAGGGTGCTTCCTCATGTCCCTTCAGCCCCGTTTTCTGGCGGGCTCCTTTTCAGCAGACTTTGCCAGTCCAGGAGGACAGCCTGGGCCCAGCACGGAAACTTGAGTCTCGGCGCGTGTCACCTCCATGAGGCTGGGATTACCCCCACCGGCCAGGGGGGAGCAGGGCCGTGCCCCGAGTCAGCAGCATCCGCCACCAGGGTAGGTTTTGGCTCTGTGTCGTCTGTTTCCTGGTGCATCAGCATGTGTACAGACCGACTCGTGGTCACCCGAGTCTGGTCTTGCAGCCGTGAGTAGGCCGTGAAAGTCGTTTGCGGTGCTCACAGCCTGTTTTTGGGTTCTGTTTGGTATCAGCGGGTAATCTGGTCTTTGTGCCTTCGGTTGTCATTTCAAAGCCATTTTAGATCGTTTAGGCCTGGAGCCACATTAGTCTGCTTCCAGGCAGCTCGGCGGCCCGGCCCCGCCCCCCTAGTTACATATTTTAGGAAATGTTTGGTGTAGTCCCTTACAGCAAACTGGAGTGTACTGGCGAATTTTAGTATATGTGCTGGAGCTTGAGTTGCACACTTGAGCAGAATGCAAAAAAACTGCTGAGAAAAAAACAAACTATTGCTGGGGAGACATTGTTGGTAGATGCGCAATGCATCAAATTTTCATATAGTTTTTTTTTTTTTCTGTCTCCCTCCCTATATATTTTCAGTTTGTAGACACCGTTTTTTTACTACGTGTTAATGGCTTGGGCTGCATTTATGTGAGTCTGTTTTACTGCCATGTATGGACAAAATGATCATTAAACAGAACATTTCATGGAAATTCCTGGTTATGGAATATCATTATTAAAAAGAGAAGGTCTAAGCACTAACTCTTAATAAAGTGGTTTTAGCATTGTTCAGCATTATCACACACCTCATCATGACATAGAACGCCGGTAATTCTTCTTTAATTTAGTGATTATCTAAGAGAAGAATCAGATTGGTGGAGACGTGCAATATATACACAGTTCTTCTCTGGCTTTTTTTTTACGTTTTATTTTATTTAAAACTGGGTTGGCCTGAATCTAAAACAGGAGTTTAACACACTTTTAACTTTAAAAACATGTTTATTTTTAATGTTTAACATTTTAGGGAACCTCTTAGAGAACCGACCATCTTTAAAACTTCCACCTGCTGTAGTGCTTATGATGCCAGGAGTGCCCTGGCATGATTCCCTGGTAATTGGGCAAACCATTTCTTAACTGTTTAGTAACCGTTACCCCTTACCTTGCTCTGGTGCTCCCTGGTAGTCCAGTGACACACTTCTGGCTTCTGCAGAGTTGCAGAAGCCGTAAGCCATGGTTGTTGACATTCTTTGTCTCAGAGCATCAGCTCTCAGCCTGTGACTGACATTCTGTGCAACTCTAGTTTCGGGCTAGTTGATGGCACCCCTATGATGCTGTCGGAGGTGGAGTTACAACTCCTTCAACCAAGGGGTTAAACTCTATATCTGCGCGTTTCAAAGTGCAACACTGCACATACAAATCCAGTCACCATGACCGCTTCAAATCACTGAAGTGATAATGGTGCTTGGAGTAACCCTTTAATTAAATATCTCTAGATACACACACAAAGTATTTTATTTGAAAAAATAAATTAAACTTTTGGTTTGATAAGACTGCTTTTGATCCCTACATTTACTTATATAGTATACATTTTGTATATTTCCTTATATAATAGTTATGTTAACCTTAAAAAACCTATCACACACATAGTTCGATAGTTTCAACATGAAAATCTGGTCTATATATTATTTTTGACATGCTGGGACATTTGTAGACAGTTGATTAATTTAATTCCTTATGTTTTTAAGGAAAATCAGTCTCAATCGTATTTCCTGGTAGAGACACAAAGAGAATTGTTTAGAGGTTTAGCTTTACCCTTATGTTGACGGCCAGATGAAAGTCTTTGCCTTGGGCCTGTATTAGATACTTTTCTATAATAGTGTCTTGTTGTACTACCGTAGGAGCCGTGGTGGTGTGCTAAGAATATTTTTGTAAGGATTACCTTTCCTTAATAGTGTTTTTTTTTGCATTTTAAGCTGATGGGTGTGCATTGAATACTTTTTAAAGGATCAAATAAATGTGTGCATACTATTTGAGAATTAAATAACATAGTCCTGGATAAGAATCTTAAACAAAATGGTGCTGTGATAATGGCTAAACACTTTCCTCTTGAGTGACGACCTGGAAAGATGATGCGAGTCTTCCTCTGGTCCTCGGGGCACCTAGTGACAAGAAAAGATATACAGGACCTTATAGCGCTTTCTTGAATAATTTTCACGCATGTTTGAAAATACTCCTGTCATTGCACAGATAATGCATTGCTTATTTCCCTAACACAGGCTTTAGAAAGCCACATTCCAAAATGAACACACAAATGTATTATTATTTGACTGGGCTACTGTGTCAGTGTATGCTGAAGATGCTTGATAACATTTTGTAACATGGTGATGAAATTCTGCACCATGCCCCCCCCCCCCCCCACCCCCTCTCCCCTACACCTCCCCTTCATCTTCCAATTCCTTTCTTTTTTTTTTTTTCAGTTCAGTGAAAATGCAATGCAGATGGGATTACTGGATGTCTGGTTGCCAAGTCACATTGACCCATTTTCATTTCTTAATCCCTGTGGTGATTCAGTATTTTTTTTTCCATACTTTTTACGAATATGTTTATGTAATAAAGAACATATTAAGTTGAATTATTGCAGTCATTCAAGGTGCTAGCATCTAAATATGTCTGCAACACCCTACGCTATCAAAGTGTGGCACGTTTAATGAATGCTCCTTTTTATGCAGGTGTTTACACTATACAGCGTTAGGCTTTACCACCGCTGTGAATCCTGCCTCCTCTATCTAATTACTTTCACGTTAGTCATATTATTCATTGCAGACCTAAAACTGGCTGCTTAAATAAAAACATGTTTTTTTTTTTTCTGATTGCTGTAAAGCTATTTTGGAATGAAATGTTTCATAGTTTAAATAGGCCTTAGACACATTTAAACTCTTAAGTGCTTGAGGGGCTTTATAATATATTGCATGCTGTGGTATGGTGTGACTTTACCTCTTTTATGTTTTGCCTGTACTGTATCAAAACCACAGCCATCTCGCTGTTGCTTGCCAGTAGATTAGTAATTATATCACATATGTGTGTTGATAAATTTGTTACATAAAAAAAGGCAATTTCTAGAAAATCCTTCTGCTAAATCTTTCCAAATGTCTGCAGTGTGCCATAAATAATTTTCCCAGCAATATATTTAAAAAAAAAGAGGGATTTAGTTCTGGGGAGGGGCGGGGCTGGGGGAATGGAAGAGGGTGGGAAGCCATTTGTTTTGAAAGTTCTTAGTAAGATTTGAAGCGTCATTTTTTTTTAGTATACATCGATTGGTCTGGTTGGCATGTTTGGTTGCTGGTGATTCTAATTGTGTATATTTTGCTTTAAATAATTGATTTAATGTACACGTAAACAAAAAATATCAACTTCTTATATATTTATATGAAGTGGTGAATCTAAGTATTCTGGGAAATACGGTGTATAATCTGTTTTCCCAGTAAGACCTACAGACTCTCAGCTAACTGTTATAAAGGCACATTATCCAAACACAATCACACAGTGATTGCCTCCAACCAGGTTATTACAATAAGCACCAAAGTGACACATTTAGAGTATGGAGAGGAACACGGCAGAGAGTTATTGCTTTTTCAAATGCTTAATGTTCATTTGATTTCTCAAAGGAAGTTGTGATGTACGTATTATGTTCCTGAATTTCTGATAGGAGTAGAAAACACAGTAAGTGTAGTGCAATCACATGGTGGAATTTATTTATTTATATAACATTTTATATATCCAGCGTGCCTTACAACGGCTGGTGATTTTGCAGAGTTACAGACAGTACAATATGTTTTTAGACATACTGAGAACCTAGCCTGTAAGTTTATAATCTAACAATCGGAGCATTTTTATGTGCTTAGAGAGATGATATACCACAGAATTCTTGTAAAAGAAACGTCAGTTCTGAAGAATTAAATTACCGACCATTTTGCCAATTGGATCAACACTTCACAGAATATGAAATATATCTTAGGTATTATTGTTGATCGCACTGCCATATATGCTGTCTTTTCCTGTGATCATACATTATAAGTATATAGTAACACTCTCTCCACGGACCTGAAGGGACAGTGCTTCTTAAAACATCTGAGAGCTGGGTCATATCTCCTGTGGAAAGTCTACCATTTAGCGTATCCAGTAACATGTCTGTGAAAGCAATTTAGCTGAACCCATGTTATGACCCAAAAAAAAAAACAACCACTCATAATTTAATGTCTTTATTAAACTCTGCACAGGCAGAGGTTTAGTAGGCCAATTATAACTGTGCAAAAAAATAAGTAGGCAGTTTTCTGACTGGCAGACAAGGATATTCTGTAGGCTTCAGTACTGCAGACTTCCTGACCCCGAAGAGATAATGGTCTGTTTAATATTCCAGAAACCTTCTTCGCTGTTTGTAGAAGACTAATCCCACTCATGTGATCTGGGCTGTGCTGGCTCCATATAGGGAGACATTTCATAGCCAATTTAGATTATCATACTTACGTGGAAGCTAACCTTTGAACGTTGATCAGATGGCCTACTAAAATGCTCGAGCCATTGGTGGATTTCATGCATTATGTCTGATCATACAATGTCATGGAACACAGTCCTTTCAGTACATCTTTCTTTCCTCTTAACACAAACACATATCCTAACCTGAGGCCTGGTTATAAACATCCAGGTTTGTCATGAATTGGTGAAATTTCCAATAAATGATTACGCACTTAGCTCATCTCCTCATGTCCTCATATATTTCATCCTCAATATAGGATACGAACATTATTATAGTATTATATTATTATATGGATCAATGCATACATTAGGTAGAGGTTGTAAAAACATTTTCACGGTTATTCGTTGAATTTGCAACTGATAAATGGTTTACATATTTTAAGCTTAACAGTCTAACTAAGACTATTTTTCAATGCTCTACAATTCCAGTTTAGTTAATTACCTCTTATTTTGCAGAAATATACAAATGCATATACAGTGGGACCTCGGTTTGCGAATTTAATGCATTCTCCGGTACGTTTCTTATTGCGAAACATTTGTAAACCAAAACACGGTTTCCCATAGGAATGCATTGAAAACCAATTAATCCGTTTTGGAGGTCAGAAAAAAAGTAAAAATGAGCTGGCATGGAAACCAACCCACAATGCAGAACACACAATAAAAGGCATGCAAACGACGAAGCTCAGCTCCCTACCTTTCCACAGCTTGAGAAATGCACCAAACATTCCCAAAACACCTGCAATATATTTACACAATGGCTCCAAACAGGGCCGGTGCTAGGATTTTTAGTTACACAGGCGAAGATGCATTTTGGTGCCCCCAACCCTCATTTAAAAAAAAAAAATGCATCTTCACCTGTGTGTCTTTCCTCCCAAGCCACAGGCACACAGGCATCATTTTTCAGTCACACAAAGTCAGTCATACAGGTACACTGTCATACAAAGACAGCAATAATCATACAGAGACATACAGGCTCATACAGTCAGAGACATACAGAGACATGCAGGCATATAAAGACATACATGCATACAGAGGCATACCGTCATACAGACACATACATACAAAGACATTCAGGCACATACATACAGACATAAAGAAACATACATACAGAGACATACAGGCATGCAGACACATACATAAAGACATACACACATACAGATACATGCATGCATACAGACATAACGTCATACAGACACATTCATATAGACAGGCATACAGACACATACATACATACATACATACAGAGGCATACCGTCATACAGACACATACATACATACAGAGGCATACCATCATACAGACACATACATACATACAGAAACATGCATACAAAGACATACAGAGACACACACATACGTACACACAGAGACAAAGGCATACAGTTACATACATGCATACAGAGACATATACAGACATTCAGAGACAAACATACATCCAGTTACATACATGCATACAGAGACATACAGAAACATACGTACAAGACATACAGGCATACGGACACATACATACATACAGAGGCATACCGTCATACAGATACATACATACAGACAGGCATACAGAAAAATACATACTCACACACACACAAACTCACAGACACATACTCGAACACACACACACTGACAGACACACATGCTCACATGTGCGCACACACACTGACATACTCACACACACCGACAGACACACTCACTCACACACAAACTCATAGACACACTTACACACACACTGACAGACACTCACACTCACATGCACACACACAGTAATTAATAAAGTAATTAAATAAATTACATTTAAATTTCCCACCCAGCCTCCCTACCTGGAGTGCTGGCGTGGGTCTCTCATTGGTGGTCCAGTGAGGCTGCTGGGAGGCGTGCGGCTGCAGTTGATAAGGAGGAGGCGGCGAGGGAGCTCTCTGATCTCTCTGACCGGCTCCCTCGCAGGCTGTTTTCTGATGCCGCGGGAGCCGGAATATGACGTCATATTCCGGCTCCCGCGGCATCAGCAAAAGGCGCGCGAGGGAGCCGGTCAGAGAGATCAGAGAGCTCCCTCGCCGCCTCCTCCTAATCAACTGCAGACGCACGCCTCCTAGCAGCTCCGGGGATCCAGGAGGTGACCAGGCAGGAGGGAGCACTTCCCTCCTGCCGGTCACTGGAATTTTGCGCCCCCAGAGCCGGTGCGCCCTAAGGCGGCCGCCTGTGCCGCCTTATGGACGCGCCGGCCCTGGCTCCAAAACTCGATGCAAAAGCCACTCCAGTGCCTCCACACTCGACGCCATGTGCTACCCACAGGCTCTAGCATGCAGGGGGCGGTGCTATAAACCACCCAGGTGCAATGCATTCTGGGGAAACTTTATTTGTATTGCGAAAAAAAATTGTAAACCGAGGCATTATTTTCAATGGATTTTTATGTTAACCGAGGCGTTTGTAAACCGAAGTTCCACTGTATTCATTTTGCAATAATTGTCTTATCATTTGGGCAACCAGATATATCTCTTCCTGTAATCTCTTTCCCCACTTATTTGATTGTGTTTTAATTGACAAATTATTCCACTGAATTTGGAATTTGATGCCCAGCAAAATAGAATACCTTTAAAGGGACACGGTAGTCACCAGAAACACTTCAGTGGTTCCCAAACCTTTTAGATTCAAGGCGCCCTTAATATTTTTCCTAGGAGCCCCAAGTCAAAAATGTTTTTAGGTTGTATATATGTACAGTGCAGCGGCATATACTGGGCCCCTGTTTGGCAGAAATGCTTGCCGTTCAAGCGCAGATCCAGAACCTAGTGGTTATGTAGTGGTTATGCTGCCAGTAGTGCCATAGTGCACTCCCAAAGTAAGTAGTAAAACTGTTAAAGAACAGTTCGACAACTTACCTGGGATCTGCCGGAATAGGGGTTGTAGAATCGGATAGGGGCAGTAGTGTGTGTGACGGGTGCAATATGTGTGTGTGTGTGTGTGTTTGAATGGTGGAGTGTGTGTGTGAGGGATGCAGTGTGCAGTGTGCATGTGTGTGAGGGGTGCAGTGTGCATGTGTGAGGGGTGCAGTGTGCATGTATGTGAGGGGTGCAGTGTCTGTGAATGTGGGGCAGATTGTGCATGAGGGGTACAGTGTGTGTGGGGGGCAGTGTGAGTGTGGGGGCAGGTTGTATGAGGGGTACAGTGTGTTTGTGAGGGGTACAGTGTGTGGGGGCAGGTTGTCTGAGGGGTACAATGTGTGTGTGGACAGTCAGTGAGGGGTACAGTGTGTGTGAGGGGTACAGTTTCTGCGTATGGAGGGGCAGTGTGTGTGTAGGGGAGCAGTGTGTGTGTGTGTATGGATGGGCAATTGTGTGTATGAACGTGTAATTGTGTGTATGGAGGGCAGTGTGTGTATGGGGGGTAATGTGTTTGTGTGTGGGGGCAGTGTGTATGTATGGGGGGGTTATTGTGAGGTGTGGGGTCTGTGGAAGTGGAAAATTCAGGAATATATATATATATTTTTAATTAAAAATAATACTTTTCATATCCCCCCTCCCTGCTTACCTTTGCCTGGGAGGAGGGACATTTCCTGCAATCCCTGGTGGTCTGGTGGGGAAGCTCTGGTGGCCCCAGTGGTGAGAGTGAACTCAGGAGCTGCTACAGTTCACTCTCGCGAGATTCGGAGCGTTGCCGTGGTAACCGTGGTAACCCTGCAGGTTAGAGCTCCCCCGGGTACTCCCTCCCCTGCCAGCATTACAGTGCTAGCGGGCCAGAGAGGGAGATCTCAGATCTCCCCTCTGGTCCTGCAGAGCAGGCAAGGGAGAGGGAGGCACAGTTCTCGATGCTATCATCATAGCACCTGAAAAATATCTTGCCGCTCCCCTGTGTGCCCGGCACATAGTTTGGTAACCGCTGGTCTATAGCCTGTCCCTACAGGCTTTTGATTGATGACCATGGAGGCAGAGTGAGTTTGAGCCAGCTGTGGTGAGGAGAAAAGGTGAGTAGAAACACCTTTTCTGCGCAATCGGAGCAGGCCCAAGAACCTAAACAACTTTACCAGGACTATAGTATCAGAAATACATGTTTGTATTCCAGGCACTATAGTGTTCCGTTAACCTCATAGACAAACACAACTTTTCCTACTAACACTAACTTGCATACTTACCTGATTGGAGCTTTTTTAAAATTTTCATGAACCTATCTTTTGCTCCCTACATACATTCAATGTCCACATTTTGCAGCTTTCACGTTAAAACCTAGCTTGTATTTGACGATTTTCAACACTATATACAGCTAACATGTTTGTGTACTGATTAATGATTACATTGATTGCTTGATTGTTGCAACTCATTTTTCATCTGTGGTTGCAGGGTCACATTGCCCCCTTTAGTCTATAATGATTGCCATAACTTTCCCCATCTCACCCTTTCTCACTCGTTACACAACCATCCCATTGGAGATTCAATTTGACATGCTAGTGTTAGCCTACAAAGCTCACTATAACTGTGACTCATTGATCAGCAAATATAATCTATCCAGCTGCTCTTCTCTGCTAGTGATCTGCTCCCTACATCAAGCCCTGGGCAACTTTAATTTGGCTGTGATTCTCACCTCTCACTGCAACTTTAAGGCCTCAATCAACAGACCCGGCTAACAGAAAATACAGAGTGATTTTAGCTACCGGGCAGGTCCCTCTTTACCGTTTGTACTGAACTGTGTATATTGTACTCCCTTTGTCCACAGATGTACAGCGCCATTCAATGTTGGAGATTTATAAATACTACTACTACTAACATCTGGTCCTGCTTGACTTTCTCCTAATGTACAGTTCTTTTAAAAAAAAAAAAAAACTAAACTAAAAAAAACAAAAAAAAAACACTATTTAGGGAAATGTAGTTACCATATTATTTCCTTCCTCCCCATAGCTCACATTCCCCCTTATCTGTATTATTCATATTCCATCACGTTTTCTTCAAAATTTTGTATCTCATTGCATTTTGCATTTTACCTTTTGTGTGATTATACCTAACATTTTATACATTGTAAATGTGTTTTAGCAGGGCCCTCATTACTTCTTGTTCCTAATTGCCACCCTTGTCATAATTGCTTAATTAATTGTACATGTATTATGTTAACATATAAATGATAATAACAGTAAGCTGTTTTACATCCACCTAAACTGAACCTTAAAGGGACACTATAGGCAACCACTAAATCTGCCTCAGCCACTAGATGCGCTTCCTGGATGTTACCAAACTTTTTTGCTCTGCATTTACGCATGCACATTATGCACAGTGCCTGCTCGTCCATGGACGCCAGAGGAGGCGGCGGCGCGACCCAGCGCTAAGGGTAAATACAGGGTTTTTAAGCCTTAATTCACTGCGACGGGTGTGGGGAGCGTGGGAAGAGGGAGGCATAGGGAGCTATAAGTGCCAGGAATACAGCTTCGTATTCCTGGCACTATAGTATCCCTTTAAGTACTCCCTGGTCTTTGATGATACATTATGGTCTGGCACGAAACCTATAAAAGCTAAGCTGTTTGGATTCTGCTCATGAGGCACTGCACCTATACAGTATGTACTCATATGATGTGAATTGTAACCTAGAGCTCAGTAAAGGTTTAGTATTATGGGCTGGATTCTCTTGGTTCAGAGTAAGGATTTACTTTGCTCACTGAATAGCAATTTCTGAACTTAAGTCTGTGGGAAGGTTACTGTTTTGTCAGGAACCATTACCAATCTGTTACCCTCATCAGATTTTAATTTACAACAATATGGATGAGGTGGATGCCATGAATCTTTTATTTTAAAATATTTGAGATGGCTAAGTGTGTCTGCTATACTGAGCGCTCAAATTGCATTCCAATTATTAATGTAGAAGAGGACCAGATAATAAACTGACTTAAAGTAAACAATACATAATATAGAAAACAAATAATACATCATAAAGCCTTTGCTCTTGAAATCTCCATATGATTTACGAGCAGCTCAATTCCAGTGGGAGGTGTAAACGGAAGAGCCATTTTAGTTCTCTTGAGGTCTGCCATGGTTTAAGACTGAAATCTATTATGAATTTAGCAACACCTCTGGTCAGAATGTTAAAAATATTTTGTTACCACACGGGATAGTAAAGCTTGTGGTCAGCCGCATGAGGTACATTTTGAAAATCATGCCACATGGTTGCTGGCCTAGCCAGAGCGATTTCAAAATCAATAAATTATAGCTAAGAAGCCAGTTTTCAGTCAGGGGAGCCCTTAATCCAGCCCCACCCATATGAAGGCTGCAGGCTTGCTGACAGCATAGAATAAATCTCAACAGCCTGCGTATTAGATGTACTTAGAAATATCCTTGATAAAAAAAAAAGTTAACCCTGCGTAATATTTATTAAATAAAACATTTGGTAAAACAATAGTATAATAAGCATTTTGTTAACAGCATATCATAGGATTCTATTTGCATCATTACAGAACATTTTGCTACCCTTCTCTATAAAATAAATACAATAAATTAACCAAAGTGGTAGTGAATTAATAAAATGCAATTTTTATTTATTATGGATGCTTTAAAATTATATATTTTTGCATTTCAACATTGATATGTTTTTTTTTTATCCATCCAGGGACATACTTTAAAGTACAGTAGGTTTTATAACTTTTATCTGAAGCTATTTTTCATACTTTAAAGTATAGCGACGCATGTGCTGCCTAAGTAGGCTAGCAAGCCACATTACTTATTTTAATTATCATCATCTTTATCGTTATCAGAATATTCCCGAGACATAACAACTAGAGTGAAATCACATGCTTTCCCTTTTTTTAATACCAGAAATCAGTAATGTATGATGTGATTTACGATGGATTTGGCATCAATGCTTTTTGATAAACAGTGCTATAATATGCACATGAATAAAATGGGTCCATTGTACTTTTCAAAGGACATCATAGACCCCATGCCTCGTGAATTTCTCTGACCACTTTGAGTCAGCTCTGGTCTCCTGTGGATCACAAAGAGATTACAGGGCCACTCTCACAATGGGGAAAAAATACTTCTTTATTTCCAATTGTGCTGATGAACATGAGCTTCTGGGTCATGTGATGACTGTAATAGTGATCACATAACTAAAGAAAGAAAATTACATCATGCCAGGTACCACTTAACTCTTCAGGGAAATGGTTACTCAGAGGCATCCGATAATTGCACAAGATATTACTTCTCCCAGTTTTAACCCAATCATCTCCGTGTACTTGAAAAAAAAAATCAATTTACTATTATGGTCTGTAAAGGATTAACACAATGATGAATCTAGAAGAAAAAAAAAAATCAGGTTTGCTTATGTACAGTCTTACAGCTGACCTCCAATCATTTAGTGTTGTTCTTAAAATAGTAGATTATAGAATTATTAAAAAGAGAGGAAATAACATTTTAGAAAACACATTTTTTTACACAGTATTCATTCATTAGTTTTTTTAGTATCAAAATAAATGCACAGTTTTAATTAATTTAACCCCGAACCCAATCAGACAAAAAACTGTGATCATCTAAAACACAGTAACAATGAATATCCAAATATTCTTACACATGTTAAGGATATTTCTTGATTTCTATCTGCTGCGGACATTTAGGGTGGTGAGGACTAACCTCCGGCACTGCAGCTATTTTTGACTGCATTACAAATAATCAGCCAGGGCTGTCTAAATGGAAGAGAAAACTGTGGGTCAAAGTAGTTGTCATGCTAAGGGTTGCCGATGCCGATTTCAGCATACAAGAATGTTGGACCCTTTTGTACCAATTGTAACTCCAGTTCTCAATGGAATGCGTGCCAGTTTGAGTGGAATGCATATTAGAATTGTCGTAGAGGAGATGGACACAGGGAACTAAATGCAAACGCATGTTGTGAACCCTAATGTGCCTTCTACCACCTGCTGTTATGGTGAATATGATGAAGGTAAAAAATGAGTGTGGCCATGTAACAAATTGTTATGTGTGTTATAGAGTTAAAAATGCACTTTAAGCAGCACAGCTATTAAAGCTTACTGTAGAATTTGTGGTGCAAATAGTTGAACTGTTTTTGAGCAGGTTGTCAAAAAAAAACATAGTACTCTTGTTTTACTCTAAGCTTGAAACACTTACAGATCAGATATATTTAATATTTTTTGACAGGGATATAACTCCATCTCTGGCTTCTATTAATCAACCAGACAGAAATGTGGTTTCTTGACTAGCTATATAAATATTACCATATTTATTGCTATATTGGATTTATGCACAATTTGAGCTAAGCTCTCTCTCGTCCCATGAGAGGGTGCCAACCAGTGGACAGCAGCTCAGCAAAGATCTGCACATAAACATACCCAGAGAGGAATGCGATTGGCATGGGTGGACGGCCCTGTAAGGACGGGGCACCCGTGATGCAACTTGCTACTTATATTGGGCAAGTCTACCCAGAAAAGAGACAGGTTAAGGTACTAAAGAAGCCAGTCTGGCAGACCATCAACCTGCAGAAGCTTTCAGAGAGCACTGCTGAAGTGCTCTTATCAGGGTCCTAGTGCCCTTGCTTCTAATGATGCACTCACACTGTGTGCTGCTTTTGATGTCCCCAAATAACAATGTCGCCTCGAGCCGCCTGGACTTCGACGACACCCCCCTCATTGCCCGCTGTCAACAGCCATTGGCCCCATACAGCCTGATACACCCTCCAAGAGGACTCTGCCAATAAATCCGTCACCAAACCCATCAGGCCTCCAAATCAAGCTTTCATAAGGACACTGGACAACTCTGACTGATCCGCTGTGCTTCTGGTGCTGACTCCCGAAAACGGTCCCACTGCAACCGAGACAAGGCATCAGCTACCACGTTCTCAACCCCCGGGACATGACATGCCTTAACCCACACATTCAATTGCAAACTGAGCCGAACCAGCAGTCACAGCAGCGCCAACTCCAGGGGGGAGGATGACGACGACCGGGTGATCACATGGACAACACTCATGATGTCCGTGTGAAAGACCACTGTGCGATTCCTGAGGTCCTCACCCCATAGTTCCAGGGAGACCACAATGGGGAATAGCTCCAAAAATTTCACGTTCCATATAAGCGGCGAGGACTGCCATTCGACGGCCCACTCTTCGGCACACCACTGACCCCGAAAGTACGCCCCAAGCCTGACGGATCCAGACGCATCCATGAAGAGGTCCAACTCTGAGTTGGGGGTAGCCTCCCACAGCCAACATGAATGCCCATTGTAGCAGCTGAAGAAGGATCTCCACACTAGCAAATCCGCCCACAAACGCCGCATGACCCGGATGTAATGATATGGCTCCTTCACGCCTACCGTCGACAATGACAACCAGCAACAGAACACCCTCCCCATCGGAAGTACCCGACACGCGAAAACCAGGTGAGCCAGCAGCCCCTACATCTGGCGCATCAGGACCTTTTAAGATCCCCTGACCAGATCCATGAAGCGCAACAAAACAACCAGTTTTCCGTCCGGGAAATGAAAAATCATCTGCACTGAGTTGATTTCGATACTTAAGAAAGACAAAACCAAAACCGGACCAACGGTCTTGTGTTCTGCAACCGGCACGCCAAAATCGGCCACCACGCGTCGGAAAGCCTGCAACAAGGAAACACAATCCTGCGAACCCTTTGGTCTGACGAACAGGAAATAGTCCAAGTAATGAGCATTGTCCCAACCAGCGCTCTTTGCTGTGTTGGCCCTGCCCATCTTGGTGCGCTCCTCCGCAGTGGGCACACTTGTGCCGAAACCTGCAGGAGCTGAACCACATGCAATAGCTCTCATTAAAAAGCCAACATATTCCCTTTCTATGACCTGCTGATGTACCGGTGGACACGCCGACAGTCCCTGGAAAGGGAGACAGGCGACATGGGGTCATGAGTAACAGCCAAAGAATTGCAGAATTGCTGGTCACATTTAAACAGGCATTGTCCACCATATACCTTGTATACCCCCCAAATCAAGTCGAGGTACCCAAACAATGAGGGTGCCCGCTCCGGAAACTGACGCACTACATTACTTGCAAATATGTTAAAGCCCTGCAACCAATTATCGAATGTCTGAGGGACGGCCCTACCTTGCTCATCTTCCAGCTGTTCTCCCCTCCGTGGTCTGTCCAGAGACTTATCCGGGGGAACCAGTGAAAGAAAATCCACAAACTCACCTTGTATGATTTTGTCCTGGATGTCCGGTGGCACATGCACTGGTCTGGGATCCCCTAGGACGGCTCCATCTTTAGAGTCCTCGTCCGACGCCGTCTGTAGCCTTCCGGCTTCCCTCTCTGCAGTAGCCGACATGGTCTCTCGACCGCCGGCATTCCGACCTGCAGCTCCTGTTGCTGCCACCCGTGACGTGGTCCCTGCGCGCTTTGGTGTTTCCATGCCTGGTGCTGGGATGGATGTCCAATGACTTTCTGTGCACGGCTGCACTTCCGGGTCCGTCGCATCCACTCCAGATGACCTCCCTTCTGGCGGGGTTCTACATCACGCCCGACGTCCTGGTGTCACTGCTGGCCACACCGGAAGAGAAAGGGGACTCCTGGATCTTCCCGCCGAAATGCCATCTTGGTCCTGGCTGCCAGATCTGCCTGCAGCTCTTCGCCTCAGCAGTGCAGCCCGGGGGGATGCCTCGAAACTTCCTGCCTCCGTCCCCGACCTCCTCCACCGTCCTGCTTCTCCGGCACTGTCCCCTCCACATATATTGGCACTGTCACGAACGTGGGCAATTGGCCCAGCCGAGACAGTGGGGAGAGTGTGGAAGTGAAAGGGTTAATGTCACCAGACCCCTGGTTACCTGTTGCTAGTCTCAGCAACCACTAAATAATCCCTGCAATCCCTTCTACACTAACACCCTAGTACACACTTTACTTCCACCACTAAGACTTTATATCCGGGCGTATAAGGTTACCCCACACACAGTAGAATTATTCTATCACAACCTTAATTTACTGATCAGACATATATGATTAACCCTTTTGGTAACGTGTTTACCTGAACTTACCTCAGAAGAGTGAGCTCATAGAGGACATAGACACAAGCTGAAGAAGTAAACATTTAGTCTGACAAAAAGATTCACAGTGCTGGGTACAAAAAGACAGAAAAAATGACATACAGAAACACAGATAACAAACTGCAAAACAGTCCATAAAATAGGAGAAAACACAAGAAATCCTTACATAGATTTACCCCTTATATATAATTATTTTGGGAGATTCAGATGTTACAGGTCTCCAAGTAGTTGTTGAAAAAAGAAATCTCTCCCCCAGGATAGTCCAACATCCTCAATATATACCTTAAAAATAGTTGTTTCTAAGTGGGCAGACCCCTGGGTGGATCAGAGGGGTTTGGCCTGGCAGTTTATTGCCCACTCCATATTTTCTTAAATTATGTTGTCCTTTGAAGAACCCAAAGTCAGAGCATATGCACCAATACCTTTTACAATGCCCTATGTCCAGCTCTGGTGATGGTTATCTAGTAGTTTTATGGCTTAGGCCTGGTGTAAGATCAAAGCCTACAATAAATGTTATCCCAACATGTACAAAAAAAACTCATAACATATATAAAATGCCAACTCATGCTTTGGCATGACAGGCACCCATGGTAAATCTGATGAAAGAAGGCTGTGGAAAATTGTCTTTATTGTTCAACCTTTTGATCTTTTTATTTTTTTAAATACACAAAAATACTCTGCTGTCATGGATATCAAACAATTGCAAACACAACACAGGTTTCTAAAAAAAATATTTGTTAAATATATAGGTGGCACAATTATTAGCATTCCTATGAATTCATACAAGAAAAATATATTTGATGAATATTCCTGTTTATAGATTACATTTCTGGGTGATTACGAACAGAGAATTGTTCAGCTACAAGTTCCTGTTTCCAGGGGTATACATATGAGGTAACACATAGGTTAAATTCCCTTAGTCATTCATCACAATGGGTAAGACCAAGGAATATAGTTGTGATCTGCGGCAAAAGGTTTTTGAGCTTTCACGAAATGGGAAGTGGCTATAAGAAAATAGGTAAAGTATTAAAAATGCCCATTTCTATCATCAGGGCAATAATTAAGAAATTCCAATCAACTAGAAATGTTAAGAAACAACCTGAAAAAGGATACATGTTTATATTGTCTCAATGCACCCTGAAGAGAATGGTTTGAGTGTCTAAAAATTCTCCAAGGATCACAGCTTGAGAATTGCATAAGTTAGTTGTGTCTTGGGTCAGAAAGTCTCCACCCACAATCTGTTGTCATCTACATCACTACATGTTGTTTCAAGAAAAACCTGTACTTTCATCAAAAAATAAACTCAAGTGTCTTCAGTTTCCCAGACACTACTCTACTGGAACTTCAAATGGGATTGGTTTAAATCAAGCCATAATAAAGCTTAGCAACAGTGGCGTACTAAGGGGGGGGCGGGGGGGGCGGTCCGCCCCGGGTGCCATCCAGTAGGGGGGTGCCACACTCTGTCCCTCCTGCTGGTCGTCCTCTCCCTCGCGGCTCATGCGCTCAGTGAGTGAGTCAGAGCACAGGGAGGGGATTCCCAGCCTGTGTTCTGAGTCATCACTGAGCACCAGGGATGCTGTTATGGAGTGTGCCAGCAGGGGGCGCAGAGCGTGCATTCTGACAGGTTTCTCCCCTGCGGCCACTCTGCCTGCACCTCCTGCACTGCCTGGGCTGGGATAGAGAGAGACAGCCCCTGAATCATGGTAAGAAACATTATTGTAAATTCACCCTCACCCCCTCCCTCAGTCACCCTCTCACCCCCTCCCTCAGTCACCCTGTCACCCCCTCAATCACCCTGTCACCCCCTCCCTCAGTCACCCTGTCACCCCCTCAATCACCCTGTCACCTCCTCCCTCAGTCACCCTCTCACCCCCTCCCTCAGTCACCCTCTCACCCCCTCCCTCAGTCACCCTCTCACCCCCCCCTCAGTCACCCTGTCACCAATCACCCCCTCAGTCACCCTGTCACCCCCCTCAGTCACCCTGTCACCCCCCCTCAGTCAACCTGTCATCAGTCACCCCCCCAGTCACCCAGTCACCCCCCCAGTCACCCTGTCACCCCCCTCAGTCACCCTGTCACCAATCACCCCCTCAGTCACCCTGTCACCCCCCTCACCCTGTCACCCCCTCACCCTCCTCAATCACCCTGTCACCCCCTCACCCTCCTCAATCACCCTGTCACCCCCTCCCTCAGTCACCCTGTCACCCCCCCCTCAGTCACCCTGTCACCCCCCTCAGTCACCCTGTCACCCCCTCCCTCAGTCACCCTGTCACCCCCTCCCTCAATCACCCTGTCACCCCCTCCCTCAGTCACCAGTCACCCCCTCCCTCAGTCACCAGTCACCCCCTCCCTCAGTCACCAGTCACCCCCCCACTCAGTCACCCTGTCACCCCCCCCTCACCCTGTCACCCCCCTCAGTCACCCTGTCACCAGTCACCCTGTCACCCCCCTCAGTCACCCTGTCACCAGTCACCCTGTCACCAGTCACCCTGTCACCAGTCACCCTGTCACCCCCTCCCTCAGTCACCCTGTCACCCCCTCCCTCAGTCACCAGTCACCCCCCCACTCAGTCACCCTGTCACCCCCCCCTCACCCTGTCACCCCCTCCCTCAGTCACTCTGTCACCCCCTCACCCTGTCACCCCCCTCAGTCACCCTGTCACCAGTCACCCTGTCACCCCCCTCAGTCACCCTGTCACCAGTCACCCTGTCACCAGTCACCCTGTCACCCCCCTCAGTCACTCTGTCACCAGTCACCCTGTCACCCCCTCCCTCAGTCACCCTGTCATCCCCCCATAGCCACTCAGTCACCCTGTCACACCCTCAGTCACCCTGTCACCCCCCTCAGTCACTCTGTCACCAGTCACCCCCTCCCCAGTCACCCTGTCACCAGTCACCCCGTCACTCTGTCACCAGTCAACCCCTCCCTCAGTCACCCTGTCACCCCCTCCCTCAGTCACCAGTCAACCCCTCCCTCAGTCACCAGTCAACCCCTCCCTCAGTCACCCTGTCACCCCCTCCCTCAGTCACCAGTCACCCCCTCCCTCAGTCACCAGTCAACCCCTCCTTCAGTCACCCTGTCACCCCCTTCCTCAGTCACTCTGTCACCCCCTCCCTCAGTCACCCTGTCACCCAGTCACCCCCTCCCTCAGTCACTCTGTTACCCCCTCACTCTGCCACCAGTCACCCCCTCCCTCAGTCACCAGTCACCCCCTCCCTCAGTCACCAGTCACCCCCCCTCAGTCACCCTGTCACCCCCTCCCTCAGTCTCCCTGTCACCCCCTCCCTCAGTCTCCCTGTCACCCCCTCTTTCAACACCCCTGCCCTCTCTGCCATATACACCACCGCCATATACACCCCTGCCTTGTCATAATATCCTCCCTGCTATAAACCCACTACCTGGTCATAATTCCCACCCTGGCATATACCCCTTTAACATGTCATATAATACCCACACTGCCATAATCCCCTCCCTGCTATATACCTCCACCGTATCATAATACACACCCTGCCATACACCCTGGCCCTGCCTTGACATAATATCCTCTCTTCCATATAACACCCAATCCCATTGTTCCCACCCGTGACATAAAACACCATATACTCACCACCTCACCTGCAGTCACCTCCTTCAATCCACTGTGTGCAATGGCACACACTGACATAGTATCCACCACACTGTCCCACCCTGCCATATACCTTTCTCCTGATCGTAATACTCACCCACTTACATATACACCACGTTGTCACATTCCCCCAGACAGATAGGACAGATATATACTGGAAGGCAGTGAGATTAAACATTTTTATGGACCATATAGGAGCTTGTGTACGCCCTGCAGTAAGCCGGCAGCCGGGGTATGACGTCATCCTGGCATCGGCATCACTACTGGTCGTGCAAGTGAGCTGTGAAGGAAGAGCACAGAGATCCCAGCAGCAACCGCTTGTCACTCCCAGAGTAAGGTAGGGAGGTTGGTTGGACCTCTTAATAACTAAATGCGTGTGTATATCTGTGGTTGTGTATATGTTTAGTAGATAGCTCCCTAATTTGGTGTCCTTAAATATGTCAATCCCACATAAGGATAACAAATAAGTGAGTTATCTACTAAACAACCTAAATATTAAAATTAAGAAAAAGGCTTTTAAAATGTAGATCTTTTAGCTATTTAGTAGAGAATTCCCTAAATTGGTGCCCTTATGTGAGATTCCATATGTAAAGATACCAAATTAGGGTGCTGTTTAGCAGATAGCTCCCTTATTTGGTGTCCTTAAATATGGCAATCCCACATCTCAGCATCTTGCCAACACTACACACAAACACATCCCTGCATTCCAGTGCAAACACTACATACAAACACACCTCTGTATTAAAACATCACCATTATATATAACCACACCACTGCATCTCGCCAACACTACACACAAAAGCATGCCTGCATTAAAATGCCAACACTACATACAAACACACCCATTCATTCACTCACACTTACTCCATACAAAAGCATGCTTACATTGAAACATGGAAGCACTGCTCAATGCTACATACATTAAAAAAAATTGTGGGTGTTTTGTACATTTTAAAGTGCGGGGGGGGGGGTGCCAAAACTAGGACCCGCCCCGGGTGCCATATGCTCTAGGTACGCCCCTGCTTAGCAATAAACATTATAGGTGGGTTTGGTGCACACAGGCAGGGAGCCGTACCTCATGCCTACCATTAAATATGGTGGTGGTTCTATAATGTTGTGGGGTGTTTTTCTGCCAGAAGACCAGGACATTCTGTTAGGATATATACCATCATGAACTCTAGCATATATGAACAGATAAATTAACACATGGCTTCCTCTTCCAGAAAGCTTAAAATGGTCCGCGGTTGGATCTTCCAGCAGGACAATGATTCATAACATACATCAAAATCAACACAGAAATTATTTACTGACCACAAAATCCCATGGCAATCCCAGTCCCCTGACTTGCAACACAATTGAAAACCTATGAGATGAACTGAAGAAGAGGGTCCACCAGTATCAACCTCAAACGTTAAAGGATTCTGTACGGAGGACTGGTCTCATATCCATTGCCATGTATATCCCAACCTCATCAGGCATTGTAGGAGGACTCAGAGCTGACTAATAGGGTGCAATAATTAGGCCACATATATATTTAATAAAGATTGTATTTTTCTTGTTTATTTTTTAACAAAAGATCAAAAGATTAAACAATACAGACACATTTCACTGCCTTATTTTCTCATATTTACTACCAGGAGACTTTCAACTTATTTTTTAAATACTTGATTCTAATATTTGATGCATTCCGCTTGGCATTATTTATTAAGTTTACATAATTTTAGAAAGTGTATAATGAGGGGTTGCTTTACAAAGATTAGGGATTACACAAGGGTCAACTATGAGGAATTTAAAAAAATCAAAATAATGATAAAAAAAAAATATTAAATAATTTAACTTTTAATTTCTTTGGCATATTTCTTTGCTTTAAATACCGTTTAAGTAGCTCCTTAGAATGTGAATAAATATTTAATGATATGTTATACAGACTTCTCATGTTTTTACAATGTTAAAACACAGTGGAAAAATATGGATTATAAACTTAGAACGTTTGGCATATAGGTCCCTCCTTGATGTCTACTGGCATGAACATTAAAAAATGTAAATATACTTAATTTTTTAGTAGACTCTTTTCGTCTCTAATATTGTATCAACTAACCTCAAAACTAAAATAATCAATGCAATGAAAGAAGTTGGCATGTTAACAATCGTACACTCTCAAATAGTCTTTAAAAATGAACTTCTTCACATACTGAAATGATTTTTTATTAATAAAATCTGTTTATTTCAAGTCCTACAGACTAGATACGTTGGAGTCAGTATTCTCCAAATTAATGTGTGTGGTTACTGCGATGTGTGCTGTAGTATATTTGTAGCAAATGTGCTTTGGGATATAGCCAGAGGGATTTTCTTCAGTATATTCATTCAATATGCTAAGCAATACTTTTTAAAGTCTCTGTTAATTTCTGTGTGTATGCCCCCCCACACACATTGCCCACACTTTCTGGGTAGGCAGGAATTAACAAAGCCATAGTCAGCAGGGCCCGGACTAGGGATACAAAGCAGCCCTGGAAAAAAAAAATGCCAGCCCCATAAGTCTTTGCACCATGTATTGTCACATGTTATATGTATTAATATAAAATACTGATCCTTTAAGCGTAAAACATTTAATTATACAGTAAGCATACTCACATGCAGACACAGACAACCTCATTGACACACACAAGCTCATTGATACACAGCCTGATAGACACACAATCTCACTGATATACATAAGCTCATTGACATAAAAACACAAGCTCACATATGCACACAAATAGGCTCACTGACAGACAATCCCACTGACACACACATACAAGCTTAATGGTATACACACAAACGTAGTACAGACAAACTCTGACATGCACAAGCTTACTACAGACAAGCTCACTGTCATACACACACACACGCTCACTGACACACATGCTCACTACAGACAGGCTCACACACACATGCTCACTACAGAAACGCTCACTGATACACACATGCTTCCTACAGACAAGCTCACTAACACACACATGTTCACTACAGAAAAGTCCACTGACACACACATGCTCTATATAGAAAGGTTCACTGACAAACACATGCTCCCTACAGAAAAGCTCGTTGACACACGCATGCTCCCTACAGAAAAGCTCATTGACACAAACATGCTCACTAAAGAAAAGCTCATTGACACACACATGCTCCCTACAGAAAAGCTCACTGACACACATGCTCATCAAAAACAAGTTTACTGACACACACACATGCTCCCTACAGAAACGCTCACTGACACACATATGCTTCCAACAGACATGCTCCCTGACACACACATACATGCTCACTACAGACAAGCTAATTGACACACATACACGCTCACTACAGACAAGCTCATTCACACACACACATGCTCACTACAGACAAGCTCACTGACACACATGTACAAGCTCATTCACTAACAGCCACACATACACACAAGCCCACTCACTAACAGGCACACACACACACACGCTCACTCACTAGCAGGCACACACAAACATGCTCACTCACTAGCAGGCACACACACATACAAGCTCAATCACTCGCAGGCACACACACACAAGCTCACTCACTAGAAGGTGCACACACACACACAAGGTCCCTCACTAGCAGGCGCACGCACACACACAAAAGCTCACTCACTAGCAGGCACAAACACACACACACACACACAATCACTGTCATGGCTGAAGCTTACTTGGCACTGGTGGGTGAAGTTGCCATTTTGTGGCCTCTTCCTTCCAGCAAGGTCAGCAACGTGTTTGGGGATGGGGCCTGTGTGCAGGAGGTGGGCTATGTTCAGAAGGTGGGACTTGTGTGCAGAGGCGAAACATGCAGCCAGAACTGCTGAGCATTGTGAAGGGATACTGACAGGTCTCCCTCTGGCCGCCAGCAGCCTAATTGTGGCCGCACCAGCTCCTCCCTCATTACTCCCCTTGGACTGGCACAGGCTGGCACAGTCCGAGGGGAACATCATTTAAATTGCTTTAGCATGATGATTAGGGCTGTCTACCCACCGGGAAATTTCCCAGCATCCCGGTGGGCCAGTCCGGCCCTGATAGTCAGTTCAACTAATTGCTTAATTACAACTGTTTACATGTATTGTTTTGTTTTACAGCTCATACCCAATGTGCAACATATATTATAGGACAACCCAAGCTGTATCGCTAACATGTGGATGAAATTGACACGTCGGGAGGGGGATGATGGGAAGGGTGAATGCACGCAACCTGTGATCAATATCATAAGGCCATCTAAATGGTATGTTTGTGTTTGTCTGTCCAGCTCTTTGATTAAAAGCAATGAAATCTATCAACACAGTAGATTCTAACGATATATTAAATGCTCCTAAGTGCTTGTTTTATGGTAAAACGAGTACCAACAATGGTGATAAATAAATATAATAATGACAGGGAAACATAGTGTAATTTTAATTATAGACGCTCGTGTTTTCAAAATGTATTCTGCTTTGTTCCGGTGAAAATCTTTATTTCCTACTTTAAACATCTTTTTTTTTTTTTTTTTTTTAATTGTAATTGTGACACTGAATGCATCTTTGAAAAAAAGGGTTCTTAATGTATTGGTGGAAAGGTTATAAGTGTAGGTGTTGTCTTAAAATGCATTTCTTAGTCAATGAACTATCAAGCAAAAGATTATTTTTATCTACTGTTGTGACAAACATCCCATTATCTTCACAATTCCCATGCATTTAATGCAGTTTTTAATAGGGTTTGCTAATGAACACAGCTCTTTTTTTTATAGACTTTCACGACATTCTGCCCTCAATTATGGCAGATTTGTTCACATTTCACACTTCTGAGACAATTTAATGTCATCGAAGAGATTTTATTATCTTTATGGAAAATGCTGCAAGAAGTTTCCTTTGATTCCGCAAAACATTCAATTTTAAACAAGACTTTAGCTACGTAAAGTAGAAAATACAGCATTTTATATTGCAAAACATTAATTTGAATGTATACAGAACAAAAAAGATGTTTTCTGTTTCATCTTAAAATAATTTTACATAAGCTACTCATCTTTAATAGGTTAAAAGAGAAACATTCTCGTGTGTAAAACGACTTTGACATTTACTACAAATTATGAAGAATGCAATAGGCCTGAATGGTAGGTTATGCATCTATATATTTCAGATGTTTGGAAAAACTTCCTGTTAACAGTAGTAAAATTGTAAGCATTTTTGTGGATGCTAAAGGTGGAGTGCACGTTAACATTGCAAGGGTGAATATTACATTCTGTATGCAGTGAACCCACTGGCGGATCCAGGGGGGGGCAGTGGGGCAATTGCCCCCCGATCGAGGCTCTTCCTGCCGGTTAATGCAGGGCTGGCACTGTCCAAGCGCCAGCCCTGCAATGTGCCTTCATGGACCGGAGGGGAAACATAGAAACATAGAATGTGACGGCAGATAAGAACCATTCGGCCCATCTAGTCTGACCAATTTTCTAAATACTTTCATTAGTCCCTGGCATTATCTTATAGTTAGGATAGCCTTATGCCTATCCCACGCATGCTTAAACTCCTTTACTGTGTTAACCTCTACCACTTCAGCTGGAAGGCTATTCCATGCATCCACTACCCTCTCAGTAAAGTAATACTTCCTGATATTATTTTTAAACCTTTGTCCCTCTAATTTAAGACTATGTCCTCTTGTTGTGGTAGTTTTTCTTCTTTTAAATATAGTCTCCTCCTTTACTGTGTTTATTCCCTTTATGTATTTAAATGTTTCTATCATATCCCCCCTGTCTCGTCTTTCCACCAAGCTATACATGTTAAGATCATTTAACCTTTCCTGGTAAGTTTTATCCTGCAATCCATGAACCAGTTTAGTAGCCCTTCTTTGAACTCTCTCTAAGGTATCAATATCCTTCTGAAGATATGGTCTCCAGTACTGTGTACAGTACTCCAAGTGAGGTCTCACCAGTGTTCTGTACAATGGCATGAGCACTTCCCTCTTTCTACTGCTAATACCTCTCCCTATACAACCAAGCATTCTGCTAGCATTTCCTGCTGCTCTATTACATTGTCTGCCTACCTTTAAGTCCTCAGAAATAATCACCCCTAAATCCCTTTCCTCAGATGTTGAGGTTAGGACTCTATCAAATATTCTGTACTCTGCCCTTGGGTTTTTACGTCCAAGATGCATTATCTTGCACTTATCCACATTAAACGTCAGTTGCCACAACTCTGACCATTTTTCTAGTTTACCTAAATCATTTGCCATTTGGCTTATACCTCCTGGAACATCAACCCTGTTACATATCTTAGTATCATCTGCAAAAAGACACACCTTACCATCAAGACCTTCTGCAATATCACTAATAAAAATATTAAAGAGAATGGATCCAAGTACAGATCCCTGAGGTACCCCACTGGTGACAAGCCCAAGCTTCGAATATACTCCATTGACTACAACCCTCTGTTGCCTGTCACTCAGCCACTGCCTTACCCATTCAACAATATTGGAATCCAAACTCAAAGATTGCAGTTTATTGATAAGCCTTCTATGTGCAACAGTGTCAAAAGCCTTACTGAAATCTAGGTAAGCAATGTCTACTGCACCACCCTGATCTATAATTTTAGTTACCCAATCAAAAAAATCAATAAGATTAGTTTGGCATGATCTCCCTGAAGTAAACCCATGTTGTCTCTGATCTTGAAATCCATGTGTTTTTAGATGTTCAACAATCCTATCCTTTAACATTGTTTCCTTCACTTTCCCCACTACTGAAATAAGGCTTACTGGCCGATAGTTGCCCGACTCCTCCCTATTACCTTTCTCGTGAATGGGCACAACATTCGCTAACTTCCAATCTTCTTGGACTACTCCTGTTAACAATGATTGGTTAAATAAATCTGTTAATGGTTTTGCTAGTACACCACTAAGCTATTTTAATAGCTTTGGGTGTATTCCATCAGGTCCCATTGACTTATTTGTCTTTACTTTTGACAGTTGAAATAGAACCTCTTCCTCTGTAAACTCACGTGTAATAAATAACTCATTTATCCTTTTTTTAAACAGAGGTCCCTTTCCTTCATTTTCAGCTGTAAATACCGAACAAAAATATTCATTGAGGCAGTCAGCTAGACCTTTATCCTCATCTACATACCTTCCTTCTTTTGTTTTTAATCTAACTAATCCTTGTTTTACTTTTCTTTTCTCATTTATGTATCTAAAAAAAGTTTTGTCCCCCTTTTTTACTGTGTCCCCCTTTTTTACTGTGTCCCCCTTTTTTATCAGTGATCTCCCTCTCCGGTCCGCAGGCACTATGCTGGCAGTTGGTAGTGGAGGGAGGGAGAGAGGAACCAGGAGCTCATCCTGCATCTCCTCAGGGTCCTTCTCTTGCGAGCACAGAGTATAGCCGCGGTTACCACAGCAACGCTCCGGATCTCACTAGAGTGAACTCTAGCCCTGGAGCTGCGGACTAGAGTTCACTCTCAGCACTGCGACCACCAGCGATTCCCCACGGACCACCATTGATCGAGAAATGTCCCCCCTCCTCCCTCAGTAAAGGTAAGAAGGCAGGGGGGACATAAATTAATTTATTTGTATTTTTAAAAAAATTATAAAAAGCCCCCCTACCTTCCTCACCACACATTCACACACTACCCCCCCACACACACAATGCCCCCCCATACATACACTGCCCCCACATACACATACATTGCCCCCCCACACACACATTGCCCCCCCACACACACATTGCCCCCACACACACATTCACTGTCCCACACACACACACACACACACATACACTACCCCCATACACACACACACATACACTACCCCCATACACACACACACTTCCCCCATACACACACTACCCCCCCACACACAATGCCCCCCACATACACTCACTTCCCCCACATACACAGACACTGCCCTCCCATACACACACTGCCCCACATACACTGCCCAACACACATGTACTGCCCCCCCACACACATACACTGCCCCTACATACACATACTTCCCCCACATACACACACACTGCCCCCACACACATATACACTGCCCCATATACATGCTGCCCCCACACACACACATACACTGCCCCCCTACTCACATACACTGCCCCCCATACACACACTGCCCCCACACACATATACACTGCCCACCCATACACACACTTCCCCCACACACACATACACTGCCCCCACATACACACACTTCCCCCACATACACACACACTGCCCCCACACACATATACACTGCCCCCATATACACGCTGCCCCCACACACACATACACTGCCCCCCACACACACATACACTGCCCCCATACACATACACTGCCCACCCATACACATACTGCCCCACAAACACACACACAGCCCCCAATACACACATTGTGCCACACACACACAGGGCCCCCCACACACATACACTGCCCCATACACACGCTGCCCCCACACACACCATACACATTCACATACTGCCCCCCATACACACATACAGTGCCCCCATACACACACTGCCCCCACACACACCATTCACATTCACACACTGCCCCCATACACACATTGCCCCACACACATACACTGCCCCACACACACACCATTCACATTCACACATTGCCCAACACACACATACACAGCCCCCATACACACATTGCCCTACACATTCACACACTACACACACCCCCACACACACTACACCCCTCACACATTGCACCATTCACACACACCACTGCTGCTATTCCCTACTACAGCCCCATATCCCAGCAGACCCCAGGTAAGTTGTCAAACTGTTCTTAAATGGTTTGACTACTTACTCTGGGAGGGGGTCCCAGAACTCCTGCCACCACAACCACTACACAGAGCTGTAGTTGTTATTGTGCATGGTTAATTTCTTTAAATAATCTACAAGTACCCCTCCCGAGATCAGGCTCTGGATCCCCCCCTGAGTGAACCAAGAGTATTGATATGAAGTGTCAGCAATTGTGACAACAGTAGAGTGTGTGGACATTGGATGCAGGAGAATCTCTGTTTATTTTCAGTCTTCTTGAAAATAGTTTGATGACACCAAAAAGATCCCTTTCACCATAACTACTACAAAACACTGTAGTAGCTATGGTGTTTAGAGTGCACCTTCAGTAAATCAGGTCATGTAATTTATTGGTTATAATTTACTTGGAGTGCTTAGATAATGATCAAAATGTTGGTGGGAAGATGTGTGAGTTGTGGAAAAAGCTTTAATATAGCTTGCACACCTCTCGAGTCCAGAGCCGAGGACTTAGTGCTATTCACGAAAGTGTGAATTAGTTGAAATTTCAAGAGAATTCCAAGTGAATTAAAATTTTATGCCAAAAATGCCAAACTGAAAACAAATGTAACTTTTTGATTTTTTTTTTCCAGTCTGACTGTTTTGACTTAAAATTCAAATTCAATTTGAATTACACTTTTAGTGAGTGGTAGCATTTGGCTGTGAGTATCATGGTCTGTGGAGAAAGGTGTGCTTACATTGATAACAAACTTTACTAAACAGCATGTTACGCAAGTTTACTTTTATTCCAAATAGTGAAAAGCAGAGCATGGCTTGTTATTTACCACATACCTCTATCCATAATCTTAACACATAGCATGTCCTTATTTAGAACAATATAATGTCTCCCTACACTGTTTAATAGGAGCCGCAATGTCTGTGTAGCAGAATTGTGTTATGAACACTAAAAAGCCTACATTTCATCTATCATTTACTGTGTTACTGCCTTTTTATTTTTTGTAGTGCACCTTAGATGGGTTGTAAAAATTGCAATGTTTCATTAAAATAATCCTTTATAAACTGTACGGAGTGACATCTGGTTTGCTATTGTGCTTTTTCTCCTGTGTACTGCTGCATGTGCTGGACAAACTATCAGGGATCAAACTTAAGTGCTGTGGTACTATGTCACCACTATGACATGTTCAAAAAGAGCATGGCGCACAATGGTATAAATGGTTAGGCGTCCCAACCATCCCGATTCCAGTCACACAGTCCATATTTTCGGGCCAACTTTATTCCTTTGTGTCACGCTTTTCGGGACACCAGTTAACTGTCCCCAACAAGGATAGTGCAAGCTAATTAGTAGATGCACTTATGCTATGCCTAGGGCATTAGGGCCCAGCAGAGAGCACTGAAACAGTTCTTCTTGCATGGTGGGCTGGCTTACTTGATTGGCAGGCAGCCTGTGCTTCCTAAAGAGAGTGTGGATGGAGCACTTTGTGTATGGTCCTAGTGCCCACCGTGTAGCACAATATGCTTGCTAATGATGTGGTCACACTGTGCTGCCTCTAGAAAGGTTTCCCCAGGAACTAAATTTGGAGAGCTTCCCTCTGAAAGTGAGGCAGAATTAGAATAGATCCTCCAGGGTTGCAGTGGTGAGTAACTCTAAATTTTAAGTTCTCGTGTTATAATGGTGTTGTAATAAAAAATGTTCTGTGAGTGCCAAGTGTGGGTGACAGTAACAAAGATACCACAAAAATACATGTAATGCATTATTTACAAAATGAAACATGTAGCCTTTTCAAAGATTGCTATATTTAACAGTATGATGTAACATGTATATATATTTTTAACATGGCATTGACTCCACTTTACTCCAGTGACCTGCGTGACACGAGATATGAAGCTAGTCATTCACTTTTGGTATAAACTATAAATGAAGGTACAGGTTATAAGCTGGTGGAACCCTAGCCATACCTCCCCTGACTGAGACTCACACAGTCAAAATAAAAAGGCAAATTAATTTTCAATCATATCTTACAGAACAGTGTGATTACTTTAGAAGTTAGAATCTCCTGCTCTGTTAATTGAACTTTATTCACACAAAGAAGGTAGTTGAAGGCTCTAGATGGCTATTAACAGACCATGATATAATAAATTCTAAATTCAACACACTGTGTAATAAGGGAAGATATAAAAAATTAGACTCTTTTTTGGGGGAGGGGAGGGGAGGGCGGTAGGTAGGCTGTGTGAGTCTCAGGCAAAAGAGTTGTGGCTATGGTTGCATAAAAAACTATTTACCTCAACTCCTAAATGACATAGAATTGAGCAGTGAGACTGCAGGGGAACAATCTATATACCAAAACCAATTCACCAAGACAACTTGTTTTGGTGATTATAGTATCCCTTTTATAAAGTGACCATAGTCACTTTATTAAAGTCACTTAGTGTGTTACAATTTATTGGTATGATAACACATAATATAATGCCAGACATCCCAATATGCAGAAACTCATTTTAGGGAGGTTGCTGCACCCCCTTCCCCATGAGCACCCTACATGCCTCCCACTCCCCGCTCACCCCCACATGCCACCTCCCCACCACGTGCCACCACACGTCCCCCCCATGCAGGTCCCTACACACAGTCACACACAACATATTACGACTATTTACACACACTATAAACACACAGACACATGCACACACCTTGACACACAGATACACAGTGACACACACACTGGCATATACATAACTTGACACACAGATGCACACACTGGCAAAAAAAGACAACTTGACATACAGATACATGCACTGACACATACACACCAGATACACACACTGGCACATACACACAGATGCCCAAACTGGCACATACACACACAGATACACACTGACACAGAGATACACACACTAGCATATACACAGAGATATACACTGGCACATACACACAGATGCCCACACTGGCACACACACTGACAAACACACTGGCACATACACACACACTGGCACATACACAGAAATACACAAAATCTGACACACATTGCAGCCACCTGTTAGCTTACCTTTGGGGTCTGGGCTGAGGCTGATGGGAGTGATAATATAGCTGCTCACTCCAGCCTCTCCATGTTTTCTGTGGTGGTGCTGCTGCCTCCTCCTCCCTCCCACAGCTGTCTTTTTAGCTGGGAGGAAGTGACCTTTCCCTTCCTCCCAGCAGGCAGAAACTGCAGGGGCTCGGTCAGGCTCTTAAAGTGTTGGGCACCCGACTGGGCCCCTGTTCAGAAATGACACCCACCAGATGAGTATTCAGTAAAGAGTAAGAGGGGGTGTCACACACAATCTGACACACGTATGTTAAATTGTGTGTGTGATTTCTGGGATAATACACTTGGTATGTGGGTGTCAGGGAGCCGTATTAAAAATACAGAGTCTCCCGGACCTACCGAGAGACATGGGATGTCTGTTATGCATTGATGGCTAACATAGGAACTGTAGATGCTTGTGGATTTCAAAAGCTGGCCGATCATCATGTTCACAAACATACACAATGCCTCATTTAGCCATCCCTAGTAGATGATCACCAGAACAATATACATATAGTGTTGTTTCTTTTCATTATATCTGGCTAGGAAGTAATTAAATGGGAAATGACATTGGTGAATGGGCATACCAAAGGTGAATTTTCACTGGCCTCCAAATGGCTTAAGGGAATAACAACTAGAAAGGTAACAAACAGGGTTCATTGTATGAGAGAAGGTTATTAGACAGAGACAGACAAGCTGTTGATTGACAGATTGTAAAAGGTTTTAGGATCATATTTTGAGATGGAGGTAAATTAAAGGTTATCTATCCTGGACTGTTTTATATGAGTCTGTAGGTAGGTATAATAGTATTGTGTGTCCCACTGTTATAGAAAAATGCCAGTTTTAGATTCATTACAGGATGTCTAGTACCATTTTTTTTTAAAACCAACTCAAAGAAAGTGCTGATTTATGGTGAACTGCCTAATTCACTCTTTGTGGCAGATAGTGAGTTATTTTACTAATGTGTATACATATCAGAAATTGAATATTCTAAAAACAAAATTGCAAACCTTCACTGTATATCAATTTATCATGATTGATGGTTTTATGAACCAATCAGGGGGGGGGGGAGGGGAGGTGATTATGAATCTAAATGATCTTATAAATTGCTCACAATATGGATGGAATTGATCACTATATTCTGACAGTGGTCAATAAGCATTGGATGTTTTAGATCACCACTTTTTTATATTTTAAATATTAAGTAGTCCCTGAAGTACACCTAATTAATGTTGATCATGATCATATCAGCATAGTTAGAGTCTTAATTGATCTTTTGTGATGATTCCAGATCATCATCGTTTATGATAACACCAGAATAGGTAAGCCTTTTGGCTATTGTATGAGGAAAATACTTGGATATGATCCAGAGATTTGGTTATTAAACTAGTTATTATTAAGGTTGCACTTTGATTGCTCTGCTCTGTACTAGCAATATAAGGATATAATATATGCCACTTCATCTACTTTCACCTCCAATTTGAAATTTGCTTTTAATTAACTTTAAATGCTCTTTGTTAGTGAATTCCCTGTACAAGTTAACATTCTTTTAATCTATTATTGTGACTGTGTTATTATATACTTTTAAGTATATAAAAAATAAAAAATAAATAACCAAATTATTACATAACCTTAAATGCATAAATAAAATTATACCTCGTCTTTTTTTCCCCAGGCAGTTGATTTTCTGTTTCATTTCATAGGTATGGCTGAATATTTGCCTATATAACTGCCTACTGGCTGTAGGACTGAGCATAGTAAAATTATTTAATTGCTATTATATGTGGGCAATTTTGAATTCATTAACTGCGATAATATGATAATTTTGGTACACTGTATATCAGTATCAGGATATAGCTGCTAGAGGCAACTTTGGGGTTAAATCATTTAAGAACGACTTTACCCCTTGAGGTAAGAGTGCTTCCAGGGGCTTCCTGGCACCATAACAACTTTATTTATATGAAATTATTTTGGTGCCTGGAGTGTCCCTTTAACACTAGCCCTGTGTAAAGAGGTAATGCTAAATTTTACCAGTCAGCCTGTACTTTCCTGTGTTCCTACTGGTCACACAGGGTGAAGGGCAGATGCCTATGTGTGTGTTTCTACACTTTACTAGCAAGCTACTAATTTGTGACCTTAACACATACACATTTAGAATTCACATGCTAACTGGAATTAGCATATCTTATGCTTGTAATAAAGACAGATGTATTACTGTATATATTTCATAAAGGGGGCAACAAGCATGTATGTGTGAAACAGAAAAAAATCCTCTTACCAACATAAGAATTATTACATTACTGCTAACTGGAAGCTTTCAGATTCCCACATCCAGATAATATGTTTCAAATAAGATGCCATTAAGATTTTATGTTTTCTTATTGAAAAGTTTTTCCTTTCATATGAGTCCCTAAATGATTTCATCAGCTCCTATACTCAGACTAAATCCTTAATTTTTTCAAAGCACATTATTGTTTTACATCAATTAATGTAAGTCTATAAAAATATTAAGAGAGATTAGAGATCACACATATAACCACAATATGTACTGTGTAAGTCTGTGTTAAAAGGTCAATGGAATTATTTAATATTTTTAATAACTCCCTTTAAGTTGAAATTATACAAAAAATTGAATTTGTTAACTATTGCACAGTTTCTTTTTCCACCAATCATCTGGTTGTGTAGTTACAGTTCTTAAAAGTAGATCTGTCATTAACAAATGTGTAGATGACAAGGTCCGTTTGAGTTAAGTTATAAAATGTAATCTATGACTGTGCTAGTTATTTTGCTTACTATTGATTAAAAGCAGAACATTTCTTTATTTGATTTATTAAACTATAAACTATTATCAGACCAGGAAACAAGTGGAAAATCCTTAGCAGGATAATCCAGGGCAGGATCAGGCAGGCAAGGGTTAAAACCAGGCAACAGGATTCAGGATCAGGTAACACGCTTGAAAGTCTTTGGAACGGGGGGCGGGGCCTGACAGTGATGGTGACTGGACGTGCTTTTTTAGAGCTCCCAACTAGTGATGTTGCGAACATAAAATTTTCTGTTCACGAACGGCGAACGCGAACTTCCGCAAATGTTCGCGAACCGGGCGAACCGCAATATACTTCAATAGGCAGGCGAATTTTAAAACCCACAGGGACTCTTTCTGGCCACAATAGTGATGGAAAAGTTGTTTCAAGGGGACTAACACCTGGACTGTGGCATGCCGGAGGGGGATCCATGGTAAAACTCCCATGGAAAATTACATAGTTGATGCAGAGTCTGGTTTTAATCCATAAAGGGCATAAATCACCTAACATTCCTAAATTGTTTGGAATAACGTGCTTTAAAACATTAGGTATGATGTTGTATCGATCAGGTAGTGTAAGGGTTACGCCCGCTTCACAGTGACAGACCAAACTCCCCGTTTAACGCACCACAAACAACCGCAAACAGTCCATTTGCACAACCGCAAACTCCCCATTTGCACAACCGCAAACTCCCCATTTGCACAAGGTTGGATACCAAGCTAGCCATGTCCCGTTCCTTGTCCTCACTGATGTCATTGAAGGTCTCTTCCTCCACCCAGCCACGTACAACACCAAGGGTCCCCGAAAGGTGACAACAAGCCCCCTGTATTTGTTTTTTAAATGTACACTACTGTTACACCAGATATGAGTCGCACTGTGCCCTGGCAGGCCCTGAAACGCACACGTGTGAAGGAAACTGACTGCTATTATTTCACAGTCAAATTTCTAGTTTGTTTTTTTTTTAATGTACACTACTGTTACACCAGTGATTGGCCCACGTCATGCCTACGCCCCCAAAACGTTCGTGTGTGGGGGTGCTGCAATGACGTGGGCCAATGGGAGCCTGAATCAACTTTTGGCTCCCACTGCCCCTTTAAGAGCGAGCTCGTGACTCGAGCCGTGCTCCTAGTGCCAGGCGGGCCACGTGACTGGCCCGCCTAAGTCAGAAGAGGAGATCAAGCCGCATGCGGCTCGTGTGGAGGCAGGAGTGATCGAGCCACGCACGGCTCAAGCTTAGGAGCCAGGTCGGTCCCAGGATAAGGTAAATACAGCCACAACCACTTTTCCCAATCACACACCTTTCCTAACGTCCTATCCCATTAAAAGCATATTACCGCGTGTTTAATAAAACAGATAGACCCCCTACTTCATCCAGGTTACTGATCGATGGTTCGATATTCTGAGCCCTCTCTGATTTACTGTACATGACTATTCGATATTCCCACAAATTTTATATAGCATTTTATGTTTGTTTGAGACCACCTTAAAAATATTGGATATCGCTAAAAATCATGATCACTATATACTTTCTCTACAAACCTCTAAAACAAACTAAACTACTCATCCATCCGCTATACCACTTTATCCCACCTAGAACTAGTGCCCAGTTAAAATACTTGACTCTTACTTACCCACACTCAGTCATGCCACACACATTTCACCACTACTGTCACTGAATCTCTCTGACTACGGCTAAATTAATCTTCTACATCAGAATACTACTCCTAAGATTGGGTTGTATCCATGTCTCGGGTCTTTCATTTAGAATAGGGGCAGCTTCGTTCTCCTTCAACACTGACACTCCAGTGCATATTATTAAAAGATTGGGCAGATGGAAATCCTCAGTCTACAACCGATATATTCCTCATCCCGAGAAAGAAATGAGGAAAGCTTTTAAAAGTTTGGCTTTGTAAATTTGATGCAATAAGTGTGTTTTTCTTTAATACCTTTTCACCCTCTTTGCATGAACCGATTGACATATATTACTAATATGTTTCTGAACATATATATTATATTATTCACTCACTCACTCTCTGGGCCGGCCTAAGACATCATGCTGCCTAGGTCCAACGATAAATGACTATGGGGGATAATGTATAATAAAAACAGGTTACTGGCTATGGGGAGGATAATGTATAATAAGCACAGGTTACTGGCTATGGGAGGATAATGTATAATAAACACAGGTTACTGGCTATGGGGAGGATAATGTATAATAAGCACAGGTTACTGGCTATGGGAGGGATAATGTATAATAAACACATGTTACTGGCTATGGGAGGGATAATGTATAATAAACACAGGTTACTGGCTATGAGATGATAATGTATAATAAACACAGGTTACTGGCTATGGGAGGATAATGTATAATAAACACAGGCTACTGGCTATGGGGAGGATAATGTATAATAAACACAGGTTACTGGCTATGGGGGGATAATGTATAATAAACACAGGTTACTGGTTGTGGGGGGATAATGTATAATAAACACAGGTTACTGGTTGTGGGGGGATAATGTATAATAAACACAGGTTACTGGTTGTGGGGGGATAATGTATAATAAACACAGGTTACTGGCTATGGAGGAGATAATGTATAATAAGCACAGGTTACTGACTATGGGGGGATAATGTATAATAAACACAGGTTACTGGCTATGGGGGATAATGTATAATAAACACAGGTTACTGGCTATGGGGGGATAATGTATAATAAACACAGGTTACTGGCTATGGGGGATAATGTATAATAAACACAAACACAAAAAAAAAAGAATACAAAAAAAAAAGAATGCAGCTTCAGAAATAATCTAAATTGTATGCTGTCTATGAGGTGGGAGTGTCTGGGAGGGAGGGTCTGCTGCTGATTGGCTGGAATGTGTCTGCTGACTGTGAGGTACAGGGTCAAAGTTTACTCAATGATGACGAATAGGGGGCGGACCGAATATCGCATATGTTCGCAATCCGTGGCAAACGCGAACGAACCGTTCGGGACATCACTACTCCCAACGCATGAAACAATTTAGTCCGGTTGCCCATGCATTAAACACTGTACTTCGAGTACCTTGAGACTCCTCAGTATCCTATATCGGTTGCCTGGCTGGGAGCTACTTCCAGTTGTCACCGGACACTGTCTGGACAGAGATCTTTGCCGACTGAGTGCAGGCTTGGTGGGCGCTGTGGTAGGGAGAGGCAGCCGATCTCCTGGCCTGATGTGTGCTGGCTCTAAGCACCATGGAGCTGATGCCCCGCTACCCCCATCCCTTTGGACCTCTACTGCCTTACAATTCCTACTATGTCCATTCATGCCTGATAATTCTCTAGTAAACCATTATTGAGCTTAGACATGTAGCATAGCATCATCACATAATATTATCAAATTGTGCAGCATTTTCATATGTCACGTAATTGTGTAACTATGTTATTTGCCATACTTGTTATTACTGTTTGCTTGTAATTTTCTCCCTGTGCACATAAAAAAAAAAAAAAAAAAGTATTTGGAAATTACACAACATCAAGACATATGAACCTAGGAGGGCTTGAGTTTGAATAGGGTAAAGAAAGGGGAAGCCCTCCTGTAAAGAAAGTTCTAGGGTCTTCTATAATTGGTAGAATAGGTGTCCATACCTACTTTGTGGACAAGAATGCAGTGCCGGTAAGGGTTAGAGGTAGAGTTAGGGGTAGGGCTAGGGTTAGAGCTTGGGTTAGGGTTAGGGTAGGGCAGGGTTAGTGGTAGGGTTAGTGCTTGGGTTAGGGGTAGGGTTAGGGTTAGTGGTTGGAGTAGTGCTTGGGTTAGGGTTAGGTTTAGGCTTAGGGGTAGGGTTAAGGGTTGGGGTAGGGTAATTGGTTGGGTTAGGGTTAAGGGGTAGGATTAGGGGTTGGGGTAGGGTTAGGGTTACCCATAACCCTCCCCCTAACCCTACCCTAACCCTACCCCTAACCATACCCTAACTCTACACCTACTCCTAATCCTACCCTAACTCTACCCCTACCCTAACTCTACCCTTAACACTACCCCTAACCCTACCTCTAACCCTAAACCTACCCCTAACCCTACCTCTAACCCTAAACCTACCCCTATCTCTACCTCTAACCCTAAACCTACCCCTAACTCTACCCTTAACCCTACCCCTAACCCTTCCCCTAACTCTGCCCCTAAACCAACCCTACCCTAACCCTACACTTACCTGAAATCCCGAAGTCCTGAAGTGCCGACGTTCTGAAGTGCCGAAGTGCTGAAGTCCCGAATTTCATAATGCCGTCTTGAACCGAATATTTTTCCAATGCACATCCCTATGCTTTAGCACTACAACAGGAGAGCATTGTCATTTAAAAATCATCTTATTGTATCATACCTTCCATCACTCTGAGGTATGTGATCAGGAGGGATGGGCAACCTCCTTAAGAGGCGTTGCAAGTGATGCAATCTATGCCACTGGTGACAGCCACATGGGTGGACCTACAATCTAGATGTGGGCATGCCTGCCCACTGAAGAGGCATGCCAGCCTGCATGCCAGGCTGACAGACAGCCTCCTCCTTGCAGGACCATGCAGAGATCGCCTCTGAATCACTCTCTGAGTCGTCCTAATGCCCGCTTTACAGCAGAAGCATGTCCCCACATGTGGGACACCAGGGAACTAAGTCATGATGTCAGGATCCTAAAATTAGTACTGTCCTGCCCAAAGCAGGGCTGTTGAGAGCCCTGCAGTATGCCTACGCTATAAATAATAAATAAAATTTAGTTTATTATTGAAAAACTTAGGAATAAATATATTCACATTTGCTAGTTTAACAAGAAAACAATAGGTTATAGTGTTGTATCATATGTATATCCCACTTGCCTAATACTCTCCTTTCTTTGAGGCTCTAATTATTTTTTATAATAGCTTTACATGTTGGGGGAGAATACCAGGTTGTTTCAGTAGATAGCTATGTACATATACCTAAAACGGGAATTCATACGGATATAAATTAATTACTGGACTTTGTCAATATTTATCGACTTTGCCTATGATTTTACTATTTTTTTTTTACCAATTTCTGGAAATTGCATAAATCTGATTTAAAAATAAATGATAAAGTTAAATATAAAAGTATATTTCTACTTTCATGATTACTATGGTGGGAATAAGAGACACGCTAATGACAGTACGCTTAAATAGCAAGTGTCGTTGAAAATGTTGCCAAGAAAAGCATACATTGAATATTCAGCTAATATAACATTATTAAATTACCTCATCACGTAGTGCTATTACTCATCCATGAAAAAATGTTCAAGGCATTTATGTTTAAAAATATTGATCACAAATGATATAAATCTTAAATATATTTAACCATAAAATTGAATTACTGCTCGGTTTATCCGTTTAAATATCAAACATTTTCCCCCCAGATATTACTATATTTACTCGGTAATCATAGAATTATTCATAGTATTTAATCACTGTAAAATGATAGATAACATTTTGGTATCAGCTTTTCAAAGCATTTTATGGATGTGGATATCACAGATTTGGGAGGTCATAGTGATTTTTCTAGTAACGAATTATAAAAACTGGTTGGAATCTTGCAGCTGCATATCTCAAGGAAGTCACACTCACTTATTAAACAAATATTTTTTCAGGATGGTTGACTAACCTTCATAACTAGGAACCTGTTCGGAATCTCACAGAATCTCTAGCTTTGACAGATGTTACAGGACTCCATCTGAAATTTACCTCTCTTACAAATGGATAATCTCGCTTATTCTGCAGGGTCATTTTATTTGCAAATTAAAAAAAATAAATATGGAGCAAAACGAATTAAAAGAAAATGTAAGCTATGCCCAGCAACATATTTAAAGAGGCATTCTAAGTACCATAACCACTACCAGACGTGACATTATTTGGCACCGGAATTGTAAAATTGTATGTGTGTCTTTACTCAAGCCCCACACATTTCTAAGTGACCTCCCCATGTGTATCTCTGAAACAGCCTCACACCATTTTGTGTCTCTTGCCCGTTTTTAGCCCTTCTCTTACACCCTTCACTTACCCTTGTGTCTCTTATTCCCCTCTACCCCTTGTATCTTTTACCTTTCACCCACTATTCCTCAATTAACTCCAGTCATCAAGAAAATTGCAGGACAAATGAAATTTTAGGAACCTTGGGAGAATGAATGGGAGTATATTCTCTCAGCAGCCCCTGAACTGGTTATGTCCAGGGCCGGATTAACATAGGGGCTGATGGAGCTGCATAATTAGTTATGCAAATTAGTAGAGGCCTGTATTTTTTCCAAGAAAGGTGACAACCCTAACTACTCTTCACATACTCTTTCTTAAGTATGGAAACTTAAGAGGGATATATGAAAGCAAAACATGTGTGGACTAGCTGACATGAAATCAGTTAAGGTAATGCTGACTTTGGTCTCTCTAAAACTTTGGCATATTCCCTTTCTTCTACACTCACTACATCCACCTTTTCTCTGTCTCAGACTGTATACCAGGAGCTTCTGCCTGCTAGTAAGGGGACACTGAGAGACTTGGGGACACTGAAACTATGTATCACAGTGTCCCAATGTATCACAGTGTCTCAGTGCTCCATGTCTCTGTGTCTCCATTTTTTCTGTGTCCCCTAGTGCCCCCCATGTCTACCAGTGTTACCATGACACTTGGGGACACTGAGACACTAGGGACACTGGGAGACATGGGCACACAGACACTAGGGACACTGGGAGACATGGGGACACCAGGGAACATTGTCTCCCTAGTGTCTCAGTGTCCCCATGTCTCCCAGTGTCCCCAAGTGTCTTAGTGTCCCCATGTGTGTTTGTTTCTCCATGTCTCAATGTCCCCTAGTGTCCCCATGTGTGTCTGTATCCCCATGTCTCCCAGCATCCCGTAGTGTTTCAGTGCTCTCAGGTCTCAGTGTCTCCTAGTGTCTGTGTCCCCATGTCTCAGTGTCCCCATTTCCCAGTGTCCCCATGTGTGTCTGTCCTCATGTGTGTCTGTCCCCATGTGTGTCTATGTCCCCGTGTCTCCAAGTGTCTGTGTCCCCAGAGGTCTCCCTGTGTCCCCATGTGTCTCAGTGTCCCCATGTCTCGGTGTCCCCATGTGTGTCTGTGTCTACAAGTGTCCCCAAGTGTCTCAGCGTCCCCAGAGGTCTCCCTGTGTCCCCTAGTGTCTCAGTGTCCCCATGTCTCAGTGTCCCCATGTGTTTGTGTCCCTGTGTCTCCAAGTGTCCCCAAGTCTCTCTGCATCCCCAGAGGTCTCCCTGTGTCTCCATGTCTCACAGTGTCTCAGTGTCCCAGTGTCTCCCTGCAGCCTTTACCCAATCCCTCACTTCCCTGAGCTGTAGGCTGTCTGTGCAGGCTGGGAGCTGCTGTCTGGACTCTCTGTAGCTGCTCCCCCATGGATCAGTGAGTAGAGAGATGCAGGTATATGCTGTAACTTCCTATCGCATGCATGATTGGTAGGCAGCCTGACATGCATTCATGCCAGGCAGCCTTCCAATTGTTTGGGCAGACATGCCTCCTTTTTGGGCATGTTCGTCCCTTTCTGGAGTTTGGGTTACATGTTCACTGGACACTGCTGTTAGGGGGTATGAATTTACTTGAAAGATGAACGCATGAATTAGAGAGAGATTAGTTTATTTTAAGAGAGTCTGAGTTTTCTTATAGCTGCATCCTGTTAGTTTCCCTCCAGCAACATCTCCACTAGATACATAACCCTTGAAAGGTATGACTGTTTTTGTGTTTTTGGTCGATAAGATTCTGTACTTAGGCCCCTCATGATTGCCAGCACCAGGCCCACTGGGCTCTTAATCTGGCCCTGGTTATGTCTGTTCATAATATCCACCTTGTCTAGTGCTCCTGAAGCCACCAACTGATTCAGTAAGGATGGAGCTAACATAACTTTATCCCTCCACAAAAAGTTCTTCTCATAAGTAATAGTGAACTTTTACAGTTATCAGTTAGTTGCTTTAGATAATTTCCCATATTCTTCCAGGATTGGCTAAAAAAAAGGGTGGAATAGGCTAACCATAGTGTGCAAATGTAAACAAAGTAACGTTATAAACACTCTTGTATATAAGGACACATACTCTAAGAAGATAACACAACATATTTTATAGCTCCATGTACTTGCTTTTGTGTGTCACTGCCCGGGCCTCGTACAGCCATACCGACTGTACCCACTGATGGAGACCTTGCATATCTGCATTATTATATTACTATTATTTTAGATGTTGATTAGGAATACAATTATAAAGACACTATTGTTGATATCTCCCTTTCTTGCTATTTCGACTTAAATTGTGTAAATCTGACTTTTACTTTACCACAATTATCTCTGAAAAAATCTCCTCAATAAATAAGCAATTGTATGTCTTAATCCCACATGAGAAAATCCATCAAAGTGAAGATAAATTTCACCAGTGAAATCTACTTTCTTATATTATTCGTAGTTTGAATTACCAAAAATATTTTGTTACTATATAGATTTCAGTTATAGCACCCATTGCACAAAGTGAGGGCAAAAAGTATTTGATCCCCTGCTGATTTTGAACGTTTGCTCACTGACAAAGAAATTATCAGTCTATAATTTTAATGGTAGGTGTATTTTAACAGTGAGAGAGACAGAGTAACCAAAAAATAAAAAAAAATCCAGAAAAACGCATGTCAAAAAAGTTATAAATTGATTTGCATGTCAATGAGTGAAATAAATATTTGACCCCTTCTACTTAGTACTTGGTGGCAACACCCTTGTTGGCAATCACAGAGGTCAGGCGTTTCTTGTAGGTGGCCACCAGGTTTGCTCCCATCTCAAGGGGAATTTTGTCCCACTCCTCTTTGCAGATGCTCTCCAAGTCAAGGTTTTGAGGCTGACGTTTGGCAACTTGAACCTTCAGCTCCCTCCACAGATTTTCTATAGTATTAAGATCTGGAGACTGGCTAGGACACTCCAGGACCTTAATGTGCTTCTTATTGAGCCACTCATTTGTTGCCTTGGCTGTGTGTTTTGCGTCATTGTCACGCTGGAATACCCATCCACAACCCATTTTCAATTCCCTGGCAGAGGGCAGGAGATTCTCACCCAAGATTTGACAGTACATGGTCCTGTCCATTGTCCCTTTGATGCAGTGCAGTTGTCCTGTCCCCTTAGCAGAAAAACACCCCCAAAGGATAATGTTTCCACTTCCATGTTTGACAGTGAGGATGGTGTTCTTGGGGTCATAGGCAGCATTCCTCCTCCTCCAAACACTGCAAGTTGAATTGATGTAAAAGAGCTTGATTTGGGTCTCATCTGAGCACAACACTTTCACCCAGTTCTCCTCTGAATCATTTGAATGTTCATTGGGAAACTTCAGACGGGCCTTTACATCTGCTTTCTTGAGCAGGGGACATTGCGGGCGCTGCAGGATTTCAGTCTTTTATGGCGTAGTGTGTTACCAATTATTTTCTTGGTAACTATGGACCCAGCTGCCTTGAGATCATTAACAAAATCCTCCTGTGTAGTTCTGGGTTGATTCCTCATCATGGTCATTGAAACTTCACTCCTGAGATCTTGCATGGAGCATCAGACTGAGGGAGACTGACAGTTGATTTGTGTTTCTTCCCTTTGCAAAGAATAGCACCAACTGTTGTCACCTGCTCACCAAGCTGCTTGGCGATAGTTTTGTAGCCCATTCCAGCCTTGTGTAGGTCTACAATCTTGTCCCTGACATCTTTGGACATCTCTTTGGTCTTGGTCATGGTGGAGAGTTTGGAATCTGATTGGTTTATTTTGTGGACAGGTGTCTTTTATACAGGTAACAAGCTGAGATTAGGAGAGTGCTCCAATCTCAGCTCATTACCTGTATAAGAGACACCTGGGAGCCAGAAATCTTGCTGATTGATAGGGGATCAAATACGTATTTCACTCATTGACATGCAAATCAATTTATAACTTTTTTATTTTTTTCTGGATTTTTTTGTTGTTGTTATTCTGTCTCTCACTGTTAAAATATACCTGCCATTGAAATTATAGCCTGATCATTTATATGTCAGTGGACAAATGTTCTCAGTCAGCAAGGGATCAAATACTTTTTTACCTCACTGTAGATACATCTAGCAACACAACTACACATCTATAATCCTATAGATATCTGACATCTAATTAAGGCCTCGATTTAATTCCAGACGATCAAATTTATTGGCAGTTTTTCGGCTCCAGATAAGCCATTTAACGGTTCAGACCAATTTAATTACAGTAGTTAACCCCTTAAGGACACATGACATGTGTGACATGTCATGATTCCCTTTTATTCCAGAAGTTTGGTCCTTAAGGGGTTAAAGGCTTATCGAGAACTGAAAAATATTGGTTGGAAAATTGAATTTTAGGCCTGTATATTACATTGAAAACATGCAGGTTTATTCACGCTATTTAACAATGTCTGAATTTTGCAATTTGAGACTGAATTTGATTTAAGTCGGACTAAACACCTCCGGATGGCAGAAATCTATACTAAATATTTCAAAATCTGGTTAAGGGTTAATTATCCTAATAATGCTAGCTAGCTGCCACATTAATTAAGTAAAAAAAAAAAAAGAAACCCTAGGTAGGTCAATACGATTTTGGGGAGTCAATAAGACTATAACAGTGGTGTAACTCTTCGCTATGTTACCACTAGAGGCATATTTACTAAACATTTCACACTAGTGACTGGGCATTTATTGAACCCCCAAGCCCCCAGACATTAGCATTGGGCGGAGGACATTAAAAAATTAATGAGGGATGGACAGTGTCCACCACCATGTCCCGACTCATGACCAGCAGATGGGGACTCTAATAATAACATTCAGAGGGGAGGACCTAATGTCTTTCACCTGGCCCTCACCCATGGGTGGTGGGTGGGGGCCCTAATTTTAATATTTAGGGTGAAGGACCTAGTGTGCCTCCCCCAACCATAACCCGTGGGTTGGGGCTGTAAATAATTAAATAATGGTGGTGCTGTAAGTGTCATTGTCTAACTACTTCAAAATTCTTCTTTTTTTTTCAGCCCCCCCAAAAACTAATTCAAATCCATAATAACCAATGCAACAAATTCTAATAAAAAAAAAAAAAAAAAAAAAAACAATACAATAAATGAATGCATATTTGCTGCACAAAGACTCAGGACTGACTGAGCTCTCATAGATGGAAAGCCCTTACATAGGATTTCCCATGCTTTGTCAGCTATTGCTTTCCCATGCTATGTAATATAAGTAAGTACACCAGCCAATCAGAGCACTCTGACAGCCAAGTCTCGAGATGAGTCTCTACCAGGTCCCGCTTTTTTTTTGTATTAGCAACTGGTCCAGTTGCTTGTCATTTATGATAGCAAGTAGCCATTAGCTGGCAGTTATTTAGTAGACATGCCCCATACCCAAGGCATGTCGGCTAAGGAGATAAGGGAGGTTTTAAACCTATGCTAATATGAAGTTCATATTGACCCCGTAGGCTTTTATTTAATTTGTTTTTAATGACTAACAGAGTTTGTCATTAAAAAGTCTGATAAATGTACTTTCAAATTAAATTAAGCCTTATGTTGGTAAGGATGGTGCTTATTCAATTTTAGATATACGTTTTCAGTGTAACTGACTTTCTGTGATCTAACTCTTCTTGAGTTTGCCATGAGGTTAATACAGCTCTTTGAATTTGACACATTTGACTGTTAGCAATTAGCACGAAAAGCTACTGAAGGCACCTAGTGAAATTTGGCATATTGACTTTTGGCAGCAGAATTGTGGGGTTCGTAAATAGTATAAAAATATGAGCATTATGAAATTTATCAGTGATTAAATGCCATGCACATATTATGCTTCTGTAAATTCATTTAGTATAGGGTTACAATCCTAGTTTGAATGCCTTGGGATCTTTATAAGAGCAACGGAAATACACATTAAAAGATAGTCAAAACTAGGGACTTTCCTTTGGCAGTTACAACAGTTGGATGATATGCAATATTAATTGACAATGCCAAATTTAATTATACAACTGTTCACAGGTTTGTAAAGTATGAAAATGGATAGGACATAATTAAGCACAATTATTGTTGGAACAATATATATATATATATATATATATATATATATATTCTATAGTATATGTAACATTATGATATCATTTAATCATGCGATTTAAAAAAAAACATCAAATTAACTTTTTTTTTATATGATTCTGTTAATTTCATGCTGTCATTACAATCTGGTTCCTAAAGACTGGACTGTAATTTACTGCTTACTTGGCTTTGGCAACTGTATGAAATATTGCGTTCAACATTCCGTTTCTATGTATCCTCAAGCCAATTAAACAACTGCTTAGAGCAGTGTTTCCCAACCCAGTCCTCAAGGCACACCTACCAGTCCAGGATTTAAGGATTACCCAGTTTTGTCTAAGATGTTTTTAGAAAAAAAAAGAAAAAACACCTTAGACAAAACTGGGTAATCCTTAAATCCTGGACTGGTAGGTGTGCCTTGAGGACTGGGTTGGGAAACACTGGCTTAGAGTACCCCAATTAAATGGCATTGTGCTTTAGAGTTCACTGCAGTGAATATCTTTGTGACGTGCCCCGAAAATGAATGCTGGCTTATAACTTAATCAACAGGGTTATGTCAGGATCGGGACAGGGATCCAACACGCAAAGTACAAACAGGACAGGGTACGTATACCGGACCTTAGAATGGCCGGACTAACGTATGGAGAGTAAAGAGAATGGTCAGAAACAAGCCGAGGTCGAGGGAACGAGAGGACAGGTGAGCGAGGAACAAGCCGGGTCAAGGATACCAGAGGGAAACAGAGAAAGTCAAACTAGCCGGGTCGGAACCAAAGGAATATCTGAAATCGCCAGAGCACTGTGTGACTAGACAGGCAAGAACCACGACAGGGCAATGAGTGAATGGGAGAAACAGGTTTAAATACCCTGGTTACAGTGAGTATACCCGCCTCCGACGAGTCCTGAGTGGCTTCCAGTCACTTGAGTAACAGATCGGTCCGGACTGACGTCATGACGTCGGGCAGCGTGCGTGACGTCATAAAATGAGACGGATCCCTCGCGGCCGGCGTGAGAGTGTCTAGGGGAGCCGCGAGGGATGGAGGAAGCCGACCTGCTGGAGGAGTAAACTACTAAGTCTCTACCTCTTTCGGAGGTAGAGGCTTCAGGTACCCTGACAGTACCCCCCCTCTCAGATAGGCCCACCGGGCGGAAGGAACCGGGACGAGACGGAAAGCGTGAGTGAAACGCCCTGCGAAGGCGAGGAGCATGAACATCCTCTTGTGGTACCCAACTTCTCTCCTCAGGACCATATCCCTTCCAGTCGACCAAATATTGTACTCTCCCCCGAGAGATACGAGAATCAACGATGGAGTTAACCTCATACTCCTCCTGACCCTCCACCTGAACAGAGCGAGGAGGGGCGATCGTGGAGGAGAATCTGTTACAGACTAGGGGTTTCAACAATGAAACGTGAAAGGAGTTAGGGATGCATAAGGCAGCTGGGAGAGCTAGACGATACGCCACTGGGTTAATTCGAGTCAAGATCCTGTAAGGGCCAATATATCGAGGAGCGAATTTCATGGAAGGAACTTTAAGCCGAATATTCCTAGTGCTTAACCATACTCTATCGCCTGGAACGAAAATCGGAGCCGCCCTTCTACGTTTATCGGCGTGTTTCTTAACCAGCATAGAATTGTGTAGAAGAATTTGTCGAGTCTGATCCCACAACTTCCTCAAATTGGCAACATGTACATCAACCGACGGTACACCTTGGGAAGGAGAAACCGAGGGAAGAATAGATGGATGAAAGCCATAGTTCATGAAGAAGGGGCTTGAATGAGTAGAGTCACAAACGAGATTGTTGTGCGCAAACTCCGCCCAAGGAATCAAACCGACCCAATCGTCCTGGTGTTCGGAAACAAAACAACGTAGATATTGCTCAATCTTTTGGTTGGTACGTTCAGCAGCTCCGTTAGACTGGGGATGATAGGCAGAAGAGAAATTTAATTTAATACCTAGTTGAGAACAAAAGGATCTCCTCAGGTGGGTTATTGGCATGAGATAATAGTGCCTGTAGTGCTAGTGCCATCTGGTCCATTCTGTGTTCCATGGCGTCAAACCTGGAATCAGAGGGACCAACCTGACTGTTTGTACCTGCAGGATCCATTGGCCCTGTCGTAATGTCAGGATCGGGACAGGGATCCAACACGCAAAGTACAAACAGGACAGGGTACGTATACCGGACCTTAGAATGGCCGGACTAACGTACGGAGAGTAAAGAGAATGGTCAGAAACAAGCCGAGGTCGAGGGAACGAGAGGACAGGTGAGCGAGGAACAAGCCGGGTCAAGGATACCAGAGGGAAACAGAGTAAGTCAAACTAGCCGGGTCGGAACCAAAGGAATAACTGAAATCGCCAGAGCACTGTGTGACTAGACAGGCAAGAACCACGACAGGGCAATGAGTGAATGGGAGAAACAGGTTTAAATACCCTGGTTACAGTGAGTATACCCGCCTCCGACGAGTCCTGAGTGGCTTCCAGTCACTTGAGTGACAGATCGGTCCGGACTGACGTCATGACGTCGGGCAGCGTGCGTGACGTCATAAAATGAGACGGATCCCTCGCGGCCGGCGTGAGAGTGTCTAGGGGAGCCGCGAGGGATGGAGGAAGCCGACCTGCTGGAGGAGTAAACTACTAAGTCTCTACCTCTTTCGGAGGTAGAGGCTTCAGGTACCCTGACAGGTTATGACCTGCTTCCACGTGCATTCTCTCATTTCTCGTGCAGTTTATGTAACACAAAAATTAACTTCATGTGACTGTCTTGTGCACTCACAAAACAAAATAAAGAAGATTATTACTGGAGTATGTTTTTGCTATTGCACCAGAGTGTACCACAAACAATGTAATAGTTCAGTCCCTCTAAAGATCACATGACAGGTGCATAGTCGCCATAAGGACAGGGGAGGGATTCATGAACCTGACCCAAACCCACCCAATAAGACACCAACACTCTTAAGTATTGGTCAAAAATGTCAAAAGCTTTAATGAAATAAAGATAAAATAATAACTTCTGATATACAATTATATACAGGTCATTACCTGCCACACCCCCAACATTATATCATCTCTCCCATATTTAAATCAAGACAATGACCCACAACATAACATAATTCACAACTGATAACAACCATATAAATATAACATGTAAAGTGCCAACATTTATCCATTTCAACTGGTACGGGTATACCCGGATACCCCTACACCACCGAGATTCGGAGCCACCAACGGACTCGAAACCTACAAAAACATGTACGTACAGTGTACCCTTTAAACCAATCAACTAACTGCCCTTACTCCTATATTAACTAAGGCCCATTTATCCCTTAATGTTCCTTACAACACCCCACCGCTGTGACCAAACAGGGGGAAAGGCTACAAAAAGGGAGGGAGGGACCAACTCTGCAAGGTAAGAAATTAGAATGAGGAATCCAAAATGGCCGACACTTTATATCGGCCAACCCACAAACACTAGCCCACTAACCCCCCACTATTGTTTCAGCCCCTACCCCAACTCCTAGCCCTGTCAGGGCCCTATTCCCTAAGCTGTGCTTTCTCCGTGGGCTTCAGAAGCAGCATTACACCAAGGCGCCTTATTAAATAGGAAAAGTAGTTAAATCCCCAGTTTCTGCACTCGACCATGCAGCAAATGCATAGAATGTCAAATCAGATATTCAAAGGCAGTAAAGGTACTCAATTCCATTTTAAATTTTAACTAGAAAACACAGATAACATACTTATCCACTATATGATAACACATTCTCAATTTAGCAAGTCTAGGCAGCGTGCTGGGTGATTATCTATAAAATTATTCTCTAAATTAAACAAGTATTTTGAGAATAAAATAAAATCATTTGTCCTAATGTAAGTGACTGTGTGGGAAAGATGTAAGGGATGACTACGGTAGGGCCTATGTGTGATTGAGACTAACCAGAAATACATTCCGGAGTTACCCACTGCCTCAGAAAATTACCAGATTATAAACTCTGCAGTATATTAAATAATATGAATGAGTAATTAAAGAAAAAAAAAATAGCTTAACATGTAGTGTTTTTAGTGCATTGGCTCCTTCTGGAAGCAACAAAATTAAATAAAGTTCCTTATTCCAGCATGGCTATTCTATTCTAAATAATAACGTCAATCTGCCTAGAATATAGTATATTAGGATATGGAAATGCATAGTTAAATCTTTTCAAACCAGGTGTTTCCTGTTTATAAATGTTGTGTATCTCAGTTGTACATTTTCAGCAAAATGTTCAGTGTTTCATGTTTTCTTTTCCTATAATTGTGAATATAATTATAATTGCTGTACATCGAGTGCATTCAGTTTTTTACATTTGTTTATTATAAAACTTTCATTCTTCTCCTAGGATGAACTTTACGTTGTGGAAGCCAAACTTGAGGCGATTCTTAAAAACACCAATGTTGGTCGACAATCAAACTCAAACAAAAGGAGATGCAAACGTATGATGTTGAGGTGCCTACTAGATATATTGTGGTCTAGTTGTTATAATTTAAATTGATGGTGCCCACTTTACTGACTTCAGAAGAATGAAGACCTTGGTTGACCCTGATGTAACTGTTAATCTGAGCTGGTATCTTCAGCAATCTCATATTGTCCCGTGTTACTCAATTCAAAATTGTCAACACCTATTCTATCCATATATTATTTATTTATTATTTATTTATGAAATATTTTACCATACATTGAGATTTCTCTCGTTTTCAAGTATGTCCTGGGTCCACAAAACATTATAACTTAAGCAGAACACCGATAGTGTGAAAAAACAGGAACACAAATCAATAAATTATTAAATAAATTGAGGCAGACTATTCCTAGCTCCAAAAGTATTTACAAGAGGAAAAAGTAGACAGGTAACCAAGAAATGAAGAGTTGTGCACTTCACATAAATTTTTGTGCTTCCCTTTTCCATTGGAGCAAACTTGCATATTCACTCACTCACTGCTTCCTATTCGTTAAGAAATATAAATAAATATCTGAACCAGTTGCATTTCTGAATGGAAGCTACCATCAGATTCAGCTTACTTGGATGAGTGCATCTTACGGTGGTTATTCACTAGAGTAATAATTAAAATTGAATTTCAAATTTAATGCCATATTAGCCAAACTGAACGCATAGGTGACTTAGAGAATTTTTTCAGTTCAACTATTTTGGCCTCAAATTTGAAATTCACTTTGGATTCTCACTTTAGTGATTACCCCTGTTAGTGATTTATTTTTATTTTTTATTAATATATCAAGAAGATACACTGACGTGGTGTGCATGAGCTTGCTGCTATAGCAATCTACTAAGACAATTCAAAGTTGACTTAAAAAATAATTTTTTAGTGGATAAAACTCTTAATGATTGTACTTTCTTTCTCTATCACACGCTCAGTTCTTTTTTTTTTTTCCTCTCTCTGTATAAACCTCATGCTCGATTTCAAATTCACTCACTCCTATTTAAAAAGACTGTAGTTAACCTGTTATAAAGATTATATCTTTTCAGCTTAGATAATTTATGCAAATTCTTGCTATCTTTAGATAGGTCCAGAAAGAGTAAATGATTCATTTACATTCCAGTATTGTGACAATTTGTTTTCTCACATAATAGCAGGCTCACAATATTGAGACTCAGACAAAACAACATTGAAATATGCCAATTTTTCTTTTGCTGAACTAAAATATACTTAATTTCTCTAAGCTATTTCCACCAGATTTTTGTTTGTGTATTTGCTTTCAGGTAACCTGTACATATATTGATCTTAATTATATGTTGTAAAGAGGATAATTGTTTGGAAAAAGCTGTTCCAATTAAATTCATTTTTTCTCACTGTCACTTCCCAATATTTTTTACATTATGTTTGAGTATCACCTGTATTTAACAAAAATGTATTTGTGAATTGATTAAAAGTAAAGTAAGTGTAGAAATTCACACTTCTTTATCCTGAAACTGGTAGCCTCCATCTTGTCGCCCTGTCAGTCATTCTTATAAGCTCTGCACTTAGCACTTGGCAGTAAGCATAGAGAAAGCATGCAGAGTAGAAGAGAAATGCAACAATGTTTCTATTCCTCTTCCTTATTTGCATTATTTGCCCTGGCTCTGCCTTGCCTGAACTAAATTAGCATCTCACAGAAAACAGTTTCAGCATTTTATTCAATGGTATACATTCTAGTGGACTGAAAGTTCCCCTTTAATCACTTTCTCGAGTATAATACAAAAATCGATTATAACATTTATTATAAGTACAAATTCTATCCCATTCAACAAAAAAAGAATTTCCGTTTCATTCTGTTTGTTTCAGGACAATGTTGTAGACTAATATAGAAATCTTAAATTATTAGACAATATATGGTATTCCTTGTCTTGCAATCCTTGTGAAAGGTTCAGAAAAATGTATGCAGTGGGACAAATATCTAGAAAAATTAAACATACAAAAATGTGTGCAATCTCCATATAGATGGGTATTTGTAAGAGGTCTAGCGGGATCCCGGCAGTAGCTGTTTCAGCACTGACATTTGCAGCAGCATCTAAATTCCACACTAATCCATAACATTTAATAGACACTTTATAGTATACTGCTATATTGAGAGAGATCCTAACCATAACCCTAGCCCTGTAACTCCTCATATTCACCCACCAAAAAAACTAAATTTGAATTCTACTCCTAACCCTTACCATAGATGTCTGATTGTGTTTAGGAGTTCTACATACATTGATATAGCATACCACATTGAACTACAGAGTTTCGTCACGGTAAGACAGCTAGATTAATTTACAGCAAGCTGATGAGACATCATCCTGATCTTGTACTGACAAATATTGTTCACTTGAATACATATTTGGATTAGAATCAGCTTCAGGAGCTGCTCAGTCTTTATAGGGAATGTTCGAGCCATTTTAAAATTAAAAATTAAAATTAAAAATATATGGTAATGTAGGTTGTGTGTATGCTAGCTACACTGTCACGGCAAGGCAGGCACACGGGCTTATGTTGTGAATGGGCAACTGTTTTGACACACATAACCAGAAACAAATTAATGAACAGCATGTGGAACATGTGTTGGATATGTTTTGGTTAATACTGCATTGTTCTACTAGTATCCCCGAAGGGGAGATGCTAGACAGGGGGAAAGGGATCATGAAATGGGTCATGCATATAAAAAGTGGCCTGCTTATAAGTCCATTTTCACAAAAAAGACCACATTTATTTGAGGATGGCTAAATGTAGACAGTCCACAGTTCTGCCCATACCGTACCCATTTAAAATAGCTACAATGTTTTAAGTCACAAATCAGATATTTCCTGATAGTGTCTTAATCTAATACATTTTCCTTTTCTTGCCATTCCTTTTTTTTTGCCTGTAAAAATCCCTTGTCTATATTCATTGTGGTACCCGGCAGAGCCACAAATATCTAAACCAGTGATAACAATCAAGAGCCAGCTGGGATGCAGTTAGGCATATAGTGCACATAACAAGCTCCATGTAGACAGAAAATGCACTTTATTTTGCTTGATACCCCTGGGATATATCCGGATGAAGACACATTTTCAATGAGAGTAGAAGTTTCCTGTGGTACAATGCGACACAGAGTCAAGTCACTTTAAAAAAAAAAAAATATTTAGCAATTGTGTTCAGTGCTCTCTGCAGAGTGCTAATGCCTTGAAGATACTGCGAGCTGGTCTAATGGTACTCTTGTCCTATACTTGTTGGGGACAGTTCCAAGTTGTCCCCAAAATAGGGACACCAGGGTACAAAGCCAGGAGCCAAAAATCAGGACTGTCCCACTGGAATCAGGGAAGTTGGGAGGCATGGAAGTGATAGTGGCTGATAAAAGGGGATAGATAGTGAAAAATAACTTAAAAATCTGGGGTGGAATGGCTAATGTCTTGACACCTGTATTCTCTGTGCAGGGTCCTGGTTTCAAATGCTTGTAGTGATGTTCTGTATCATTGTACCTCTCCTAACAGTAATTTCTATGGCTGCTGGTCTTCTAGTTCAGACTAGCATCATGCAGAGAGAAGCAATCAGTGTCACATTGTGTGCTCACATCCATTTTCTACTGTCTGACTAAGAATAGGGGTGCAACACTTTCAGTGCTGCCAGGCTCCAAAATATTTAAAGAACTGTTTGAAACTTCACTCTCTGCAGCTATGCCTTTGGTTATCTATTTGTGATCTATGCATTTATCGATTTACCTGTAAATCTATATATCTGTTGATCAAAATTATTGTAAGCATTATATGTTAATTAAAAATTTTGCTTCCTACCCCTTTTCCTAAGTTACTATGATTTTACTCACAGCTAGTGTTTGTTTATTTGCAAAACTGTCTTAATAAGCAGTCTAATTATAAAGACAATTGTGGAAGTTATTAAAAGCTAATTGTCGCCTTGTGACAAGGAAGCTCTGATGATGATTGTTTGCTTCATGCAGATTTTGTACTGTAATTTTAATTTTTTGGAATGAATTTAGGTTTGCTCTGTTAGTGCCACAATAACCCCCTCTGCATTGCTCTTGCCAAGTGTTTTAGCTAATAATAGCAGCAACTTGTCCTTCTTTTGTCAGGAAGCTGGATGGCAAAATCCCTGCCAGCATTTTACTATTGGATCATCCACGCTCATGAGACCTGTTTCGTGAAAACAAATTAATTGGGGAGTAACGGAAAAGCAAAACTCTTCTTTTTTAATTTCTTTAACAAAGATATCTCTGCAAAGCAAAGAGCTATTAAACATTTTCATTTTCTCCCATTTGGAGAGAAGAAAAACAAAACAATAAAAGATTACCAATTTTCTTATGTGAGGTAAAAACAACCACATAAAATAATACGTGTGTATATATTTGCGTTTGTGGCTACATCTGTTATGATTCAGGTAAGATTGGTGTTATTAAACCTAGATATGAAAAGTCGGTTGAGCTGTGCCAAAACCGACGTGTGGCATTGTAGGCCAGTAAATAAAGTGGGCCTACACTACAAGTGTATATTAAATAAAGGGAGTAGAGGTTGGGGCGGCAGATCGTCGGACCAATTACGGTAAGGTAGGGAAGGGGAGAGTCCCTTTTAAAGGTCCATAAGCCCCTCCTACAACTTCAGGCCCTGCCTTCAAATTTGTGTTCGGGGCTACATCGGTTAAGATTCAGGTAAAATTGGTGTTATTAAACCTAGATATGAAAAAATCGGTTGAGGTGTGCCGAAACCGACATATGCTGTAGGCCAGTAAATAAAGTAGGCAAAAAGGAACACAACTGATGCTTAAACACATTTATTGAGAAAGAAACATAACACAACGTAAGTACATTAAGAGGACATTTTTTTTACAAAGGCTTTATGCATCTCCTGTACCGGTTGAGGTTAATGATATGGACTGGAACGTTCTGGCTTGATGTCGTAGATGCAGCCCCTATCCTAAATGAGTGTCCTGAATAGTTGCTAGGGTTCATGCCGAGCCTTGTTAACAATAAGCGGACGTAAAATATGGATTTGGATGTAGTGAGGATAGCCTCGTGCAGTGAAAGAAGCGGAAGTGCGGAGTGATTTTTTACAGTGAGAAGGTAGGAATCTAAAACTTTTACAGGGCACCTGTAATTGTTCATGGGGTAATAAGGAATGTGGACAGGTTGACCTAGTTGGCTCGTTTTGGTCATGGGCAGAGTGAGTATGTAATGATCTAGATGTTTCCTTAAGTAGGAGGCACGGAGGCAGAGTTGCGCGTTATGTTGTCCACTTATGGTGAATTCCTGTGGCCTCAGGAAGCCGTAAAAGGCCAGGTACATGGTGGTTTTAATGAGTTAGTCTGAGGTTCAAATGGGGCTGAATCTAGTACATCTGACATGTCTTTGAACAACTGTTTGTTATATAGATAGATAGATAGATAGATAGATAGATAGATATCACTAACTCCACCCCTTCACTTTTAACCACACCCATTTTCAAACATTTGGATTTTAGGGACATCCCATTGCATTATATTGGCAGTGTTAACTAAAGAATACAGATTCATTCACACCAGACTTCCTTTAATTGATTGTACTCATAGAGTTACATCCTTGTGTGTTATATGATAAGCTTAGGTAATTTTATTGTAATTACTGTAAGCTATCAGCACAGCAGTTTATTTGATAGATAGCTAGAGTGCAGTATACATGTTTTTATTATTTTGGCTATGCACTCCTGCAAACTTGGTTTAAAATGAAATGATCACCAAATAATAATAAATATATTAAAATATATTACAATTAATTTTAAATAAATATTAAGTCTAGAAGGTCATCTTCAATTTTTTGTTATTAAACAGTTAACCATGACATCCCTTTTTTATATATATTGTCCCTCCGAATTACTGGATGATTTTATGTAATCGTAAAGTGGATCTGGTAATGCTTTTATGTAACTCTACAACATATATATATTTTTTTAATCTCATAATCTTATACTATAATTTACAGTGTATGCACAGCCAGAGCATACCTGTCATGGATCTCACCATGACATCCAGACGAGGTCACCCCAGAAATGCCCAACAAGGGATTTGAACCTGGGTACTTTGCGGCCCTGGACTTGCTGTTTCTCCTCTGCGACCCTGGACCTGCTGTTTCTCCCCAATTATGGTCCACCTGTAGCTTATGCCTCATTAGCCAGGTATAAGACACTGCCTCTCCCTGAGGGCAGTGTCAGTTCATTGACTCTGGTTCCTGTGTGGGTGTTTGTGTTCCAGTTATTTCCAGTTGGCTCCTGACCTTGGCTTTCTATTCGTGTATCCTGACTTCTGACATCCTCTGACCTTTGGCTTACCCTCGACAATTCTCCTGCTCGTGTCCGTACCTGTACTGCAACTTGGAGCATTTTCCTGCACAGCCCCCGTGCACAGACTCACAGGCCAGGTGAGTTCTTACCCGACTACCTTGGCCTGTATTTCATTGCAAGGGTGAGCACATATCTCTGCATACCGGACTCCCAAATAAGGTAAGCCGTGACAGAATGAACTGACCATCATGGAGTCCGCAGAGATGTGCACACTTTCCCGGCAAGTGTCAAGCCTGGCCCAGACTGTTTCGGAGCTGCAGCGAGAAGTTCTATTTCTTAAAGGCACAGTACACCCAGCATTTAGACTGGATTGCGAACTCCTGTTTGCCCTTAAGCCCAAGCCCTACAACAGCGACTTTGTCAAGGTCCGTTCTGCTATTAATTTACTTTCTGGACGGATTAAGGAGTGGGCATACCAGAAACTGCAGGAGAAAAGCACTATCTTGGATAGCTGGGAGTCGTTCATGACCGCAATGGACTCTCAGTGCATTGCCTCCAGGAAAGAAACTCCCAAGCCTGCTCCAGGTACTGGCAGTTCTCGGTTACCTAGAGAAAAATACTTTATACACACATACAAAGTCCCCATCCTATTGCAGCGTGAACCCACCTTCAGGAACCTGCCTTGTTACCCTGATTGTACTCAAGCAAGCCATGAAACTCCAGTGGACAGGGAGGAACCCATGGAGATTGGATTTACCAAAACTAGGTTGCCTCCTAAGGAAAGAGACCGTAGGAGAGTCCATGGCCTGTGTTTATACTGTGGAGAAAGAGTGCATTTCCTCTCTCTCTGCCCAACTTCTCCACCTAGGCTTAAAACACTTCTATTGGGTACCCTAAGGACTCATCCTGTCATCCCAGCAAGACAGCCTGGAAACTGCCAAGGTTGCTGCCAGTCCTGTCCCCCTTCTGTGACACAAAAGGGCACCCAGCCTATGGCAATCTATGAAACCAGTACCCCTGAGGAATCTCCACCTCCTGCTCCAGATACATCCGTACCTCTTCCTGGAGACATTCCTCTTAAAGCAAGCACCATCACCACTTCCTGCCTTCCCAAGAAAGTTCTGTCCCCTGACTGCACGTTTGCCTCTAATGGCACAGTTGTACCTAAACAGGATTTTGAAGTATTTGAAAAAGCATCGCAAGCTGCTAATGCCTCCCCTGCAAGAGCTACTAGAGCAAAGGCTACAGTAGGTGCTGTGTTTCCCATTAATCTGGAAGAAGGCCATATGTATGGCATGGATGCCTATGGGATAACGAACCTCCTGCCAGAGAATGCATTAGATCTCTCAGAGGAAGAGGGTAATTCTGATCTGGAAGGAAATGGGGAGAAACCTGTTCACGCCCCGAGGGCATTCTAAAAGGGGGAGGGGGTACTGTCACAGATCTCACTGCGACATCCAGACAAGGTCGCCCCAGAAATGCCCAACAAGGGACTTGAACCTGGGTACTTTGCGGTCCTGGACATGCTTTTTCTCCTCTGAGTCACTATACAACTCAAGTATCAGCCTGAAGCCGGATCTTGCCTTGGGGGAGAGGTATTTACCTGAGACTGCTCCTGTCAATTATGGTCCACCTGTAGCTTATGCCTCATTAGCCAGGTATAAGACACTGCCTCTCCCTGAGAGGCAAGTTCCTGTGTTGGTGTTTGTGTTCCAGTGTTCTCCAGTTGGCTCCTGACCCTTGCATCCTCTGACTTTGGCTTACCCTCGACGATTCTCCTGCTTCTGTTCGTACCTGTACTGCGACTTGGAGCATTATCCTGCATAGACTCACAAGCCAGGTGAATTCTTACCAGACCACCTTTGCCGGTGTTTAATTGGAAGGGTGAGCACATATCTCTGCATACCGACTCCCAAATAAGGTAAGTCATGACAATACCATCCATATGAAAATGTCACTATGGAGGAAAAGCACAAGTACTTGTACACTTGGTGGGCACTTCTCTAAAGATACCCGAGCACACATGATTCCTCCTAGAGCATCTTGGGACAATGATGTCACCCTGATCATGGATGTGCTGGTGTAATCACTGTGTGTGGCAGACCTAGCCACTTCCGAACTATAATATGGGAAGGTTGTCTGTAGGCTGTACTGTGTGCCGTGTATACTTGCTGTGTGTATGTTATGCTATAGTGATTCGCATGCTGGCAGCCGTAAGCCACCAGCATACAAGTACTTCGTTCGGCGAACAGCGGCTATCTAAGCCGTTCGCCGAACGAATACGGGCCCCCTGGTAGATCACACGCTTAGGGTCGTGTGGCACTTGTTAACCGATTGCAACAATGTTGCAATCGGTAATTATAGACTACCCTGGGTGGCCGTCGTTCGACTACCGACCATGCGGCGGTCGGCCATCTTGGATGCGTCTATTTCGCAGCGGTGTTTGGTCGTCGAGTGCCTGGAACTAAAAACGGCTACTCGATGATGCGAACACCGCTGCACTTCCAGGCCGTTCGGGAGCCCGGTTTTCGGTAGAATCGTTCCCCTAGATACATTCGACAGATTGAGGGGAACTTCTATGCAAAACTGTATTTGTGCGGCGTTCGGTCATTTCAGCTGGGATCTGAGCGGTATTCTCACAAAAGGTGCGCTCAGACCCCAGCTATCTACCGAATGTTCGGTCGTCTCAATGTACCGAATATTGTGTAAAATATACATTTTAAAGTAAATTGTTGGTTTCGCTGCACGAGGGGATAATCCACTTAATCGTCCATTTTAGTGGGAGTATCCCTCTCGTGCAGCAATGCCTGTTGGGAGAAAAACAATGCATGTTGGGAGAAATCCCCTGAATTATCTATACGGAAACCCCTTGCATGGGGAACTGCTTAAATATGCCAGCTTATATATAAATATGCCAGTGAATAAAGCGAGTTAGTTGACTCCCAAACTGTGTTTCATCCGGTTATTGGGAGGATTTGGGGACTTGCATTACTTTTCAGTGCCGACTGTGGATTTACCTGTGGAACCAGCGGAGATCGTGGTCTCTAATACTGCCCTCCGCTACAATTGGTGGCAAGCGATGGGATCCGACCTTACAGCCGAAAAAGCGCAATTCGTGCAAATTGCAACTGCCGAATGAGAAAAGGGAATGGCAAGCAGAATTCAACGAAAGAACCGGCTACCGAAGTGAATGGAGACGGATTACTCTAAACTAAAGAGACAGATGTTAAAGGAACTACTAGAAGCCAGGGGTAAAGTAGCCAGCAGCAAACCCAAGGCTGTACTAATTGCCGAGCTGATGGAGGGAGACCAAGCCCGCAGCGCTACACCCCCAGCAGTCATGGAAGAAACTCTCTACGAGAGAGAAATGAGGACCAGGCTGGCATTTCTACCACAGCCTATATCAGTGGACATGTTGAACCTAGTAATGGCGAATGTGCAGGAGTACGTGATGGCACACAGCCCACAGTATACAGCATCTCGAGCAGAGCCCACGACGGGGTCATCCTACAGCCAGGTAAATCCCAAAATTCCTTATCAAGCATTTAAAGTATTCTGCGAGGAGAAGGAGGAAATCGATGGGTTTTTACAAGATTTTGAGAGGCTGTGTGATTTACATGACTTAGCACGGGCAACGTGGGTCCCTCTGCTGGCAAGTAGACTGGCAGGGCGGGCAGCTGACGCATATCGCGCTGTACCCAGCGAGGACAGCAAGGACTATGAGAAAGTGAAACGAGCGATATTAGAAAGGTATGCCATCACCCCAGAGGCATACCGGCGGAAATTTAGAAACCTGAAAAAAACAGATAAAGACTCACATGCCGAGTGGGCACACAAGCTGGACCAAGCATCCCAAGGGTGGATACAAGCGAGCCAAGCCACTACCATGGAAGGATTGCGGCAGTTAATGCTGCTAGAGCAATTCTTCGACGGGTTGTCTCCAGTGACCCAAGAATGGGTGCGAGACAGGAAGCCTCTCACCCTAACCGAGGCGGCACAATTAGCCGACCAGCATTTTGATGCAAGAAGGCATCAGATAACCCTCTCCAAGAGTTACCCGCGACCCACAGGGTCACCCAGCGTTCCCATTTCCCCGGTTCCCACTGCAACCCCTTTTCGCACGACCCCAGGGAATATACCACCCGCCTCCCGGTACAATGGACGTGCCAATATCCAGTGCCACTCTTGCAAACAGTGGGGGCATATAGCCCGGGAATGCACCCAAAATCGGGGCAGACCCACCTGGAACCAAGCCCGACCGAATCCCGCACCAAGGGCTGCAGCCCATTATTATCAGCGGGAACCAGCGGCCCAAGAGATGTGGCGTGTTCAACCCGAGGAACCATTAGGGGTATTACACGAGGTGATGTCGGTCAGAGCCACTGACAACAGGCAGCATCATCGCCAGCTGGTGACGCTGGAGGGGAAAGAAGTACAAGGGCTCCGAGATTCCGGAGCCACGCTCACCTTGATCGCACCCCACCTAGTCTCCGGGTCCGCTCACACTGGTGGATCAGTGGCCGTGAGGGTGGCAGGGGGAGCAGTGTACCGTTTGCCCACTGCTAAAGTACATTTGGATTGGGGTGTGGGGGAGGGGGTTGTGGACGTAGGTCTCATGCAAAACCTACCCGCGGATGTGGTACTGGGGAATGACTTGGGCCAGATGACATCTGCTTTTGTCCCACAGGCTCCCTACCAAGAAGCCCATCCAGTCACCACCCGGCAACAGGCCCGCACCACGGCTTCACCTACACACTCTGAGGCTCAGGTAAGAGACCAAGACCCCCACCCGACACGTATGTCCTGGGATACCCCAGCTAAGTTTGAAGCCGAGGTAAAGGCAGATCCCACATTGCAGGTGTACAGAGACAGGGTACGCACTAACCAAGCGGGGACAGAGGGGGAGCGGTATACTTGGGAGAAGGGGCTACTATACCGCATTGCAGAACGGGGAGTGGGAGGGTCCGTCACAGTGACCACCAAACAGTTAGTGGTTCCCCAGAAGTACCGTCCCGAGCTACTTAGGATTGCTCACGATATCCCCTTATCCGGACATCTAGGAATGACTCGTACCCGATATAGGTTAACCCATGCATTTTTCTGGCCAGGGATTTCTAAAGATGTAAGACAATACTGCACCTCCTGTGATATATGTCAGCGAGTAGGCAAGCGAGGTGACCGTCACAAAGCTAAATTATGTCCCCTCCCGATTTATTTCAGAACCTTTCAGTAGGGTGGCCGTTGACATAGTGGGGCCATTACCCAAACCCAGTCCCTCCGGAAAACGGTTCATCTTGACAGTAGTGGACTATGCCACCCGATACCCCGAAGCCGTAGCTCTCTCGAATATCCATGCCGAGACGGTGGCCGAGGCATTAATGAAAATATTCTCCCGGGTGGGGTTTCCCCAAGAAATAATATCCGATAGGGGCACCCAATTCACCGCCGAGGTCACCCAGCAACTATGGAAAATATGTGGCATTAAGCCGATAGTAAATTCTGCATACCACCCCCAGTCCAATGGCTTATGTGAGAGATTTAACGGTACGCTGAAACAGATGCTCCGTACGTTCGGAGAGGCCCACAGAGACTGGGAACGTTTTCTGCCCCATTTACTCTTCGCCTATAGAGAGGTACCCCAAGAGTCCACAGGATTTTCCCCTTTTGAATTGCTGTTTGGGAGAAGGGTACGGGGACCGTTAGACCTCATTAGAGAGCATTGGGAGGGAGAGAGTAGCCCAGATGGAACCCCTATTGTATCGTACGTACTGGAATTCCGGGACCGTCTGGAGGCGCTGACTCAGGAAGTGCGCACCAACCTCCAGGCGGCCCAACAATGCCAGCGCCGTTGGTACGATAGGGGAGCCAGAGACCGCAGCTTTCAGGTAGGGCAGAAGGTTTTGATTTTAAAACCTGTCCGCACAGACAAGCTGCAGGCCATCTGGCAAGGCCCATACCAGGTGGTGGAACAGAGGTGTGACACCACCTACATGATTGGCCCCTGCTCAGGGGTAGGGAAGAGACGCATGCTCCATGTGAACATGCTCAAACCCTACCATGAGAGGATAGAGGACGTGGCGGCGATATGCGCCTCAGCCTCGGAGGATCAGGAGAATTTACCCCTACCTGACCTGTTGGAACAGGAAGAACAGACCGAGCCCTCCAAGGGGGTTCAGCTGGGGGAGCGGCTAAGCCCGCAGGAGCGTGCCCAGGTACAAGAGCTGATCGTAGCTAAAGGGGCTACCTTCTCCAATTTGCCTGGGTACACTCCGCTAGCCACCCACCGAGTTGAAACCCCGGGACAGCTACCCATGCGGCAGACTCCGTACCGCGTCCCTGAAGCAGTCAGGACCCACATGGAAAAGGAAATAGCTGAGATGTTGCAGCTAGGGGTTATCGAGCATTCTGATAGCCCCTGGGCATCGCCGGTAGTGCTGGTACCCAAAAAGGACGGCACGACACGTTTCTGTGTCGACTACCGGAGGCTAAATGACAAAACGGTGTCTGATGCCTATCCGATGCCCCGGATAGACGAGCTGCTGGATAAGATGGCACGGGGCCAGTATCTCACTACCATAGATTTATGTAAGGGATACTGGCAGATTCCACTAGCCGAGGATGCCATCCCTAAGTCGGCGTTTGTCACCCCGTTTGGCTTGTATCAATTTCGAGTCATGCCATTCGGGATGAAAAACGCTCCGGCGACGTTTCAGCGGATGGTAGATCGGTTACTGGACGGATTCCAGGAATACGCCTGTGCCTACTTAGACGATATAGCTATATTCATTCAGACCTGGGCAGAGCACCTACAACACATAGGGGCCATACTAGATCGCATTGGAGAGGCAGGGTTGACGCTGAAACCCAGTAAGTGCCATATAGGGATGGCAGAGGTGCAGTACTTGGGCCACCGGGTGGGAAGCGGGCAACAGAAACCCGAACCAGCTAAAGTGGAAGCGGTAGCTAAATGGCCGACCCCTAGGACGAAAACCCAGGTGTTAGCATTTCTGGGTACCGCCGGGTACTATAGAAAGTTTGTACCCAATTATAGCGCCCTGGCCAAACCCCTGACTGACTTGACCCGTAAGAATCTTCCTCGACAGGTTGTCTGGGCCCCAGAGTGTGAACAGGCATTCCAACAACTAAAAACTGCACTAACTAATGCTCCTGTACTTGCTGCTCCTGATCCAACTAAACGATTTCTTGTCCACACAGACGCTTCAATGTTTGGATTGGGGGCAGTGCTGAGCCAAGTTGGAACTGATGGCGGCGAACATCCCGTAGCTTACTTGAGCCGAAAGTTATTGCCACGAGAAGTAAGCTACGCCGCCATTGAGAAGGAGTGCCTGGCCGTGGTGTGGGCCCTTAAGAAATTACAGCCGTACTTATATGGACAACCTTTCTCCCTACTCACAGATCACAACCCGTTGGTGTGGCTTAACCGTGTAGCTGGGGACAACGCCCGGCTGCTGCGCTGGAGTTTGGCGCTGCAGCCCTTCGACTTTACAATACACTATCGCCCAGGGAAACAAAACGGTAACGCAGACGGGTTATCCAGACAGACTGAACTTGAAAAGTGATCTGTGAGTACTTTCCCGGACCTCCCCAAGCCGATCAGTTGGGATCAGACTGTGTATGCCGGCTTGGTTCTGGGGGAGCATTGTGGCAAACCTAGCCACTTCCGAACTATAATATGGGAAGGTTGTCTGTAGGCTGTACTGTGTGCCGTGTATACTTGCTGTGTGTATGTTATGCTATAGTGATTCGCATGCTGGCAGCTGTAAGCCACCAGCATACAAGTACTTCGTTCGGCGAACAGCGGCTATCTAAGCCGTTCGCCGAACGAATACGGGCCCCCCTGGTAGATCACACGCTTAGGGTCGTGTGGCACTTGTTAACCGATTGCAACAATGTTGCAATTGGTAATTATAGACTATCCTGGGTGGCCGTCGTTCGACTACCGACCATGCGGCGGTTGGCCATCTTGGATGCATCTATTTCGCAGCGGTGTTTGGTCGTCGAGTGCCTGGAACTAAAAACGGCTACTCGATGATGCGAACACCGCTGCACTTCCAGGCCGTTCGGGAGCCCGGTTTTCGGTAGAATCGTTCCCCTAGATACATTCGACAGATTGAGGGGAACTTCTATGCAAAACTGTATTTGTGCGGCGTTCGGTCATTTCAGCTGAGATCTGAGCGGTATTCTCACAAAAGGTGCGCTCAGACCCCAGCTATCTACCGAATGTTCGGTCGTCTCAATGTACCGAATATTGTGTAAAATATACATTTTAAAGTAAATTGTTGGTTTCGCTGCACGAGGGGATAATCCACTTAATCGTCCATTTTAGTGGGAGTATCCCTCTCGTGCAGCAATGCCTGTTGGGAAAAAAACAATGCATGTTGGGAGAAATCCCCTGAATTATCTATACGGAAACCCCTTGCATGGGGAACTGCTTAAATATGCCAGCTTTTGAATAAAGCGAGTTAGTTGACTCCCAAACTGTGTTTCGTCCGGTTATTGGGAGGATTTGGGGACTTGCATTACTTTTCAGCGCTGACTGTGGATTTACCTGTGGAACCAGTGGAGATCGTGGTCTCTAATACTGCCCTCCGCTACACTGTGTTTTATACTTAACTTTGCATCACCACTCACCCAGTAATAACTTCAATTATTTTTACTTTTATGATGGAATGTGAAGGCATCACTTTCACTTGTGATGCTCTATCAAGGCCTACACTGCATTATTTCGGGGCATTTTTAACTTTGGCCTCCTTCAGTCTGTTAGCATGCAACATCATTGTTATATTTGAGCTCATTGACTTACTTCAAGGCAGATACAATGTGTTAGTACTTTTCAGAATTCAGCCTACAGTTACCATCAACAATCACATCATCACCAATCACATCAAGACACGTGAGCCAGTGACAATGTCAGCCTTGCACTCTAAAGCCCTACCTACCTTCACCATGTTCACAGTTTGGCTTGGAATGCTCTGGATACTGTGTGGCTCCTTTTCTTTCTTCATCACTCAGCTACAAGTTCATTTTCATCCCAGAACTGTGCAGTTGTTTTTAACATTTTTGGAAATGGCAGCCTGGCTTGTCCTTTCGTCAGGTTTGTCAGCAGTTTCCTTCTTAATTTAAAAGCTTTGATGTTATACTAGTGTAGTTTTCTTTTTATGTTATTCTTTGACATTTATATGCTGGTATCCTGGAGAATTGTCTTGCTTTGTTTACAATTGGAAGAAAATGTCTTCACAATTTTAAGCATTGTTTCAATCATCTTTGGTCTACCAAGATGTTTGTTATTTTGGAATTCATAGGGACATTGTTGCTTCTTAACAATGTACCACACAATTAAATTGGCACAGCTTACATTTTAGTTTTTATCCACGTGTCAATATTTTTTGAGTTGGCCTTTGATGTTTTTTCTCTATTTTATGAGACAACAGCAATATGTTCTAAATGCAGATGTGCAACTTAAAATCCAATCTAGATAGTTTGATAGGTCTCATGTGTGTGGAACAATTATATGTCAATTAAATGTATCTCACAAAGGAAAGTCAGAACAGACAGTTACAGAGGTGTACATTGATTACATGGCACCCAGTGCACAAATGTATTTTGGCACCCCTTAACCTCCAAACTGCACAGACACACACATTGATATACATGCACACAGACTCATCCACAAGCACACTGACACATAAACACAAATACAGGCACACACACTTATACACACAATTATATACACACAGACTCATACATACACAAATTCATATACACCTGCATCCATAGACACACACTGACACCTACACACTTTTTTTATTTATTTTTTACTTTTTTTTAACACTGGGGTCCACCCAGCCTTTTTCTTAACAGACATGGCTGGAGTGGAACCTTAACCCTGTGGTGGGATGCTGCTGGTAATAGTCTCTGTACTTATTGCCCAGCTCCCTGCAGCTCTTTACTGATGGGGTGATGTCATATCCTGGCTCCCAGCACCAATACAGGGCACACAAGGAGACACTGATCCTAGCAGACTCCTCGGCACCCTGTCTGTCTTAACAGAGTGGGGCATCTGCCAGAAGAAACATGTTAGGTAAATGCCAGCTCTGCTCTGTGCAACCCCCACCTCCCACCCCTGTCACCTGTCAGCCTGGGTGGACCTTCCCCAGTGGCCCACTTTTTGTATGCCTCTGGATAGACAGATTTCAAATTATTTTTAACTCCATACAGCCAAAATAGCAAAACTTGTATTACTGTCCAAGAACTTATGGACTGCATTGTACAATTTTTGAGAGCGTGCACTGCTTATTTGTTATTTTATACATACAGTTAGAATATTGGATGCTGCTGATAAACACAGTCCTTATAAATAGTTGCTCTGATTTTCCAAAGTGTTTTCAACACGCTTTGCATATTTCAACAGCTGTGCTTTCACAATAAACAAAAACCCAAAAAAAACCATGACCATTGAATTTACTCTGATAACTTCATCTGATAACATGGTCTCAAATTGCAACTCCTGGGACTATCTACATTTGCCTTTGGATACTCTGGTATTTTCACAGTGGTTACATCATTTTCTAGGATACAGTATTTTAATCTGGGTCCCAGCTGTACACATTGTTACAATGTCTGCTACTTGACACTGTGTCATGACTAATGGCACAACAAATGTATTGAAATATAAATCACTTAAAATTGGATCTAAACAATAGCTCCTGGTATATACACCCGATAATACTACTTGGTCTGTAGGACACGTGGTCACACATCGATGTTTATCAAGCACTATTCTTCTCAAATTATGCACGATAGAGCACATTATTTTGTACAGTGAGCAACACACATGGCACTAACATGAAGATAAATGCAAAATTAATTCAGTACACAAACAGAAATATAAACTACCAAGAAGTAATATTGTGTTCCAATGCAAGTCCTGTTGCTTGACTGAAATGTTTATATCACTTTAGATTATGCAAGTCTTGTTTGAATCTGCTTAAAAGCATCTTTGTTAAAGAGGGAATGTCCCTCTCCTGGAATTTACATAGAATAAAACACTGAAAATCACCTATATCTTGTGTTAATTATTTTCTGTGAGATGCTTTTTCTTTTTCTTCTCTTTTACATTTAAGACATTATTACATAATCCAGTACAAACAACTTAAAGCCAGGCCAAAAAAGTGCAAATGAGAAGGGAACATTTGTGCATCTCTCCATTTTTGTATTTTTGTTTCTCAATGCTGACTGCAGATCTAAAGGACAGAGAGCTAAGATGCAGGTACTCATTTGCAGGATAAAGAGGAGTGGATTTCTACACCACCAGGCAACCTTATTCCATTGCTCCATAGTCTAGTTTTGACATGTCCCCATTGGAGGCACTCTGTCTGTGGCTATATAACTCCATGTGCACTGTGTGACTTCCTCGATTGTCAGGCAGTTCTGATATCTTTCTATCATGTCCAGCATTACAATTTTCAGCAATTTGAGCTGCAGTAGCTGTTCTGTGAGATGGGACAAGACAGGCTTGCCTACGTTTCTCATGTGCATCAATGAGCCTTTGGCAACGGTTTGACCTCTTTGCACCACTTTTGATAGATACTGACTACTGCATTCCAAGAGCAACCCACAAGATTGCCATTTTGGAGATGCTCTGACCCAGTCGTCTAGCCATCAATATTTGCCCTTTGTCAAAGTCACTCAGATCTTTTTGCTTGTTAATTTTCCTGATTGAAATTCAAGAACTGATCACTTGCTGCCTAATATATCCCTCCCTTGATAGATGCCATTGTAACAATATAATTGCCAAAAGCAGTTCAGATTTAATTTTTGCAAAAATAATTGAAAGTAAGTCTACAAAAAAGATACTTAACGCCGTTCAATATACTATGCCATCTGGCAAAACGGGAAGACTGCCTGACAACCGAGGCAGTAAACATGCAGCAATCCCGCCCACCCATGTCATGTGATTGCATCATGTGATTACACTACTAACAGCAGGGGGACTGCCTGGGTTGTCAGACAGATCCCCCAACATATTATCAATAAAAACTACAAAATTATGGCATATAAATATACATTGGAAATAGAAACACAGGATATAATAGAAACTACAGGCTCCGCCTTTCCACATATATATATATATATATATGGAAAGGTGGAGCCTGTAGTTGTGGGAGGGGATATTGCTATAAATACACAGGTCACACCTCCCTCTGGGCTGAGACTGTCTGGTCTTGTTGCACTTACTTTACCTACCTTACTGGTAAACTGTTGCATTTTCGTTGGTGTCGTAGTTCTGAATTATGAACACTAAGTTCTTGGGTCTCTCTCTGGTTGGATTTTGGTTTTGGATCTCGGTAAACCTTTTTCTTTTGCTCTCCACTTTCCATTCACCTATTCTTACCATCAATTTCTAGCATAGCTTTCATTTATCTTCCAGGAGTATATCTTATCATGCCACATTTATTCTTTTGCATTTCCGTTTTTTAAGTCACCACGTAAGTGACTAGCTTTACAATACTACCTCCATTCTTACAATAACCACTCGCTCTACAAAACTTATCTTTAGCTTGGACTGGCTGTTGGGGTGTTAAGTAGTTTTCGGCTTCTTGTGCCACTATATAGCTGTCCTGCAAGGCCAACTCCCATCCTCAACTACGGAGGTATTCGTCCCTCGGGCCAAATCATAGTTACTGCCTCACATCTCCGCCCTCTTGGCAGAGCAGTAAGGGCCTCATTTTGAATCTCTTTAATCTTCACAGAGAGGCCTACACCCCGCCACAATGCTTGGTGGCAAACATACCCAACGGGCCAAATCATAGTTAGAGCCTCTCATCGCCACTTGGCAACTAGTTCGGTTCCCAAGTAACCAATTTAGCTTAATTGTTTCACCACTTGGAATAACATAGGTCAGCCAGTATCTATGTGTTATAGCGTATCTCCCACTAACCAATTTTCTCTTTCAGGTCTGGTTATAAATGCTGATAAAATGTATTGATGGTGTAATGTAGACACGTATTAAAGTGCTAAGCTAATAACTTTTTGCCCTCTTTTTACAGGCCTACCCGAATGTTGGTTTCGGCACACCACAACCAACTTGTGCACCACTAACATAACTCGGCTTATTGACTATATATATATATATATATATATATTGGACTAACAGAATTTTGTAACGACAAGCTTTCGGGAGAACCTCCCTTTTTCAAGTCTAAAGCATTTCTGAGCAAAGACAACATATAGAATTCCAAGTTGAGTTGTGATACAGGGGTTAAAGTGACATGAGTGCAGATAAGACAATAATACAGCTACAACCTCTACTATATACAATGTTACTATTTGTACTACTATATAATTTTGTAGTTGCAGTTACATGTAATTACTAATAATCTGGCTGATAGTATTTTGGTTGGCAAATATTGTAGTTGTATTGGACAAATGGCAGTTCTGCTCAACCATTCCCCACCCATTTGCCACTCCTAGCCATAAATTCCTTTAAATAACTGTTTCTCTACTCTTTAGGGACAGTTTTACATCCGCCCCTGCAAGAAGCCCATTTAATTTTACTCTGCTCAAACCACCCACCCGCCCCTCCTTTCTCCCACCCTGGTTCCTTCTAACTATATAGCATGCTCTTCCAGCTGTTTGGAACCAGAGCCAATCACCTCCTTATTACCTTCACATGCTATCAGCTGGTGCAGTTATACTATTAACTCTCTTTGCCATCTCATACAAATTCCTCTGCTACCTTTTTTCTCATCTCCACAGTTTAACCTTTAGATTGTAAGCTCGCGGGCAGGGCCCTCTACCTGTTGTATTAGTCTGTTCTTATTGTGTATGTCTTTTTCACAATTGTACAGCACTGCAGAATATGTTTGGCGCTTTATAAATACCAGTAATAAATAAATAATATATATATATTTTGGTTCTACGCATATAGTTTTGTATTTGCACATAATTATGTGATTTTTATTAATTACATATTGAGGGACCTGCCTGACAATACAGGTATAAGGTCCAGATAATTTAATTTGCGAGCCCTATATTTGACCCCTTCACTTTCCAAAACCTTGTAAAACATGTACATGAGGGGTGCTGTTGAACTCATAACATTGCTGAACAATGCTGATGTAGGAGAAAAGTGAAATCTGAAAATACTCAATTCTGAAGGTCACTGGATAAGTTCTTTGTATGGTTTGATCCCTGGAATGCTGATATCACAGATATGCAATATGATTTATATTCTATTCCCTGGGAGGGATGTTATGTTCTGTCCTTTGCAGCAGATGGGATTCACTTTATTCATGTGACCTCATATGCAATGTAACAAATTTAAAAAGGTGCCTAATGACTTGAAACATCAGTGGTTCCAAAGGTAATATTTCAGAAACAGTTTCTAAATACAGAAAGTTTTCACCATAGCAGGAGCCAGAATAAAGAGACCTGTATTGTACTGCACAAACTCAAACTCAAGTATTGGTATACTGCTAAATGTTGGCTGACATTGAACTGTAAATACTCTCTGATTCCATTACCAAGCCCTATTACTCCTATTGTTTGGTTGTGGGAACACATTCAGTCTCCCTTGCTTGAGAGGCTGTGGAAGTTGGGTTGTAGGCACTTAAAGGATTTGTACGTTAATAATCAATTTTCTTCATTTGAGTGTCTACAATCTAACTTTAAGCTCCCTTCTAGTTTATGGATGGAATATAACCAGTTGAAGTCTAAGATTTCATCCTTAAGTTATCATTTAAAGCAGTTTAGACAATTGACAGCCTGTGGAAAAAATAATAAGTTCAACTAATAAGAAGCATTTGCTGTCAAAATGTTTTAATATTTTGAGAGATAGGGAGCTGGACACTAAATCTCTAAGTATAAGAATTTGGGAAGAAGAATTAAGTCAATCCTGGCCTATAGAGGTATGGGTGGGAGCCTTCACCTTAACCGATAAATTAATTAAACACGATTCATATAGGGAAACATACTTTAAAATCTTAAATAGATGGTATGTAACTCCGTTAAAACTTTGGAAAATAAAGAAAGATGATACATATAAATTATGCTGGCGGGGCTGTAATCAAGTAGGCTCAGCATTGCATATGTGGTGGTCCTGCCCCTACATTCAAATATACTGGCAGGAGGTAAATATTGGGATATCTCGAATTGGAGGTGAAAATATTAACTTAACGCCAGAACTGGCTTTGTTCCATCGTTTACCTAGCCATTGTATGAAAGAACTATAATCCCTTATCCTTCGAGTCTATCAATCTCGAAATGGTTAATTGCTGTAAATTGGAAGGGAGAAGAGCTCCCGAAGTGGTCAGAAGTAGAGAGGGTGATGCAGAGAAATAGAACATTAGAAAGAGAAGATGGGCACTTAGGGGCATCTATAAACCCGAAATATAGATGGGCACTATGGGATGATTATTGTTTGACCCCTGGATAAAACTTACTATAGTTATTCCTCTTTGTCAGCCTTCCTTCCCTTTAGATCCTTGGAACAATGAATGCGGTATGTGTGGTGTAGTTCAAGTATAGGCAACCGAAGATACCTCTTGGGATTTGTCTTATTCCTAGGCTTAAAGATATATATATATATATATATATATATATATATATATATATAAAATAGAAAAAATCCCATGCACTCACGCTTTAATGTTCCTTATGTGCCATGTGCCAAAGCCTGGACTCCAAAGATACATAGAACGCCAAATAATAGCTGCTCACCGGTCTTGTTAAAATCCAAAAGTTTTATTCAATCATATTTAAAATCTGTGACCAACGTTTCAGTCCCCGCTCGGGACTTTCCTCAGGGTCAGACAATAAATGATAGGACAACACATAATACTTGCAATGTATGTCAATATATAGCCATAACAATAATTGAAAGTGACTCACCCAGGTGCATGGTGTCTTCGGCGTTTCCGCCGTGTGTACTTCCGGTTGTACGCATTAGGTGTCAGCCCAGCACTGCCCCTTTCTTCTACGTATCAAAAGGCCTGTAGCTCAATAGGGAGGGGGCGCGGCATATCAACCGTGCGTATGGCCTCGGCTATGCTTCCGGGTGTGCGCGAGCACTCAACCCGTGGTTCCACCCTCGATGGGACACGTGACTCGTATCGTCACGTGACGTGTGCCGTGTAGGAAACGGCAAGTGGGGCGTTGCTAAGCAACGTAATGCGGACTTTACACCGGTAGTGTATTAAACAAACTCCATGTGTGAGTTATAAGGGCGAATACATGTGGATGTGATAAATATAATATTTGATGTGACATAGGCAACTAAAGGACCAATACATGTTTATCATATAAAGACATGTAGTGTAATTTTGTCAAACCATATGACATAATTTAATAGTGTCACTAGGGATACATACCAATACAGTGACTGGTGTATATATTATTAAAGTGCTGTAGAAGATACTACACCGAGTAATTTATTTGGCGTTCTATCTATCTATATATATATATATATATATATATATATATATATATATTTAGGGTAAATTGTGTAAGAGCCGGGATGAGGACAATATGTTGAGGTAATTGACAGTTATAGGGTAATACCTGTACTGTGTTATAATAGTATAATAATAGATTGTTAACTGACAGGTCGATTGTTTTGTATGTTTTATGTAACATTGTGTCAAAGTGAAATTATTGTGAAGAAAATTGCACTTATTTGAGTTTTATGTATTTTGTGACAAAACCAATAAAGATTTAATAAAAAAAAAACTCAAGTATTGGTTAGTGTCCGCTAACCTGGTTTCGATCATATGTATCAGATTGCTCGCAATATGTGTCCATTTCTGACCGCGACTCCCTCCCTCTCCCAGTCACGTGTGGTGTTCCCCAAGGTTCCATTCCTGGCCCCCTACTATTTACACTATTTATAAATTATCTGCCTAATGTCTGCAAATCCTCAAATGTACACATGTATGCAGACGACACAGTAATCTATGCAAGCAAATCCGATCTACCGCAGCTTGAGGCTGTGCTCCAAGACCAGTTTACAGATGTAGAAAAGTGGATCGCAAAAAAACAAACTCTTCCTAAACACTGACAAAACTTTCACAATGATCTTTGGAACAGTACCTAAATTACACAAATTACACAATTCCCTCCTATCCATTAAAACAAATTCAAATAGCACACTGACCGCAGTCCACTCTTTCAAATACTTGGGTATGTTGTTAGACCCCAATCTATCTTTTGGCCTCCACATAGAAAAACTTGCATCTAAACTTTACCCAAAACTAGGTGCCCTGTACAGAAACAAATCCTGCCTAAACCCTACAGTAAGGAAAAGATTGTATAGCAAATGCTGATGCCAATCATTGATTATGGGGATGTAGTATATGCACCTGCAATGCAATCCCACCTTAATAAACCTAATACATTGTATAACTCGTTCTGCTGATTTGTGCTACAATGTAATTACAGGACCCACCATTGTGACATGCTAAAAGAACTAAACTGACTGTTGCTGGAATCCAGACGCACCATTCATCTTACCAGCCTTATGTTTAACCACTTAAGGACCACATTTCTGGAATAAAAGGGAATAATGAGGTGTCACACATGTCATGTGTCCTTAAGGGGTTAAGAGCTTTTCTGGGAAGCTCCCGCAAATTATATTTACCTAAATAATTGATGTAAATAACAGTCAGTATAATTCTCATGTTATCAACTATAAAGAGTACAATTACAATTTTATTGAACAAACCTCCTAATTATAACAGTATTTGTTTTAAACATAAAAAACTTACAATGCACTGTTTCAAATTATTACCCACAGTAAGTTTCAAAACATTTTATAGGTTGTAAAGAACCGAAAATTGTCATCAAAAGCTATTTCAGTCAAACTTATAACAACATTCTAACTTTTTAAACATTTTAACAGGTCATGTTACATTTTAACATAGGACCCCTTATTTGATAGCAGCTTCGCAAGTCTTGCACCCATTGAACTTGTGAATTTTGGGACAGTTTCTGCTTGAATTTGTTTGCAAGATGTCAGAATAGCCTCCCAGAGCTGCTGTTTGGATGTAAACTGCCTCCCACCCTCATAGATATTTTGCTTGAGGATGCTCCAAAGTTTCTCAATAGGATTGATGTAAGGGGAGGATGGAGGCCACACCATGCCTTTCTCTCCTTTTATCCCCATAGCAGCTATTGATGCAGAGGTATTCTTTGCAGCATGAGATGGTGCATTGTCATGCATGAAGATGATTTTATTACGGAAAGCATAGTTCTTCCTTCTGTACCAGGGAAGAAAGTGGTCAGTCAGAAACTCCACATACTTTGCAGAGGTCATCTTTACACCTTCGGGGACCCTAAAGGGGCCGACCAGCTCTCTTCCCATGATTCCGGCCCAAAACATGACTCCACCACCGCCTTGCTGACGTTACAACCTTGTTGGAACAGGGTGGCCGTCCACCAAACATCCACTACTCCATCCATCTGGACCATCCAGGGTTGCACAGCACTCATCAGTGAAAAGGACTGTTTGAAAATTAGTCTTCATGTATTTTACTGCCCAATGCAGCCGTTTCTGCGTGTGAGCATTGGTTAGTGGTGGCCGAATAAAAGGTTTATGCACAGTTGCAAGACTCTTTACCTGCACGAACCCGTCTGTACTCTGAAATAGCCACAAATCTCCTAATAGTGCGATGATCACGCTTAAGTTTTCGTGAAATATCTAATGTTTTCATACCTCGTCCAAGGCATTGAACTATTTCACTCTTTTCGGCAGCAGAGAGATCCTTTTTCTTCCACATATTGCATGAAAATGATGCTCTGCTTAAAGGGAAACTCCAGTGCCAGAAAAACGATCCGTTTTTCTGGCACTGGAGGGTCCCTCTCCCTCACACCCACCAATCCCCGGTTACTGAAGGGGTGAAAACCCCTTCAGTGACTTACCTGGGACAGCGGCGATGTCCCTCGCCACTGTCTCCGCCTCCGCGACGCTCCTCCTAATGATTACGTCGGCCGGTGGGCGAGACTAATCTCGCTCACCGGCCGAGGAGACCTAATGCGCATGCGCGGAAATTCCGCGCATGCGCATTACGTCTCCCCATAGGAAAGCATTGAAAAATCATTTCAATGCTTTCCTATGGGGAATAGAGCGACGCTGGAGGTCCTCACACAGCGTGAGGACGTCCAGCGACGCTCTAGCACAGGAAACCTGTGCTAGAACCCAGGAAGTGACCTCTAGTGGCTGTCTAATAGACAGCCACTAGAGGTGGAGTTAACCCTGCAATGTAAATATTGCAGTTTATGAAAAACTGCAATAATTACACTTGCAGGGTTAAGGGTAGTGGGAGTTGGCACCCAGACCACTCCAATGAGCAGAAGTGGTCTGGGTGCCTGGAGTGTCCCTTTAATAATGTGGAACACCCTCCTTTTAGTAGTTTTTCCTTAAATTGGGCTCAGTATAACAGATGTCTGAGATTGTTTTCAGTGATCAAAAGAGCCCCGAGACACAATGCGATCCATGAGTTAAACTGAAAAACAAAATATTTAATCTTTGTGACACTTAAATAGAATCTGCATAATAATTTGGAACAGGGTGTAAATTAATAATTGTAAATGTGTTGCTAGTTGCTTTATTAGATTGACAAAATTATCCTAGAAAGTATACTGTATATGTTTACATTAGTCTATCACAAGGGTAGGCAACCTTCAGCACTCCAGATACTGTGAACTACGTCTCCCATAATGCACTTACAGCTATGATGCTGTAACACAAATCCTAGGCTGGCAAAGCACGATCAGAGTTGTATTTCTACACTAGAACTGCAATAACTCATTTGTAGAGTGCAAAAGGAACTGATAGCTTTGCCTATTGTTGTCAAGAACATTTTCCCCCTGCTATTCTTGTAATTGAGAACAATTTCCACTGTATCCATGCCAATGAAATTTATAATTATTAATTCTTCCATGAGAGAAAGCATTTTTGCTGTTGCTACTCTGTTGCTACCTCCTGGTAGAGATATAAGATTGGGAGAAATGTTTTTTCACCTTAAAGGGACACTATAGTCACCTGAACAACTACAGCTTAATGTATTTGTTCAGGTGAGATCTATAGCTCCCTGCAGGCAATCTAATGTAAACACTGTATTTTCAGAGAAAATTGATTGATAGGAATACCTCCAGTGGCCGTCACTCAGATTGCCACCAGAGGGACTTCCTATCATGCAGGGCCCTAAAAAGGCCCTGTACACGTCAGACGTATTAAAATACGTCTGACGTGTGCAGGAGAGAGAAGGCACTGTGTGCGCGCCTTCTCTCTCCAGCCTGTCAGCAGAGGAGGTTGGCGGGCAAAGACCGCGAGCTGAGCTGTCAGTCAGCGGTAGTGCGCTCAGGACTTCGGAGGGCGGCATGAATGCCGCCCTCTGAAGTATGTGAGCATGTGTGGCGAAGCCCCGCATGCGCACAAGGGAGCAATGACGCTTCCAAATGGAAGCGTCTGATTGCTCCCTGCTCGCGTCCGCCTATTTCGTCATTTTGACGAAATAGGGGGTGCGGCTTCACGAGGCTCCCGGCGCTGGAACCAGGTGAGTGGAGAGTCCCTTTAAAAAAGATGCTTGTTTCTACCAAGGTAGCATCTCTTATTGATGAAAAATTCAACCAGCACATTTGTCTTTTTGCATCATGGCTACTTTATATGACGTTTGCCTTTTGCCATGTACTTCACATTAGAGTGTGTGTAATAAAGCCATATTTTAAATATTTAAGAATATACTGATGGTTTGCACAAGCCCGAGTGTGGGATACCTCACACAAGTTGTTTTATTATACCCACTAAATTCTTCCCAGGAAAGATTTCATTTATTTATTTATGTTACAGAATTGGATATCAGTGTAAGGCACACTTGTGTTAGACATATAATTCCAACAGTCGTATTATGTCAACACAGTTGCAAATGACTAAACAATTGCTACTTTAATGTCTTCAAGCTGTTCTCTACCAATATACCCAATTATTGTGTATTTAAAATGCACCAACATATTATGCATAATATGCAACACTGTGCAGTGTGGATACAAAGCATGTAAAAAGGGGGTGTCAAATCAAATGTAAATACATGGTAATTGAGGGGAAAAAGGACACTGCATACTTGAGTTTTACGATCTAGAGATATTCTTAAAAGAAATTAAATAGCACATTATTTTGTGGCAGGTAAAACCAGATACTTAGATCATATACCTTATCAACATCCACATTCAATTTAAATGAAGGGGCATTTACAGGCAGATTGGCTTTTTTGAACAACCTTGGAATGCTTGAGGAATGGGGAAAAACACCGAACAGGTAAAAACTCAGTGTGTTTTCCCCTTGTGTTTAGCACCTTGCACTTTTTTTAGGTTTACAAATTTGCTAGTGAATGCACTTATGAATGGACTATAAGAATGAATGAATATAAAATATTAGAGGTTTGATGATAGCTGGCATGAGAGCTCAGTTGGTTAATGCACCAGCTGAAGTGCACCACATATCTGTACAACTGTCTGGGTTAAAGCAGACACAACTCAGGCTTTTATCATTCAGTACAGTAAATACCACTCATTTGGGAAGTAATTAACTTGTTTGAAAAATAATTAACACTGCAGGATCAACACATCTATTAACAGCAAACAGGGCAAGCATGTTGTATTTTCTTCGTTGTTATTTCATCCAGATGACTATGGAATATGTTACTACTTAAATAACTAATAATGATAATGTATACTCTGGGACAAGTATTAAACCCTTGACAAATCATAATGTACTTATATTTTGATATTCCTATGTTTATAGTGAAGGAAATTTCATATGTTGATCCTTTTCATTAGATATGTGCAATTGTCAGCATTTTGTAGTATGTAATCTTCCTTTAAAAATACACAGAAATTAGTACTGCGCTCAGACTTCCACTTCTCCTGGGCATCAGCAATGACCATAGTACACATCAGCCTCAATATATACAATAAAAACCTAAGAAAAGAGTTACTTGCACACTATCCCAAATCCCTGTGCATATTTATATAACTGGAGGTTTTTAGTACCACTCCAATGGCCATTAGATGTAAGCTCCCCTGCCACGTCAAGGCAAACCTCTTAGGGGAGTCCTACACTAACAATTCACCTTGCTTCAGGACTCCCCTAAGTGTTTTGCCTTGACGTGGCAGGGGAGCTTACATCTAATGGCCATTGGAGTGGTAATAACAACCCCCAGTTAGGTACATAAATATGCATAGGGATTTGGGATAGTGCACAAGTAACTCTTTTCTTTCGTTTTTATTCTTACTTTAAACCTGACAGGATATAATTGAACCTGGCAGTCAAAAGATCCTGTTGAGTTAACGTGCTAAGAGTTCAGCATTTCCACTTACGTGATTAGGTGAATTGGGAATAATACTAAACTTACAGCCTCCTTTGATAATTATCTGAATAGCACAATAAATTAACTTCTCAAGTGCATACCTCCCTAGCGTTCCAATTTAAGAGGGAAAGTCCCTATTATGGATCCAAATCCCCCTGTCTTTTTTAGGAGCAGCATATTGTTGGTGTGTCTGAGTGTATAACAGAGCTCCACAGAAATAATTCTCACAGTAATGTGTCTTTAAACTACAATAAATGTGTTTAGAAATCAGTCTGTGTAAATAGGATACATTAATATTATTCTAAATTACATTTTAGTTGTGTGAATTGTTATTAATAGGTCAACTCATATGTCTCAAAACATTCCACTCCCTGGCCACATGACCAACCATACCCCTACAATTAAATTGGCCCTCTTTGTCCTTTGGAAATGTTGAGCGGTATGCAAGTGCTTCTCTATGGGAGCCAAATCACCTGGTTATTTTTTGCCCCCCATTTAAGCTAACTTTGATAATGATTGGTTTTCATTTACATGTACCCCCTCTTAGTTGGCTACTTTTGATATGTGGCTTTTACAGTGAGGGAAAAAAAGTATTTGATTCCCTACTGATTTTGTACATTTGCCCTCTGAGAAAGAAATGACAAAGAAAATCCAGAAAAACGCATGTCAAAAAAGTTATAAATTGATTTGCATGTCAATAAGTGAAATAAGTATTATACTCCTTCGACTTTGTGTCAAAATCATTGTTGGAAATCACAGAGGTTAGACGTTTCTTGTAGTTGGCCACCAGGTTTGCACACATCTCAGGAGGGATTTTGTCCCACTCCTCTTTGCAGATTCTCTCCAAGTCATTAAGGTTTCGAGGCTGACGTTTGGCAACTCGAACCTTTAGCTCCGTCCACAGAATTTCTTTAGGATTAAGGTCTGGAGACTGGCAAGACCACTCCAGGACCTTAATGTGCTTCTTCTTGAGCCACTCCTTTGTTGCCTTGGCTGTGTGTTTTGGGTCATTTGCATGCTGGAATACCCATCCATGAGATTTGATGGTACGTGGCCCCGTCCATCGTCCCTTTGATGCAGTGCAGTTGTCCTGTCCCCTTAGCAGAAAAACACCCCCATAGCATAATGTTTCCACCTCCATGTTTGACGGTGGGGATGGTGTTCCTGGGGTCATAGGCAGCATTCCCTTACCTCCAAACACCGCGAATAGAATTGATGTAAAAGAGCTTGATTTTGGTCTCATCTGAGCACAACACTTTCACCCACTTCTCCTCTGAATCATTCAGATGTTCATTGGCAAACTCCAGATGAGACTGTACATGTACTTTCTTGAGCAGGGGGATCTTTCCTGCCGTTGCAGGATTTCAGTCCTTCACGGCATAGTGTGTTACCAATTGTTTTCTTAGTTACTATGGTCCCAGCTGCCTTGAGATCATTAACAATATCCTCCTGTGTAGTTCTGGGCTGATTCCTCACTGTTCTCATGATCATTGAAACTCCATGAGGTAAGATCTTGCATGGAGCACCAGACCTAGGGAGACTGACAGTTATTTTGTGTTTCTTCCATTTGCAATAATCGCACCAACTGTTGTCACCGTCTCACCAAGCTGCTTGGTGATGGTAGCCCATTCCAGCCTTGTGTAGGTCTACAATCTTGTCCCTGACTCTCTCTTTGGTCTTGGCCATGGTGGAGAGTTTGGAATCTAAATGATTGTTTCTGTGGACAGGTGTCTTTTATACAAGTAACAAGCTGAGATTAGGAACACTCTCTTTAAAAGAGTGCTCCTAATCTCAACTAATTACCTGTATAAAAGACACCTGGGAGCCAGAAATCTTGCCGATTGATAGGGGATCAAATACTTATTTCACTCATTGACATGCAAATCAATGTATAACTTTTTTGACATGCGTTTTTCTGGATTTTTTTTTTATTCTGTCTCTCACCGTTAAAATACACCTATCATTAAAATTATAGACTGATCATTTCTTTGTAAGTGGGCAAACATTCAAAATCAGCAGGGGATCAAATACATTTTTCCCTCACTGTATATGTAAGTTAGATTGAAGCCCCTGCCTTGAGCCCTGGACATAATGTCTCAACCTTCCACTCCCACCTGTTGTCTTTCCCCCTGAAATGCAATGTATGTGCTGGTTGTATGTGATATGAATGTTTGTATGTGCATACACAGGCTGTATACGTGCATATTGTGTACTGGCTGACTGTAATAAGTGTATGTTTGTTGCATGCTGTCTGTAATACGTGTGCATGTGTTCTGCTGTATTTCTGTAGTATGCTTCTATTTATTGTGTACTGTGTACTGACTGTATGTCGTAAGTGTACATGCGTGTGCTTGCCATATATACTGTGGGTGTTTTGTGTGCTGGCTGTGTGTAATATGGACTGCAAGGGAGCAATTACTGCAAACAGTCCCCATCTGAGCCCATGCCCTAGGCAGCTGCCTTTTTCACCTAATGTGTAACCCGGCTATGAGTGTGTGGAACATAGAACACAGGCAACAGTTTATAATACATAGACTGGATATGGTCCATGGGTCATATATTTAACACCCTGCTATATAAATTACATAATAGCAATGCAATATTTGATATTCTTTTATTTGGAGGTTGATTAACACAACTAAAGTGACAGGGAAAACCGATACACCCTAAGCAACATAACCATTACAGTTCTCATTTTATATCATATTCTGCATAGTTAAGTAACAGAATATTTTTTCTTTGGTAGGTCATAGTATGTCTGTGGATCACAGGAGTTCAAATTCTGCTTAATTTAGCCAACAGTTTCCCACCCATGGTACAATTACCCCCAGGGTACAATCCATTTCCCCCTGGGGTGTGACTAAATTCATAGAAACGAAAGAAAGATTCACACATGCTAGTGGAAAAGCAAATGTGGGGGTAAAATAGGAACTAAAATATACCTGCTTCCACAGATATTGTAGACAACAAGACTCCTCTAAATCTTCATTATATAAAGTATCACAAAATACACTATATGTAGAATAAATGGACTAATACACTTACAAAAGTGAAATAGTAATAGGCAGAACACAACATCAAGTTGTAATAAGTCTCCCTTCTTCTGAATCTCCGTTCCCCAGTCGTATGTATAGCACTTCTTACTAGCTGTTTCTGTTTGGGTTGGGGATATCTCCAAGAAGACTCTCCAGCAACATTTCCTACTTATGTTTGCTGGGCTTTTATCCACTGGAATCTTATGAGTGCAATGTTTATTAAAGCAGTTCTATTTACAACACAGTTTAGCACTATGTATATGTTCCCTCTTTTTCTATACATGTTACTGGGGAACTGAGGTTCAGAAAAAGGAAGACTTCTTACTTGATGTGTTTAGCTTACTATTTCACTTTTGTCCTGTATATTTTGTGATACTTTTATTGAAGATTATTGGTTTCAAGTATAACACAATTCAGTAATGACAGTTCAGGTTGGCAACTGCAGGCTGAGCGGTTCAATTGGGTGGTCGATGGACATATGTTTTCAGGGGCCCAGTCATGCTATTTAAGTGCCACATGACTGGGCCTCTGAAAACACATGTCCATCGGGTGAATCTGAGTGCATGGGCCACCAGAAACCTTAGCCACCTCTTCTCATCTCCAGGGAGAGCTGGGAGGAGGTAAGAGCCAATCACTACCTCCAACTCGCTCAGACTCACACAGCCACACGAGAGGGGGAGCAGGAAGCTGCTGGGGGCAGAGGATGGGAGTCCAAGAGAGGAGCAAGCTGCTCCAACAGCCCCAGCCAGCAGAAGCCTGGTGGCTAAAATTGTGATCTCTATGTGTGTGTATGTAGTTTTTGTATCTGTGTGTGTCATTGTTTGTATCTTGTGTCTGTTTCTGCATGTGTATTATTGTTTATGTCTGTGTGTGTCATGGTTTGTGTGTCAGTGTTTGTATCTGCGTTTCTTTATCTATATGTTTGTCAGTGTTTGTGTCTTTGTATCTGCATGTATGCTGTGTATCAGTGTCTCTGCGCAACTTCATGTATAGCAGTATTTGTTTCTGTGCCAGTGTCTGTATCTGTGTGTCTTTGTGTGATTTTGTGTGTCTGTATCTGTAAGTGTGTAGTGTTTGTATTTGTGTTTCTGTATCTGTATTTGTCAGTGTATCTATGTGCCTATATATGCATTTGTGTAAGTGAGTGTATCTGTATGTCTGTATCTGACATCATTGTTTGTATCTGTATGTCTGTTTATCTGCAAGCGTGGCAGTGTTTGTATCTGTGTGTCTGTACATCTGTATGTGTGGCAGTGTTTGTTTCTGTGTCAGTGATGGTATCTGTATAATTTTGTGTGTATCTGTATGTATGGCAGTGTTTGTATCTGTGTGTTTGTACATCCACATGTGTGCCAGTGTTTGTATCTATCTGTGTTTCTGTAATTGATTGTACCTGTGTGTCTGTGCATCTGCATGTGTGGCAGTGTTTGTATCTGTGTGTCTGTATCTGTATGTGTGTCACTGTTTGTATCTGTGTGTCTGTACCTGTGTCAACACATGTGTCAGTTGGTGTATCACTGTGTCTGTGTAACTGCATTTGTGGCAGTGTTTGTATCTGTGTGTCTTTGCATCCATGTGTGTGTCAGTGTATTTATCTGTGTGTTCATACATCTGCACGTGTGTCAGTGTTTATATCTGTGTCTGTATTTGTATGTGTATTAGTGTTTGTATTTGTGTTTCTGTATTTGTATGTTTGTCAAAGTATATTTGTGCCTATATCTTTGTGTGTATCTGTGTGTATTTGTATGTGTGTATATGTGTATCTGAATGTGTGTCTGTGTTTGTATCTATGTATCTGCATGTGTGTCGGTGTGTGTATCAGTGTCTGTGTGACTGCATGCTTGTCACTGCTTGTATACGTGTCTGTGTATCTGTAGGTGTGTCACTGTTTTTATCTGTATGTTTGTGTAAATGCATGTGTTAGTGTGTGTATCTGTATGTATCAGTGTGTATATCTTTGTGTCTGTATGTGTATCAATGTTTGTATTTGTGTATCTACATGTGTGTGTTTCTACATTTGTGGCAGTGTTTGCATCTGTGTGTCTGTGTGATGTGTGATTTTGTGTGTCTGTATCTATATGTATGTCAATGTTTCTATCTGTGTGTCTGTGCATCCGTATTTGTATCAGTGCTTGCATCTTTATATCTACATTTGTGTCAGTGTGTGTGTCTGTGTATTTGCATGTGTGTCAGTGTGTGCATCCGTGCATCTGCATGGGTGTCAGTGTGTGCATCTGAAATATATATTTACATGCATACACTTAGGCAAAGGAGAATCAGGGGAGCCTGGTGGAGAAGGAGCAGGGGAGTCTGGGCAGAGGAGAAGCAGGGGAGCCTTGGGCAGAGAAAAAATGAAGAAGGAGCAGAGAGAAAATATATAAATTTGAAATAACAGCAGCTATATTCATTACAAACATTTTACTAATATCAGGGGTACAATTGATGGAAATGGGCAGCCAAGGGGTACACACGTGAAAACATGTTGGAACCACTGATTTAGACAGCAGTAGCTGTCTTCACCTAAACTACCCTCGTTAGAAGATTTAAACTACCCTGTTGTTGAACTGAGCTAGAATGCTTACATGACTTGCAAAATACAAGTGTACTAAAGTATGTATTCTAACAAATAGCCTTAAGCTGTTTAATTTAGTATGCCTAAAGCATTGCTACCAATGCAGACATAATATTTTTAACAGCTAGGTACATAACTTTGCAACAGATGGTAAATTTAGCTTGCAGTATCAGAAGATATAGCTCAGGTGCTTTATAAATTTACCAATTTTCACATGCACTGCTTTCAATAAAGATTGATTTTTTCCCCCCTGAAATACGATAGCCACTTTTTTGTTTTCTGTTCATGAATTTATAGGGTCTGTCTACATTTGCTTCTCATTCCTGTCTTTTTTTTGTGAAGCTATTTTTTTTCGTAATATGGAGTTATTTGTCCCTTTAGATGTTTCCCCAAACATTCATTGCATTGTTTATCATGTTTAAAATGTGGTATATTCTATACTTTAATAATTCAGGAGGTTTGACTCAACATGGATGTATTCGATGCCAAAGGAAGCAAATATATAGCCCCTCCTGTGGGGAAGGAGAGTGTTGAAAGACTATAGTATATCACAAAAAAAAGAGAAACAAAAATTGGGCACATCTGTGTGTATCAATCAAAACAAACGTATGATTATTTTAAAACAATATACTAGATGGAGAATATATCACTAACTATTACTGCGCTGTATTTTTTATGAATTGCTGTATAGCAGCCTTTTTGAAATGCTACAGATTTTTCATTCAATGTTTGATCTTGGCTATGCGAGGTAAGGCTGTTTTCAGTGTACTAATAGTGCAATTTCACAATAAGTAAGAACAGTGGCAATTTAAAATTAAATTTAGGCACCAAAATCACTTCATCATTTTGCAATACCCACTCCTACTAGACAGCCACTAGGGGTTTTTGAGACAAGTAGATTAAAATATTTTAATCTATTTTGTGTCCAGCATGCAAACAATGGGAGGCTTGGTCCAGTACTTCTCCATAAAAAGTGCCAGATTCAGTGTTTCTCATAGAGAAGCATTGGATTGATGTTCTCTATGCAAAGCATCTAATTGGACAAAAATCCTCGTTATGTCTTCATCATAGTAAAAAAACAACAATATTCCCGGGTCTGGATTACTGGTAAGTGTTAAAATATTTTAAATGTTTTTTTAATGGGGAACACAATAATCTAAACAACATAATGAGCACATCTAAAAGAAAAAAAACTATCTATCTATATATCTATCTATATATGTATCTATCTATCCTTAAGAATATAATGGTTGGCTTTGATGCTAAAAGTGTCTCTTTACCTGCATGATAGCTCTGTTATCACTTGCTCTTCTTTGGACAAATTTTGATTGCAAAAACTTTAATGCATAAGGTATAGTATCCATATTCACTGATCTAATATTAGTAAAAATGCTGTAAAAAAGTATAAAAGATTGTGATTGTGGTCATTTCAGTATGATCAATTAATATTGGATATGAAATTGTAATTTCCCAAAATGCTAGGACAAAATGTTGTGTACTGATTGCTTCTCAAAGATACAGAAAAGTGTACATTTACAAAATAATTTTTCATGTATATATCCATCCTTTGCAGAAATATTGTGGAAAATGTAGCGTGCTTTTCTACACTTCACAATGGTGCTTGTAACAATTCTCAAGATACCTGAATAAACACATGAAGTGCCTATATTTCAGCTTGCAGTTTTCACACAAGATAATTCATTTTCACTATTGGATATATAAGGAGAGGGAAAACCATTGAAGACACAAGTACTGTTTCTATTTCTTGTCAGTTAATGTTATGTTTATAGATTTATTGATATCCTTTTATGTAATTGGAATTGGTTTTTAAAATATTTTCTGTAGCCGGGTCTTAGAAGATTACTCTGACCTCCATACTAACCATGGATTCATGATAATCTGAGGAAGCACACATTCCTGAGAAAAAAAATCTTAGCTTGATCAGAACCTCCTAGTGAATCCAGAATTGCACAAAATCATGAAAGTAATTGTAATGCATTGGAGGGTCTTCTGGAGCTTGAACATTAGATTTTCCACACACTAAATTTTGTTCAATATCATATATTACTCAATCAAACTTATAAATGATGCTCAAACATGCACCAAATGGTATTTAAGTAATTTTCTGAAGTTTCTATTGCCACCATGGAATCATCAGATATCCATCTGCCTATCAGTGAGAAAGAGATATTGACTGAATTTGCAGGGCTATCACGCTCTTCATAGATTTCTGTAGGCTCAACTTCCAAAATGGATAAGCATCTTAGACCATTACCACTATAAAAGTTATGTTGGCTGAATATGCCTGGACATTTAAGATACTTGTATTACTGGTGATTCAGGGACTGATCCTCAACAGAATGTGTTTGCATTTTGTTATGGACCTGATTCCGAGGATTGAATATTTCAAGAATATAACAAGGATAAGATATCATGTCTCATTATTGAATGCTCCTACACTTTCCAGGAAGTTATTGGAGAAATGATTGTCCCAGAATCAAAATGGTGAGCCTTTGCCTTGTAAATTACCTACTGTCTGTTTGAAAAGGGCAGAGACCACATCCATCTTCTTAAACCATTGGTTTTCAATTACTAATGAAGCCTAAGGAAAACAACCATCATGGTGCATATGTTGTGTCTACAAGTACATTAACCTTTGAGTTCCATGCTGTGAGAATAATATTGAAAACCTTACCAAGTTGTTTGTGGGCTCTTTTCCCAAACATGTGTTCAAGCGGCATATATTTTTACCTTTATCTGTTAAGTCTATTTAACAACCTGGAACTGCATTATGATGAATGTTTAGAAAAGAAAATGTGGAAGAAGCTCAATATATCCAGAAGTATAAGAGCTGCCACATACCATCTGGAATAAATTAAAGTTTGATTCCTTTTCTGTAGAAGGGTTGAAGAGCAGGCTCTCAAATCTTAAATAATTTTCCTTATGATCCAGAGACATGTAGGCAGAGAACGCAGATGTCAGAGAAGAGGTGCTATCTATATTATGCCAAGCTATATGGCAAATGGGAATTATGGTTTGGAGTCAAGTGCAGTAGAACAATGACGTGGAGATGACCACCATATTACTTACCATGTGTGATGATATCTTTCCGAGATCTGTATACAAGCATGTGCAGAGACTTGCACTCTGTAGGCATCATCTGATCTGCTTTATCTTTTGCTTTGAGAATGTAACAAGCTTCTTAAATTAAACAAATACAAAAAAAACAAACATTTTGGCACTATAATTATTAACCTTTTTTAGTTCGAACTTACAAAGTTACATATATTAACTATGCAAACACTCTCCAAAAAAAGAAGATAAACA